>NW_027437182.1:22322563-23522563 GCF_033239565.1 Halichoeres trimaculatus | reverse complement strand
ACAGATAATACCCTTTGCCTAGCCCTAGGTTGTCAAATGATTTGCCAAAAAACGCCTTCTTTGTTTTGCTTCTTCCTTTGGGTAAGCTATAACAGGAAATCAAATGGATTTTCCTTTTCATCATTCCTTAGAAAAAGTTGGTTAGACATACAGCGTTACAGCGTGTGTTCTCACTGTCACTGTTTGCACTGCCTGCAGCTTTGCTGGAGTTTTTCCCAGTGCTGTGACGCAGAGTTCATTTATTAGACTCTGTTGATAGCATGAGAGTTACATTTCATGAGTATGCGGGCTAGAAGGAAAGCTGCTCCCAAGGAATTACAGTTTGTACTGTTTGGTGTCACTTTATGTTCTTAGAGCATCATGGTCAACTGTTAATTTCACTGTTATTTATCAGTCTGATGTGGTTTTATGTTCTCTTTGGAAAATTTTACTCAACCTTTGTTTCTCCAAGTAACAGAAAGACAAATGTGCACGGAAATGTTAATGACCTCAAAATCTGCCTCGACAGTTTCCTCTCCTCTTAAAAAGTGATCAGTTCTGCAGACTTTGTAATCAGGTAATAGAAAAAAAATATTAAAAATGGTTTTCAGCTAGACAACTATCTTATCTGTTTGTTCTTCTTGTGCCCTAAAAAGAGATTTGGAAGCCGTAATGTACTTGAAATGATGATCTAAACAAAGCTTCTCCGTAGCATGAGAAGGCTACTAGAGCTGCAACTATCGAGTATTTTTGGAATCGAGTACTCTGTAGATTATTTCTTCGAGTACTCGAGTACTCTAACGAGTTATACTATTTTGTTTTTTAAACAAATTAATCAATTATATAGAATAAAACATGTTAAGGCTTTTAAAATGAGCAACCAAATACTGTTTTTTCCTCAGAAAAGGTTTTTTTAATGAACAACTTTAAAAGTTTTAACCAGTTCTGGCCTAAAATCAAAGCCAATTCAATACTGCTTTACAAAACAGTAATATAATTCTGCAATCCAAAGCAGCCTAAAACACAAGGCATAAGAATGTAGTGTATTAGTATGAATTTTTCCAACATGTTTAAGGAAGGCTAGGAAGAGAGAGAGATTAACTCTCAAGTCCCTGTAGAAAAAGAAAAAATCACAACACTACATCAAAACATAGTTAAGATATGTGATATGAGAGAGGGGGGCTGCAAAGTGCTGCTCCTCCCCTACAAAAGCGCACCCTGTAAGGCAGGGGTGTCAAACTCAATTGCACATGGGTCCAAAACTCAAAACACACACTTTAGGTCAAGGGCAGAAAAAGAAAAGTAGATTGAACACATTAAATCTAAAATGTTTTGTTAATAAATATGAATAAATGGACACAAATACTATCATTATAGAAAAAAAGAAAAATATGAATAACTATGGATAACTTAAAAAGCTTTTGCTCTCCCTAAAAATGTCTCCTGTCAAAATAAAAAGTTGAAAATATGAACATGAAAAAAAAAACAAAAAAAAAAACTGAAAATATTATATAAAATTGTGCTTTTGTTTTCCATTTGTCTCTTGTTCAGAAAGGCAGCTGTTCCACTGCATTATGGGATCTGTATTTTGTGTGTTATCAGCACTTTATAGGGCTAGACTATTGGTAAAAACAAACAACAAAACCAAAACAAAAAACCAATATAAAACTATCGCGTGGGCCAGATATAATTGTCCCTCGTGCCCCCTGGTCTTGAGTTTAACACATAAACTGTGAGAAGTGGTTACATCTGTATTTACGTGAGTGAGTAAAACTTGTCATGCTTCGTACTATACAACAGAGTCCTGCGCGGGTCCAATTTTCAAGATCCGACCCGCCCCCCCCCCCCCCCCCCCCCCCCCCCCGACCTAGGGACGTACAAACCCGCACCGCAAACTCGCGCATCAGCCTGATTAGTACCGCAACCCGACCCGATCCGTGGAAACACGACCCGCAGCCCGACCCTTAACATTACTTAAAGTATTCATTTTGGGTCATATTGTCTGAAAATTGAACGGTATATCGCCATAGTTCAGATGTCAGTGAGTAAACAACGCACCTGAATGAAGCAACTCTTCCAATAAAAGCTTGACTTCAGCTCCATCATCAACCCTCTGTGATCTTCTCACATATAACTGTAAAATCACTCGTTTTTTAACGTTTAATGCTTTTAAGCTTTTAATCTCTTTAAAGGACCTTTACATGTGTAATAGTAGACTTACTTTCTGTCCAGACTTAAGCGACGCTCAGCAGGTACGAGCCGTGATCATGTCTCAACCATGGATGTAGTATAAGAACTGGATCGCGTGGCTATATGGTCACAGCCCTACAACCAGCTTACACCTTACGTTTTTATTTTATTGTATTTATTATTATTTTATATTAATTTTGATGTGTCAACGAAAATAAAACCCGCGACCCGACCCGCATGTTATTTTTTCCACCCAGATCCGAACCCCGAAAAATAAAAGTTTTTAAAAACCACCCGCAAATCAGCTGTTTCTGCGGGTACCCGACCCAGCGCAGGACTCTGCTATATATTGTGCAGGCGCTAGGGTTAGCAATTTTAGGTAAGTTACCCGGTAGAACCTCCTCCACTTGGAGTGGTGTAGTGAGGGTGTTTGCGTTTAAGGTGCTGCAGTATCGCCGACGTGGTGTGATGGTATGCAAGTTCGGCTTTGCAGTATACACACTGAACGATATTTTCGGCACTTCGAAGTGTGAAGTGGTCCCACACACCAGACGTTTTCGGTCTTTTTCGTCCACCTTCCGCCATTGTTTAAGTCCGGCATCGCTGTGATATGTCCGTCAATTAAGACAGTCCGGGTGACACACGTACACATACACACACACACACCTCCTCTCTCTCTTTCCCTCTCTGTCCGTCAATCACAACAGTCCGGTGACACACACACCTCATCTCTCTTTCTCTCTCTCCTTTTCTCACACCATCTCTCTCTCACGCACACATACATACACAAACGCGCGCGCACCTCATCGCCATGTGATGTTAATTAAACGAAGCCTCGAGGTAAAGAATTTGCCTCGATCATTTTTTGTACTCGAGGTACTCGAGTTACTCGAGTAATAGTTGCAGCCCTAAAGGCTACATGTACACAAACAGTAAGACAATCAGCTTCTTTGGCTCACAGCCTCTCCAAAGCTTTGTGTTGTTGGGAAGCAGCTGATGCTGGCCTGCCAAAGCTTCTGCTGTAATAATATCACTGCTGTCATATCACTGCTGGCTGAAGGGCCAGAAGGGGATTTCCAGTGTGGCTGATTGGTACTATTCACAGTGCAGTGATCCTTCTGAGAACTAAAAATGATTCTAAAACCATATCATCTCGTGAGTTTTTCTTTTTCTTCTATAATTTTGTTCATACTTATCTAAACGACCACAGTTAGTCCATCTTTTTTCCATTTTATTGACTTAGGGTTTATTCTCTCAATAAGCTCTGCTTGCCAGAGAATAAACCCATTGAAATGTTTGTGCTGTTTGATTTTCACAAAAATGCATAAACCTAAGTTTTCAAGGAAAGTAGTTTGACAAGATATTAAGTGTTTGATATTTTCCAGTGTTACTTGCAGTTTTCTTTTACATGTCAAAAAAGAGCTGCACCTGTAATAGAACTTTTGATCATGGGCATAAGCATCAGTCTTTCTTCTGGATATTTTGTTGTGCTGTATGGAAGAGTTGATAAGAAACTTTACAGCCTTGTTTTCATTCTACTTTACACCCACTCTTTAAGCTGCCCCTTTATCCTTTTGGTGTATTTTGAACTTAAATCAATCAGTCTCACTGATCTCCTGCCCGTGGCCGTGGACACACAGCCAAATCCTGTGAATAGCTTTGGCCAAGCACAATCCCTCTGAGCCTGAGCCCCGGCACGTGATTGGTTGAGAGGAACATGGGACACTGAGGTTTACCGTTCCACCTTAACAAACATTTACTTTTGCTTTCGTTTTGACTTTGTATCTACTGCCGTTAGCTGGCTTGTTTTATCAATGATGACATGATGGCTAGTATTCAAGTAGAAAGTGAAAATAAATTGGTATGCTGGGAAAGCAAAGAGTGTCGATGTGTTAAAATTGAAGGAAGGCTCAGGGAGAATGGTTGTTTCTAATGAAAGGCAGAGTTTGGACGCTCAGAGCAGGTAGGAATTGTTCTTGATCTGAAATTTTCTTTACTTCTCTTTCTTCCCTTTTCTGTTAATCTAATGTAGAATTTAAAAGAGTCTACCTATTTCAATACTAGTGTTAAGTGTGTTTGATTTAACTCTCTTGTATTAGTAACTGTTAAATTTAGTGAGTGATAATGGCTCCTGCTGACAGAGTATCTTCATCTTACAAGATTCTGTTCGTGATCCTTTTTTTAGTTCTTCCTCAATGAAACAAAACCAAAAGTAATGTAATTGAGAAAATAAAAGCTCTGGCCATCTTCAGAAAACGTCTTACTGCTCTCCAGTTTGAATACTTGAGTGCTTCATTGCATTTTGAGAAGGATACGTTCAGTGCCCCGTACATTTGTCTCCTGGGCTGCCTGTGACATGACAGTATAAGGCTTTGGTTGTGTCAGGCAGCAGCTGGGTGATAGTGTGTGACCTGTGTGAAGAAAAAAGGTACAGTAAATGTTAACTACACTTAGCTGACAAATCCTCCTATTTCTCCTGTAGGCAATACCACTTGAACAGCAGCACTACCACCACCACTCCGGATGTGCACATGGAGATGTACTCGGGATTCCCTGACATGGACTTTTCCAGCCTCAACCTTCCTAGGAATGGAGATTTCCCCCAGGTTTGTTTCATATATCTGTTTCAGTGCTTGTTGGCTGATATGTATTTATTTAACAAGTACAGCAACAGTGAAAAATCCAAGTGTCTGTAAGAGTTCACCCGAACAAAAAACCTCACACCCACTCAAACACAACTAGGTGCACTCTAGTTTCCATTTCTTCTTTTCTTCTGTTGCGTGCTTATCAGAGGGAAGCGCCGTGCCTCCCACCCACGTCTTTCATCTTTGTTTCTTGTGTGTTCAGTTAAGCTTAATTTACCAAAGAGCCGCCTGATTAAAGGCCGCTGTTGTCTAGACGACTTCAACTGTACCTGCCTCTGTCCTGTCAAGGCATGTCATTAATAATAAGACGCTGTAATTTAACGCTTCCAGTGTGCATCCAGAAGAATCACTGTGAGGTACACCCAGTACCCTCTTTTCTGATGCTTTAGGAATGTTTCAGTAGAGTGTTTTTGTCAATCATACTGAGATTCTATGTGATTACCTCCACCCAAAGAGATACAACTCAAGGACCAGGGCATTAACTGAGAACTAGAGAATAAAGGTGCAGGCGTCAACCTCCCCTTACATTTACCTCACAGGGCAGATGGTTACAATCCACCTATTTCATTTTTTGTTCCTGTGCAGTTCAGAGTCCATGAGGTTGGATCATTATGGTCAGAATCATATGAATAAGAACTAACCGTAATTACACAGCCCAGTGAGTTTCTAATCTGAATCCTATTTCTGGTTGAGCTGAAGAGAGCCATTATTGAACCACATTTAAAAAAATAAGCTATGATAATGAGATTTTTTATTCTTAAGTCAGTCATGGGTTACCAAGCATGTTAGTAGTACCCCCCTGCCATTAGTCGCCTCTTTCACTGTTAAGGAGCATAGCTTCATTACAGTTCTTAGTTCATCCCAAGGCCAAAGCTGTATGTAAACATAATGGAGATAAGAGGTGATGGCAGTACTTAAAGGAAGCTCAATCTTACAGAAATTGTAAACTTTCAAAGCTTTTTATAAGTAATTAAGTATCAGAATAATAAAGAGTAAGCTGGGTCTGTTGTTGACAAAGTGTTTCAAATCTCTTTTTGTGTATTTTGAAGACTAGCCTCAAATCTATGATTTTAGAAAAGGTCAAGTCCTTTGAGAAATTTCTGTTTAATTGACGTAATTGAATTAGATAACATACTACTGTTTCTAAAGTAAATACTTTTAACAGACTTCTAAATAAAATCCTTTGATAGACAGGAAGTGAAAACATGTATTTTAAAGGACTTGCAGGACTAAGTGTGTTTTTATATATTACACATTTCAATAGTTATCAGGCTTGTTTGTCAGAAGGATAAAGATGTCAGATTTGCTAAAAGTAAGCAACGCAAAATGAGTTATGTGACAAGGAAGGAGGTGGTTCCTTAATCTAATGTGTGTGTGTGTTTGCAAAGTGCTTATAAATATGTGGCTCAAACAAAAAAGACTGATTGCATTTTAACTTACTCTAAATCACTCGTCATTTATTTTTTCAATTTGTGAAAGTGCTTTCAGTTTCTGCTCCAGCATCTTTTGAGAAAAAAAACAAATTTCAGTTGATTCCTGTTGTTACATACTTTAACAAAGCACCAACACTAACTAAAACAAACGAACAACCAGAGGACAGTTTCATGCTACGCTTGTGCTTCAGGTGGGTGAACGAGTGATGTTGTGTGAAAGAACAAGAATACTTTTTACTAATATTTTAATCTGAGGTGTTTTTAAAAACAAAGCAACAACATGAAAGCACTATACACAAGAAAGTGATGTGTCATCCTCATCACGTGTTTTATTTTGTCAGCAAGGATTTTGTGATTCATGTGGGGTTTCCCGAGTTTTCCATCTGCCTTTAGTCCATCTGGCTCTGGCTTTCTTCCTCACAGAGAGCATGAATATGTTTAGAAAATACTTGATTACCTGTAGAGTGGAGAAGTGTGTGATTTCACACTTTATATTTTAACTACAGTCCTCATCACAGTGTGTTCACAAGAAGCATGTTGAGTTTTCAGGAGGGCTGTTTGGCTGCCTGTGTGAAAGAAAAGATGTTTTTTTGCTTGTGTTGTGCTTTCTCAGCTGTTCTCTCTGAATCTGAACACTCCCTGCCATGTGAGGCATGCTGAGAAAATGTAAGTCACAGGGTCATCATGACTAATCCTCCACCTCACAACAAGACCTCCCCCCACCACAACCATTTTCACCCTCCATGTTTCCCTCCTCCTCTGAGTAGGCACCTAAACCGTGCGCCTTTTTTTCCTCTCACCATCCACATTTAGAAAACAGGGTTTTATGTTTTCTTTGCGCTGTTGAACCATGACGGTAGAGAAAGCACTCAGGCATGTCCCTTGGTTTGTCAGGTGACTGCCTTGTTTATCTCAGCAATTCTCCTGTTTTGGTTACAGCTGTAGTCTTTAGGAAAATCTCTTTTGGTTTGCATGAATTCCCACAGTGTTTTTATGCAGTTAACCTCTGTTGGAAAGTCCATATTGTAAGTAAGCACACAGTTAAACATGTGGACAGAACAACAGGAGTAATATTTATTTGTATTGGAATTTATTGACCCCCCTTTGAGACTCAATTTTCGTCTTAGATTATCAGTCAACAATAATACACCCAAGACTAAGAACTGTGATGGGACACATAGGGATGGGTCCTGAATTAGGTACTCTTATAGGTACCGACTGAATTTTGTAAAAGTACCAGGTTCCAATTCATGTAAAATCAAAATGTACCATGTTTAGGTACCTAAATGCATCCTTGTGACTGTGAGGAAGTGGATCAGTAAGCAATTTTCCATGCAGGACATGGACACAGCATTTCAAGGTTAAATATTGAAGAATAAGATTGTTAAATGATAAAAAAAAATATTATTAAACAGATTGATATTTTTCACCACATAAACACAAAAAAGCACCAAATATTGTTACCGTTGAGTACTGGTACCGATTGCCAGATACCGGGCATTTGGTTACTTTATCGTTACAAATGTGAAAGGTACCCATCCCCAGGGACACATGCGCTCTGCAGCCAGTGGTTAAGGTGTATGGATGAAGTAGCTGTCGAATAGTTTGTCCTTTACAGCTAATGCACAAATTCATTTTGTCTCAATTGAATTCTAAAAACTTTAATTGTATGTTGGCAAAAAAAAAAACTAAAACCAACTTTCCCTCAAATATTTGTATTAGTGTAGTTCATTTGTCTGCACTGTCAGTAGTTGTGGGACAAACGTTTTATTGAAAATTGTATTAACATTTACGGGTCTGGACCTGTAAATGCTATATAAATAAAGATTGATTGATTGATTGAAACGTCAGCCTACTTTTTTTTTTACTTGACGTATAACTATATTTTACAGTTTATGCACATTTACACGTTGCTTATTAAGAACATGGAGCATGTTAGAAATAGTAAGTGTCAAACAAAGAGCCTGACAAACTGAAGCTTCAGTAAAACCCCACTTCAAGTACAATAAACTGTGCACGGTCTGACATCCATATTGAGACAAAATACAATTTTTTTAAATGAACCCTCTCCAAGAGCTGATGTCTGTACAGCACAGTCTGTGATAACATGCGAGGTGATTTAAAAAGGATGTGATTAGTTTGACAAGATATTTGTCCCATGTTTTTGGGCATCGCAGCCTAACAGCACATTGGATTGTCCTCTACTTTGAGGTTTCAGATGCTTGGCTTGTGGCAAAATTTTAATTCACATTTTAATTACAGGAGGACAAACAGGAGATAGTCACGTTAGTGTCTAATGCATACATTCATGGTCTCCAAACATCTTGTGAGAGCCTTAGGGTGTTGAATTGCATGCACAAAAGTTCAGGGGATACAGGAGAGCATGTAAAATAGATTGAATAACTAGCTGAAATAAGTTAAATGGAATTAATAAGCTCAACAAATTTTAGCTATCATTTTTTTACTTTTTCTTATGGTGAAAACACAAAGCAAAAAGTGCTCCCTTCTTACCCCTTTAGTAAAGTTGATCACTGCAAACCACAGAGTTAGATCTGGACTTGATAAGGGCAGGTATTAAAAAACTGTATTGATATCAGTGGCAAAAAATGCTGATTTGGACATCCATTGTGAAGTTTGGACCTGGGGCATGTAAACTTTGAGGAAGAGCACCAGAAAGAAAAACAGATTTACTGGAAGACATAGAGAAAAACAGAACTCATTCACTAACCACTCTGGCTTACCTCAATGACTGTAGTGCTGTTCTGCAGGCACACAGGTTTACACAGCTACTGTACATAACAACGTATACAGAAACGTACATGCAATACGGCACGTTTTCACAGTTAGTGTCTCGCTACATGCTTTCAGTGCGGTCCCTCTCACTATTACACACTTACTCTCGTGCACGTTGATGTTTCTAGGAAGACTCGGTGTGTGCTGAAGCTGAGGCAGCTACAGCTGTTTTCAGTTTTGTTTTAGTAGAACCTGAATCACTTTGGTACATCATACCAAAACCCTGAGTGTTTCTTCAGTGTTTAATACATATTAATCACATGGACCAACTATAAGCTGTTGCTCATTTTCTCTGAAAACCTCATAGCAGCCATGTGGGCACAAAGAGAACATGCATCTCCACATAGAAAGACCCCAGTTAGTGCTACTATTCTTCAATGGTCAACTGTGCGATTTAAAAAACAAAATAATTCAAAATGTAGGGTTGTTCTGATCACATTTGAACCTTAGTTTAAAGACTAGCAGTTTCAAAATAAACTGACTCTGTCTAGGCTATTGTAGTAAACAGGAAAGGTGCCCAGGTGGCTTTAGTTTACTGGCAATGAAGATCATCTTGTTTTTCTTGACTTTATTGCACCAGGCCAATCAAAAGATAAATCTGTGTGTTTTTCTCTGTCACTTCCTTGTAAGACACCCTCCCACCCACTTGAATGGCCTAGTTTGAACGAGGAAGTTGGAGGTTAGTTTGAAGACTTAGCCATAGCTGCGCAGCTTTCTTTTGTGGAGTGTGTGCTCCGGCCCGTCAAGTTCAGTTTGATATTGTTTCAAGGTAATTGACTGTGAATCAATTTTAGGTTCAGTAAGGGGTGAATGAGAGGAACTTGCTTTATAATTCACAAGTTTAGACACACTGCTCTATTGCTACGAATGCTTTTCACACTAAGTATGAACACAAGTGTGTTCATTTTATTTCAAAAAGGTCAGGCAATGCATGAATAACTTTACAGTGGAAGAACTCAACACATCTAAGTGTATTGCTGATTGGGCACTTCATCAAAAGTATACTCCAGAATGTATTCAGTTGGAGTGCTCACAGCCCAGAATAAGCTTTGACAAGAAGGAAATTTTAAACCAGGGATGAGTGGGAACTGGGCCTAAGGACTGAACCAAGAAATTCTGAAAAGACTGATAAATGTATGACAAGAGTTTCTCAGGTTTTTGCAGAACTATTAGAACCTGAATGAGAGAAGACTGCATGTTTGTGCAGACCACTGAGTGCATCTGTTGTCTGTATAGATTAGAATGGATCCTTGCTGGCTGTGATGCAATAAGGTGTGTCTGGTTTGTGTGTCTGTGTATTCAAAAGAACCTCATTAATGATTCATTCCTCTCAGTCACCCTCCATGCTCCCCTCCCTCTCTCCTCACACACACACACACACACACACAGATTCATAAGCACATACACATTTTCTTCCGAGGATTCCCACTCGTACAGGGATGACACCATGGACAGGCGCCACTCTGTCTCTTCGTCTGACTCCCCTCAAGTCCGGCAGAGATGGACATTACCGTACCTTGCCACACTGGCTTGATATCACATTCCTGGAAGTAGAGTGTGCAAAAAGAGACCCTTCTGCACCACAATGTCTTCATTCACCTCTGGCTCTTACACAGTCAGGACTCACACACTCCTGAGAAACTAATGTTCTCTTTGATCAACATCTTGGATCCATCATAATAACCAATTTTCCTTCAGATTCCCAGAATATATGTATATATATTTATTTTTCTACAATCATACTTGTTCCAGTAAGCAGGAATGAGTCTTAATGATGACGTTTTTGTTTGTAACTTTGCACAGACAGATGTAGCGTCCAACACCAGAGCAAATTGCCCAGCTTGCACAAATTGCACATTTGACCACACTTGCCACCTTCTCCTTTTTTTTTTAGCTGTGGAGGTTGTTTTCAGCATATCCTCTCGACAGAGATTTATTTTAAGAGTAAGCATTTAGTAGTCAAATTTCTTTAACAGTGATTAGTACGGCAGAGCTTTATTCAGCTATGTCAATTGTTTCAAGGGGCACAGCCTGACAGCAACTGGCCAATGAGACCACCTGTTTGCCGCTTTCATATCACACCTCTGAGCTATTGATCATTATGTTGATCAGCAGTCATTACCAGAACAGCAGTTAGGAAAATGAGTCTGGGCAGACAGATAAAAAGAAAAAGAGCAGGATATAAAGTCAGGCAGGCAACCAGGCAGGGATTCAGTCTCTAAATATAATAATCATTAAATAGCCGGCCAGGCCCATTAAATATAGCGGTAAGCAGCAGGGTGTGAGGAGCGGCCAGGTCCAGAGCGCAATACTGTTTACACTACAAATGCGGTTGAGTTACACCATGTACAGTAAAATGGGCCTGACTGCCAGTAACTCTAGTCACTTACCAACAAAAGCATCATTTCCTGAAAGCTCCTCCCTCCTCCCTCCCTCTTCTCCCCACCTCTCCCCTCCCCTCTGCTGCTCTTTCTCTCTCACTCCCCAACCACCTTTTTGAGCTCTGAGGAACTAGTCCACAATCACTATGACTAAGCCCTATATGCAAATACCTGACTGTCCTGCCGAAGCAGGAAGCATGTGTTAGACTTGCCCGAGTCTGTTTGTGAGAGAAACACAGTTTGTATGTGTGAGCTCACTGCCCAGAGCGTACCTGCGGTAGAGGCAGATGTGGTGTCACACCAGAGAGGAGCTGTGGAGGGGCAAGTGAGAGTCCACTGTTGGGTGGAAGTGCACCAGCTGTAGGCTGAATACCCACGCTTTGACCAACACATGGAAGAGGCTGTCGCATTCAGGGGCTCAAGGTGAAGCAGGAGTGTATGTGTGTGTGAGTTTTACACTTCCCACACTGCAGAGTTTGGACTCATGTCTCTCACGCAGTTCTGGACTAAATGGTGTTCACAGCTGGGACGACCGCTTCCCAAGGTACTGGTGCTGTTTGGTTTTTGTTTATACATCCTTGCCAAATCTAGTTTGTTGTTGTATGACTTGCTGTTATTTTGCTTAGAGCCGTTTTCTCTTTGTGTTGATGTGGTCAGCAAATTTAAAGAGACAAAGGGGATCTAACGGACTGAAAGTTGTTCCTGTTATATGTTTTTATTGCCTCTATAAAGAATTTGTCAACGACAACAATAAGCAGTTGGTTACTGAATTATAGTTTGTGTGTTGTAGTTTTCTCTCGAACTTTTCACATCCTTAAATAAAATGTGAAAGTACTTCCGTATAGTTAGGCCCGCCTGTAATTCTCTCCCGTTCTTAATTTTCCACCCAGAGCTCAGCCTCATCTGTTAATGAAATATGTTCAAATAAGTAGCACAAATGGGCTTTACATGTTAAAACACGCTTTTTTAAGTTCTCTCCATGTAGTTTTTTCAGTAGTGTTGATTTCCTGGATAGAGAATAAACCCCTGTTGGATTTTTTTTCTTTGTTCGTCTTTCTACTACAAGACAGGACTTGTAAGAGAAAATATTAATCAAGTGTTTTTCACCAGTTTATCAGCTGCTGGCAGTACCCTGTCTGCTGTTCAGTGAGAGATTAAGGGTAACCCAGAGTTAAGATATCGACTCACCGTTGACTACAGCGCTTTAAAACAGTATTAAAGTCAGGCTGTGAGTTTTCTTTGGCAGGCCACACTGTCATGCAGTTGCCCTCTGAGACTCACATTCCCAGCCAGGAAATATGACAAATGATTGTCTGCCTCACTCCTTGCTGTCTTCCAGTAAGTGTGAGAATCTGATATCTTGTCAGGCTAAACAGCACTACGGTGTGTTTTCTGAATGGCTCCTGAATGAGCCCTTTGTCGTACTGTGCTGTAAATGAAAAAGTGCTTCATCAGTTTATTATTCTTTAGACTGTGAGGAGGTTTTTAATGAAGTTCAAACCAGGTTTATAGGGAGTGCGGTTGAGGAGTTTCTCAAGTTCACTTCCACTGAATTTCTGATGAAGTTTATGAAAGAGTTTCACCCAGTTAGCATGACGTCCTCAAGGGGGAAAAGTCTGATTACAAAAATAATCTTCGTATTTTTTTCAAAGGACTCTTTGATGAAAGAATACATTGCAGAAGTTGAGTAGTTCATTTGAAGTCCTGTGTAACTCCACTGTGATAGAGACACACATCTTTTCTTTGTTCATTTTTTTTACATTAAGTATTGACATAGCGCTCTGCCAGTGATAAAGAGGGTCTCGGAAAAGCTCGTAATAAAAATTAGATTATAAACCTGCACCTGCATGCTCCTGTGTCTCTTGAACAATCTGGCTGTGGCCCCTCAGTCAGATCCATAGCATAAGCGTGTATTAACATTTTCATATCATCAAAAGAACATTCAGGAAAAAAACTCACTGGTGGGGCAAATTTACAGTCCTTACACCCCAGTAATTTTTTTTGCTTTTTTCATTTGTTTTTTTGTTTGTTTGTTTGTTTTGTGGAATTATTCTAAGATTCAAGCACAATCTCAGTCAGTGTGTATTCGCTAAAGCAAAAACCATTTTAATGCTATATATATATATATATATATATATATATATATATATATATATATATATATATATATATATATATATATATATATATATATATATTTTTTTTTTTTTTTTAAATAAAGCCTGAAAAAAGTTTAAACCCTGCCATATCAGCGGTGTGGCGTCTTGGTGCACATCAGGCAAATTTCCTTGTATTTAGTCAAACGCCATGCGTGACCTATAGGCGTGCAGCTTACGGTAAATGAGCGAACAGTGATGAGTAGGGATGAGTGGAAGAATCAGGGGGTGGACCGAGTATGGGCGGTGGGGAAACAGGAAGGTCAGGAGAGTTAACTACGGATTCAAAATGTGGTACTTTGTGCCATTTGGTTGTCACGGTACCAGGAGACTGAATTTTGCTTCAATTCGAAACATTGATACCTTTTGAAAATCAGCAACTAAAAAAAAACTCCTGGGCATCCTAAATGAGTAAATGATTTTTAAATCTTAATCTCAAAGCTGCGCACAGACCAGCATTTGACAATCTGTTGACATAGGTAAAATGTATCTAAGTATAGTTTAGTACCTGATAAAGATATTTCCTCCAAATTATCTTTCGTATTTTTCGTGCTCTTCCCATTTTCTGATTTAGTCAGTTTATAGGTGTTAGTCATTGTGCTGTGCTTCAAAGCTCCTTGTAAGAGGCCTGTTTGACTATCAGCTGTCCCTCTCCTTCGCTCTTTCTGCCTTCAGCAACACAAATACTTGAAACATTTCTGACCGCATTTCAAACAAACGTCATATTTCGCCAACTGCTGAATGAGGAGCGTTAGCTGTGTCGTGGCTGTGACGGGGAGTAGAGTGGAGACACGCAGACAGGAAGAAGCACAGCTTCAGCAGTGAGGACAGGTTAAAGGCGCGTAAAACAATCAGACAGTGACGTCATTTACAGTTTTGCTGCATTGTTAACTGTAACTACTCTCTCTTATCTGGTGATTGACCCCAACCACTGCTCATACTTATACTTTCATTCTCTAAGCAGCTTCTGGTTGAGAATAAAAGAGTGGATCTGTGTTTTGTTATGTGATTTATAAGCTTTCAAAATATAAAACTCATTTTATTATTTATTATTTTATCATGTCACGGCAGATGTCAAAATAAATCAAAGCTTTGAAAATTTTAGCATGCGCTGGGATGAATATAAGGTTGTCTAGCAGGCTTGTTTTTTGCACGTCCTCACTCAGATGCTAATAAAAAATCATTAGAAAAATAAATAAAACCTACTAATAGTTACCTGAACTGTCATATTTCAGATTAAAGTACTTCCATAGTTGAAAATCTTTTCATAAATACATACATATCATTCACATCTGTGAAAAGCGCTCTGCATATAAATTTTACTTACTTACATAAATCTGTACAAATGTATAGCTCTTTTTTTCCCCCACCTATTGTGAAGCACTTTGATTCACCTAAAGGGTTGGTGTAAAGGGCTGTATAAATAAAGAACATTTACATTTTTGTACAACATTTACATAAAAAGACAGTTTGTACAACATTTTTAAAGATTTTAGTTCCAGTTTTTCTGCTCTTCAAAAATTCTGCAACTTTGTTTGACCTGCTATTAACCAATCACAGATTGACACAAAGTCTTATCAACTTGTTTTAACAGCCAGAGTAACGTCTGTTCCCGCTGTTATAAAGCAGAAATGTTCCTTACCCAGTAAAGAGATGATTGTTGGCTCACAACCAAGTCAACTTACGGGCAATGAGCCCACCACCCTGAGTCACAGTGTTATAGTAGAGCGCTGACCACAGGTGTGTGAAAGCATGGGTGTGTGTCATGCTCAAGACAAAAGAGTGTAGGGTTATCTGAGGTGATTCAAAAGCTGTGAACATACTCTTCCGCTGTTTGTAGAGATACACAAACTCAGAATGAAGTGATCTCCCACAAACAGTAAGTAAGCACTGGACATAGTAAGATTTTTTTTCTGCAGAGTCTGATCTTTCGACTTTCTGTTCAGGCTGCGCTGTGTAAAACCAAGATTTACATGTAGTTGACTTGACGTGATGAACTCAAAGCGCATGCTGCCGCTAGAGCAGAGAGAGAAATGATATAGTGCACAAATTTCTTCTTCTTCTTCTTCTTCTTCTTCTTCTTCTTCTTCTTCTTCTTCTTCTTCTTCTTCTTCTTTGATGTTTTGTTTCACTCAGAAGTCATAAGTGTTATCATTTATTCCCTGAGCTCTGTTGTGTGTGACTGTTTCCAATATCACTGTTGCAAGTTTACTGTGGTATGTTGAAATTTCTGCATAGAGACGTCATCTTGCGTCAACATTCCCCTCACATCCACTTTTTCTCACTACTAGGGCGCAGACTGACACATGAAATGAATTCGTCATGAATGAACTGAAATGTGACATTTCTGTGTGGCTCTACAAACTTTTGTGAACTCACACTCATAGCCCCCTACTGTTGGCAACATTCCTTTGGCATTTACCCAGACACATAGAGAGCAGATAAGAATCTCTTCTGTTTCTCTGCTTCTCTCTCTCGCACATGTCAGAGTCTCCTCATCCGACTTGGCAAGAAAAGGATTTGAGTTTGCCAGGTGTTTTCTGTTTGCTGGCTGCGTCTTGTACATCATCTTGTCCTATTGTTAGTGCCTAGTAGTCGGCTCGGTGCAGCCTTCAGGTCTTCTCCCACACACAGAGAGCAGAGGAGTTCTTTGAAGCAGCTCCTGCTTTCTGCTACGCGCTGAGACACTTGACATGGGATCCTTTTATTTCACAGAACATACAAAAACACTGGAAAATTCCAGGAAGCTTGTAAGCAGTGAGCTTTCCCCTCAGACTTGGCATGACATAAAAAGCTTGCCTGTCAGGAGGTTGCCTGACTGGCCTTTCCACTTTGATTGGCCTGAGATAAATGGCTGGGGATGGGCTACACTCAGCTGTCTGCGGGCCAATACAAAATTCTTTCTATGACCCAAACAGAAGAACTCCAGTCCTTTGAAAACTGATCACCTCCTAATATTTGCCTAAACATCCTCTCAGTATTACATTTGCAAATTGAATTTCAGAGCAGTAGTGAGGAAGTTTGGACATGACTCTTTGGAACACATTTCTAGACTTTAAGCAGAAAACCCAGATGAAATATTATTGCCTTTTAACGTCAGGTTTGCTGTGGCAGGGATCCTAAGTAGAGCTCTTGTGGTCACTGGAACAACACTTTTCTCTGGCGAGAGGCTTTATGTTTCTGTGAAGGGATTTAAATGTGTTTAAATATAGTTTTTGGCTCATGGTTGTATGACTCAAGGATCTTGTAGACTGAAACATAAGATTAAAATTTCCATTTGTTATCATAAAAATACAATGTGTGCAAAACAAATGCTCCCTGATAGATGGTTTCCAAATGTACATGAGCAGGCTTTTGACAACATATATAAGTGAAACATGCAGACAGCTCAAAGCGAGCAGTCACAACCCCCAACAAACACACACACACACACACACACACACACACTCGTCATCAATCAGGTTAAGTTGACTGCATGGACAAGGTCACGTGCCGGCCCCAGATGTGAAGGCCAAGTCAGCTGATCCTTGTGTGCTCACAAATGAACACATTAATCCATAGCATAGTACTACTTCTTGGCGCCATGACAGGGTTATTTTAGGTCACACTCTAATTTAGCTTAGCTCAACCTGAATTACAAACAGAAGCTATGGCATGTAATAATCCCAAAGATTTGTTGATCAGGGACAACTCCCTCCAGTGCTTCAAACTCTACAGATACTCTTTGGGCTCAGGCTGGATTTACAGCCAGTGAAAATAAAGTGTCATATTTGTAAATTCTTCTTTTCTTTTTAACCCCCCGTGTCAGCAGCAGTGGTAATTCTCTGTCATTCTTCTATTTAGATTCTATTCAGTCTGGGTGAGAAAGCACATTCGGTTAAACAGATCCTCTTCCTGCTAAAGATCACTGAAAGACAACGAGTGTCTCAAAGTTTGGGTGGAGTTTCTAAGAGAGGGAAGAACCATTCAAGAGATGACTGACAAATGTGTGTGTGTGTGTGTGTGTGTGTGTGTGTGTGTGTGTGTGTGTGTGTGTGTGTGTGTGTGTGTGTGTGTGTGTGTGTGTGTGTGTGTGTGTGTGTGTGTGTGTGTGTGTGTGTGTGTGTGTGTGTGTGTATTGGTGAGGTCATTTAAGGTGTGTGTTTGTGTATGCACAGGCCTGTGTAGGGTAAGTGGAAGCTCAGGCTGGCTTGTTTCCTGGCCTTGGAAAAGCAGCCAAGCTGTCAGTGTGTGGGAGGGGGAAGCCCAGGCTGGGGCCCGGCCTGCCGGCTTGACTGACTGAGGCCTCAGCAGGGCCCCATGCTGAGGGTCATCAAGTTCACTAGGACTATATCCAGCAGGTATTCTTTCTTAGAGGGTGTGTAACACCTCTTTAATAAGCAGTAACACAAAGTGTCATTGGTCCACCTGTGTCTTTATCATCATTTGTTATCAAGGGGATTTCAAAGATGCCGCTCAGTAAAGAAATGTACCTTTTTGTTTCAGACAACAAGAAAGTTCTGACATAATAATTCTGAGATATTTAAAAGCACTTTATCTGTCAAAACTTTCCTCAAAAGTAAGAAGAAATTAAATGAAATCAAAGATTTAAGAAGTGGTTGTTCAGCATACTGAAACAGAGCTGTGGAGCTGCCTTGTATGGTCATTAGAGGGACTGTGTCATAGCTATTCAGTCTTTTCCAGGGAAAGCTTCTGTGATACAAAAACAGCAGATAAATGCTGACCAATGTAAAGTTGATCATAAAACTTCTTTCCAGCTAGTTATAGAATGGATTCAGGAGAGCTGATCAAGAAGTCATTTTTAAAGAGTGGAATATTGTGTGGTAGATTAGTTATCACACTGTAAACACATCAGCTACTACAGACGATGAGGCTGAGCTGTCTGTGGGCGGTGTGTGAGTGGGAGTGTGTTTTTTTTTTCAGTCCTGAAACCTTGAACTGATAACCACCAACTTCCACCAAAACCATCAAGTCACTGCAGCTCAGCAGGTGTCCTCCCGTTTACACTGAGAGCACGTTGCATTTTACACTACAGTGTGTCTTTATTAATCATTACCAAGAAAACAGCTTTTATCCAGAGAAATAAGAGCAATTTACCTCTGAGATAGACACATGATGTCATGTACAAAACATGACCATGTGTGTTTACATAAGGTACTGAACCCACTGAGTGTTTTAATTCACCATGCTAGCGTTAAGTGGTCATTCGAATGTGGTTTTATAATTTCTGTGCTTAAAGAGAAAAGTGCTGGTGTCAGCATTCAAAACTGAGAAGAGGAACATGTGATAGTCAAACACACCAAAGAGTGAACAAATAGGCCATAACATGTTCCTCTGTGTACATGTATACATACAGAGTACAAATACATGTTTTTAATTCCTGGAACTAACTGAACATTAAGCCACATTTTGTCCCCTGAGAGCTATTTATAAAGAAAAAAACAACTCCTGAATTCAGAGAAACACACATTCAGATTGTTTGATTGCACAGCAGAGAAAAAGAGCAAAAGAGAGCAAGGCAGGATTAGTGGTTATACGGCTGTGCACAGATTGCCATCAGAGCAGTTGGAATTCAAGCTTATCTCTGTTTGGCAGGGCCCAGTCCTAGGAACAGTGGATGAACCAGTCTTGGGTAAAGGCCTGCTGGGGGAAAAACACTGCTGCCTCTGTTAGGCTTCGCTTAACAACTCGATTAGCATGGTGCTGAGGCTGGCTATATCCGGGTTAGCACTGACCAACCTGCTGCAGAGTTTGACTTCAGTGATGCGGAAACATCGAAGTGATATTGAGAAATGAACAACACATCAATGATGTACTGATACTTTCAGCATTGATTAATTTGAAGCTACTCTAATCTACGGTTTCAATCAGTCTATATAAGATCCAGCTTTTATTTAAAATTAACAACGCTCTAATTACAATAACCTAGTTATTGGCATTCTTTTTATAAGAACTATCCTTACAAGCAGCGCTAATATAATAGCCTACAACTTTTTAGTTACAGAAGTTAAGCTGTAGTTAATTCAAACTCTATAGTGAATATTCTGTTTTATAAGTTTGATCAAAGCTAGAATTGCGTGACAAAACTTTTCTGACTCATATCAAAAGTCTGGGATTTTTCAAGGAAAGAAAAAAACATAGTGAAATACATGTGCTGATATGTGCTCATCTGCCTTTTTCCACAATTATGCTTCTGTGGAATGACGCCTCTGGTGACACAATGTCCCTGTTCCGAGCCTTGTTGTTTACCCGTCTACCCTCAGCTAGAAGGGCCAAGAAAGGAGGGGAGGGGAACAAGGGGTGAGCCAGAGTAAAAATGAGATAGCACGATACAGAGCTGACAGGATAAACAAAACAAAAAAGAAGAGTGAGATAGAGAGAAAGGAAATTCGGCAGAAAGTTGCAGGTCATTTGTCGGGGAGTGGTAGAAATTCTTTTACAGGGGTCTTCTCTGCATTTAGCGCTCTGTCGCCCCAGGAAAAGCAGTTGTTCCACTCAGCTGTCTGCAAGGCGCATTAACTGCGGAGAGGCTGCTTTTAGAGCTCATGCCTGATCTTGCCCTTTAGGAAGCACACGCACACGCACAAACACAGAAAGAGGGAGAGGAGTGGAGGAAGAGAAAGGTAAAGAAAGAGGCATTATCATATAACTTCAGGCAAACTGCTCAGTGCTGCACCCTTCAAAAAGTCTCTCTCTGCTGCACAAACATTCACACGTTCCGGTCAGTGAGTTGTTTCCCCTCACGTCAGAAGGCAAAAATATACACATGTATCTGTGTCTCTGTGCTGTTTACCACCCTGACTAGGCCCCATTCCCACATGATGTAGTCATGTTAACACTGAGAGCTCTCCGTTTGTCTTCTCACGCCTTTGAAAGATTTTCAGCTAAACTGTGAGTAATGGCAAACATGCAGCTCTGACAGAGGTCAGCGCAGATTCTCAGCATTAATCAAGAGCAGGATGTTGTTGAGGCTCAGGCAAAATCAAAATGAATCATTTTTTCTTTTATAAGGCAAATACAACTTTGGGTTCTCACGGAACAGATTTATCTTCCTGCAGCATCATGCTGCATCATAACAACAGATTGCATTTTGACTTATTACTCACAGCTTCCTAGAGATGTGTGCACCAGTGTTTAGGATATTTATTTTACCTGTAAAGATCACAGACCTACAGGGAAGGCTAAACATTTTCAGATTTTTCACTTTGGTTTGTGTCAAAAGACTGATATGACCTGAATCATGTAAGCTCGATAAAAATCAAACAGGACCAATTGCATCAAGAAAAACTAGCCTGGCTGTGTCCTCATGTACTAAAATATCACAACATGCACTTCTTTAGCCTGTTCCAAAAAAAGCATCATATTTTGATTACGTAATGATAAATACAACATGTTTTAAAGCTTTTTACAGATTTTTTTTGCCCAGGTGCAGTACCTGTCTAGTTTCTTGTTGAGTAGCTAAGCTAAATTAGCCAGTCACTGCTGTTTAATTCATATAATGCACATGACTTTTTTTGTTAGTTTTGCTCTGACACTTTCCTTTCAGAGAGAGATACCCACTTAAATTACACTTGAGTATTTGTAAGTAATATCAGCAGGTAGTGTATGTGGCTGCTATCCACACATGATCCAAGGGGTAAAAATATACACACCCACAACAACATACACTGAGGCTTTAAAAAAAAAAAACTGTACAATAAAATGAACGGAGCAGTTTTTCCCTCAGCTGGTTGTGTGTGATTTCTCCCTGCCTCCATCACTCAATCCCTATCTCCCCACATCCATGTTTATAAATCTCAGGGGGCCCAGGGGTGCCTGTGAGAGGCTAGCTAAAGAGCATGGCATGCTAATGGCTTGGAAAGGATATGAATAGAGGAGCGACTGGAAGGCAGCCATGGTTTAAATGACACACACATACACATGCACATTGACTCGAGCACTCTCATTATGAATGCCCCTTGCTTTTTTATTACTTGGTCTCTCACACATCTGTGTGTGATTAGATTTTTTTATTTGGGCTTCTGTTGTAATTACAAAAAAGTGCATTGGCTGAAATCCAGAATAAATATGACACATTTTGTTCATATTTGACATCTCATGAGGAATAGCTTTTGCTGCGCAAAGCTAATGAGGATCCAAATAAATAAACTTTCATCTCTACCTTTTCATAAACCATGTTCTGTACACTGATTATATTACTGCACAACCTTTGTGCTGTGTTTCAGTTTAAATACCAGGGATTGATGCAGATGGAGTCAATCAAAAGCGTGTGATCCTGAATCATGTCTAAACCTAACACTTCCTGTCTTTCTTTGTCTCCAGGACCTGTCCTGCATTGATGACCTCTCCACAAACTCTCTGTTCTCCTCTCCGAGTGACTCACTGTCAGAGTATGCTGATGCCCAGTCCTTCATCAGCACAGACAACCTGGACACAGTACCCACCCTGTGGGACGTCAACACTAGTACCACCACCACACCAGCACAAAGCCAGCTAGAGGTCAGTAATTCACCTCCAGGCCTATATAATCATCATCAAACACATGGAGTACTTCTGTGATCAAGTTTTTTTGTAAATGTTAATTAATACAAACTCGTTGAAATCAGTACACACACATCTGCACTTTCTGGGATTAAGGATGCAGTCACACTGTCAAACTGTATGCTTAAGCACACTTCAACCCTCAAATCCAGATAGTTTGGCCAGTGTGACCGCAAGGGTGTCATGCTTGAACACGATTCACTTCTTTGGTTTGGCACCTTTCAGAGAAGTGGGCTTCAGCACGGTTTATTTCATACACAAGCATGCAGACAGTGTGTATGATCCATAGCGGGGGTGTTAGAGGGCTGCGTCAGACCAAAATGACTTACCATCAGTCAAAAAGTCACTGAAGTTGTAGCAGCGCTCTCTGTCATTGTGCTGACTCTGATTTAATTGTGCCTCGTGTAGACAGACACTTCACGATGACATAGAGCCTTGCATGTGTGTGATACCCACTTAAGCCTGGTTCATATTGGAGTAGTGTGACCACTGGCGTACTCTCCAGCAGGGGAACTGCGCTGTGGGAGGGCAATCATGCTTGAGTACAGCTCGGTTTGGATGGCCAGTGTGACTGCACCCTTAGACTAGCCATAGGCAGGTAAAAGTCTGCTTGTCCCTCTTGCTGTTCTGGCCCCAGTTCTGCTGTGGCTCACCAGCAGTTTCACTCACAGCTGGGACTTTGGATGGCAGAGCAGAGTGTGTGTCCAATCTTGTAAATACAGAAACGGAAAATATTATTTAGACTGAACATTTGTTTTAACACGTCAGTGAAATCCAAACAAATAAAAAAAAAATCACACAAATATTTAATTTGTAAGTCAACTCTTCATTGTGTAAAGTGTTAGAGAGATTTGTATCATTTGGCCAATAAAAAGCAACAGTTTGAAATAGATTAGGCTTTGGAGGTTCTGAACATGTCTTTCACTTTGTATTTTCTAGCTGTTGTTATATTTTTTCAACCTTCAGCCACACTATGACCCATGGACACTTAGTACAGGTTGTTACTTGGTACAAATTATATTCTTGTTGAGTAAATCTGACCAGTGCCACCATTTTTCTTTTCAAAACTTTCCCTCTTGGAGGTTTTTAAACAGCTCGAGAGCAGGACCGGGTAGTATCATCACCATAGACTGTATAAAACATGGACATAGTCTAGCCGACATCACCCGTTTGTTTCTGAAACAGGAAAATGAAGCACATCGGTAATAGCGGCTATATTGGTAGTGGCAAGGGCTTCGCCTACAGCCATAGGGTGCCTGTCGGTCACGTGACCCTCAGCCGTGCCTCTTATTGGGGGAGCTCGGGATCTTAATATCCTCTGAACGGCCGAGTTAGAAAAAAATTCATCCCCGTACTGTGTGTGCTGGTAGTAAAATTAGCAACTCAGACAGGAGACGTTTTTTGAACCAGGCTGTAAACAGGTTAATTTCTGCTTTGAAAATTGCTTTTTTTGGCTTGGTGTGTATGTGACTTACGGTACTTCCGGTGCCAGCCTCAAGCCAACACTCAAGAAACAGCAGATTTTAGCACTTCCACAGTGTCTCATATTCTTAGACCGGAGGTTGCCGCTTGATCATCACCCTGTGGTGACCATGGCCAAAACATACATCTGAAATATACTCTAACATCTTCTCTGCTCAGTCCAGCTCATTTTGAAAATACTCTCTGGATATGTTTTATCTTTAAACGTTTTTAGTACTTCCAGATGCATATTACACAGCAGACCATGTTTCATCAAAGAAACTCAGTGACCTGTACCATATTAAGGTCTCCAAGTCTATAATCTGAGATGAACACAGCCTCTGAATAGTGTTCCTCCATCCTCCCTGTTTGTGTTGCTGCTAAGTCTTCTGTGAATGAGGCGAGACGGGGATATCTTTATGATATGAATCAGAGTACATTTATACCTCCCGCCTTCTGAAAGCCTTTTATGTTTTCCTTTTCATTCTGTCCTCATTTCAACCATTATGTCTTCCAGATACACAGCTTTATCTGCCCTTTGTTGTTGTTTTTGTTGTTGGCTTTTCAGCACCAGGCGACAAATTGAATTCTTGTTGAGAGCTGGTCGGTCAGACTTTATGCCCAGAGCCCACACACACACTTGCACATTTAAAAACATCAAACACATGCTTTGATTGCTCATGTTTTTTAAGTTTGTATTGTTTTGTTTCTCTTCCGCATTTGGCAGTGTCTTCATTTTTGTTTGTTTTCTTTATTTGATGTTTTGTCGACAGCTGAATGGCACCGGCAGGTTTCATGGCTTGGCCAGTTTGGATGATATAACTGCTATTATCAGCACACCACCTTTAGGAGGATTCCAGGTAGCCACACCTACTTCTCTAACCTGATGCTTGATTGAAAACAACCTCTCTAACACAATGTGTCGACACATTGGCAGCAGTTAAGATTACCCTTTATGCAGCTGTCACTGTTTGTGTTTGTAGCACAAGATGAGTCATACTGTCAGTTGTTTCTTTAAAAAAATGATGTGACACTAATCTCAGATTGAGGGTTTTAATTTGAAAACGCAGTATAGGAACATGTAGAATATAATGTGTGAAACTACATTGCTTAAGCCTTGTTTGGCAAGTCAGTGTTACCACTGATGAAGAAAGCATTACATCATACTGCGTGTATTGAAATTCTGCTGATAAGTTACATAAAAGCATATTTTTGCATGCACAGCATTGTCTTTTTGAATAAAATTACAATAATAAAGACAGGTCGACGTTCATGTGAAATTAAAATTTCTCTCTTTGCTTTCCAAGTAACTCAGGATGCAATTATATGACATTACCTAAAAAATTAAAGGACTATTTTTTCAACAATTAAACAAAGATCTAAAAGTCTTTCCCTCATCTTAAGCCAGTAACAGCCTCTTTCATCCCATTTGTCATCTAACTTTTACTCTGATTAACATCTCATTACGATAAGCTCTTCTGTGTTAACTTGTCGCTACCCGCTCATATGCCTCTGACTTACTCCTCCTTTCTCTTTTACCAGCTGAAAATGTTCTTACTATTAATCTGGATGATTTAATAAAGCTTGTTTGATGTTCCCAGGTTCAGAGTACCCAGCCACCCCCAGAGGAAGAAGAGGATGCTGAAGAAGAGGAGACAGAAGAACTGGGACATGTAGACACATACGCTGAGTACAAACCCTCCAAATGTAGGTCACTAGACTGATGTCAGCATCCAGTAACCCATTAATGCATCTACATTTTCTCTCCGAATATGAAGTGACACTCCAGCAGTTTCCTTTTAACACATTTGTTGGAAAGTTCCACTTTTTAAAACTGCTGTTCTGTTTTTTTCCTCTCCTTAGCCACTATAGGAATTTCTCATCCTGACATAGTGGTGGAGACCAACACGCTATCCAGTGTCCCTCCTCCAGACATCACGTACACTCTGTCTATCCCTGAATCAACAATTAACAGCGGCTTGCTTTCTGCACTGCAATTAGAGGCTATCATCTACGCCTGCCAGGTACTCAACACAAGCCGTGCACTCAATTTGGAAATATGTTTGATCCTGCATCTGTGTTTGTTCATGCATTTGCTCTGTTCACCTTCAGCAACACGAGGTTATCCTCCAGAATAACCAGAGGGCAGGCTTCCTGATCGGAGATGGGGCAGGGGTCGGAAAGGGACGCACTGTGGCAGGAATCATCCTGGAGAACTACCTTAAGGGAAGGAAGAAATCGCTATGGTAAGAGAGATTTACTGCTCAGGTAGATAACAACCAGACATCAACCCAGCTCACAGTGGTTTCAATAATTTATATCTTTTGTTTTGTGTTCTCTTGCATGCCATGATATATTGAGCTTGTGCAGGCTTGTTTGTGCAGAAGCCGTTTGTATAACTCTCTTTCCTGTTTCTGCCCTCAGGTTCAGCATATCCAATGACCTGAAATTTGATGCAGAGAGAGATCTCAAAGACATAGATGCACCAAATATCCCGGTGCATGCCTTAAACAAGGTGAGTCTGGATAGAAGAGCGTGACACCCTGAGATAAAAAGCTCGGTTTTGGGTTCCTGATTTATCTAGTTGTAGATTGGCCCGAGCTATATTTGGCCATGCTGTAAACGTTCAAACATACTTCCTGAATAACACCGTCCTCTTTTCTGTTTCATTATAACTGAAGATTAAGTATGGAGACACAGCTACCTCAGAAGGAGTCCTGTTTGCAACTTACTCTGCGCTGATTGGAGAGAGCCAGGCAGGAGGGCAGCACCGGACGAGAATTAAACAGATCCTCGACTGGTGCAAGCCAGACTTTGATGGAGTTGTATCCTTTTATCTTTGACCTCTCCCTCTGTGGAAAGATTTTCTAAAACTCAGATTGTGGCTGTCCATGTCTGCCGTATTTGCCCTTGACCTTCCTCCACTACAGATTATTTTCGATGAATGCCACAAAGCCAAGAATGCTACTTCTACAAAGATGGGCAAGGCAGTTCTTGACCTGCAAAGCAAGCTGCCACTGGCCAGAGTTGTATACGCCAGTGCCACAGGTAGGCTGATACATGAAATACACACACACAAACACGTACAAGTAATGCTACACAACTGAGGACTTTAAAATATTTATCTTTGACGTCTCTCCCCAGGTGCCTCTGAGCCAAAGAACATGATCTATATGAGCCGCCTGGGAATCTGGGGTGAGGGCACACCCTTCAAAATCTTTGAAGACTTCCTGCACGCCATCGAGAAAAGGTTGGTAGGACAACATGCAGCAGAATCTCACGAAGGAACATTATGTTAAAGGGATAGTTCATGTTTTTTTAAGTGGAGTTGTATGAGCTCTATGTGACCACTAAGGACATTAGATACAGTAGAAAGTTGTCTCCTCTCCCTCAGTAAGACACAAACTGTTATCAATGGTGATGAGGAAATAGATGCTAACAGGGACAGACGGTACCAAATTCAAAGGCTATTTTCTCTGCCTACAAGAACTAAAATCAAAAAGTAATACCACAGTTTAAGAGTACGATGCATAAAATATTTTTTAAGTGCAATAAGTCTTCGGAAATATAAACATTTATCTGGACTTAACTAACTGGTCATGTGTCCTTCCACGCAGCACTAGTGCGCTCCGTCCCCCCTCCTCCTTTCAGCTGTAGGGAATGTAAACAAGCTGTGCTTCGGACGCCGGTTGTAGCCTCGTGTAAGTTTAATTCGGAGCACACTAGCGCTGCGCGGAAGGACACATGACCAGTTAGTTAGGTCCGGATAAATGTTTATATTTCCGAAAACTTAATGCACTAAAAAAATATTTTATGTAGCGTACTCTTTAACTGTGGTATTACTTTTTGATTTGAGTTCTTGTAGGCAGAGAAAATAGCCATTGGATTTGGTACGGTCTCTCCCTGTCAGCGTCTATTTCCTCGTCACCATCGATTAAAGTTTGTGTCTTACTGAGGGAGAGGAGACAACTTTCTACTGTATCTAATGTCCTTAGTGGTCACATAGAGCTCATACAACTCCACTTCAAAAAAACTGAACTATCCCTTTAACTTCAGCTTGAAGGAAAATGTCTTCTGATCACTTTGTGGTAATGTCTTGTTGGACTGTGACTGACTTAGGTTGAATAATTTATACACTGTTCATATACAGAGGTGTTGGTGCCATGGAGATCGTTGCCATGGACATGAAAGTGAGCGGGATGTACATTGCCAGGCAGCTGAGCTTCTCAGGGGTATCTTTTCGGATTGAGGAGATTGGACTGGATAGTGAATTCAAAGTGGTCTATAACAAAGCTGCCAAACTGGTGAGTGTCGTACACCTCACAACTCAAGATAAAACATATTTCTTACCATGAATGTGTTTTCTGACGTGAGAATATCTTCAAGAGTAGCATACTTATCACATTGTGAAATGTGTTTCCAGTGGGCCGAAGCGTTGCAGGTCTTTATGCGTGCAGCTGATGAGCTTGGCCTGGTCAGCAGGAAGTCTCTGTGGGGGCAGTTCTGGTCATCTCACCAGCGCTTCTTCAAATACCTCTGTATTGCTGCCAAGGTCCGCTGCCTGGTGGAGCTGGCCAAAAGAGAGCTGGAGGCCGGAAAGGTCAGCACAGCAGCTTGAACTCTTAGTAATATGTTATGTATGATCTTATGACACTGTTCATGACTGAGAGAGAAGAATATCCAAGAAGGAACTAAAATATTATACAGTTGATGTTTTGTATTGAGACCAAGCGTCAAAGGACTGAGGATGTAGTACCCTTTTGATTAAGCTCAACATTTTAAGTGGTTGGTTGTTATGTGTTGGAGCAGCTTTAAATCTTACCTCAGCCTCACACTTTAAATATGTTAAACTTGCCACAAAACCTTTTAAGGATGTTCCTATTGTTCGAGTACGATGTCAAGTGTGAGTCCATGATACCGTTTTCTCCATTCTTGTTCATTGACATGTATTTAAATTCCTCCACCACAGTGCATTGTCATCGGCCTGCAGTCCACAGGAGAGTCTCGTACCAGAGAAGTCCTGGATGAGAATGATGGCCATCTTGACAGATTTGTTTCTGCTGCAGAGTGAGTTCAAAAGAAGTTGTACTTTGTTAGTTTATAATGATCTGAGCTAATTTAACAACATTTCTTTCCAAGGCTACTTACAATCGAAACAGCTAAATGCATCACAAGCAGCAAGTCATTTTCCCTTTTGCTTAGGGCCAAAGCAGTCTACTTCTGTTTCATTCTGCTTCTTCAAAAACAAAACCATGATTCTCCTATTTCACAGCAAAATGAAATTCATCTTAAATAAAAAGTGTTCAGTACGTGCAGATTAAGCCGTCGCTGTATGATCAGTGAATTAAATTGTGTGCCGCTACTTTATTAAACAGAGAAGCTTTATGAAACAAGAAGTAAAAGAAAGGTGAAGATAATGAGTGTTTTGAACCTATCTGACCTTAAATGTCAGCAGACATGCCTGAATGTCTGAGTAAAGCAGATCACACATGTTCATCTACCTGTCAGCACTTGACGGTTACAATGAGGCCAGATCAGGAATGTATGGTTTGTGTTACAGCCACAACTGTCCTGTGTCATCCTCATTGTTTGCTTTTTTTCTGTCTCACCTCTGCAGGGGAGTTTTTCAATCTCTTGTTACAAAACATTTCCCGTCTGAGAAACAGAGGAGAGAGAAGGCGCCAAGTAACAAGAGAAAACGTGAGTTTTTTAAATGATGCGGTTACTACAACATGCAAGTGTATCTCTACCTTAGAAGCAGTAGTTCTGGTTGTTTGTCTGCTATGTAGCTGTCTTCATTCATTTTATAACTCATGGTTTTCTCGCGGTCTGCATTTATATCTTAAAATGTTGAAATCTTTTCAGTGTTTGTTAAACAAATACCATGTTTTCACAATCAGGGAAGCCAAAAGGTCGCCAGCCAAAGGTACCCAAGCACACTGTGGACAGCGGTGGCGTGATTAACATCAGCGACGACAGCAGTACTGACTCTGATGGCATGGACACAGACTCAAACTCCTCCCCAGATTCCCTGCTAGACAACGATGACGTCATCTTTGTGAACCACACTAGCATCCAGACAGGTAGGAAGAAGCCTGTCTTTTTTGTGTTTTTGGTGTGTGAGAAGATCAACCAATGGGAAGTAATTCAGGCTTCCAGCTGTGCTCAGTCTCATTTAAAAGGGACAAGAAAATCTATACCATCAGTGCCCTCGATGCCTTGGAACTTTTAGTGCTGTTTCCTATAAAAGTTACCTTTTTAATGTTCCCTCTGCCTCCTACTCACAGCCAGGATAGAGGAAATGAAGCAGGGCCTCCTCAACAAAATAGCTGTGCTGGGAAAAGAACTACCTCTCAATACCTTGGATGAGCTCATCGATAAGTTTGGAGGACCAGATAAAGTGTCAGAGGTATGAACCAAAGAAGAAACCATCCGTCCCGATACGTTTATATGAGTTCAGATGAAACAGTGGAATGTCAATTAGGTTAATTTGAACATTTCACAACACAATGTTGATTTTAAGCAGAGATATTTCAAGACACTAAAAGGTGACGCCACTTTTTCCTTTTTTCTGCAGATGACTGGTCGTAAGGGTCGTGTGGTGCGACGTCCTGACGGCAGCGTGCGTTATGAGTCACGGGCCGAGCAGGGTCTGACCATTGACCACATTAACATCAAGGAGAAAGATCGCTTCATGAGTGGAGAAAAGGTTAGTTACGCCTGAAAGATAAATTACATAAAACAGTTTTCTCTCTGCAGCCTGTACAGCCTAGTGAACCTCCCTCGTGTGTGTCTCCGCTGACTGAATCTTTTTGCTCCAGTTTGTGGCCATCATCTCAGAAGCAGCCAGCTCTGGGATTTCCCTGCAGGCAGACAAACGAGTGAAAAACCAGAGACGACGAGTCCACATGACCTTGGAGCTGCCTTGGAGTGCAGACAGAGCCATTCAGCAATTTGGTAAGTCAGGAAATGTGCTGTTACAATGATCCATTCAAAGGTAGAGCCGAGTCAGTTCTTGAAAACGAAATCTTAAATGTCATGAGTACTTCAGTTCTCTAGTATTTGCTACTTCTGCGTTTATGCCCCGGACAGGCAACAATGCTGGGTCAAAAGGTAACGGATGTTAAAAAGGGAATCTGTTGAGGAGTAGGGCCTAAAAGGACAGGATAGGTTTACACCACAGAGTTTTATCCCTCATTCATGCTTTTAAGCCAAGAACTACCAAGTAAGGACAAATGTTTCCTTTTCTCACTGAAGGCATAGTGGGGAGATGTGGTTGTGGTTGGTATAAATTACTTGTCACGCCTGCTCTAAATATTGGACCTTCCCCTCTGATCAGTTGTTTTTTATTTACTACAGTAACCACTGGAAAAGATTACCTAATTTTTCAAGGCTATTTATGTATTTGCTCTCATCTGGCTTCTTGTGTCTTCTTCACAAAAACATCACAAACACAACTCTCATTTCCTGGAAACAGCGTGTCAAACTATGAATTTTACTGTGAAGAAAATATCCAACCAGTTACAATGAGTTCTGTATTACTTCTGAGAGTTTTAGTTGCATAAACACATATTAAGATCTCTTTCTTGTCTTGCAGGTCGTACCCACAGGTCCAATCAGGTGACAGCTCCAGAGTACATCTTCCTCATTTCTGAGCTGGCTGGGGAGAGACGCTTTGCCTCAATTGTAGCGAAAAGGCTCGAGAGCTTGGTAAATATCCACTTTAATACTTGTTGAAGTTGATGTGAGTTTTGGCTTTGCTCTTTTATTTTTCTTTTTTCCCTCTCACATGCTTCATTTTCCCATAAAATAAGTGAAATTTGTCTTGTTGGGAAAAAAAACACTTGTCATCTTGTTTAATGGGGAGTGAGCAGAATTGTTCCACTGTCAACAGAGGGAATCTGTAGTTTTTGTTTATTGATCATTGTGCTTCAGCTTGCCAACAGCTCTGTTATTTGCTTCGTCATCCTGCCCTCACCTTTTGTCCTTCCTGTTTCCCGGGGTATTCCCTAGTACAGAAGATCTCTTTTCTGCTTGGAGCTACATCAATTTGTTTCCACAAATCTCAAGGGATTTTGGGTCTTTCCCTTCGCTAGCTCAAAAATGGAAAACTGAATAAAGCCGGAAAAGCAACAGAGCTTGTCTGGATAATTTATGAGACTTGGTTTATTTTCCATGATTATCAATGCATTTCAGAACTGGGGGCTATTTATTTCCAGAGTGACATAGCATGACAGTTCTTTTCGGAAAAGGGCAAGTGTGCAGTAAGACAGCAGTTCCAGGAAGTCATTCCTGTGTTTGCCAGCTGTGTTCGGTAAATCGGTATCGAGAATAGGTCACATCTCATTTGGTCTCCGGCTTCAACCCAAGACAACACAAAAACCACTGAGACAGCTGAATACCTTGGCGTCTGGCTGCCTCCAGATCAGCTGTGAAGTCATATTTGGCTAAGACATTTCTTTGTTTGGTTACACATTTGTCTTTGTGGGCAGAGCAAACAGCTGTCTCAAGACTTCTCTGTTGACTTTCCTGTGTTATGAAGTTTTCTTTACTGCTCTGAAGTTTACCACAGATATCAAAAGAATGGAAAACTTTGAAATACAAGTATGAAAATTTGTTCATGTCATATTTCCAAAGTAGTTATTCTCCTGAATTAGTCACTGTAAGGTTGAAGCAACTCCATTATAACTGTTTTGAAACAACTAGCGATCTCTGAGTTTAAAGTTAGTGAAGTAGTAAACATACTTGTTCAAGGGGCATAATGATGATGCATAATGATAAACAGAAAACACAAACTAATCTTGTTTTGTGTTTTTTTTTGAGTGTAATGATGGTCTAGGAGCTGTAGACAATAACACTCAGAGCTAATAATAACACTGTGACCAATTCACTTTGCAGGGCGCATTAACACACGGCGACAGAAGAGCCACAGAATCCAGGGACCTGAGCAAGTACAACTTTGAGAATAAGGTAAGAAAATTATCTGACTCCTTTTTTAATAATTCCTTCAAGGATTTCTTCACAAAGACATAGTCAATGACAGTTTTGTCCCCTTTTTTTCAGTACGGTACTAAGGCTCTGGATAAGATCACCAAAGCAATCCTGGGACACATAGAAAACAAGGTGCCCCCTCCCAAAGGCTACCCAGGGGGTGATGCCCTGTTCTTCAGAGGTTTGTTTACGCTTGTAGCTGTCTCGTTAACCGTCCTGTAATTGTTTTTTTTTGTTTTGTTTTTTTTGTTTTTTTTTTCATTTTACTACCTGCCTGTAATTGCCTCTGTAATTTGGCTGTTGAGTTTATTCTGGCAGCTTGCTTTGATGCCTACCACTCACGTTAATTAATATGCATTGTTTTAATAGAATATGCTCAATTACCAAAATAGAAACTTCCACATTTTACCATGAATGAGATATTATTAAACAAGATTGTTGTCTCAATTTCAGACATGAAATTTGGAATGATGGATGTGGGCATCTTCTGCAAGGAGTCTCGTTTTGGGATCAGCATTGAGAAAGGTAGAGTTTCCAAAAAGTAGAGTTAACTTTTATAAAAGAAGAATATTTTCCCCCATGGCTTTATTAACTGCTCTGTGTTTGTCTCTCCAGACTGCAGCATCACAAAGTTTCTGAACCGCATCCTGGGCCTGGAAGTACACAAGCAGAACTATCTGTTCCAGTACTTCACTGACAACTTTGACTACCTGATTGAGAAGGACAAGAAGGAGGGCAAATACGATATGGGCATCCTTGGTATGGAAGTTTTACCCCATGCATGATGAACTTTAAGAATTCACATTTTGAGAGCACACTGTGATAAAAAGGGCAAAGACTTCTTATAAACAAAGTTGTAAATAGTCTTTTTCTTTCTTTCTTTCTTTCTTTCTTTCTTTCTTTCTTTCTTTCTTTCTTTCTTTCTTTCTTTCTTTCTTTCTTTCTTTCTTTGACTGGTAACTGGTCCTCTTCTGTTTTTTTTCTTTTTTGATCACTTGTGTTTCTGGCAGACCTGGCCCCAGGTAATGATGAGATCTATGAGGAGAAACAGGAAACCTTCTTGACAGTTGGAAACCCTCAGGATGGACAGGTGGTTCTCTACAAGGTAAGAACTGCATGACCTTAGCTCAGCTGCATTTGTATGAGAAAATGTCCCCACACATTACCCATCACTAGCATGAGACACTTATTATTTTCTAACACAGGAACACTGGGTTTTTCTGCCTGCTAAGATATGTTGATAACTACAAAACATTTATTGTGATTTTTATTTCAACAAGCCTAGTGGGGTTTGTAGACACCCAGCAGACTAGTTTAGCAAACCTCACAGGTAAAGCAGCAAATACTACTGTCTCTAAACTCATTAAGGATTTCATGACAAGCCTATCGCTGTGCGTGGCTCTGAATACCCTCTGTAGCTGAGGAATTTGTGTAACACAAGCTGCACTCCCATAGGTAACTCCACTAGCTTCCTCTGTGCTTGGTTTTGATTGATGTCACTTTGCCAGAGGTAAGACTGTGATCATACAGCCTTTGCTCGGGGCTGAGGAGCCTCTGCAGACAGTTGCAGGAGGTGGGAGCAGGATAATTATTGGTATCTTCTGCTTTTAGCTGTTGGCTGCAAGCTAACCTACATTTGACATTTTAAACTTGGCAACAGGGCAGAATGGAGCACAGCTACGACCAGTTTAACAAGTATCAAAAGAGAGGCTGTCTGTTGCGTGCATGACTCTGATACATAATGAGTTCAATTGACTTTAGCTGTACATGGTGTGACTGAGCTGCTCATATGAATATATCATTACACATTCTGTACTATCTTATCCTGTGTGTCCTTGTAGATCAGTGTGGACCGAGGTATGCCTTGGGATGAGGCTTACAACAGGTCACTGAAGCTAAGCGGTCCTGACGAGGGATTCTACCTGTCTCTGAAGGTGAGTCCTTTGTAAAGGACGCTTAGTCTGAAGTCTGCTCGAAGTGTGGCTGTATTTACAGCATGTGTGACTGAAAACAGACCTCACAGGAGCAATCAATCAGATGGATCTCAGTAAATAAGAAGTCCCTTAAACTGAATATATCATTCACATTCCATGTCACCTCTCTACAGCTGAGAGGTAATCGCCCGTGCGTGCTGCTAGCGGAGCAGGGTCGGGGAAAGAACCTCATCGTCTACAAGCCAAACATTGGCAAACAGACCCATCCTGAGAGCTTGGACAACCTGCAGCAACGTTACCGCAAGGTAATTGTCTAGCTTGATTAATTAGATTGACCAATAGTTTTCAGCATCAGTGTGTGTATACCAAAAATTGACAAATGAAAGGAAACAGATTGCTTAGTGTGAAGTTGTTTTTAATTTCTGATCATGATAAAGGATTGCTGGGGGAAAAAGCTTGACAACTTTGAACCTCCCTTAACTGCACTTGCGGATATAAATGATATGGGTATGGGATTCCCCCTTGTGGCCAGTAAGAAGTACTGCGCTAGTATTACAGCCTAAAACATTTATACAAACATGGCGTGTTTGGATGAAAAGCATTTGTCAGTGAGGATGTGGAAGTTCCTCCATATTTTCATAGTTTTCAGAATCTTTTCTAACCAGCACTGTGCTCCACATCTTCTGAGTGATACAAAAAGAAATGAAATTAACTACATATCAGTGCGATGTTTGGTCAACGCAAACTTCTCCTCTATGGTGTGATGTTTTCAAAGGTGTGTAAAACTACAGGTTTATTTAACTCCAAGATGATTTATTATTCCAGGTGACTCCGGAGGAAGCCAAGGACAGCTGGGAGAACCAGTTCATATTCTCCTTCAAGAAGTGTAGCCATGCCAACTGGTAAGTACGAATCCACAACGTCCCTCAGGATTAATGGCTAAATGCATCCAGTCAGGCTGGTACTTATTAGGGTGGTTTTAAGGTCAGATGCCATTCCCAAGGATTTGCAGATCACCTGAGAACTAGTCATGGAGTAATAACCCACAAGTCTCACATGTGCCTTCGTCACTAAAAGACCAGTGTGGAAAACCCTTGAAAGGAAAAGTCTTTCAACAGTCCCTCCACTGACCAAACCGTTTCTCTGTGAGGGCATTAGCAAGCAACTTCACGGCTCATTTTATGTGTGTATGAAATATATAAAAAACAATGCTCTGTCCCTTTTTCAGGACCGGAAAGTGTAAGAAAATCGAGGAAGGCCAGGAGTGTCTGCAGGGCATGCGCCTCCGTCAATACCACATGCTGTGCGGCGCTCTGTTGCGTGTGTGGAAGCGCGTGTCTGACGTGGTGTCTGACATCACCAGCTCCAGCATCCTGCAGATTGTGCGCTTAAAAACCAAACAGCATAACAAGCAAGTCGGTCAGTACACCCAGCTGGCAGAAGTGACAGTGCACTAAGCACAATGAGCTTCTATTCTGTTCATTTGTTTTCTGTTGATGGCACATTTAAACTGAGTGATAACTGTAGAAAACCTGCAACTAAATTGAAAAAGTGTTGACTGACTATTTGGCTCACTATCTCATAACTGTTTTTCCTTGTTCTACTCAGGTATTAAGATCCCAGAGAACTGTGTGGCCCGTGTGCGTGAGGAGCTGATGCTGATGGACGAGGAGGTGAAGAAGAGACGAAAGGAGAGGGAGCAGCAGGCTGTGGAGCAGCGGCTGGCGGAGGAGCGTAGGCGCAAAATGGAGCAGGAAAACAAACACCTCCTTGCAAATCTGTTTAGCCAGAAACCCATGCATAACCAGTCCCTGGCTCAGTCTCTGGCTCAGAAACTGAACCAAAATGTTCTACAAAGGACGCAAGCTGGGAGCCTGGCTCAGCAGCTGCAAAGAATACAAGCCCAGTCCGGACTCCAGCAGCCCTCGCAGAACTCAGCCCTGTTGTCTTTACAAAGAAACCCTAACCAGAGCCTGCAGAGAACCCATAACAGCTGGCCCAAAAACTCCTCCACGGCCACCTCCAACCAGGGGCCTCTGCCCAACCTGCCCAGCCTCAGCTCACACTTTTACCCCCAGAGCTTTTTACCTTCCTTCTCACAGCTGAAGACCCCATCTCTTCCACTCCTTAAGAACACGCTGCCTCCAAGGGTGTCTTCCAAGAATCCCCTTGAGGAGATCTTGGACCTGACTGTGGGTTCGCCCTCCCCTTCCCCAGACACCACGGAGGGTGGGCTGAATCTTGACAGTCTGACGAGGCATTCTGCTGGATTTGAAGATGACTATCTAGAGTCTCTGATTTCTCAGAGTTCATCGAACACCCAGCACGCTGCACAAATACAGGCGCCTCTACTGCTGCAACAACAGCCACAGCAGCAGCAACATTTACAAGCACCACAACAGCAGAGCCACAGCTTGCAGGCTAACAACCAAGACTTGTTAGATTTACTAGATTTGCCCTTGTCTCCCCAGATGCCCACACAGAAAGCCAGCCCTTCATCCTCTACCTCCTCTTGCTCCTCTTCCACTTCCTCCACCTCAGCTGTGTCCAATAACCAGGTTTCTCACACCTCAACCGGCCTCCTGCCCACATCCACGCTCCTCCCCACATCCCCTTCCTCGTCCCTCTTCTCCAGCCCGTCCTCATCCTCGTCTTTGTTTTCTAACTCGTCTTGCTTCTCCTCCCCGTATCTCCTCCCTCAGTCAGACTCGATTTCTTTACCGAACGGTCACTGCAGCTCAGCCGCTCTTGACGTCCGCGAGGCCCTGAACAGCATGCTACAGGCCGGGCCGGACCGCAAGTCTGTCATCCAGTACCGGCAGCAGGACTGAAACCACCACCACCTGTTTGGACTTCCTCCAGTAGTTTTTACTTTGTCTTACTAAGCAGATTGTCTCGTTTGCTGCTGTCTACGATCGCACCCTCGGACCTACTCCCTCTCCCCTCAGGGCCTATAGTCACGTCACTGCCTGTCCTGCACTCGGCTCACCCCTCTCTTTCTCTCTCTGTCCACCTGTAGTGTTCGCCTGCTCGAGGACGTAGAGGTGATAGCAGGCTTGATCAGTGTCAGATTTCTGCACCAAAGCGTGTCCTCCACAGTGTAAGGCAGCTGTTTGAAAATTCATAGTTAAAAAAAAAAAGATATAAGTGTACTTTGTTGAACACTCGAGCTGTCAAAACAAAAGCTCATTCATCGAGGAAATCTTTAACTAACCTCCCGCTGCTGAGTAGACGAGGTATGACTGGTGAAGTTGCTGGAAGTTCTTAATGCCTTTTACTCTCTAAAACCACATCTTTGGACTTTGCTTTACTGTTACTTCACTTCATGGCTGTCTGTCTTGACTCAAACAAGGCATGGGTTTGAGAGTGGTAGTGTTGAACTGGAAGGAGAGATAAACCAGATGAAACTTTTAGCTGATTAGCCATGAAATGCCTCAGTTGTCATTCTTTCTTCTTCATGCTCCCTCTTGTATGCTTGTTTGAACACTAGTGTAAGGAAAAAGGGAGAGGAAGAGAAGTCTGCTGTTGCAAACAGTGCCTTTGGAGAATTCTATAAATGCAGTCTTTAAAAATCCATGTAGCCTAATGTATAGATTTGTACTCTTGAGCATTGGTTTTAATTTAAATATGGTATATTTGTATTTAACTTTTCGCCCCCTCAGTGTGAGTGTGTTGTTGTTGCACTGTGCTGTCGGAGCCTTTCAGGAAGAAGCCTCCGTTCGGCCTGTGTGCGTTTGTGTGATTGTCCCAGCCGCTGCTTTAAAAACAAAAGCAGAGGATGTTGCGTGTGTCCCTCTTTTCCTGTCGATGCAAAGTGATGATGGCATGGTTCATTGATCCGCATGGATAAAAAGTTGTGTCCAAAAATGTTATCTCTCATGTTTTTTTTAATATAAAGCTGAAAATTACTCGTTTTGATGCGACTCCTGGTTTGATTTGATTTTAAATTTCTCAGGAAAGTCTCTGTCATCTGTATGTGTGATCCGACCAACATAGATATGAAAATTTGTTAATAGTCTTTAATCACAGTGGAAAACAAAGAATCTCAAGTTTTTTTTGTCTCTAAGTCTGAAAAAAAAATCCCAGTTTTCTCACTTTGGTTGTAGCCGTGAGTCTGAGACAAACTTGTCGTCTAATGCGTTTCTATTTCAGGCATCAAGGCTTCACAACCTTTGAAGTGTGTCGACTTTTAGTGTTCACTGTGTAAAATAGTCCACTCTTAAAACCCTTCGAGGTCTGGCCATCTGTGTGAAAAAGATGCACTGGTGTTAGTTGAGGACAAAATGCCGGGACACGTTCGAGTGATTTCAAAGCAATAAAAGCAGATTTGTTCTGATACGTCAATGCATATGTACTGTTTACGCTCAACAGGCGAAACTGTGTGGTTCCCTCTGCATGGTATGAACCTTCTTGTTTCTGTTGTGCTTCATAGTCCTTTAGTTATTTCTCCAAACATACATTGTAAAGTAAGTTTCACAGGATGAACACAATGCATTCTTGATGTTTTAGTCATTGTTATTATAAGAATTATTGTTATTTATATTTAAGGGATATTTAGATTTAAGATATGTTATCCTGCTTATTAGAATAGTTAACAAAATGTTTGGTCAGGGAAGTTTCTAGTTTTCAAGATGATTATAAGACAAATTCTATTATAACCTGCCACCAGATAAGATTGCACTGTTCTGTACTGCTGTACAGTGTCTGGATTTCTTTCTGCTCACTTCGGTTTAGCATTTTCTCAAGTAGAAAAATCTTTTCTCTAACTCGTAGATCTTTGTCAGGCCCCCTGGTTTGCAGAGAGATACCAAAGTGTTTCACAGACACCCCAAAAGTTATGACTCTGAAACTATCAGAACTTTTATCAATCTCAGGAAGAAATAAACAAGAGGTGTAACGGTGGGGCGTAGGCGTGATATATGATTTCCCCCTTCTATCGGTGGTGAAACTAACCAATACATGTGCTATTTTTTCTTATCTCTGTGCTGTGACTCTTGCTGTATTTATGTTTTCGACTAAATGTGATGGGTTCGTTGTTTGTCCTTGTGAAACTGTCAGTGATTTTAAATGTTTATGCCTTCTTAGGGCAAAGATCAAAGGCTGTGTCTCTTAAAGGAACATCGTTTTTCTGTGGGCAGTTTTATTTTGATTTTAGTTGCAGTCGTGCAACATTAAACTCATTTTAAAGCTGACACATATCTGGATCAGATTTCCCCTGTGCGACTGTCCACACCTTTAGATTAACTCTGACCCTCTAACCGTTCATTCAGATTCTTGTCGTCGCTTCTTTTCTGAATTGCGTCTCTTCTGTAGTTTTTCTCATACCCTCATTAATGATGCTTTAATATTCCACATCAGGCACATTCCAACACATCAATCTGCAACAGATTTGCCTTTGATTTTGTGTTTTATAGTCCCACATATAAAGCTTTATGTATTTGAGGTGTATGGACTGCATTTCTAGAAGAAAACAAAAGCTTTTTTTATCCTTTATTAGTGTAGTTTGGCCTTTCATCGTTTTATTATTATTTTGCACTAAGAATGGCATAATCAAGTTACTGTTCTCGTGTTGGTTATGATTGAGCAAGCGTGTTGTGTTTCTGATCTTTGATGAAAAGTTCTGTGTATACTGTAACCATTTCTCTTGTTTCTCCACCATTTGCATATTATATGTTATCAATGTTATCACTCTCAAATAATTTATTGAAAACAAAAAATGAAACAAAAAACATGCTACTGATTGTATGTATTTTTAAACAAAGCCTATTTTTTCTGTAAAAAAAGAAAAAAAAAGAAACTGTGTTCGGCACTTTTATTCTGGGTTGTGCTTTTGTTTTCTATATATTTATAATTTAGATCCAAATGTATATATTGTAAAATTTGTGCCTTCGACTAATTCTTTAAAAAGGTTTTCTACTCATTTAAGGAAGGACTATATGAAAATGCAATCTTAACTTTGTAAACAAATAAAAACTTGAGGATTGCTGAAAGTGAGTCTTTCATTCATTCATTCTGGGAACAGACATTCTCCGTTAGGTCAGTGTATAACGAGTGATCATCTGTAACATCTCTGTTTTATCTTAAACTATTTGGTTAAAGAAAATAACTTGAGAGGGAATAACACAGAAACATCTTCTGAAGTTTTTGAATAAGGTAAATATGACTTTATTCTCCTATTTCACAGCTGTAGTTTATATATTACATAAAACACTACTGAAGAAATAAAAAAACTGTGCTCCCACATACAAACATATAGTCTCATAGAAAATTGGGTTTGGTTCTAAGGCTCCTTTTTCTTCACCAAGGAACCATCATCAACAAACTGCAATAAACCAGAGGTAATTCAGAACACTTTTATGGTTGCGCTACCTGCACAGTGCCCTGGTAATTGTGTAAGGACCTGGTGACTAAAACTGTCTATAGAATAAAAACTTTTACTGTGTTTATCAAATCAAGATGAGAGAAAGATACAAACATACACTTTGCTGTGGAGGATTAGTTAAACGAAAGACAGTCTAACTACCTACAGCTCAAATCTCTGGAGAGTAATTCATCTGGAAGAACATTTTAAGGTTTTTATAACTTCAAAGATGAAAGAGTTTCGGAGCAGAGAAACAACCCCGAGCATGCTCAGTGCTGGAGGATGTGTGGTTGTTTATCAGCTGGTCATTTTCAATTACTTTGGAAGGTTCAGAACCCGACTTTAGTTTTTTTGCACAATATACCTGGGGAACTTGCCAACCAGGCCAAAACAAAAACAAAAAAAAACAAACAAAAAAGACAGATATTAATCATAAATACTATTAGTTTGTGGTATAAAAAAAAAAACACAAGAAAGAGGCTAAACAAAGAATCCTGAACCCTTATGAAATGAAAAGAAATTCTCCAAGAAATTTAATGTACCAAACAACTGACTCTCCCTCCAAGACGAGTTACCACAAAAGGTTAATAGAATAGAACAGAATAGAACTTTATTGTCATTGTAACAAGTACAACGAAATTGAAGTCACAGCAGCAATCAAGAAAACAAAAGTAAGAAAGTGTATAGAAAGTGCAAAAAGGTCCATAAGAAAATAGATGGTGACAGCTTGTTCATCATTCTCCAGTTCAGCCAGCCTCCACCTCCACAGGGTCCAGGACTGAGCTTCTTCAGTCATGCTCCATCTCTGTCTCCTGGATCCTGTCTGCTCACAGCAGGTGAAGCTCTTCCAATGTGGCGTTGGTGTCTGATGTTAGCTCTGTTAGCCATGTCTGTGAATAGCATGATGCTACTCTGCCCTCTGGTATTCCCTCTGTTGCTGGGTTAGCACAGCTAGCTCATCCATCTTATTGGAGATAGATCTTATGTTCCCAATAACGATGGATGGAAGGACAGGTCCATGTCGTCACTTCTTAGCTCACACCTGAGAACCAGCACGTCGTCCTCACCTCCTTCTCCTCACCTTGTGGGAAGACATCAAGCCTTACACCAGTTAGCATTGACATGCTGCTAACAGCTGAGTTCACATGTAAACAATGCAGCCATGGTAACATGTAGGATCTCCAGACAAACACAGAAGAAAAAGAAGTAAAAAATATCACTGAAGCCACAAAAAGTTTGATGTCCATGACCAACAAATGAGCCAAACAAAGTAATGATCAACTCCAAATACAAAGATTACGAAAAAGAGACAAAAAAAATTACAAGAAACAGACTAAGAAGAGAGAGCTGCTGCAAAACGCAGTTATAACCAACAGGGCGGCGCCTAGCCTACCTAACCCTATCCCTATTCATACTGAAAGAGGAGGAAAACTTTTGTAAACCTGTAATAATGTCATTACCTTCATGTATTTTGCTCTAATAAAAATGTTTCTTCATACCATAGAAACGCTCGGACTAACAAGTCACTCTTGGACACAGAAGAACTAGAAATCTATTGAGTAACACAAATACCCCCTACCCTCCCTGTTTTCTGTGTTTTATTTATTTATTCATTTATTTTATCATTTAATGAGCTTTTTGTTGGTTCATTTTTTATTTTTTATTTTAATTTACGGTATGATTTATTATGTCAAAAGACTTTATCTCACTCATGATAACCCTGTCTGTTAGAAGTTGTTTCATTTGTCTTATATTTGTTATAAAAATAAAATTAAGAGAAATACACAAGCTACATGAAAAAGAGGCACGACAACGTCGTTTTTTTCCGCTTAGTGTTGAATTTAGTTTTGAAACTGAAAGCATTACAGCTTTTTTTATGGTCGGACTTATTCTCGCGATAGGCAGGATGAACTTCCTGTCGTTTGCTGTACTCGCGTGATGACGTCGTGATACTCACCTGTACGTCGATCCGTCCACACCCCCAACGTCGCTGTACCTGTTCCAGAAAGATTGGGAGAAAGTTTTCAAACCGCAGGAGTAGCCAAAGCAAGCCTGTGGAAGAGGAGGAGAAGACTAAGAGGAAGATTTGGAGCGAGAATCTTCAGACCTGAAGGAATCTTTTCAGAGAGACTGACGAACACGAGGAGCCCACAGATTGGCCCTTTACAGGTGCGTTACCTCCGCCGCTGTCAGATAGCCTACCTCTTGGCACACAGGTGAGGCATGGCTGTCGGGAAGATGGCTGGAAATAGGAAGTAGAGAGTGAAAGAAAGAATTTAACAAACGAGTTTTTAATCTGTAGCTATAATTCAAACGTTTATTGTTGAGAGAGAGTTGGTCTAAGCCAAGAAGATTCAGTCACACACCGTGGAGTTAGCTTTAGCTTATAACTTGATATTTACAAGCCTAGAGCTGCATTTATTATCTCGCCTGTGAGCATTTAGAGGCTTTAATGAGGGACTTAGGAGTCATTGTGGTGTATGGTGCTTTTTAATTATTTCTCCCCTGTATTTGGGAGCCTATGAGTGAGTGTTTGTAGGCTGGTTGTTGGCTGTCAGCTGTTAAGCCCTACTCTCCTCATCCTCACCTTACTGGTTCTGCCACACATGCAGGTTTCTACCTGCCTGACAGAGGGTTTCACAAGAGTTTCGAGTCTGCATTCCCAAACAGCTGCGTCTTCCTGCCCCTCTCCTCCAACCACTGTGTTTTACCCAGAAACTGTTTGATAAAGAGTGGTCTTCTCCAGTCACAGCAGGGGGTTGTCATGGAAACCCAGCTGATGTAGTTTGTGATTTAGTCACAAGATTTTGACAGTATGATTTTTTTTTAACCTATTGAGACACTGCGCCAACATTACATTTCTGCCTCTCAGACCCATAAAACTTAATTTTGAAGTTTGATCTATTAGCCACATTTAGAGAGATGACACCTTTTGGTGGTATCACAACAATGCACCCATTCCAATTTAAAAAAAACAATGTATTTGAGAGTAAAAACACTGATAACGGATAAATAAGAGCAAACTCATAACACAAATAACCAAATTCCCTGTACAGAGTTTAGTTATTACTCCCTAGATTTTACTCATCCCAAATAGCAAGGAGAATTATTTATAAAAACACACCAAAAAAAGCTTGGGTTTCAGGAGGTTTGATCTAAATTTTTAATCAATAAACAAGAACTTTCTGCTTAATTAATTAATCTTTTTTTTTTTACTTTATTTTATCAGACATGAACATGTATGAAATGTTGCTTCACAAAAATGACAAAGTAGATGCCATATACGTGTCTTGCCTCTGTAATCCCTGTCCCTGGTTAGGCTTTCAAGATCAAAACAGAAATCCCAGTGTTGGGTTTAATATGCCACAACTGTTAGAAAAATGTACAACAGAATCAAAGTCTGAAATAAAATCAAAGATTTTTTTAGATTTACAGATTTTAAACTGTACAGTTTGTGTTCATAGACAGCTTCAGTTTCAGACATTTCTTTACCCATGTGTTCAAAACCTTACTAGAGGTGTCCCAGTCTGATTTTGATATCGGATATCGGTCCGATATCAGCATAAAAACAAATATCGGTATCGTATCGGAACACATCTAAAATCTCCGATATAAGCACTCCGATATAAGCAGTCCATTCCAGACTCCGCTCCTGCTATTTTTATTCGATATATTTAGGTTATTTTCTGTGTCCTCTAATTTATTCTTTATTTTATTCAGTTACTAGTATATTCTTATGTTTAATGTTGAAATTTCTGTTACCCAATCGTTAATAATAAATGGGTCAGTTTTTACTCATACTGTTGCTGACAACTGTTCTTTGTTTGAATAATATCACTTTATCAAGCCTTTTTTTAACATGACATACATACTACAAAATAAGTAAAAAAAGTATGCATGTTTGATGCTGATATCGTATCGGATTAATATCGGTATCGGCCAATACTCAATGCTGCAGTATCGGTATCGTATCAGAAGTGAAAAAGTGATATCGGGACATCCCTAAACCTTACATCATGTCAGTGTCTTATAGTCTCAGATGGTTATGAGTTACACCCTGCAATTAAATGTTCTGTGTTAATTCTGATTATACTGATATTTTTTCTTGAAAATTTAAAAAAGAAAATCACATGACCTTTTTGCAATCCACTATTTTACAGTAGTAGAGAGATTGTGGTTAACAAGATCATTTCTGTTCATAAGGCTTCATGTTACCCATGATGCACTTACATAGTCTTTTGTAAATATTCAGATCAAGACGTTTTTCACTTTTGTTTCTCACGAAATCTGTCTTCTTATCAGTTTAATTTGTCAGTGTTTTCTGACGTCTCTCTGTGAGTCCAGGTGACTGTGAAGTGGGTGTTTGCTGTATTTAACCACTGTTGACAGTACATGCCAGGAGTGTTCAGTGAGTGGAGGGTACACATCCCTGACCTGTGTAATCACAGCCACTGAGGGCTCTGAAAAACCTCTGGAGTGTTTGTCTTTCAAATCACTTCCGCTCAGTTATTATTTATTAATGATTAATAATAATTTTGTGCTGAAGTTCATTCAGGGCTCTTTATCTTTATCTGTCATAGTCGTATCACTGGAGCTGATTTTTTCCTGCAATGTTTGGAATTCCAGTAATGTGCCACCTGAAAAGTAGGCCACTGTACTTGTAGTGTAACTCAAACTTGACGCTTTGCTTACCTGTGCTGCTGTAAAGAGTGCTCTGAAGTTGGTAGTTTGCATGAAGATAAGCCAACTGGAGAGGCTTTCGATGAAAATGAAGGGAACAGAGATCCATCCTGTTCTCTACAGACTCCTGACGCATGAATGACTGATTATTTACCTTTAAGAGGAGGCGCGCCTCAGTTTGATGTTTGTTTTAGTAACAGTAATGGTTGCTGACGCTCTCTGTTTTTTTGTCGGGCCTATTAATAATTCAGCTCTGGTGATCTGGTTGACTGGAAGCCAGCTGTTACACCTTTCTGAGCCCAGGCCGAAGAAGCTTTTTGTTGTGAAGCGACTGCAGAATCAGTAAAGTTTGGTTGAGAGTTTGATGACATTGTGATCACCCTTTGTATGAACTTAGAGGTATACTGGATCTACTCTTTGTGCTTGAGAGAAGTCACAGACAGGTCACAGCTGCTGCAGCCCTGACCGGGAAGAGTCAAACACAAACCACAGCTTAAACTGTAAACCATGAACCAGAGATACAATCGCAGCTCTGTGTACCATCACCTGATCTGAAACTCTGCCCAACCTGTAGAGGAGCTCCGAAAACTTTCCTCAGGGCCAGCAGACCCACTGTGTCACAAACAGCCTGTCAATTATTAACAGCCCAGTGCTCTCATTCCTTTGAGGTAACCATAGCAGCCAGCTCACTGAAACCCAGCCAGCAGCCTGGGATCTGCTGCTCCTGCTTTGTGGGAAAGACTACAAGTTAACAGGACACACACATACCAGTGACAGTGGGAGCAAGTGGACCTGTCTGACTTCATGAACCCGTCAGAAAAGGAATAATGGAGGATACAGATCAGTGCAGGGGAATTCTGGACATGTGGTGTATCTGATGTATGCAGAGGAATGTGAACACGTCACCTTTTCCATTTTTCTACACTTAAGGTTGATTTTTTTTAAGTGTTTGGACATGCGTCAGTGAAATGGACAGCCAAGTCTTTTATTGTCTGTACTGACCTTTCTGGAGTTATTGCACCCGTGTCCGTCTCAGCAAAGTGACCTGAGGTAGTGAGCAGGTGCTTTCACAGAGGACCACAGCTCTGTCCTCATCATGAATTTGACTCAGAGAAGGAAACTGCTGAAGCACTTTGGCGCCGTGCCTCCGGAGCCTCCTCCACCACTGCTGGTGGTTCCTGTAAGTGGACAGATGAGACGGTTGTTATAACCTCTGGTTGGTAGATGGGGCTGAGTGTGTTTAACCTCATGTGTGTGCATCTTGATTCTTACTTTAACCAGTTCACAGTCACAGCAATCCCAGTGAAGCTGTGTTTTGGACTGTCCTTCATAAAGTTGTCACTCCACATGTAGTGATCTAGCTTCAGCAAAGTCAGTATTACTTTTTCAAATCAAACACTAAAGAAAACTAGGCAGAAATTCAAAAAATCACCACATTGTTGTGGGAAAACATACAATCTTACACCAAAAAAGAAATGCTAATATTTCAACATTTTAAGCTATAATTAATGCTTATAGGCAAAAAATATAGTGAAAATGATTAACTTTACTTATTTCAGGATGTCTTCTAATTTTGCAGAATATTTTCTGCAGATTAGACAGAGGAGTTTGTTAACTTGTTAATATTTCTCTTTTGTCATATTAGTTTAAAAGGTTGTCAGAGCAGGGGTGGCCAACCTGTGTCTCGCAAGCCAGATGTGGCTCTTTGGTTTTCAGTGAGCGGCTCTTCGATCCACTCATAAAACTGATAAATTGTTGCAAACGTTGGGATCAATATTGTTTAATACTTGGGTGACGAGATTGATACTTAATTTTCAGTTTCTTTTCTCCACATGTGCTCCTCTCAATTGTTCATCTGCTCGTAGATAGATAGATAGATAGATAGATAGATAGATAGATAGATAGATAGATAGATAGATAGATAGATAGATAGATAGATAGATAGATAGATAGATAGATAGAACTTTGTCTCTTCTGCGGTAAAATCAGACATTTGTCTTTTACAGGGCTTTGAGTACAAACTTAAACGCACTTACAAACACAATAAATCTTGCTTTGAAAAATTGGAAATGAATTGATTTTCATTTTATGTCATTTCGTTTATGTGTGAGAAGACGGCCACGTTTTTTGTGGCTCTTTGCAGTACAATGATAATTTTTGTGGCTCTTGGTTTCTGATTGGTTGGCCACCCCTGTGCTAGAGCTTATATAAACACAACATGAGGGGTTGTACATTTTTCCATGCACAAGTTTTGTAAATTGATTTCAAGCTTCTCTTTGTTTTAATTTGAGGACTGGGATTAGGACTTGCAGTTTATGGAATTAATCCTGTGGTTGGACTTCATTCACCTGACAAAGAGGCGGCTTTGTAGCTTCAGCTTCACAGGTGGAGGGATTATCTCAGGTGCTTTCTCAAAGCCAGGGCTTTAACATTGTTAAATGACTAACAGAGCTCACCGTGGGCTGATACGAGATTCTGTGTGTCTCTCTGTGACGTTTGAGCTCCTCGGTTGTTCTGATGTCTGAGGTAGCTCCTCCTTGAATCCAGTTTATTGTAGGCCACTTGAGACTGTGAGACTGTGGGCAAAGGCTGGGTGGGTGGGGGAGGAGCGCCCCAGGTGAGCTCTCTCCTGGATGTTTTTCTCTTCCCTCCTTTCCAAGAGAGAAACACCACAGCTGGTCATAAGCCAGTTATATTAGCAGTGGATCATGGTATTCTCTGGATGGCATCTGGAGCTGTGATTGTTTAGTTTTTGTTGTTGGCGTTTGGAACATAAAGATCTGGCTGTTCAGTGAGGAGAGGAGGCCGCAGGTGTTTTGTTCAGCTCAGGGATCCCAGAGGAAATGGAAGTACGGTTCAAAGACCAGGCGGTAAGTGGAGAGCAAGGAATACAAACCATTAATAGGCTGACGCTACACTGATGCCTGAGTCCACTTAAATTATTAAAAATAAAAAAAGGCATTAACTGTTTCTGATACAAACAGCTGCGTGTTTCTTTAAGCTAACAGGATGTTAAGATAAAGGGAAGTATCAGAGTTACAGCAGTGGACAGAAAACAAGCAGATTTGTTTCTTTGCTTCACTCTTTGAACATGTCATTTCTGACAGATGGTTTCTGAACGTGCAGATATACTCTGCTTTGTTTAAAGGATGACACATTTTTTCCAAAGGTGTGTGTTAATAAGGGAAAAGGTCATTGGTGGTGTTTTAAATTGACTCATTGAAGTTAGCATAGACCGTCACTACTATGATGACCCACATCCAGAGTTAATATTTAACAGAGGATCATCAGTGGGCTGTGATCGAGGACTTTTTGTGTTATTTTCGTTCTGATTAGCTAAGGGAAGACACTTGTTGAAATTGTTCTTGATTTTGTCTGAGCTAAGTCGATCTTTGACAGAGCTGAAATGTGTCCACTCTTAGTTTTAACATCTGACTTTTGCTCGCCATGGTCTGTACATGTAACAGCTCTAATAAAATCAGGAGTCCAAGCTCATACACTTAAAGAATTCATTCTCCTTTTAGAGTAAAAAAAAAAGATGCTTAACATGAAGTCTGTGTGGAGTAATCTACAGCACATTTTATTAGCGTAACCAGGCCAAGTGCTGTTTTCCTTCTTCCACCTTCAGGTTTATCATTAACCTGTTCAGACAAATAGCCTACTGTTCACAGGTCACACGTTGTGCACCTGAACTCAGCGTAAAAGATCTGTTCAGTGATAGTTTGTGACATTTTTATGAAGCAACGAGAGGCTTTGTTTCAGTCATAAGTGTCTTTACAGGATCCGTGTTATCATATTTTAATCTGATAGTTGGTGTCGGTACGGATGTCTGACGTCTCAGTAGATGCTAAGATGGTGTTTGTGCTCCTTATAGTTGTAAAAGTTATGTTGCACAACTACAAGTCACTTCCTCGTAGTCATGTGACTTGAATACTAGAGTATTTTCTTGTTATTTGGTTTAAGTTGCACTGCAAAAAAACTGAAATCTTGAGAAGTGTTTTTGTCTAATTTTCAGTAAAATGTCTTTTTAGACTTAATATGAGCAACATTTACCTGACCAGTCCAGAAAAATGTCTTATATCAAGTTATTTAAAGGAAAAAATGAGGTATGAATTGCTTGTAACAAGTAAAACATCTGTCAGTGGGGTGAGAGAAATGTGCTTGTGTTAAGACATTATTCTAAACTTGACAAGCACATTTCTCTTTCCCCACTGGCAGATTTTTTTGTACCTGTCACAGGCAATTTACACATCATTTTTGTCTTTAAATAACTTGAAATAAGACATTTTTCTCGACTGGTCAGGTCAAAGAAGCTCATATCAAGTCTACAAAGACAAAAAAAACACTTGATACAGATTCAGTTTTTAGCAGTGTGCTGTGTTAGTTGTACTTTATGTGAGAGGACTTCCTGAGATTTGTTCAAACCACACAAGTAGAGAGACTTCTCAGGGACACAAATGCTTTTTGTTTTTCTCCTTTTGTTCCCTTTTTGCCCTCTGAATGTGAGAAGACCTTCATAAAGGCTCTTCACAAACTGCTTCTTTCATTAGTTTCCCTGCCTTTGAAACCCGGTCTCTTTTAAATGTTTACTGTCTTGATTAAAGCTTAACACCTTCATGTCTCTGACAGGAGGAGCCGACTGTTCCTGGAGCATACATACAATAATGATGCTACAGGTTTCTTCCTTTCTTTGTGGAATATAGGTCATTGTCAGTTGGCACTTTGTTTTGGTTTTGACACAAGTGCCTTAATGTTAAAAAAAAAAGTAAAATATGAGAAGGTGTCATGATGTCAGAGCAGCTCGTACACCTCTCTGCTTTTACGCCTCAATTTGTGGAAGAGCTTACAGGAAGGTATTAAATTATACACAACCATCTAATTGGTAAAAAAATAAGTCTTGAGAGAAATAACCTGTACGTTTTCAGATGTGTTAAAACTTTCCAAGAAGTATACAACAGAGAACTTTCCGGCCCACTGGCTACAAATGCTCTACAATTTCACCCGCCTCCAGGCCTGAGAGGTTTGACTGTTTACAGAGAGACACACACAGAAGTGTGCTGGGCAGGGCAGATGTCATGAGTCTTACAGAGGTCCTGCCTCTTGCGCTGCAGTAATATCTTAAACAACTAGTATAAGTCAGGAAATATAACAAGCAAGTGATGTTTTTTGTAAGCAAATTCAGTGTCTGATGCTTATCTTTGTCAAATTTGTAAATGTTTTAAAGAATTTGAGCTTTTAAATGTTAAAGAAGACAGTTAGATAAGTCACCCTCAGCTGATCGGTTGATTAACTGATCAAAAAGTAGACATTTCAAATAACAATAATGAGCTTATAGCCTTGTTTGTCTGTGTACATTGTTTTAACTGTGTACGCTCGCTGAACCTCCCCGGGTGTAGCTCGGTGTCAACACCACAGGGACCCAAGAACGTAGCCCCTCCTCCAGACCGGTCAGGCAGGATCGAGGCAGGTGAGAGCATGCCGAGATCAGGTTGAGTTGTACACACTCTTCCTTCTTGGCAGAAGCTCTCAGCTGTCCTCACTGTAATAACCCAGATTATACACACAGAGCCTCATCTTAAAGAGATATTTTACTCTTTGCTGTAAAACCCTTTCTTTAATCTCTTCTCTCCTTCACAGAGACCAGGTATGGAGGACCTGACAATATGGGAGCAACATACAATAACACTGAGCAAAGTAAGTGATTGTTTAATAGGCCAACTGTCAGAAAATACAAGCATACGCAGGGTTTGGATGAAGACTTCTGTATCTGTGTCAAAGAAACTTGCATCAAACTGCTTTAGTGGATTTAGTTTTGCAAGTAGGAGCCCTGAAAAGAGAGTTTCAGTGCTGTTTCTGTGGGTGTTGTTGAGGTCTTACAGGGGCTGTGCTGGACCGTGCTTCAGACCTCTCAGTTTCACAGCTCAGACTCTGTCAGGAATTCGCAGCGACACACCCTGCTGCACCTCTGCTGCCTCTTCGCTCTCCCTCCTCAGAGCGAGCGCAGCTGGAATGTGCTCTATCTGTCTCCTCTATCTCCCACTCACGCTCTGCCCACCTACTCTCCTGCATTCTTTCTTTTCATTCATGCTCCTTCTTCATCACACTCTCTGTCATCTTCACCCCATCAGGAAGAATCTTTTTCTTTTATTGATTTAAGTCTCACTTTCCCCTCATGGCAGGATTCAAAGGTGGGATTTGGCTTTGCCATATCAGGAGGCCGGGACAAGCCTCACCCAGACAGCGGGGATACGACAGTGGTGGTGTCAGACGTGCTGCCCAATGGACCGGCCATGGGGCGGCTGTTGTAAGTTAACGACCATCTCTCTGATCTTTATTCAAAAACTTAAAAATGTGGCATTTAAACATGTTGTGCTTACTTCGTCTAAAATTTAATGGAAAGAAGGCTTGTTGACCAGCACACAGTCTTATTCACATGCATGGTTCATCTGCTCTGCAGCACCAAAGACCAAATCGTGATGGTCAATGGAGTATCGATGGAAAACGTCCACTCTCACTTCACCATCCAGACCCTCAAGTCATGTGGCAAGACTGCAAACATTGTGAGCACCTGTTATAAAAATCTGAGTGACTTTTGATGATGAAAGAATCTGTCCTCACTTGTGTCTAAATCTTTGGACCTCATCATCTGTCTCACTCCAGACAGTGAAACGTCCCCGCATGATCCAGATCCCAGCAACATCCAGACCGTCCCGGGCTGCCTCCCATTCCAACCTGCTGGAGCAGGACCCCCCGAGACGAACACGACGCTACTCTGATGGCAGCGACAACAGAGATGGAGGCCGTTACCGCGCCCGCAGCTCCTCGCCGAACCGTAACGGTTATGGAAACACATTACCGCTGGTGTCATCAGGATACAAGAGGCTCCCACATCATGATGTCCCAGAAAAACCCATCAAAACTACACTCATTAAAAAGAGAAATACAGATGGTAAGACTTCAGGAAAGAAACTCATCAGAGTGCTTTCAAACATATCGCTGGTTTCTGACTTCTTCTCTGTTTCAGAGTACGGATTGAAGCTGGGCAGTCAGATCTTCATCAAGCACATGACAGACTCAGGCCTGGCTGCCAAGGAAGGCACACTGCAGGAAGGAGACCTTATTCTAAAGGTGAAAATTAATATTCAAAAATTCATCTCAGAAGTGCCGATATGCAGCACCCGCAGAATGAAATACTTTCTCTTCACAAAATCTCATTTCCTGTTTTATCATTTCTTTCCTGCGATCAGATCAACGGCATGACGACGGAGAACCTGTCACTGCTGGAGACCAAGCACCTCGTAGAGAAGAGCAGAGGCAAACTGACCATGACAGTCCTCAGGGATGACCGTAAGTTCCTGGTCACCATCCCAGAGGTGGAGGACAGTCCCCCTAACAGTGAAGACGACCGCCGCCGAGATAGCAGCTCTGAACTAGAAGGTAAAAACTTTGTGATCAAATGAAGGCTGTGGCAAGGAAACGTTTTAACACTCAAACCAGTCAACTGAAGTTTTTGTTTCCCCACAGACATTTCAGACATCGATGTCCCCATTCACAGGACGTCCCGTCAGCCCAACAGAGAAAAAAGGACACGCAGGTATGGCACTCCTGACAAGTCGAGTCAAGTCATTTCAATAACTACACCACGTCCTGTGACTTGTGTTTTTGTGTTCAATCATAATGTCATATCAAAAAAAGAAAAGGGAGAGCTTGTTAGTGTACAAAACTCATAATACGGAGTGAAAGCCTCCGTTGTTGTTGCGTGGTGAATTTTCTTTCACTGGTATTTCTGGGGTGGAGTAATCTCTCTCTGTGCCAAACTTCAAAACTTGTCTCACCACTGACATGCCAGCTCCATCATCTGTCCACACCACCTTCAAATTTCTCCTCAGTCAGGGTGATTTTCTTTAATTAGTTGTTTTCATATTATAAGTTTGTTAATTTCACTCTGTATTTGACACAGAAAGACAGTAGTCTTTGTGATGTTTGTTTTGAGCAAACAAACTGATGTTGAAAACCCTGACAGCAAGATTATTCAGCGTTTAGGCTGCAGCATATGGGATACATTTATTGTACATTCAACATGTAACAGATCCGTGACAAAAGACCTGTTTGACGAAGAAAGGCAACTTTGTGTTTTTTTCATACAGGACGAGAGCTGAACCTCCTCTACCAAAGTCTCGGGATGCATCACCGGTACGCTCCACCCTGCCTCGTCCTCCTGCGAGGACCTTCGCCTCCCGCAGAGGTCAGCTTTACCCAGGATATAGTCCTCACAGTTTGGTTTTTGATCAACCTCTTTAAGAACCAGCACATGACAATGATAACATTAACATGTTAATTGTTGTGAATGCAGGTCCATCTGAGTCAGACTCAGACCACAGCGCCTCTCCCCCCATCAGGAGGGCCAGTCCAGACGTGAGGGATCACTCCAGCAAATACAAGTCAGTTTATTTCCATGGCTGTGTAACTAACCAGTTGTTCCTGTGTGCATTCTGAAACCAAACTATGGTATTTTTTCTTATCTTGCAAACCTGTAAAAGCTTCTTAACGACCATTCTGTCTTAGATTAGACGAGTCAACACACACAACTTCAAGCTCCTCTCATATTTCCAGGAAAAGGCGCCGTGCATACAGCCTATATTTACATCTTGCTATCAGCCTGATTTTGCGTAGTTTTGTAAACATGATCAGAAAATCATACACAGTGGTCCCTATTTGTGTGTGTATGAAGCTCCTACTGTGTGATTACTGCTCTTGCTTCCTCAGCGTCAGAGTGCAGTGTGACAGGGTGCAGTGGGACACCACTATTACACTGGAGGGTGAAGGCGTGATTATGGTGGTGCTGCTGCAGAGTCAATGTGAAAGAACACATAAGTCTGTTTACATCATGTGACAGACCGCCTGGTCCACAGTTAAATCTTGTGTTATTTTGTTCATTTCTTGAACTCTTAAGATTTATTTATTTCCACTTTAATTCAAACTGATAACTTCAGTGTTTTTAAATTGATGTTTTTAAATAAACACAAGGTATTGGTGCTCTTAAAAGAAGGATGAGCTCTTTGTGAAGATCAACCTTTTTTTTTTCTTGTTTTCAGTAGGAAATGTCTTTTAAGACTTACAACGAGCCACATTCACCTGACCAGTCCAGAAAAATGTTATTTTTTTAAAGTTACTTAGAGACAAAAATGAGGTCTGAATTTCTTGTAACAAGAGAAAGGTTACTCGTATTAAGACATTATTCTCGTTTCAAGCAAATTTTTGAGCAAACTTTTCTTGTTCCATTGGACAATTATTTGTTTCCTCATTACAAGCAATTCAGACATAACTTTTGTCCTTAAATTACTTGAAACAAAACATTTTTCTGGACTGATCTGGTAAATGTTGCTCATATCAAGTGTGATAAGACAATTTGTACCTAAAATAAGACAAAAACACTCGACAAGATTCCATTTTGGAGTTGTGAGATCATCTTTCTGCTTTCTTTTTCTTCAGAAGTCTCCCTGGTATGTCCACCCTCCCAAACCCCCGCTCATCTCCCGTGGCCCCGAAGTGGAACGCCTCCCGCCCGTCCTCTAATGCCTCACGTCCTCGCAAACCAGTCTCAGAGTCAGACTCTGACCGCAGCCCTTCCCCTCCACCACCACCACGCAGAGAGAGCCCTCTCCTAGACGGCAGATACAAGTAAGGGCAGATCTCAATCCAGCGTCTTAATCAAAGTAAAGAAAAGATAACTTGATTTCCTTGAAGGATTTTCTAACTGTTTTTTTTTTCACATTTGCACCTGCCAGAAGTCTTTCTGAACTACCACCTGCACTGCTGAGTGCCTCCCCCATCACTGTTCGCCAGGAGCCACCGAGGAGGGTCAACTCTCCTGTGAGAGCCCCAATGCCAGGTCAGTTCACCACACACATCATGTCAGACACCATCACATGAAAAACAAACAACAACAATAAACAACAACATGAGGATAATCCTGCTTCTTTGTGACAGTCTGGTCCTGGCACTTTGTCTGACACCTCTGGGACAATATTTGCTTAATGTTTTAATGTTTGTTTCTGAACACGTGTCAGCTGGCAAACAAAGCCAAAGAGCAAACATAAAAGATGTTTTGAGCAACAGTTAAAGCTGGAGTGGAAGTTACTTCTACTTGTGGCGATATTTCTCCATTATGAACTTGATCTTTTCTTCTCTTACAACACAAAAAATGCAAACATATGAAAGGGATACTTCATCGGAGTCATGAAAACATGGGTGATAAAGATTAAAGATACTCCTTTTGTGCTGATTTCATCTGCAGTGTGTCTCACCTGTTTTTCTCCTTGTGTTTTAGACTCTGATTCGGACCCAGAGATCAACATGGCGCCTCCTCAGAGGCAGAGCACCACATACAGTCAAGACTCCCTCAGCAGATACAGGTACAGATGAAGGTCCGCCCAACCCCCAAACCACCCCCAACCCCCTCCCTGAAATCCATCCAGATGTCACGGACTGGGACACTAAGCAGACTGTGCACGCCTCCCCCTCTTTTTCAAACATGAGCTGATCACTTTTTTATTTTTCTTCTTAGACTTAAATTAGTCTGTGTCTGCTGATTTCTCCTTCCTGATTTGCTCATTTTTATTCCTGAAGTTTTGTAGCCTCTGATTTTGCTTCATTTTTTGTTTTTGACTGTGTATGAAGTGTTTGTGTTTGTGGTGGCATATGTTTAACCAATGAAATAAAAGTGACTTTCACTGAACATGTCCCTCTCCTGTATGTGGCAAAAATGTTGATTCAACAGAGGATGAGAAAGATATTACAATCAAACGTGTGCATTAGAGCAAGTTGTTGATCAGTTCTCTGAAATCTGCATGTTTCATTCTGCATGTGCTAAATTGATAGAGGATGTAGCCTCACATGATCAGTTAAGACAGCTAATGCTACTGAATGGTTAATTTTGATCAGTTACAAAGCCGTTAACCATCAAAGAGAGAGCTTCCCCCAGAGACACTAAGGTGAATATTCAACATTTCAGTCTCATGCTCTCATCAATAATCATATTAGCCACAGGTCCCCCCTCTTCAAACGTGACTGAGATTTGTTGTCTTCCTCCTCCCTCACTCCCGCCTCCCTTTCTTTTCTTGCAGAGTCCTGCCCAGTGTCTCGCTGCAACCACAGGTGGAGTCGCAAGGTGAGCCACCTCGATGGAGCACCCCCAGCGATCCTCCACGGAGAGGTGTGTATGCACAGCGGTGAGGTTGAGCTGTGAGTTTTGTTTGCTCTGGGACTGTGAGTGTTGTTTTTGGGAAGCATTTGTGTTTTGTTTTCAACCTGCACAGTTTCATGTCCTGTCGTAGACATGACGCTTTTACCATGGTGGTTAAATTTATGAATGGATTTAACATAACTCAAAAAGTAACAAGCAGATCTTGATGAAATTGTCAGGAAATGTTCAAAATGGGATAAGAAAGAAGTGATTCCATTTTGGAGGTGATCTGGATCACCGTCTGGATGCAGGATTTTTTTTTAAGGATTCTTTATCATTTTGAGATAGGGCTGTTTTCACTTTATGTGTATATAACTCCACGTTAAATGGTCGGGTCGCTTTGCAAAAGAATACAAGACAAGTTCACCATAATTTCTAACAGATGTAAAAGTACGATCCAGATCCTGGAAATATTCTGGATACTAAGGTCAGGAATATGAAATATGTACTGGTTCATCATAATTTTCAACACTGTCAGGTAACAAATTATGGTACAAAGCTGCAACTAACACCAAATTGTAGCAGACAGTCTGCTGAAAGGGAGGATAACATTAAAGTAGGGCAACCACAATATGCTTGGAGGAGGTCTGCGCTCTCTAAGTGCTTTTCTTGTTTTAACAACTTGCCCATCAGTGGCTCAACAAATACTTAAAAAATGTGTTGATGTATTAAAAATCCATCATTCCAACTTGTATCCACTCCTCTTTACAGCTCATTCAGAGTCTGAATCGGAGGCCAGTTACGCCTCTGTTCCTCGAAGGGAATCTACAGACAGCGCAAACTCCAACCCAGCTGCTAAAACCGGAGTAAGGTAAGATACACCATCAGATCGTGTCAGATCTCATTACAGTGAGTCAGCAGCCTGGTGCCAGTTTGAGTGTGATTCATGTGATTAACACGCCTGCTGCTCATGTGAAAACATTTGGTCTAATGAGAAACTTGAATCTACAAACTTGGGACTCTTCACACAGATGCTTGTTGAATTTCTTGTTGTATACTACACAACGACAGATTGAATCGCTCAAACACAATCACTCTCTCTTTCAGGGTCCTGCCTGTAATGAAACCTGCACCTGTGGCTGTGAAGCAAGACCCCCCTCGGCGGGCCCCATCACCCACCAGACCACCACCTGATGGTCAGTTTACTCCTCAGCATCACTCTCTCATCCTTTCCTCTTCCTCTACATTCAGAGTTTTTTCTCACCACAATCTCTGCTGGCTTTCCTTCAGATTCCTCCGAGTCCGACCAGCTTTCACATCTCAGAAGGTCTGGGAGCTCTGAGCGAGGGGACAGCCACCGCAGGTGTGTCTGAGGATCAAAACAGAAGCATCCTCTCAGAACCATAATTGATGTGCTATTTAAACCATGTGTTTTGGTTTATTTACTGCTTTTAGTGTAATCTAATATCACACTCACATTGCTGACTGATGTTTTATTTTCCCCCTTCACAGAGCTCATCCTGCTGCAAATGGCACCCTTAGGTCTGGGATTTCAGTGAACAGCAACCCAGTGCTCTACAGTAAGGTTCAACTACCAAAACTACTGAGGGGAGATGTTTCAGTGTTATGTCTGTTTTAATCTTGAAGTTAAACTCTACCTGCTCGCAGCTCTGCACATAAGGAGAGCAGCGTTTTTATGTGTAATGGGACTTTATTCAAAACACATATGTGTTTCACAATAAGGGGTCTCACTGTTTCTGTATCTCTTCCAGCCAAGCCTGCTGAAGAGCCCATCTACTCACTGCCTCCAGATTCTTACCCCTCACCCAACCCAGGGTGAGTCATGTTTGTCACCCTATTTAAGGTTTTCTTTAAACTTCGCTATTTTTCTGGACTACATTTAATTCAATACTAACTTCTTCTCTAATTGTCATTTTCAGGTACAGTTCAGATGTTCGTACGGTGTCGTTTGTGAAGGAGGGCAGCATCGGGTTGAGGCTTGTGGGGGGAAACGATGTCGGTATATTTGTGGGTGGAGTTCAACCAAACAGCCCGGCGTATGAGGAGGGAATGAAAGAGGGAGATCAAATCATGCAGGTGAGATGAAAATGCTCTGCTTTACCTGCTGAAAGACTTATTAGCTTTAAAGTCATAACAGTAGAAAGGAGGTCTCTAGTATTTACTGTAACTTAAGGAGATATGACTTAAATTCTCCATGACAGCGGTTGTCTCTTTCACTGGTTTTTAAAATGTAAAAGCCAAGCTTGTTTTCCTTTCCTTTTCCTTTAATCTTTCTCAGGTAAATAATGTTGACTTTGGTCACTTTACGCGAGAAGAGGCAGCAAACTTCCTCCTGAACATCAAGAAAAGGGAGCAGGTTGAAATCTGCACGCAGAACAAAATGGACCGTAAGTTCATCACGAGGATCATCTTGTGATTCCTGGAGGCAGAGTCACTGAATAAATATAATAACCATAATTCTGTCTTTTATTAGTTTATAAGAAGATCATTAAGTCCAACCTGGCGGATAATTTCTACATCCGCACCCACTTTGACCACGAGGCAGACAGCTCCATTGGACTGAACTTCACCAGAGGGGAGGTGTTCAGGGTGGTGGACACGATGCACCGTGGGAAGCTCGGCAACTGGTTGGCAGTCCGCATGGGGAACGACCTGCACGAGATGGATAAAGGCACCATCCCAAACCAGGCCAGGTCAGAACCAGCCCAGAAACAGACTTTCAGATGTCCCCTTTAACCAAACAACATGACTCAGTCTTCATATATGTAATCATCTCCTGCAGGGCGGAGACGTTCGCCAGCATAGAGCAGGCACAGCGCGCCAGCGGAGAGAGGCAGGCGTCAGGGCCCAGAGCTGAGTTCTGGAAACTACGGGGGCTCAGAGGGAACAAAAAGAATGAAAAGAACAACCGTCGTAGTCGGGATGACCTGCTGCAGCTCACAATCCAGGGGAAATTCCCGGCCTATGAGAGAGTCCTGCTCCGAGAAGGTTGTCCTTGACCTCCACACACAAAAACATATAAAACCACAAGCTAACACATGATGAGCTTGTTTTAATACTCCTGATTTGTTTCTCTCTACAGCAAACTTCAAACGACCAATCGTCATCATGGGTCCTCTTAATGATATCGCCATGGAGAAGCTGGTCAGAGAGATGCCTGATGATTATGAGATAGCAGGTTAGTTTCTGTTTTATAAAACTATCTTAACTGACAAGAGTTATGTTTAAATTGAGACTTTTTTTGTTGTTCCCTTCATTCCTTTATGCTTTGGTTGCTCTCCTGATCAATTGCGCCCTTCTTTCCTGTGTGACAGACATGGTTCCTCGCAGTGGAAGTGGAGACAGCGCCTCCACAGTCATCAAACTGGACACTGTGAGGAAAATTGCAGAGAAGGTGAGCCATGGATGTAAAGTCATAGCCAGAGAGTGAATAAAATTCACAGTAAAACAGTTCTCCAGAAGTGAAAACAAATATTTAGAGCTCCCCCTAGTGACTGGTTTCAGTATAGGTCGTAAAGCCTTTCTCTCTCACGTGGGTCAAACTAAAATCAGAAGGTTAAATACATTTTCTCTGACATGATTTTTCCTCATTACAGTTAGTTCTTATCATTCTTATTTATCTGCAAGTTTTCATTACTGCTAAGAAGTTAAATTGTGTTATTTTGATTCCAAGAAGAAGGAATTAAAAGTCGAAATTGACCCTTGATTAGTGCTTCACCACTGAGCAGGACTGCAAACACTGAGGGATTTTTGCTCCATTCACAAAGAGAGGTCGTAGCAATAACAGTCCTTATCATTAATGATAATGTTTACCTCTCTAACCTCTATTTTTCTTATCTTAGGACAAGCACCCTCTCCTGGACATTACACCCACTGCAGTGGAAAGACTGAACTACATCCAGTACCACCCAATGGTTCTCTTTTTGGACCCTCATAGCCGTAAAGACGTCAAAGCCATGAGGCAGAGGTACAACCCAAACTCCAACAAGAGCTCGAGACGTCTTTACTCACAGGCTCTCAAGCTGAGGAAAGACTGCAGCCACCTTTTCTCAGGTAAACAAAGTTAGCTAGTAATTTGCTTCTCTTGATTTTTGACTACAATAAAGCTAATAACTGGTGTTGTGTCTGAAATAACTCCTTATTCCCTGATCTTGCTCCAGCCCGTATCGACCTGCAGCCCGGCTCCAGTGCTTGGTATGAGAGCCTCAAAGATAAGATCCGTCACCAGCAGTCGAAACCAGTCTGGGTGTCTGAAGTCACGGTATGACATTCAAACAAACTCTACACACACACACACACACACACACACACACACACACACACACACACACACACACACACACACACACACACACACACCTCTTTTTTTTACATGTGACACATTCTCTGTTTGGACAATTAAAATGAAACTTTGTAGCGACAGTGTCATTGGAAGTCCTCTGGGAGTTTTTTTTCTACTATGATTTAAAACATTACAGATGCTTATGCAACCTTTTGAAATCTGTTTTAAAATTTTGGAAATACTCTCCCAAGTTTTCTATTTACTGTCCTAACAAGTTAGAGACATGAGTTGCCAACATTTTCTAAAGTCAACCTTAAAAATATCATTGTCATTTAGTTAGAGCAAAATGTGTGACAAAATTTAATGAAATTCTGTCACAGTGGTTTAACGCCACATGTGCTGAGGCTTATAAAGACATATAAGCCCAAACATTTAATGTAAAAAAGGAAAATGTTCAACATGTAACAGGATGTTTAATGGTATTAAGGACAAAAGAACTCTTTCTCTGTGTCCTCTTTCTTTAAATGTCTTGTGTTGCCCGTTGAAAATAAAGTGAATTTCTTTTTCTGTGATCAACTTTTTATTGAAATTTAACAATTTGACAAAAACAGAAAAAAGGAGGACAAGCAGCAAAAGATACAAAAAAAATAGAAGTCACAGAGCTTGGGTGCATAGATGTCCGTGTATCAAAACACATATGTAAAAGTCCATCATCAGATCCATTGGAACCAGGAATGAATAGGAAGGCACCCAGCATTAGTAACCTCATGCCCTACAGTGTCCATTACACAATATACATACTTGAAAGGAACAAAAATAAAAAAAGAAACCAAAACAATCAAACAAATAAAAAAAAACAGGTCCAGGCTACACTGAATAACCTTTAAAAGATAATTATTTATTCAAACGTTTTTGAAGGTCGTTTATAACTTAAGGCCATGTTTTCATGACAGAATCTTTCGCTCCATGAATACGGGCAATGTTATTCTCCAAATAAGCAATGTCTAAATAAATAAAGTTAATTTCTTATTGTTATTTTTATTCCAGCTGGAGAGTGGTGGAGAGCAGGACTTGGATGCTTTGGACCAAACCCAGTCGGACTACCTCAGTGCTGCCAGTGACCTGGAGGACACAGATGGAGAAGCTTTCACTGATGGAGAGGCCTACACCGACAATGAGGACCTGGAGGAGGCTTACCCTGGTCAAAATGTGTCGAGGGCTTCCAGAGATTCCAGGCAGGCTGGAGCTGCTTTGGCCCGATCTTCTGAACCAGCTTATGGGCACTATAGCCCCACCCTGGACCCTGAGCCTCAAGCAGACACATACTCCCTCAGAGAAATCCCACCCTTGCTGCACGTACCTGAGCCCCGATCGCTCCGCCGGGACAACTCAAGCCCGCCCTGTAGCCCTGCTGAGGAAGAAGACCCAACTCTGCGAAGTTTCACAGACTCTGACTTCAGCGCTCTGGATACGATTCAACCAACCACTCCGTCAGATGGACCCCCAGATTTTATAGCCCCTGACCCCACCACACGGTACTCTGTGAATGACCGGTCATATGCTGCTGAGGTCCAGCCTGAGAGCCCACAACAAGCCAGCCTGTCTGCTATCGAGGAGAAATTACAAGAGGTGAATGAGGTTTGTTCTTTTTTAGATTTATAGTTATGTTCATTTGTGTTTACTTGATTTCAGCTTCTCACATGTAATTGTGCTCCTTTATCTCACTCTTCTATGGCAGTAAAAAAAATAATGCATCGTTGTTGGTTGGACAAATCAAGATCTATGTTTGACAACTTGGGCTGAGGAAAAATTACATTTACAATTTTTGCATCTGTTTCTGAATTCTGTGTTATACAAATGAAAAGTCAACATAATGATAAGTGGGAGGACAGCTGCACTTACTCTTGTCCTTAATACAAAAGCTTCATGTTTTTCGCTACTTTTCATCTTGCTCCTAGTTTGACAGTATTCACATCAACTCTTTGCTGTCATAATTTAACCACTAACAATTTAACGCACAAGCAGCAGAATGGAGCAATAAATGCAGAACTATGGCTTCACAACAGAAAATAAAGTTGAGAAGAATAAATAAAATGTTTACTGTTCAGCCAAGTTTTAAGATCTGCATGTTCCGTCTTTTCTGAGAAAGCCTCAAAAGATCTATAAGTATCCAAACCACTACTTTCAGACATGGCAGTCTACATAAAAAAGTAATGATATCCATAGTTAACACATTTAATACCAGTAGAAACAGAATTAGAAAAACCAGTGCCAAAATTATCTCTGAATTGTAAATTTGTATTGTAATACTGAATTTGCATAAAGATAATGACAAATATAAAACTCACTGCTCTCTTGTTCTCTCCCGTAGGCTCGCTCTGCAGAACAGAAGCCACAGGCACAACCTGAGGAGAAGAAGGGTCAGCATTTTCTCGTGTAAGTGTCCCTGTGATGATTTTAGGTGTTTGAATTCTTAAGTAAATTCCAAACTGAAGCTCTGACCTACTTTATAAACCTCTTTTTCTCTTACTTTGAACAGGCTTGCACATCATCACCAGGCAGTCCAGTTCAGACGCACACAGATCCGAGGCAGCGACAGCTCTGACGATGAGGACGAGGCCGAGGACTTTGAATGGGGACCTGCGACAGAACTTTAGTTAGCAAGGAGGATGAAAGCTGGAGTGTGTTGCTTTACAAAGGACATGAAATTATTACACTCCGCTTAGGAACTGTTGAATCGAGATCATTTTGTACGTGTTTCGCTGCAGAAGAAAACTTTTGTGCTCACCTCGCCAAGCTGAGGACTTACAAGGATTCTTGTGTCAAGATTTCTACTACCTTTTATAGATGATTAAACATTTTGACATCAAAGGAAAAACATATGGATGCTAAGATCAAAGTGCCTGATTTCTTTTTATATTTTCATTAATTTTATTGCTTGTCAAATAAGCCTGCTTCATGTCATTTCTACCAAATGCAGCCGACAAAATATGTAGTTTTATTGGAAATATCAGTCAATGATCAATCTCAGACATATGTCAGAATGTCAATAAATATGTGGATACTTCTAACTTTTTTATTAAACAGTATTTCTGATTAAAGGGTGTTTTTCTTTAATCATATGAATAAATTATAATTCAAAAGGTTCATAACCAACATTTACAAAATAAACTCGAAGGCTTCAATATTTTTATGCAACTTTAAACTGATGAACTGTTGAAGTAAAAATGATACTTGTCAACTGATTGCACAATGGATTTTGATACAAAAAGAGATGTTAAAGGAAGTTGTGCTCAAAATGTGTCAGATATAACCACTAAAATGGCAAAGAAAGGAAAATAATGAACCTTGTGACCAAGGTGTCAAAAGACTGCAGGGGTTTTTTCATGGTATAAAGAGAGATGTAAGGTGGCTTCTGCATGTCAACTTTGTTTTATGGGTTTTCTTGTACAAAACCATTTTAATAAGGCTTGGTGATAACAGTTGTTCATAAATCCATACAGTGCTTATCAGATTTATTAGACCACCACCCTGTTTAAAATGTTTGCAATCACTGCCCTAAATTCATTGTGCAAAATTGACTACGAGAATTTTTTTTAATGTTTCTGGTTAATATGGTTAACTCACTGAAATGTGCAAGCACTTTCATCAGAATATATATTTAATGCCAAAATAAAAGTATTGTTTTTATCCATGAACTCTAAAAAGTAATGCTTTGTTTTCGAACAAAAAAAACTAAATTATTTACTTGTGTTTCCTGAATAGCAAATGTATTTAAGAGGTTATTTGTTATTTTTGATAGATTTCTGACTTCTTAGAGGATTAAAGTTTTCTGTCTCAAATTTGGGAATAAAAGATAAAATCAGTATGAGAAAGACAAAGGCAAAGGCAAAGAAAAACTAAAAAAAAAAAAAAAAGAGTCAGAGTTAAAGCAGCCCATGATGCTGGGTGGTTTTCTCATTTTTATAACAGGTGGTTGAATAAATTTATCACGCTTTGCACATTACAAACTTAAAACGGTGTGGGCTAATTTGAGCCAAAACCCACCAGCTAATACTGGTCCTGGACCCCTTTTACAGCAATACATCAAAAAGCATTCTCTAAGGAGTTCTTCATTGCTGGGCTCCCCCTGGTGGTCACAGCCTTTTAAGAAAAAAGGCCTAAACTGGCAACAGTTAAACGTTTAATAACCTTAATGATTACTGTCAGTATTGGTACTAATCAAATATTGGCCAAAAGTTTTAAATAGCTGGACGGTTGTTGAATAAATTTTGAAAATCTTCACAGTACTTTAAATGTATCTAAGCTGAAAGTATGGCATGAATGCATTCCCTTAATATTCTTTATTGTAAAAAAAAAAAAAAAAAAAAAAAAAAAAAAGATAATAAAAACAGCAGTTTTATTAAATTTTTAAAGTAATGGATTAATAAAGCAACTAATGAATTAATAAATGGGATTAATAAATAAATTGTCAAGGATTTTCTTGTCACATGCTATCGGAACTTTTCTGGTACTGATTAATACCTGAATTTAACAGACCGAATCTTAGTAAATGTAGTGCCTTTCGATTTTTTTTATTTTTTTATTTTTTTTTTTTTTTTCTAAGTATGCTTACAGTGATACAAGTGGCTCGCAAGTTGATTTTCAAAAAAAAAACAAAGGCATTTTTTTCACCCACAAAAAATGAATATAAGAAACTGTTTGTTGGACTTGTCCCGTATCCATGACTGGAGGAGGTGCCCGAGGAGGCGGAAGGTTACAGAGGAAAGCGTCAGGTCACTTCTGGGAGACACACGCACGTGTCAGGGTGAACTAATTAAGCCCACCGTGAATGTGAAGAGGACAACAGGTGCTTGTGTCTGTAACCGGCTGAGTTAAACATCACGGGAAATTCAGATAGGAAAGAAGTTTTGTTGAAGAAATTTTGATTTGTTATATGTTTATGAGTGTGTTTAGGACAAAATAGTTCAACTGAAACCGTTAAAAACCATCATTCACACAGCTGTCCCCCTCCCCCCCGTGAGGAAACTGGAGTTACTCACAGAGCGGATGCAGGAGAGTACAGACACTTTGCAGTGAGCTGTCTGTCTCTCTGTCAGTGAGCCTGCGCGGCTCGATGTGTGACAGCAGGAGGAGGAAGACAGACAGACAGTTATCGTGGCTGAAGGTAGGCCTGGATGGCATCGAGGTTCCGCTGAGCGAGAGCGGCAAAACACACAAGTGGCGAGTCGGGGGGTGGGTGGGGGGACTGTACGTCAAACTTAAAGAAGTCGGGATGGACGGAAAAGGCACTCTGAAGATGTTCAGGAAGAAACGGGAACTGATAAAGACGCCATCCATCTCAAAGAAGAGCCGAGCAGGAAGCCCGGGGCCACAGAGCAGTGCGCCGTCTTCAGTGAGTAGAGCATCACTTCTGGTTTCTGCCAGCGCTTTTCACTGCGTGTGTGTGTGTGTGTGTGTGTTTGAGAGCGTGTGTGTGGTGTCAGATGAGCTGCAGCTGGAAGGGACAGGCTGCACAAAGGGTTTCGGACAGGGGATGCTTGAGTGCGTGTGTGTACGTGTGAGTTAGACTTCTATAAACTGATGTCACCTTTGTAGGGTGTATTTTAATGCTCTGTGACTGACACTGCGGGCTTTGACTTCTTCATGAGGTGTCACAGAGCTTCATGTTCAGGTCTGTCTGCTTTCTGACTCAGGTCTGGCTCACAGGAGGTGCATCATTCTATGTCTTCACTTGTTAAGCAGAAGGAGGCTCCAGTGTGTCTGTGTGTGCGTCAAAGCTCTTTCAAAATTAGTTTCAAGAAGGTACATTAGTCAGGATGGTAACGAAGCTGTAGGTTAAAGGAGCATGCTGAAACGTGGGGCCAAAAGTAGCTACAACCCGTACTCTACGAGTCAGAGAGTCAAGAAAGGGGATTCAAAAGGCAAGGACAGACTGGACATACTGCCCAACAAGCACAATGTTTGGCTGAAACAGGTATGTTTGATCACATGTATGCTCTGTGGTGTATCTTTGGCTAAAGGCATGTGTCTTTAATGTTCTTTGAAAGTATGTGAATCAGTAACAAGTGCTCATGAGTCTTGACAAAGATCCACTTTAAGGCCTATAAATGTAAAGGCGCCTACAGAACTGTGAGACCAAAGAAACAAGTTGTATGACTTTTTCTCTACTTCTGTACTTTAAGTAGTTCATGACTTATCTCAAAGCTTCAGTTCTGTTTCAAACAGAAATTGACATTTCTGTCTTTCTACACCCTGTTCTGTTTGCCACACCCAACAACAGCATGGAGTCAGGAAGTATTGCCTAACACGACACAGGATCTTATGAAAGTCTTCATACGTGTGTTTACCAACATCGGCACAGCCAGGCTGAAGCTGCAGTTGCACAGACAGTCACGTTGGCTTAATCTGAGGTGGTAGGATGCATCACATGACGTTCTGAACTTTGTCTTCATCTCTCTTCTCTCAGCTCTCCATCCTCCAGGAGCAGCCTCGTAAAGATGCAGGCGACACCACCCTCTCCTCCTCACCCTCCTTTGCTTCCCCATGTTCAACTCTCACCCAGTCCTCTGCAGGGGTCCAAGACCCTTCCTTCTCCTGCCCAGGTACCCCCAGCGCCCAGCACGGTAAAATATCAATGCAAGGGATGGGCTGTCCATCACCTGTGGCCACCCTGAAGAGACCAACTGCACTGAGCAGACACGCCAGCGCTGCAGGTCTGTTGAATAAACTTCTTTTTCTTTTATTATACTTCATTCATCATCTTATGAAGCCAATGAGAAATGCCCATTTGGAGTTTAAATTCCCCAAATCTGTGCACAAAATGTGCACCTAGCATCACTTAACAGATCCTACTCAAGTCCCCGTCTGTTTCCTCTGAAGCATAAGCTAGGTATAGCGCCAGATCACAAAAGAAGTGATTTAGAGTTACCTCTCTTATAAATCAGGTCTATACTTTTTTGTTTAATCTAACAGACTAAATAGTTTTATGTTATTCATCTAATTTTCATAATGGGATGTCCTTTGTGCATCATTGGGGTCACCATGCGCGAAAGAGCACGTTATCTTTAGCGCACAGTGAAGTTCTGCTCAAAAATGTTCACAGACACACAAACATGTGTGCGCATTTACACACACAGACAAGCTCATTCCGTATAGTGGACAGAGATCTGAGAAAACCACCACAATTAAACATCCCCTAACACCTTCTCTGTGAAGATGCAACGCTCACTCTCCTTTGCCCCACCCCACACCCCCCACACCCCCACCTCCTGCTGCTAATCACCTCCAAGGTTGTAAACCTAAGGTTAACGCTGAAAGCTGTACGTTTTGGCTTGTTTTTTGGGGGGGGGTTTTACCAGATAAAAACACCTTCCATACGTACAGGACAAGATCACACAATACATCAGATATACCACTTTGTCCTCAGGGAGTGCTAAAGTCAACACAACCTGAAAGTTCCCTACAGGAGCTTTAATTTGCTTAGAAGCTAGTTTGGGAGATTGTTTCACAGGAGTCATGTGACAATTTCTTTCATGGCTACAATCACTTGTCACACAGTCAATACAGACAGGCACTTCTCTGCCTGTCAGTCAGCAACAGTCTGGCACCTCAACGCCCATAGAACTACATTATTTGTATATGACACTGGAGTATTGGCCAGACAGTTTTGTTTATAGACAGAGCAAGGCTTGCTTTTCCACCTGTGCCCAGTTGAGCTAGAGCTAAAGCCCAACAGTAGGTCACTGGCTGCCTTGAGACCTGCAGTGATCCTCTCTTCATTGATCTTCTCTTCATTGATCTTCTCATTCTCACTGAACTGCTCCCTGGATGATTTGATGAGGACAGAGTCTGTTAAATGACCTGATAAATGACTGATGAATGTGTCTTTTCAGGGTTCCCCCTGCAGTCGTGGGTTTTCACCAGAGGCCAGGGGAAAGGAGCTACGACACCTACGGGTATGTCTGAAAATCCAGAGAGCACAGCCATTGAAGTGGAGGACATCCCAGCCCTGCTGAGGGATGTGGCTCGTTTTGCCGAGGCTGTGGAGAAGCTGAAAGATGTCGTGTTGGCTGAAGGTAAGAGCAGTGACAGAATATATTTTATACAGCTTTGCCTGTGGTCCTCACTGGTCAATATTTAGTTCCAGCTCTTCTTAGTTTGCAGACTGTAGTGCTGTTCATTCAGTATTGACAGTAATGGTGAATAACATTTTGAACTTAAATCCTGTTTTCCAGAATATGTGTTCAGCTGATGGTCACTAACTAAAAACTTTTTCCCACCTTGCACTTAGCAGAAAAATAAACAATTACTGCATTGGCGAAATAAACAATGTAAAGGGGAAATACCCAGCAGCAAAAAGTGCTTTTATTTTGCCACTGAGTACATCATCTGCTCCCTTGATAATGGGGGTTTAGTGATTTTGTGAAGCCTTTGTCCAGCAGGTAGACACATAATCACATTAAATATGTCTCCTGTATGCATGTTATGTTAACTGATATCCTGGAAAAAAACATTTAATAGATTAACCATATGTTCATAGCTGATGCATGGAAACTTTCCGTTGTTTTAGAGACAGTGTTTCATGGTTTCTTTTTGGTGTTCAGCCTTTAGTTGTAATGGTTCATTTGCACACAGAACAACACTGTTTACTTTTTCTGTCTTCCCGTTTGTGTTACACACAAGAGCTCTCACAAAGCAGACACGAAACGCCTACTCAACGTTTTTGTTAATCTTCGATCGGTCCTCTTCTCCAACACGTGTCTGTTCTGCGTAGGGGGAGGTGATTATGAGGCTCTGCCCCTTTCACCGTTGTCGTCGTTACAAATGTCCTCCCTTCAGATGCAAGGCTGTGTTTCCGCTGCACCCGCAGAGTTCACCACACTCTTGTTTCCAGCAGGAAACTAGCTTTTTGTTTACTGCATTTTCATACCTTCTTCCTCTCCTGCAAAGTGCAAGGAGGCTTAAAATGGCAGAACACCCGTACGCTCAGTCTGGAATTAACCACCAACTAACGCATTTCTATAAAAAGAGGTTTTTTGTAAGTTTTATAGCTTTTTTTTCAGAGCTGCTGTCTGTGGTTCAAATGAGACAAAAGGAGCTTCACTTGTGTGTATTTCTGTGATCTGGATCTGTCCTGTCATGTCCTCCACCCAGTCCAAGCTTTCTAAACAGGAAGCCATGATGGATAGCCTCTGACACAAGGCCCTCGTCCACATTTCCTCCTCTGATAGGCTGGCTGCATCACCAGAACATGGCGACACCTCTTCTCATTCAGGAAAATAATCAGTCGTAGCCTCTTCATCTCTTTCCTCCTAAGATCGAAATCCTCTCATCATTTGTTTAGCCATCACTCTTTCTGTTTTTGAAACCATCTTCATGAAGTTTGGAGAGGGGCCATATATTTCCTCCTGGGCCACAGAAAGCAGATGTAGCACTGCCCCAGAATTAGTTTCTAATCTTGCAAAACAATAGCACAGACCACATCCTCTTTGGCACAGTGTTCAGGTCACTCTGTTCTTATTGGCTGCTGCTGCTGCTCAGACACTTTGGCACACATCTTCAGACAGACTGTGGAGGGACAGATGATCGGCTGCCCTCTGGCCTCCTCTCAGAGGGCTGTCTGATTATTCCAATGATACACACAGAAGTCTGAGGTTGCAAAGTGATGAGAAGAAGTGATCAGCAAACGAACAAGGGAAGGGAGGACGCAAACTGAAAAATGTGTCACTGTTGACCTCAATGCAGCGCAGCAGTTGACCCAATGTACTTTGACCCTACCTGTCTGTCACTGATGCATTTGTCCTTTATCACTTTCTGTGTTCAGACTCTTCCTCTGTCTCTTTTGTCTTTATCTGCTGTGACGCTGCTCGGTTGATAGACACTCCAAAGGAATACTTTAGAGGAAAGCTGCCTGTGAGCTAAGCTTTGCATAAAGACAGAGGGAGGCATGGATAAACTACTTTCTTGGGCGCTTCTGAGCTCAACATAATCTCTAGATTACCGTCCCTAAAGCTCACTTCTAAAAAATGCTTTAAAAGAAATAAAAAAACAAACACAAGATACCTGGGATCACAGATTTTTTAGTCCTGTATAACCAGAAACTTGCTTTTATTTTATGGCGTTTGAACTCTTAATCTCTGAGATGCTGCTGCATTCAAAGTCAGTACAAAAAAAACTACAGGTTGACAAATGGAAGCAAATAATAATGTTTTATTCCTTATACCTTCATATATAAAATGTTTGCTGCGATGGTCGCCTGTCTGAAAGAAGTCTCAAATGTTTTTCTTTGTGAATTTTTAAGTTGGTGATGTGATGATACTTTAATCTCTTCTAGCCTGTTGAGTTATCATAGTTTCCATAGCGCTCAGCCTTTCTTCTTTTTTTCCTCCTCTGTCCACTTATAACATCCTTTGTCCTTCTCGTTCAGGTAAGAAGGAGAATCAGCGGCCCATGGCTCACGAGTGTTTGGGTGAGGTCTTACGGGTGCTGCGCCAGGTCATCAACACTTACCCTCTGCTCAACACCGTGGAGATCCTCACTGCTGCTGGCAAGCTCATATCAAAGGTCAAAGGTCAGTGAGGGATGGAGCAAAAGCTCATCCAAGGATTGAGGCAAAAAATGTACATTTTGCTGAAGTGCAGGTGTATGGGTGGGGGGGCAGAAGAGTCTTTAATAAATCACGACTGAAACCTGTATTGTTTTGATTTCTCAGGTTTCCACTACGAGGCTTGTAACGAGACGGATAAAATGGACTTTGAAAAGGCCATTGAAACCATTGCAGTTGCTTTTAGTAGCAAGTGAGTATTTATTGTAACAACAATCTGTCTCATTATCAAAAACAAACTTCTAAAACTGAAATTACTGTTTGTTTTAGTTATAACCTCAACAGCAGTATCTAAATAGAAATGTAGCTGCTGTTTGGTTTATGATTTTGTCTGACTGTCGCCTGTTTAACCGCGTGTGTGAATGTGAACAAAGAGGTCTGTTGTTGGGAACAGGAGAGAGAAGTGCAGCGATGGTGACACATTTGCATGAGGCAGAGCTGAAAACAGGAAGTGGGTTTTTTGTGCTCCCCATGACAGAAAACCAAAACTTGTAAAAGCTGTTGACTTCTCAACAGCTAAGTGAAGAGATTACGACAAAAGCAGGGATCAGAAACTGTGAGATTGTTCCACTGATTTCTGATCACAAGATGGACTCACATCCGACAAATTACAAAAAGTGATCCACAGACAACTTCTGTCTCAACATAGACCTGAATGTTTTTTGTTTTGTTGTTTTTTTGTTTTAACATCAAAGTTAGCGTGACAGCTTAAGTTAACCTGGTGTGAAGAAATGTGTGAGTTTCAAGTGCAACTGTAGCACATTGCACCAACATGTATCACATGCTCGTCTGAGCCATTTCAGAGTTTAGACATCCGTCACAGAGCCTCAGGAGGAAGTGAGTTGACAGAGTTCAGTTGAGCTCTGTCTGACATGTCTGTTTCCTCATTCAGTGCTCATTCTTCTTCTGATTGACTCCTTTTCTGCCAAGAGCTGAAAAACATCAAGATGGAAGCCAATAGGGCCGTATTCTGGCTAAAAATTCAATAACATGGACCATGAGTTGTTTTGTCTGAGTGATTTTTTTTCCTGTTTGAGTGCTCATAGCTTGTACTAAATTTCATTTTATCACTTCATGCTGTACTTGGTCTTTCAATTTTCTTTGATATGTTCATGTGACTGCTTGGCCTTTTACCTATAACCCTTGACCTACTGAGAAGGCCTTTGTACTATATTTACCTTGGTTTGAGTTTCATTATTGTGACTATGACTGGGTACCATTTAGATTTGAAATGATACAGTACCAATGCCTGGTACCTGGCAATCTGCATTGGTACTCGACTGTACCAAATTTCTGTACTTTTGTGGGCTTATGTGTAAATATTGATTTACTGCCTTCGCCAAGAACGTTGTGTTTTTGGGAGAGCTTGTCTGTTTGTCTGTGAACAACATAACTCAAAAACTAAAGAACAGATCTTGATGAAATTTTCAGGAAATGTTCAAAATGGGATAAGAAAGAAGTGGTTACATTTTGGAGGTGATCTGGATCACCGTCTGGATCCAGGATCTTTTAAAAGGATTCTTAATCATTGTGAGATAGGGCTGTTTTCATCATATGTGTATATAACTTTCACAATAAATGGTCGGATTGCTTTGCAGAACAATACAAGACAAGGTCACCATAATTTCTGACAGATATTCAAGTATGATCCAGATCCTGCCAATATTCTGGATACTAAGATCCAGAATATGAAATATGTACTGGGTCATCATAATTTTCAATACTGTCAGGTAACAAATTATTTTACAAACCTACAACTAACACCAGATAGTAGCAGACAGTCTGCTGAAAGGGAGTGTAACATTAAAGTAGGACTAAAGTGTTACGTGACAATCACAATATGCTTAGCAGAGGTCTGCACTCTCCTTTGTTTGTTGATTCTGAAAAATTAAAACAGCATTGGAATCACAAGGGTTTGCACTTTCCAGTGACATAGCACTGAAAATAAAAACTGGAGTTGCTGTGAAAATGCTAAGCGGCCTCTGATAACCGTAATACCTCGTTTTTACCTAATCCAAAAAATTCCCGCTCTGACAGAAAGCCAAGGATCTGTGCTTTCTGTCAATTACAGTGTCTCTCTTCTTTTTAACTTCCATACCATGTGCAATAATAATTTTTCAGATGTTTAAAATCCAAGTTTAGGACTACTGAAAAATGGGCTTATGTATTTCAGAAAAAGCCTTTCCAGGCAATTTTACAGCCATATTAACAAAATGTGCCCAGACCATTTTTAGCCGAAGATGGTAAAGAAAGAATCACTACTGCTACATTCCTCATAATGTTGTTACAGCCAATGTTGAAGTGCGTTTGTTGTGTTTCAGTGTGTCTGAACTTCTGATGGGAGAGGTTGATAGTAACACGTTGCTCTCCCTGCTGCCCACTGAGAAGAGCAGGGTGAGTGAATAAAATGAAATATAAAATATTGTTGTAAATTATGATTTCCTCCTATAATTTTCTAATGAATGAGGAAAACGTTGCCTTCCCCTGTCTGTTGGTAACTAGTCATCTCTGTGCCTCACAGTCAATGGAGAACTTGTACACTGCCACAGGCCATGGAGCAGATGGAGGAGCGTTCAGGAGCGACCTACAGGATATGGGTAGGCCTGCTTTCTCTATAATTACATCATGAAATTGTTCATTTTCTGTGATTTTTATGGCCGCGGTCACATTTCAAAAATTATGATCTGGTAAAGTATGTTTCATAGCAAGAGTGAGAGCTGCAGAAAGTTTATCACAAAATTTATAAGAAAAGATTTAACACTGTTGAGATGCAAGTTTCCTCCACATGGATTGTGAAGTTAACCAAACACGGTCACGACAAGCAACGACAAATCTAGTTGAAAGGCAGGATGTCGGCGTTTATCACAGCAACGTTAAATCTTCACACTTCAGCCTTCTGGATGTATCTAATCAACTTTAATATTTTGTTACCATAGCAATTCTGATGACTCTTTGTTTTGAGGAACTTGTGTTTCTGTTTGGACTTGTAGGCAGGGTGGAGGAGGTGGATGTGATCCTCCAGCGCAGTGAAGGAGGGGTGGACTCTGCTCTCCTCTATGCCAAAACCATTTCCAAGTACATGAAAGACTTGATCAGCTACGTGGAGAAACGAACTTCACTAGGTCAGCAGATATGTTGAAATGTTTTCCTGTCATTTGATTGATTGTTGATAAACAGAGAGTATTTTCATTGGTAGACTTACAAAGACGTGATAAATGATTTGAAATGTGAACACTTGTTTGTGATACCTGTTCAAAGAGCGTATCATGATTTTATGTCTTTTCTTGATGAATCATGGTGCTGATTTGATGTTTATTTTTACAGAGACTGAGTTCTCCAAAGGCCTACAGAGACTGTACCAGTCCTGCAAACACAGCATAACACATGTAAATATCATTTATTTCACCTCTGTGTCTGTTTACACGTGGTGCTTGATGTTAGAAAAAGGGGTGTGAGGTGTATACCTAACCTTGTGTGTTTTATGTTCCTCCTTCCAGCCCCACATGCCCCTTTTCTCCATCTACTCTCTGGCTCTGGAGCAGGACCAGGAGCAGAGTGTGGGGCTGCAGCAGGCCAACAACACCCTGCACACCCAGACCTTTGTGCAGGTAAACTTTATGGAAACTTCCTGCACACAAACACCTCTCTACTTTATCATTCTTGGCTCTCTCATGCTGTTAAAACTCAAAAGTTTGCTCCTGTTCACATTTTGTTCATCTACCTGTTTGTTTACAGCCTCTGATGCAGCGTAAACAGGAGCATGAAAAACGGCGAAAGGAGATCAAGGAACACTGGATTCGAGCCAAAAGAAAACTGGTACTTTTTTGTATTTTGTAAACGATCACACACATAGCTCTTGACGGTGTTGAAAAATGATTTGTCTTTGCTCAGATGGAATGTGAGGTGAATCTTCGCAAAGCCAAGCAAGTTTACATGGTCCGCTGTGAGGAGTACGACAAGGCCAAAACTGCAGCCTGCAAAGCTGAAGAGGAAGGAGGCGGGTCGACAGCAAAGTCTCTGGAGAAAAAGAAACGAGTGGAGGAAGAAGCTCGCAATAAGGTCCTCAACAGTTCCTTTATTTTCATTCTTTATCTTTCCTCATTCAACATGGAACAAAACATTTCTTGTGTCATGTGTAACGATTGAACTTGGAAGTTGTTTTGAAGCGACTCACGGATCGGTGGCTCTAAAGTTACCTGTTTCTGGCACCACAGAGTCTGCCATCTGTTGGTATCTGGTGCTCATGTACCAGTCTAGTAACAAAACAAAAAAACAGAACAGGAAGTAAACTGAAGATGATGCATTGTGTCGATGTGTGTGTGTGTGTGTGTGTGCAGGCAGATGAGGCCGAGGCCACTTACAGGACATGTATAGCAGATGCAACCGCTCAGCAGCTGGAGCTGGAGCACACAAAGGTCACAGTGCTGAGACAACTGCAGGACGTCGTCAAACAGAGTGACCAGACTCTGCGCTCGGTCAGAACAAACACACGCTGACTTGATTTTAACAAATTTATTCCACAAACTTCAGCATGAGTTATGATTTTAAAAAAGGACTAAAAACCTTTCCTAATTGTTTCGTTTTCACTTTTCCTCCACTAGGCAACCATTTCATACTACCAGCTCATGCACATGCAGACTGTCGCCTTGCCCGTCCACTACCAGACTCTGTGTGAGAGCAGTAAGCTGTACGATCCAGGCCAGCAGTATGCCGCTCATGTGCGAGACTTGCAGCTGCCAGAGCAGCCTCAAGTCCAGTACTTGTTTGAAAATTACTCTCCCTCCAGTTCATCACAGTAAGAGCTTCACTTATAACCAAAATGACAAAGTTTTATTTACTTTTTTCTTTTTTTGGATTAACAGAATGATACAACACTCTGTACATTAAATTTCAGGTTGCTAACATTAATGTCGCAACAGTCTGGAGAGAGTGGAGTATAACTTTGTCAAGTAGTGATTAATATTTGATGTCAAAGGTCATTGACTAATTATAGTTTCAGTATCTTTGGGGATGATGTAATAATAATAAGAATAATTATGATAATTAGAATAATAAGTGGTTGTTCTTTGCAAACTAGTGAATTGTACTTAATGTTTACACAGTTTAGCCTCAGGCCTGAACCAAGCAAGTTTCCCTTTCCTGGCATTGATGCTAAGCTAAAAGCTTGCTGTATTTTCAACCCCTCCCCCAAAAGTTAAAATGCTGTTTTAAATGTTGATAAAAATGCATTTTGATAGTTTGCACTACCTTTGATATAAATTTGCAAAGATTACTGATTAAATGTTGAATCTGAAAAATTGAATTGTATGGAAAATATATGACAGTGGGATTGGAGATTCATTTATTACTGCTACATTTATATGCTTACACGTTATTTAATCCATATTTATAATTATGTATCTCATTATTTTCCCGTTGTTGCAGTCATGGCCACAGACCAAGAAATGACAGTTTTAACACAGAGCAGTCGAGTCAAACGGACAGTCCTGCCACCGGTGCGAGCATAGCAGCTGGCGACCACAGAGACGCAGAGGCTCAACGCAAGAGTAAGTGATGCCCACTACTGACGGGGATGTCTGTGAGCTGTAGAGGTTATGAATACGATTACCAATGGCACACAAAGATCATTGCCGCAATCTTTTTTCCTTGTAATTTTCGATTCTAAAGATAATTAGAATTCATGCTGATGAAGTGTTGGGGCTTGATTGTAAATAATCCCAACCAGTAGCGACTGTCTGACTCTCTTTGTGACCCACAGGGCAGGGCCACAAGTCATGGGGCTCAACAGTAAGCGATGACAGTGTTGGAGGAGGAGGAGGACTAGATTCTCCTACAGCCAGCACGAGTAAGAACAACCTCACTGTCTAGCCAATGACCAACCTCAGGAGGGGATTTTTTTATTTTCATGATTAAACCACATGTATGTGCTCTGCATAGGTGAACATATCCCAATTGTATATTTATTTTAGGTGACATCAGTAAGATGGCTCGGACATCATCCACTGGAACGATGTCGTCCAATGAGGATCCCGATGAGACAGACGGGAACGTTGCTTCTTTTGCCTCTCCAAGTAAGATTTATTTGTTCCCGTTTGTTGAAGAGACGACAGGATAACCTATGATGTCTAATACTATCTAGGTCAAAAGATCACAAATGAATGACGAAAAATATTTCAGTTGGATTGAGTTTGTATGCTGTAACCGTTTGCTCTCAGGTATCAACGGCATGGATCCTGATGTGGTGGTTTCCACCAGACCTTTCCGTAATCTGGGCCTGTCTAAAGCAGCCCAGACCCACAGACTGAGAAAGTTACGCACTCCCGCCAAGTGTCGGGAGTGTGACAGCTACGTTTATTTCCAGGGGGCCGAGTGTGAGGAGGTCAGTCCCATAATTTGTCTCCTATCATCCCGCCTGACAAAAGAGACTCCTGTCCCAGAAAGCAGTGAGTGCAGCTCTATAAGGATGTTAGTGATGATTAAACACACCGTCTCCCCTGTTCTCACAGTGCTTCCTGGCATGTCACAAGCGCTGTTTGGAGACTCTGACCATTCAGTGTGGCCATAAGAAACTACAGGGCCGTCTGCTGCTGTTTGGCAGGGAGTTTTCTCAAGTAGCCAGCAGTGATGGTGTCCCCTTCATCATCACAAAGTGTATCACTGAGATAGAAAGACGGGCACTTAAGATGAAGGTGACAACGTTTGTTTGTTTTAAATGAGATGAAGACTGGCTGTCTGACATCTCCTCCAAAGGCTCACATATGGTCTTATTTCTCCTTGTAGGGCATATACAGGGTGAACGGGGTGAAGACTCGGGTGGAGAAGTTGTGTCAGGCCTTTGAGAACGGCAAGGAGCTGGTGGAGCTGTCGCAGTGTTCACCACACGACATCAGCAACGTGCTCAAGCTGTACCTCAGACAGGTATGCACAAGCCAGAGTGTACAAATAAATTAACTGGTTTAACTGAGCCTCTTCATAGATCTCCTTACAAATACTCGAAAGTACAATATTTATAGTTGTTTGCGAGACTCTGATCCTTTTTGTATCCGTCACCTCCAGCTTCCAGAGCCCATCATGCTGTTCTGCCTGTACCACCGTCTAATGGGTTTGGCCAAGGAGAGTCTGCAGAGTGAAGGAGACACAACGGTTGGAGAGGAGGCTGAGTCGAGCAGTAATATTCCAGCCGTAGGCAGAGGGCCGGAGCTGGTGGATCTGGGTCCTGACACTGATCCAGAGGTTCTGGTTCTAGTGGACAAGCTAAAGGAGCTTCTGAAAGAGCTGCCCAAAGCAAACATTTCTACCCTGCGCTACATCATTCGCCACCTACGAAGGTCAGTTATGGATATAGCAAACCCATGAGAAACCTCTCTGCAGAGTTGCGATTCACCTAATTCACCCGATTTCTCCTTCAAGGATTGCGGAGCTGGAGGAGGATAACAAGATGAGTCCCAGCAACTTGGGTATCGTGTTTGGTCCCTCTTTGATGCGTCCCCGTCCAACCGGGGCCACGATATCTCTCTCCTCCCTGGTCGATTACCCACACCAGGCCCGCATTGTGGAAGCCATGATCGTCTTCTATTCATCGATCTTCCAGTCTAAAACGTCTCAGTCCCACAAATCCAATCGCCCCACGTCTTCCTCCACTCAACAGGTGGGTTCTTCTTAGTGGTGCTTTTGCCTAATTATCTCTGTAATTATGACACTCTAATTTGATCCAGAGTTGCCTTTATTTTGCAGGAGCTGCAGCTCATTGAACTGTAGTTTTATACCTCTACTGAGCCTCTTTGGGTTGTTGTTATCCCTCTGTCATTAAAAACATCAAAGTTACAGTCAAAAAATGAGAGGGTGATGAAGGTTACCACCTTTTTATGTAGACGAAGCTTTGCAGCTTGTTGTTCAGTTGAGCTGAACCATGTAGTTCCCTCTGTGAGGTTGCACAGGCTTTTGTATGTCCATTAATTTGCTAAAAGTTGATTCTGACATCTTTTTTTGTTTAAACTTTTTTATTCATGACTAAATTTATGCAAAACCAATTAGCTTTGCTGTGTTTGAAGAGCTTGTTAGCCTTATTTAGCATCTTATTTACTAGTCTTAGGAGGGGGACATGTTAGCATAACTCTTGACTCTTAATTTAAATGCAGTTACATAATTCTGTATATAAACTTACTTCTTATTCAAAATATGTTTCCTTTTCTATTGATCACTTAATGTCAACAGGATTTTCCTATCTGAAAAATATCTTCATAGATACTTGAGCGTGTTACACTCAGGGTTAAATATGGGTATTCATGCAGAAAACAAACAAATAGTTTTTGCATATGAAAAAACCATATGTGCCTCCAAAAACAGAAGCTATAAAGTGCTGATGCATCCCTTTTCTCTGAGATGTGACCAACTGTTGTTTGTCTTGAATATTACACCCTTCCTTATTTGGATTTTCACAATGTCCATAACCTGATTTTTTTTCTTCTTTTTTTACATAAATCTCCTCATCCTCTGTCCCTCTCTCCTGGTACAGGATCATGTGGCAGATGACAAGGTGGAGAGATCTGTGGATGGAGAGGAGAGTGGGGACAGAGAGGAGCAGAACAAACCAGATTTTGATAAGACTGAGGAGGGATGTGGTGAGTTTTACAAGCTAGGTTGGAAACTGTGTGGTTTCTGTGCTAAGTTCATTTGCACTTTGTCAAAGCAAATGTCTCAGAAAAGGCTGCTACAGGGCTTTTGTAATTTAACCAACTTTCCTAATGAGTGTAAATCAAAGTTATTTTTTTTACTTTTGTTGTCTTCGTGTTATATTTAACAGGGAAAATACACAGTTATAGCTACCAAAATTAATTCATTGACATATTTTAGTGGAACCAGGCATCACCACTGCCTCTTTTCTCTGCCTTTAGAAAGCTCTTTAGGTTCCCTGGGGTCGAGTGAGCAGATCCCAGACTCTGACTCCGAGCTGGATGAGAGCGGACAGAGGACCACACAGTCCAGCATGCTTTCGAAGCAGGAGAGTCAGTTTAGCACGGATGACGATCAGCTGAGCTACAGGGACAGTTTGGACCTGTCAAGTCAGTCTGCAACCCTCACTGACCTGGAACAAGACACGGAAAATGACCATGACGTTCCAGACGGATCAGAGCCCCCAGCACTGCCAGACAGCAGCCCCCCAGACAACGACACAGGAGCAGAGGAGGGCCTGAGTGCCTCTCTGGCAGAGCTCAATGTTAACCAGTCTAACAACAATTTTTCCTACTCCTCCATTGTGAGCCTTTCAGGTCTTCCACTGTCGAGTCTGTATGGAAAGAAATTACCCCTGACTAGAAACAGGGACAACGAGCCGGAGTTTGTCTGATTTGACTCAGTGTGAAGTCTGACAGCATGAATTTAGAGAGATGAATATTTTATATATGTATCTATATAAAAACCCAGTGAAGGTTTGCAAAGTTGTTTTATATGCAGCTGTATTATTCTCTCCTACCAGTGAATCATCTGCTTACTGTCGTTTAAAGCCAACAGACGAATGATTTTATGAACAGTGTTTGGCTCAAATTGTTGAGATACTGTGTAAATTTTTCTACTTGGCAATTTCACTTATTTCTCTGAAAAGTAAGTGGGTAGCAGCTTGCAGAGTGTTTGGGTAATTTTTTTGGGGAAATATCTGTCTGCTGTACTTCAGCACCAAAATTTAATGATAAATTTAAGGTTTTTATAATTGTTGCCTGTTCTGCCTTTTTGTGACTGTTTTTGTGCATTTTAATAAACATTTTAAACCAATCCAGTGATTTCCACCTTAGAGGATTTAAATTTAAAAATAAAGACTGTGTGACAGATTAACAGGATGCAAACGACTGCAGGTACTGTTGACAGTTTCTCGGCGGCAGGTGCATTCACTTCCCTGTTTCAGGGGTTTGTTTATAGTGGGTTGGTGTGTACTTGTGACATGTGAGTTAGAATAAGCAAACCAGTCCTGAAAGCTTCAGTCCACAGCAGCATCAGCATGCCGCTCAAGAGGAAAAAGAAGGTAGGCACCTCAAACTTTTTTTTTAGCATAATGTAGATTAAGATACAAGTTGAGCACTTTTGGAGTTAAAAACAAATATTTCTGTAAAGATATTTGTCACATGAGAACAGAACACAGATTGTCTTCTGGAATGGTTTATTTTACAAAATCAATTACAAGATGATCAAGAAACTACAGGCAAACAAATGAAAAGAAGAATCCATGGTTGGGCCAAGCAGGATGTAGCATCTTCTGTCCCACTCTCTGCTCCACCTAAATGTTGAGGTAGAAGAATACATGGGTGAACTATAACATTAAAAGTCCTTTTTTTAACCCAAAGCAGTGACTTATTGTGGCTTATAAGAACAGACATTCACTGTTGTGTTAGGTTTTTGAAACTGTGTGTGGCACAACTTGTGAATCTGACAATAAAGTGTATTTATGAAGAGAGGTGAGCATAGTTTGTTTGGGTTTGTGGGAGAGTTCCCACTTTAACCACCTGAGAGGTTCTGACCACAGTGAGTGACAAAAATGTATAAGGGCTTTAAAATAATGTATGACAAAATAAAAAATGCAGAAATATCAACAAATGTCTCACCAAACTAGTTTCTAGCATCAAAACCACCTAGTTCCTGAAAAAACAACCTGTGTATTTCTCTATATCAGTTTCATTCTTACCTGTCAGTCACTGCACTAGTCTGTATGTGATGTACCTTCCAGCTGTTTCACTAGGCCTGATAATCTTCACCACCTGGAAAGGTTCAAAACAAATGTAAAAATTAACTGAACACTGGTACAGATCCACACGGATAAAGTGTCCTGACTCCCTATCAGACATGTTGGTTGAGTCCACACAGATACAATGTTTGCATGCAAGCACAGGTTTATTCAAATTACAGATGCTGTCAGTCAAAAATGTAAAATCTAACTTCTGTGTGTGCAAAGTCCAGTTTTAGTTAATAAGTTTGAGTATGAAGTCAGGGAAACACTTCCAGATGATTGATACTAACAGCTCATTGACAAGATCAGGATATGGTCTAGAAACAAGTATTGCAACAGTTACGTCTTGTAGGGACAACAATACTACAAAGTCTGTTCAAAGAATAAAGTCAGTATTTCAAAAAAAATGAATGATCAATCGAAATATCCCTGAACAACCAATGTGCCTTATAGAGTGTTTGGGTGATCAGCCTTCCTTACGCCTAACAAATTTATTTAAAAAAAAAACAACCAGTGATCAAATACACAGTGTCACAGAGCGATGTGGTAAAACTAATGTTTTTTTTTTTAAATATCAAAATTAAAAGTGTCTTTTATGTGTGTTACCTGCCCTCTTTTCAACCCAAAGTAGCGAGCCACAGGGTCTCCAGCCTGGATCCTTGGTAACTGACTTTCCTTTAACTTACTGAGGTTAAACCGATGAGGAAGCATAACATTCAAAGTTCCAAAAGAGATGACTCTGATAGAGTTTGTTTACTCTGTTTGGGTAAATAAAATGAGTGCACTTCATTGCAAAAACTGAAAGGATACTATCTTGCTAGAAGTTCAGTCACTTCCTCTTTTGTCATAACAATGTGCTCTGGAACAAGCTGAAAAGCAAAGCAAAGCTACATCAGAACATGCTTCTACAATTAAGACAATGTCTTGTGGGTCATTTCCATATAAAGTAGAATTTTCAGTGGTGTTTACCTCGTGCTCTGTAATATTAATCAGCAGCTCCTGTTGTAGAAACTGTTCCAATATGTACTTGGGTGCCATGTCAACAAGAGACTGCCAGAAGACAAATTCAAATTTTAAGTAATTTAATAAAAAGTCTGAACGTTATCAAAAGCAATATCTTCTGGAGGAACAAATTTAATCACATTCTCACTTGACATCATTTATTTCTCCGTTTCAGATTGTGAAGCATGAATTATGCTGGTTGTGGGTTTCACCTGTTTTGCTGATGGTGTCATGCCCATCTGAACAACAATGATGGCTCGTGTGATGTTCTCCTCTTGCATCCTCTGACAGTACATTTTAATAGTCTTGATTCCCACTTTAGGCTCCTCTGAAGAGTAAAGACAAAATCAACTTAACACTGTACATCACTGAAAAACAGGAACCTCTATAAACTCAAGACACAACGCTTTGACTTGTGACTAGATTCTGTGCTCAGCCCATGCAAAGTCTGTATGTATTTACAGACAAATTTCTTGCCCCCCTCATATCTTTCCTTATGTATTGACTTACCGGGAAAGAAAACAAACATCTGGTCTGTGGGGTCATCATTGTGGGCCACCAACACAGTGAGGTCTGTGCGTCTGGGGCGACCCTCACTGGGCTTGTCTCCAAACTGACTTTTGAACTCATCCAGGGTCTGATCCAACTCATCCTGAGTCACCAGGTAGCCTCTGTCGTGGCACAACTAATAACAAAAGACAAGAGTTAGTTTTTTTTTTTTTTTTTTGGGGGGGGGGGGGGGGGGGGGGGGGGGGGGACTAAACAAAACAATGTTAAAAGCACTGATGTATGATACAGAGCTCACTACCAGCAAAGACAGTCTGGTAAGAATGCAGAGTAAGTCCTTGTTTACCAGCACTGTTTGTCAAGGACATGTGTGAATGTCCAGGATTTTATTTATTTGCACACATATAAAATTACAAAAAGATATGATTTAAAAGGAATACAAGGGATGTGCCAGAAGATGTCATGAGCAACAATAAACACAGATAATCCAAGCTTAAAAAATTACTAAATTCAAAATGGACCAATGACAGGGAATACAAGAATTAATTACAATCAAGTAAACAAAATAATGATTATAACAAAGATTGAAAAACTTGAACGTACAAAGAGACTCCAATTCAGAACTTAAGCGTAATGACAGTGTCTTTTTTGAATTTCCTGAAGGTGATGAGTTCTTAAGATCCTTAATCTTTTGTTGTTTTAGTCTTTTATCTTTTATGGGTTTTTTCTAATGTTTTGATGCGCCGTATGGATAATGTTGTTTTTATTGTGATCAACATTCATTTTAACATTGGTTTTTGACCTGACAGAAATCTGACCGTGTTTGGATTTAGAATAAGAAAGATGGGGATGATTAACCTGTCTGGTAAAATAGGAATGAATATGTAAATTTGATTTTCTAAAACATCAAAATGATGAAGGTTAAGGAAGAGACGGTAACATTTATTCCTTAATAACGCAGATATCTGATGAGCGTTTGTGTTGTAGACTGGAAGAATATTTAGGGTTTTCTTAAGTGAGACAGAGGCTGTATCAAAGAGTAAAATGTTATTATTTGTGCTTATTGGACTCACAGCTTCTCAAAATGTACAAGTGTTTTGATTAGAGGAAGCAAAAGAGCTTACAGCTCTCATTTCCCATTAGCAACATATGCTTACCAGCGACATGACTGGATAGTACGGACAAAAGTCTTACATTTACAAAACAATCTTTAAAGAAGTCAGCCCACAAACATCTTTACTAACAAACTCGTTGATAAATCGACCGCAGGCAGAAAATAGTCTGCTTGAGCTAGGCTACATGCTAGGTTGAGTCTGATTGAATAATCCACATTAAACTCACCTGCATGATGGTTTTACGAATCTTCCATAGCCTATAAGTTTCTTCTTCATCATCCATGTTGTCTCAAATGTTTTACTGATCGAGATTCAGTTAAATTATTACTCCAAAGTTTAATTTTGCATGTAGTACACAACATACACAGCGCACGTTTCCGTTAACAGACGCAGGAAGATGACGTCGTCAATACGCAGTGGGTGGAGTAAAAGAAAATCTTCACATGCTTCAAAATAGTAATTAAAGCATGATTTTAAACAATAAAAAAAGCACTATCACAGAAAGAAAGTCATTTTTTCAAAAAGAATAATTCCGTTAATTATCACCTGAAGCCATTTTGGACCCATTGTCTGTCAGAACCGTGCGGTGCCTGATCATACTCGCCTCTCTTTCACAACAAACTGCAGGGTGGAGCCAGCAGCTACAATGAAACTATTGATTTTAATAAATGTGTCCTCCTTTTAAAATCAAAATGAGGCCATTATATGTCATTTTGACATTGGTTGCTGTGGCTGGCTGTGGAGTGCTGTCGATGGTATTGTACTTTGTATTATCCTCAACGGTAACGTAATCTTCGATGGTAGCTATTTGGAGTAGCTTATGTGGTGTGGGTGATTCACTCTTTGTGTCATTTCTTATTTGCTTTACACTGATGCAATATAAGTATTTATTTGACGTAACAATTTCTTACACATGACCCACTCACTTTTATGTTTATCTTCCCTAATCTCTTCGCTGTATTTGCAAAATCATTGTTCTTCTAGCCTACATGTGAAAATAGCAGCTTATGTTTTCGCTTTGCACCGTTCGTCATTACATAAAGCTCACATATTTACGAGCCTTGTTGGATTGAAAACCACATGACAGTGCTCTTTTGTTTCATACCTGCCAGTAAATTAATGTGTTAAATAATAGTACAAAGTTGCGTTACGTTACGTCTGGTGTTTCTGTGGTAGCCCTCCCCTCATCTGAAATCCAACCGTTATCAGCTGATAGGCTTATCACCCTGAGACAAACAGCAACAGACGCACACAGTTTTGTAACTTTAACATGTATTAGCTTGTTGTCCTAAACTTCTGAAATGTGCTCTGGAAAGATTATTATGTGAGCAGCAGGTAGATTTGCAGGTTAATTACCAATAAAAAGGGTCTTTTTTTCCCCACAACCGCTGTACATTTGTCTTTTTGTGTGTGAGGTAGATTTCCCAGTAATATATTCTTAATTATACTGAGAAGCCATTGCAATCCAGACTTTCTCCATGAAGAGCCTCTTTTTTTAGACTGTGTGTCAGAGCCAAGCCACAAAATCTAGGTGTAGTCCTCCAGGAGTTGGCCAGGAATTCACCTTAAAAACAAATGCAGTGTTTGAATGACTCACATTAAGTACAGCACTTTGTTTGGTGGTTCCACTGGTGTATCCTGATTTAAGTTCACACTGGATGGGTACATGCAGTTTCAGAAACTGTAGGAGTAAAGAAAACAGATTAGGATTATTATTTTTCAGTTGTAAGAAACAACAGCTCTCTTGTTGTCCAGGACTGTGATTATTTGGGGGTTTGCGGCTCAGACTCTGACTTATACGTCATGGTGAGTTAAGAAGGTTATGTGTGCTGCTCATAATGCTGATGCACTGATGTAAGATTTCATTCCAATGTTTAGTTTCTTACATAATAAGCATATTTCTTAGGACTGTTGCCCTTTCCCCTGCCACATGGCGCTAACCCCATATGATCTGATTCTTTGCTTTTATAATACATCAAATTTCTTCATAAGTGAATGATCATGTTGTGGACTGTGGACTGCAGTTTGGGTGCATCTCAGATGTGGATTTGTTAGTCAGCAGAAGAGATGGACCTATTGGAGGACTAGGGCCTATCTTATGGGTTAATGATCACCTGCCCCCTTTATATGAGAGTGCTGGAACAAGGGAGCAGCTCTCAGTACAGAGACTGTGGTCAGACAGAGTAGGTGGAGCTGAAACCAAGCAGGGTTTACTGATTTGATTGCTTTCTGGCTTCAGAGGACCCCACTGAAGCGCAGTCATGCGTCTGATAGGGTCCGCTGTCCTTTTCTCTGTTCTCCTGCAGGCTATGGTAAGAAAAAATTAGATATGGATTGAAAAACTGGTTTATGTTACAAGGCTGGAACAGTGTCAGAGTTTATTTGACTGAGCAGATTTTAGGAAACTTGATGTTTTCTTATTTTGTAAATTCATTCATTTTTAAGTGTGAACTTACTGTCATATTACATGTTTTTCACATTTTATTGATTTTCACGCAGCAGAGATTTAAATGGACCAACTGTCTGATTTAGAGGAGATTACATTATCTTGATTGAATCTGCACAATCATGATCTCTGCTACTTATTTCTTACAATAAGGATAAATGTGCATCCTGTAAGTAAACTCCAGTTACTTAAGTCTTTATTTCCACACCTCCTCTTTCCCCACAGTCTGCTCCAGTAGAGGACTGGCAGCTGGCCACTTCTATTTATGACTTCTCAGCGACAGATATTGATGGCAATGTGGTTTCCCTAGAAAAATACAGGTAGATCCACTGACTTCACAGTTTCTTCATTGATTTGCTGCAGTGTCTCATTCCCAGACTGAAGGACAGTCACTGATGCCGTCTGTTACTGTCTCTGTTTTTTCAGGGGCAATGTTGTCATCATCACCAACGTCGCCTCTAAATGAGGTAAAACCCCAGTAAACTACTCTCAGTTTGCGGAAATGCACGCCCAGTACGCTGAGAGAGGTTTACGCATCCTTGCCTTCCCTTCTAACCAGTTTGGGAACCAGGTATGTAAAGGCTGTAACACTGGAGTGAGCCAGAGATTGTGTAAAAAAGACTAAACCTAAAAAGATCAGAAAAGACCTTTCATAATGTTGTTGTTTTGTTGTTGTTGTTGTTTTTAAATATGTGTATTATTATAACAAGGTACTTAAGGATATTCAGTGCATTAATACAGCAAACAAACTACATGACTTTTACCCCCACCCTTCTGTTTTACTGTGAAGGAGCCTGGCACTGAAGCTCAGATCAAGCAGTTTGCCGGTTCCTACAATGCTCAGTTTGACATGTTCAGTAAGATCGATGTGAACGGGGAAAGTGCTCATCCTTTGTGGAAATGGCTCAAAAGCCAGCCTAACGGGAAAGGCTTCATGGGAAAGTAAGGAGAGAACAAATCAATGACATTTATCTTGGTTTAATAAAATATAACAATATATTTTTAGTAAATGAAATACATTTTATCAATATGCCCGGCGATTGATTTGCTAACATGAAATTTGTTTTCATTCCTGCAGTAGCATCAAGTGGAATTTCACAAAGGTAAATATGTTTTATGGGTGATTTTTGTTTGTATATGAAGACATCAGAGATTTTAGAGTTGACATTATATCATCTTCTTATTTATTCTTTTGCATTAAGGCTTAGAGCTCTCTCCTCTTATAGTGTGTTTAATTTGATCAATGTCAAACCCTTTACTTATTGTAGGACTCAACTTGGTAAATGAAGAATTATGTATTTTTAAATTAAATATATTTTTTAAAGTGTATAACTTCAAGAGTGAAACTACCAAACAGAAAGTTCTTTGGCCATAAGTTTCGTATATATTTTTTTCATTCTTCCCCCTCTAGTTTCTGATCAACAGAGAGGGTCAGGTGGTGAAAAGATATGGACCCCTGGATGATCCAAGTGTAAGTAAAGACACATCTACTTGCCACAGTGAAACACTTTTGTGCTTGACTTCTGTAAAACTTTAATGTCTTTTTTTCTTTTCCTCCTATTACGCACTATGTGCACACAGCTATTGAGCCATAAACACAAATGACTTAAAATAGAATAGACTATTTGTATCAAGTGACCATATCTCTGACCTATAGTTCACAAAAAGGCAACATATTGATATCAATGAGGCTGTAACTGCACACTGCACTGTGTGTATTCTTGAATAGAAACCAATCTCAACTTTGTTTTTATCAATTTGCAGGTGGTTGAAAAGGATCTTCCCCAGTACTTAGACGCGGAATAAATGACTGCTGCCTTGCTTACTGATAGCCTTCTACATCCTCCATCTCATCACCTTAACTCCTCTCTCTGCCTCTCTGAGTACCAGTGGATATAGTTTGTTTTCAGCCCAGATCAATGATGGTCGGCTCATAAACCCGCACAGCGGACAGAGCAGACCTGATGAAAATGGCGTGCAAACCTCCTGGGAGACTTACTAAGCTAAATTCATTTGGTTCTCTGGAGAGAAGAGAGGGTGATCTATTAAAACATCTTTGAAAATTTGTGTTGGATGTAGTTTTCTAAATAAAATGCACTGAGATTTAACTCTACTGACGCTTTTGTCTGTGATCTTTAAAGTCTATCAAACATACATTACTACGTTTTTCATGGTCTTAATATTAAATTAGAGTGCTCAAAGAATATGTGTATGTTGATATTTTTTCCAAAACAAATGATCATTCCCCATTTCCTGGAAAGTGACAGCAATGCCATTCATGTGTATCTGAAAATGAGTGTTTGGGCTAGAAAACCATTTAGAGGGAGAGTCTGCAGGATTTTTCTACAAAAAATGAAATGTCAACTTTTACAGAAATAATCCTGTGTAATAATCTCATATGAGGCCTTAATGCATGTGTGTCAGTGTCTGTCTACCTTAAACCTCTCCTCAGCCTGAATGTTGAAGTTTTGGTTGTGTTGGGACATTTCTGGGTGGAGCTACAACAGTGGACTTAACACAGAGCAAGAAAAAAACAACCAAAGTGAAACAAAACGGCCAAAAAAGATAAAGCTTTTTCCTTAATTAGGGTGAAGCTTGGCTTGGCTCCCACTAGCTTTTAGGCACTTGGAGAGCAGCATGGGACATAGAGCAACATGAGGTGGCTTTCTGCTAGCCAGGTACTGTATGTGTCAATTACCAGTGGTTAGCTTGTGCTAACATGCCAAGTCAGGTGCACAGCTCTTGAGTCTCCCCTATGTAGAAACGCAATGCTACAGGTGGTTGCTTGGCTAGTGAATGTGTACATAGCTCAGGTGGAGGCAGTGGGTGTGTGCTGCCACTGACACTGATCCAAGGGGGGGACCCCAGTTGAATGTTGTGTTTATTAACAAGTGACCAAAAAATCCTGCAGACCCTACCTTTTGGATTAGGGTTTGGCATTAAACTGTGGATGGATGCTCTTCCAGATTGAAAAAAAAAAAAATCTGCACAACGTTATCTTGATAACCACACATCTCGAGATTAACCACTCAAAACCTAGATGACAGCAAGACTACTTATTTTAACCTCTTAAGACCCAGCGTCCAAATAAGTGGACATTACATCACTGCCTCTCAGACTCATGATGCTTGATTTCTGAAAACTATGACCTATTAGCCACATTTAGGGACTTTGTCCACATCATCTTTTACACCCATTTTAGCAGAAAAAAAGCAATGTATTTCAGTATAATAACACTGCTAACAAACAATTAATAGAGATCTCATAACAAAAATAATCAAATTCTCTGTACAATAACCAAGTTTAGAAATTATACTTGTTAGGTCTTACTTGTCCCAAATAGCAAGGTGAATTAAAAATTTCACACCAGACAAAAGCTTGGGTCTTAAGAGATTAAAAACAGTATTTGGATTTTAAAAATTATGATTACATTTTGCACAGTTATAATCTTTTAGGTGCCTGAAGAGGACATGGTTCAGGGCACAGATAAAGCCTGAAGTAATTTGCAGACTTATTTTCTCAGCTGAATGCCCAATGAAAAATAGTTTGAGATTCAGTAATGTCAAAGTTCAAATATATGGCCATGGGATACACTACTACTACTACTACACTTATAATTAATAAAGTGTATCTTTTTCTTCTTCACTACTCTGTGTCAGTAAAAAGAGCAGCATTGGATTGCTGATGGTTGAACTTTGCAGATTACTTTACTTGCATAGAGAAATGTATTAAGATCCAGTTTTGAAAAATTGCTTTGCTGAGATCCTAAAAATAATCAAGTTATGTTTGTAACTAATAAAAGGGACTAACCTTCTTAAAAACAAAACAGAAAAATCAGTTTCCCAAGAAGTGTATTAAGACAGGCCTTGGAGCTGAATATGATACAATATTATTATTATTATTAATATTATAATAATTATTATTATTGTTGTTATTATTATTATTATTATTATTATTATTATTATTATTATTATTATTATTATTATTATTACTGGATAATAATGGAAATAAAACCTCTTGGTCTGTTTCATTAACATTTAATTGAAAATTTTACACAGCAGTGTTTTAGAATATTTTATAAGATAATTGGTTCATAGTTTCCTTGGCTGCCAACTTCTTATCTGCTCATGGAGATGTAAATGGGGCAAAAAAAAGTTAAAGGTGTTAAAAAGTGGTGTTGTTTTATTGGACTGACCACCAGCCAATGCAAAAGTAGCACAACTACCCAGACTCCATGAATTCCTCTCATATTATTCAGCTCCACAGCACTTAACAGAGCTGCTGCCTGCTGTTCCCTCAGTGTCCTGCAGAGGGAGCCACATTGTGCAGCACATAAACGGGCAGCAGCAGCAAGTGCGGTGCAGTCGACCTGACAGGAGCGGACTGTACGTTGCCGTCGTGAGGAACCACCGCACAGATGAAGGGACCTTTGCGGATAACGATCATATATTCCTCCGTTTGAATATTGTTACATATCAAACAACACACAGTATCTCCACCACCGGGGTCGCACCTTTGCTGTGGGTCTTTCATTCGGAGGACTTCCCTGTTTTTCCTCCAGGAGACTGAATGGAAGCAGCAGCCGAGGGAGCGGTCGGGCTGTCGGAGGCCAGGGACGGGAGCCCGCTATCCGTGGCCGCAGCATCCGATGATGGGGACACGGTCGTTGGAGTCAGCTATGGGATGGACGCCGCAGACATGGGTACTTCATCAGCGTTTTTTATGCATCATGGCAGATCTGTAATTTTATGTCATTCGCTTTATTTACATCCATTTGCATCCAAGTGTATGACAAGAAAGTCCCGACTCATCTATGCTAGCAGGAGATCGGTGAGCTAGGCTAGAGGCTAATGTAGCCGTTGAAGAACAGGTGAAGTTGGGTGATAAATGTGGCAGTGTTTCGCCTTTATTCCATATTCATTCAGGAACAGTCGTGACAAGTCAACAACACAAAAACAACAAACCATGGCCAGCAAATCAGCCTGAGTTTGAAAGGGCAGTATGTCATCAATATCTTAACGATATTTCCATTAATACTTCCAAAGACTTGATCTGACATTTAAACAGAGCTGAGATGTAAGAAGGACACACTTTCTCAGTGGAAAAATAAGCCTCCTCCCAGCTGCATTAACGAGCTGTAGGCAAGTGAGGAGCTATGACTGCCACTCGGAAGACTGACTATAGAAACACATGAATGTCACCATTCAAATGCTGCAAAAGATTCAAAAACAGCCTTAATTTGTGTTTACCTGAGCCTTCATCCTGTTAAGACAGTACATATTGAAGCTTAATCTTCATGTGTGCATAGTAGAGATGGTGGATTAAAGCACATCTACCTTGGCTGAATAGAAGGACTGAGATATTTAAAAGTTACATTTTAGTTTTTTGAGTTAAAAAATCTAAATTTTTTGGTTTTATATTTATTATTAAACTTATATTTTCTCAGCATTTACAGAGGTGGACAAAATTATTTTACTTATCATATTGAAGAGGTTTCAGTTAGTTTGGTTGAAATATGAAAACACCAATAAAATGGATGACAAGTCTTCATTATGCTCTATATACTACAAAACAGAGCCATCATTAGGAAATGTAGGTAGCGTTACCATTATCTGAAAACCCCCAAAAAGGACACCCTACCCGGCCTTTTGGAGATACCAGAGAAACACCCAAAGATACTAAAAGACAACAAAGTAGTTATAAACCATACATTTATTTTAAACATTATTTTTCTGTACGACATGAATATTTTTGCAACATAAACATAAATGATGTCTCACAGCGTTGTAAAAGAAAAAGAGAGGTAACCCATCACTCAAAAATAAATTGCTCTCATGCAAAAATAGTTAACTAAGATTTTGAAGCATTTAAATTAATAAACGTTCAGTGAGAACCCTTATTAACATCTGACAAATAGATGCCAGCTTTGTAGACGGTACACAGAGCTTCCTACCATTATCACGACCACTCCAAAAAGAGGGGTAACTTTCATACAGTTTGTTTCGTTTGAAAAGTGCATTTGCACGTCGAGTTTTTTTTGTCTGAGAGAACAGCGCAGTCAGTCAGTGCATGTTTTCTGTTTTGCTCTGAGAGGAGTGGCCTGGGTCTTTCATTTCATGACGCATGCTCAACATCTTGAGATGTAGATACATCAGTAATAATGCCAGTGGCCCAGTCAAGTGTTTCGTTATAAATATTAATGGTCTGACTGAACAAGCTGAGCAAAACCCAAATATTTTAGGATATTTAACTCCCCCCCCGACATAATTTTACGACCAAAAAGGAGGACATGTCAGGGCAAAAAAAGGACCTATAGCAAACCTAGATTTAGGTCATTCTTCTTTTAAAAACGTACATTAAAAATGATGGACCTCAACTCCATTCAGCAAATTTGGGCAGGTTGGAAAGTAAGCTGGATAGATCTATAGATCTAATGTGAATTCAAGGAAAACCTTTGGCTTAAGTTGGAGAAGGCATGTGACAACATGAGTGTTGAAGTTGACATTACGCCAGAGACGTGCTGCTAATTGCTGCAAAAGGTGGAAAAACCAATTGAGTTCAGAGAAACCATCTCAAATATTTTCAGGTCTATCAAGCCACTTTGAAGATGGCTGTACTGTGTGGTTGTCAGTATGAGGGAAAGTACTCCTCTTTGGTTCTGTTTTTGTCCCTCAAATGATTATCCTTAGAAACATGTTGGAGATATTTTACTACTATACTATTATTATTTCATAGACGTTCTTGTGAGATGCTATGTTTTATTGAAAAGAGCCTTCATGAATTAAAAAAAGCCAATGATGCTCTGTACATTTGGCTCAGTCAGCCATGTTGACAGCGACACAATCACCTGGCTGTTGGCAGAAAATTTAAAGATGATATTACCGTATGCTTATGCAAACAATAGAATCACTATAATCAATTAATTGTATCAATATTGTAGAATATTTGACAGTTTTTGTGGGTAAAAAGGGGCACACTGTATTCATAATAACATGACAATATTCTAGTCTGTGTATAAGTCTGTTCAGTTAAATTGACAACAGAAGTGTTGACACTGAACTCTAATATACCATAGGATGAAAACAGTATTGTCAGTTGAAGTACAGTCATATCCATAAAGGAAATTTACTGCTTCATCACCACGGAGATAGTTGCTGTAAATAAGCTGACACATTATCATTATCATTATTAGAACAGTCATAATGTAGTGATAAGATGTACTTGTACAAATGTGTCTGTAAATACATGCGTGGGTGTCTGTAGCTAAATGTTGGCTTTTGTCCCAGAACAGTCAGTCGTGCTGCGTTCACTCTTCATGTTCACTGTACATCACTGTTGTCCCTGCTTAGAAAACTGCTGACTTTGACTAGAAATCTGTGCAGCCACACCAAACAAGTGAATGAATCAAAGGCCTGTGTGGTGAGTGCGACTCGACAAGCTTAGCTGTGACAGAGGGTGAAAATGCACATGGGGTGCCTTTGGCTGCAATTTTTTTTTTTTTTTTCTGGCATGCCCCTGGCACGTTTCCTAATGTATCTGGGGTATTTTCACAAGTGTGAGCCTGCTCAGTCAATGCACCCTCACATGCATGACGAGCTTAACCTTGGAGTAGAAAGAGCAGGTATCATAAATGAAATGCCAGTCGCTTGGAGACTACCAAAATGCTTAGCTTTAGAAGCTAGAGAGCACAGTTCTTCTCAGTGTGATGTGTTTTCCAGTGTGATACCATCAAGTAAAGTGAAGAACAGGAAACACTGTCAAATGTTTGAGCTTCTCTTGGTTAGCCCTTGGACATCTGTAACCCTGCAACCTCATTTAACCTCTAATCAACTAATCCCAGCACTGCCTGGTGCTGTACGTTGAGCTGGTTTTAAACATTAGTTAGATGTGGTGTATTTCCATTACGGTCATCATTCATGCTGCACTGCCCTGATATGATTGTGCCAGCATTTTATGAGTGCTTAAGAAGTTAATTAGGAAAAAGCCAGCTAAGTCGATAACTCCCAAGAAGACGTCCTTTGACATGAGCAAGGACTTATTCTGCTTCTGAAGCTACTTGCTAAGACACCAGTATGATATATAAAAGACCTTACATACAAGCCCCTCTATGCTCCTTTACGTGATGTTTAACTTAAATCCATTATTCTTTGAAGTTATAGGTCCAAGTGCTTTATCATATTGCCTGTCACTGTTTGAATTTATTAGTCTCATGTAGGCCTGTCACGATAATCATAAATCAATTAACCGAACGATAAATAAAAACATCCTTGGTAAGTTTGCCAGCCTCGATAAACTGACACGTGCATGCATGTTTGTTTTCCTCCTCTCTTTCGATCAAAGAGGCTGAATGAGAAGATGGCTCACTACGTCTATCTTTCCTAACATTGTGGTGCATAGGTTCTATAGTGGATTTAGCGGATTTATAGCGGAGTGAGCATCTGTCAAAACTGCGATCTTTAGCATCTTTTGCGACTGGGCTGCTCACGCATATACATGGAGAGAGCTGAAGCGAGCGTCCTGAGGGGTAAGGAGGAAACACACGCTAATATGATTGATGGCACAGAAGATACGAATGAACAAAGTGTGAGCTCATGAACACCAACGAGCTGATATGTCGCATTTGTTTGAAAATATTGGCGACGAAGAAGAAGGGGCGGCGCAGCAGAGCCTTGTTCTTTGACAATCCGCTCTTACTGAGGCTTTTGGTCGGCAAAGTAAATAGAAATAAAAGTGCCTGCCAAAGAAATGCAGCCCTTCAATAAGGTTGAAAGCCAGAAATGTTAAAAATGTTTGACAGACAGTACGGATTGACTGGGAAAAAGTTCATGTTACAAACAATTTAGGAACTGTATAAACTCACTTTTATTTAGGCTATAGTTTTTATTGTTTTTTTTTTTTTTTTTTTTTTTGGAGTTCTGTTTTTTCTTTAGAGACAGGGTCTATGTTTTATTGTTTTTGATTAGTATTATTTATTTTCAGTGACATGTATTTTTTTTCTAAAAGAGAGTCCATTTCATTTTCATTGTATTTTTTTTCTCTTTCTTGTTTGTTAAATTTATTATATTTTTTGTTTAATTTATTTTACTTAGAAGATCCTGACCTTTTAATTACAGTTAAATACTCTTAATAAATTAAAGTTTCTTGCTTTTGATATGGTGTACTCACTTTATTATCCCATTTATCATAATTACATCAACGAAAAAAAAAGGAAAAAAAATCAAAATAATATTGACAATAATATCATTTATCGGGAATAATATTTTGGAAAATTATCGTCTAGCAAAATTTGTTATCGTGACAGGCCTAGTCTCATGGATTGTGAAACTCCCATACATCTTCAGTGAAGGGTCTTAAAGAGGTTGAATCTGTAATGATGGTCTATCATAGTAGATTGGAATCAGTCAGTCATCAATAGATATAAAGAGAAGTGACAGATGAAATAGTCTTGGTTGATTCTCTTTGGAGCCAGAGGGGTGCAGATGTTAATTTAAGATGTCACAGTGTTTGGTTTAGGAGGTTGGTTAACATCAGATGTGCATTTGTAATTGGAGTGTGTTGTGAGTAGCTCGGCTGCTGGGAATGTGTGAATACAGCGTTGTGTGGGTGTCACAGCTGGCTGTTAAATAGCTGCCTGAGCATTTAGTCCCATTCAGAGCCCCTTGTCTGCAGTCAGTCGTAATTTGTCTGTATGGACTTCTGTCAGTATGACAGCATTAATCTCACTTATCCTCTCCCCACATACGTACTCAGCTCCTCTCACCTTCAACCTTGGCTGTACTCTCTCCTCTTCTCCTGAGTGAACTACAACTCATCTCACCTCCTCCTCTCTCAGTGATTCCCCGGGCTCAGCCACTCATTTGTCACCATCCATCAGAGTCCTGCTCCCCTGTGTTTTTCTCTCTTCTACGCTTTCGGCAGCAACTGACAGAAGCGCTGACAGAGGCACAAAAGGTGGTTGCCTCCTGTGAAATTTATCATCTGCCTCCTCCTTATATAACCTGCGAGGTCTTTCCCTCCTTCTCTCTCTCCCTTTTTTGGCGGTGTGTGAACGTATCTTTTTTATCCGGCTGGCCTGTTTGTGGTGCATATAGGATTTTGACCTTCTGCCAAGTTATTTGATGTCATACTACGATGACGCAGTTTAGTTGCGTCTTACGTGCTGCTGATTTTCTGTGTGAGAGGGGGATGTGTGCTACGGCAGCTATTTTAAACAGGCACCACCACAGCAACGCAGGAGCGCTGGGTTTGCTGCTGACTGTCGAGGGTTTCTCTTTTTCTAACTGATTGCTGCTGGCAATATGAGAGCGAGTAAATAAAGGAGATGGAGATGTTGACAGGGAGGAGAGGCTCATTTTCCAGGCTGTGTTTCCTTCTGTAGTGGTGACTTTGCAGCTGCAAAAGGTGAAATGTGTCACGTGACTGCAGTGTCACACTGTCCTGGCTTCCCTCAGAGGGGAAGTAAGGCAAAGACCTGCTGTTTTCAATTAAGAGAGTAACTGTGCCCACTGTGCAGCCTATTATTATTTCATAATGAGCACCTGGAGTATTAAGCAGTCAGAAAGGAGCACTTAGCTGTCATACCTATCAGAAACACCCACATAGAATTACTGCTGATTATTTTCTACCAAGGAGGCATTCATGTGGGGTCTGCCTGAGGCTGCAGTATAAGCATCTATTCTGGTGTCTGTGATGCTTTTCTCTATGTTCACTGACACATTACATTACATTTATTTAGCTGAGGCTTAACAATACTGACTGACAATAGCCATAATCAACCAAACCAATAAAACATGTAATTTTATCCTCTGCAGTGAAACATTTCTCACTTTTTATGCTCCAGGAGTATGACCAATATAATACTGGATATACTTTAAATTTAATTACAGATTATGGAAGCTTTGGAACTTTTACATCAGTAGACCTATCCCCTTTATATGGAATATGGAGGCATACGTTAGGGGAAGAACTGGCAGCATTTGTGTACATGTGACTGGACAGTGGGCTAAATGTACACTTAATTCCCAGTATATTCATATGCCTGTCAAATTCAAGGAGTTTCTTGATTTTTTCAGTCACACGTCAGTATTTCACCTCAGACTTGACTTACAATAGGATGGAGGCAGTCTGTAGTGCTGCTTTAGTCAACGAAAATTATGACTAAATATCAACGTCAACGAACCTTTATCACATGACGGAAACGGGAGGAGACGGGACGTGAATGGTGGTCATGTGACTAAAACTATAATTAAATATATAATGTAATATTGTTGACGAATAAAAACGGGACTAAATGTGGTTTACAAGATGAAATCTCTGCTAATATACGTCTTCATTTTCGTTAACCAAAACGAGATGGGACGTAATGTCATTGCGTTATTTAGTATCACTTTTATCTTGTATCATTTCCATTTCCTGGGTCGCAGTTCAGCGGCTGCATCAGGTCGTACTGCGCAGACGCATGCAACGTCACTTCCTGTATCCCCCCACTCGCGTGGCATTATGTGGAAGACGGAGCTACGGATAGTGAAGTATAACGACAACTGAAGAAACAAAGTTAAGTCTGACATAAAGTACAATCTTCATTGACTAAAACTCGACTAAAATGTCATCAGTTTTCATTGACTAAAACTATACAAAATAATCATGGATAATTCTGACTACAATAAGACTAAAATGCTCAGATTTTTAATCAACTGAAACTTGACTTGACTAAAAGGAGTATAAATGTGACTAAAACTAATAAAAACTAAAATAATAGTTTGACACAAAGACTGGACTAAAACTAAAATTAAAACAGGTCGCCAAAAACAACACTATCTGGAACCATAACCAGTTATGTTATGTGGAGTAATACTGTTAAAGGTAGGCTCTGCAGGAATTTTCTGTCACTTGTTTGTAAACACGACACTCAAACTGGGCTCCTCCTCCCTGGCTCAGTGCCAGCGGCAGCACACACCCACAGCCTCCAGCCATGACTACGTGAACACACTCACGAGCCCAGCAACCACCGTTAGCATCGCAATTGTATGTGAGAGAGAGTGTGACAGTATGGAAACTCTCCGACCTCAAGGATCTTGAAACATTTGCAAAAGAGGAATGGTCCAAAATTCCTGCAGATACTTCGAAAAAGCTTGTGAATAATTACAAAAATCATTCGGAGATCGTGGAAAAAACTAAGGGGTTTTCAACATGGGTTTGAATAATTGTGGACAGTAGGGGTGGGTGATATAGCGTCAAATGTATATCACAATATTTTGCAATACAATATTTATGACGATATGGGGAAAAAAAAGAACAACTAATTATTAGTGGTTGCTTCTGAATAACAGCATTTTTATTGCACACACAGTATGGAAGCCACTTTTTCAATCATTTACTACAACTACACAAGCTTGAAATGAAAACATAGTAAGTAGGTCAGATCCAGAGGGAATCTGAGGTTTTGGAGGAGGAAAAGTTAATCTTGCAGGTGAAAAACTTCATAACTCTACACACGACACAACATATTCCTTCTATAAGGACACCAACAGAAAGGAGAAGGCATGGACTGAAGGTGCTGACGTTTGGGGAGGGCCAGATGAGCTTAACATACTAATTAATTTCCATGAAAGTACGTTTTCATAGGTGGGATTCCTGTAGGAACATGTGGATCCCCTGTGATCTTGTAATCTCGGGTATCCAGATGCTGTGGGCGCTGCCCTGCGCTGTGCTGCACGGCGTTCCAAAGACCCATCCAGTATGAATTGGCACATCCCCAATATCCCTGGGACGGCGCTGCGCAGCGCTCACACTTTATGTGTGAATTACGGGTAATGCTGATATCGGGTTCGGGCGTTTGGCTAGACCACATGTCGGTTGTAGAGGCAAAAAACTCCACTGATAATATTGTTGCTTTCACGTCCTCCTTACGAGTCTTCATAGCAAGTATTCGACCGTGTGTTTCAGCTTTAAGAGGCGGAACATGTTTGTGGTGTTGCCACCTTTCGCGGTAATAGTTCTCCTGCACATTTTGCATTTAATGTGTTTTGCTGTGTGTCTGAACTTTGTTCGGTCAAACCACCTTCACATCGCTGAGGTAGCTCCTCTTTTAGGCACTAAATCTTCATATGAAGACAAAGCTGATGCTGCCGTGCCACTTTTACTCTCGGCCATTATTGTTTTGTACACAGCAGGGAGCCTCTGCACTGTAAATATCGCAGAATGACAAATTTATAATGTCAAAAGAATTACACTGGTATAACTGTAGACGGTATGATATGGCACACTCCTAGTGGACAGTGTGATTTTTTTGTATTCACCTTTTAATCTGTAACTGAAAACATTAAGAAATTTCTTGTATTTGACTGAGGTATCAATCATTTTGGGCTTAAGCATGTGTGTCTTAAAACAGCGAACACGATGATGTGCTAATCACTGCTCCTTTGCTTCGTGCAGACCGATTACAGAAGCAACCTTGACAAAAGGGGCAGTATTTCTTCCGTGATAATGTCTGTATTTGTGGCCCTTTAATGTTTTTAGTATGTAGTACAGTTATAATGTTCTGTGTTCCTTTAAAATGTGACTCGTCTTGCTCCATAATCACCTGAGTGTATGAGTAATAGTTTTTGTTCCCTGCATGGAAAACACATTTTTCAGTCTTTTCCGTTGACTCTATGGAGACAGATTTCTGTCACCTCCATGTTTCCAAAAGGCTTCTTTTTCAGTACATTTCTGAGCTGGATCAGGAGCTACAGCTGCATTGTACTTTACAAAGTACCAAGGCTGCTGTCCGTCTATCAGCTGTCTGTGTGCATTCACCGAGGCATACAGTAGCTGTCAAAAGCATGTCTCATTGAAACCACAAACAGTGCAGCCTCATCAAAGAAAAAGGCAGCTTTTGTTTGCAAAGATGGAGACCAGCCTGCAGAGTTATAGAAATACTTACCTAAGGTTCTCAAGATAATCTGTGCTCTGCGTATTGGTGTAGATGGTGGTGGCTTGCAAAGATGGTCGACATATCTGAGAGGCGAGCTGGAATAAATTCAAGGCCACACTGAGTTTGAGGGGACATTTATTTCACCACTTTATGATTTAAGTCAAAGTTTGGCTGCTAGTGCGTTCAAGTAGCAGCTCTTTTTGACCATCATTTTTCTCAGTGGCACAAAAGTTTTATTATTACACCTGAAATACACATACGTCTGCACTAAGACTCCATCTTGACTGCGTTTGTCAACTTAAACTATCTGGGTGTTCAGTCCAACAAGCAGCGTGACTGACAGACAGCTGGAGTCATAAAAGTTTCATAAGTCTCTCTTTATTGTTGTTGGGCTCTAAAACCCCAAACCTGTTGACTCCTGGTCTGGCTCCACTCATTATGTCAGTTTATAATCATAGTCAAGCTAAATACAAAATGATTTTGACACGGTCTGTTTTATTTTGAAAGTCACTGTATGTTTTAGATCGTCTCCGGTCAAAACTTCCTGTCCCGCTCGATCTTCTCTATGCTTAATTTATGCGTCCCTCAAAAGTAGGATGGCTGCACATTACCTGCAACACGATGGACCAGTGATGAACAAATCCAGTGAGAGTTGATACATTGACTGAAATTTGAAATGAAACCTATTTGTTTGCCATAAAGGAATGCAGACGCATCCAGTTTATTTTAGCCGTTATTTTGTGAGTTCCAGCTCAGCACAGAGGCACAGATGAGAAGTGTTGGTATGAAATCGATAAATGCTTAAAGATATCTAAAAATATCTCAAAATTAGTTTTAAGAAATCTTAGAATCTAAGAAATTAGACCACCTGTGATTCCTATAGTCCAAGGTGTTTAATTTATCTTGATGGCGATGATTATCACAATCAGTAAAATTGAAATAGTTGGTAACCCCAGAGGTTCAGTCGCTGTTTCCTTTATTTTGGTTTGAGTGGATTACCCTCCTCTGAGTCACTAGTGGCTGCTCTCAGCAACAGCAGCAGCACAGGAGTCAGCACAGTCACAACCATGTTTATCAGTTTTCACTACAGTTCCCTGAATCCAATCCTCTCCTCTCCTCTCCTCTCCTCTCCTCTCCTCTCCTCTCCCCTCCTCTCCTCTCCTCTCCTCTCCTCTCCTCTCCTCTCCTCTTTTCCCTTCCTCCCTCCTCTCCTTTCCGTAAAAGGTCCTTTTTCTCCCGCCTGAAAGCTCTGTCTGTATTTTGAGGATCAGCAGAGATCACTAAGCTTGGTTCTGATCTGAGAGCTCAGTAATGAAAAACATACTGAAATTGCATAAGAGTTTGAACATGTGTGTGTGTGTTTCATTTTGCCACAAGGACCGAGCTGTTTTTAGCTTTGCCCAGAGAACAGGGTGCCGCTCCTCAAGCCTGCCAGTCTCTTCAGCAGCAACAGGACCTCCCTGTGGGACTTTGGGACAAACACACTCTTGACATGTTATTCCAGCGGTCAAATATATCATCCCCACAAGCAGCTGTCCAGAAATGAATGTTAAAATATTTTGAATATAGAAACAAAATTACAACATCTCTCCTGATGTGAATTTGTACTGACTCAGTCGACATGCTGACTCACACTGTGGGCAGGCATCATGTTCCCACAGTCTGGAGTTGCAGTTGTATTGACTTCTAAAGATGTACGCATGTGTGTGTGTGTGTGTGTTTGTGTGTGTGGTGTGTGTAAAATCCTTCTACTATCACCATGCTGTTGATTGTGTTCTGTCAGGACTTGGTCCAAGCAGCTAGATGCCTCTTCAATAACGGTGCCTCATACTAAATCTCCTTCCTTTAAATTTCCATTTCAAAGTCCGCTGAGCTTTCAGGCTTCTTCAAAAATAAAAAAGACTTTCACCTGGCCCATTAGTTTGATCCTCAGTGTGAAATAAAGATGTAAATGTCTCAGCTTTTACTCAGCGGCAGTGAGATTCAGACTGTTGCCATTGGCTGCTGTCTGAAAATGCCAAGACAGTGATTTGAGCAACTCCTCCTGTCAGTTTGAATGTTGAATAGATGGCTTTGGATGATGAAGGAAGATGGTAGACTTGTGTTTAAGTTAAGGATGTTTTGAGATTTGTCAGAAGATTCATCATCCGAAAAAGACTGGAAAACTTTACATTAAGTAACAAAAGCACTCTTGGCTTCAGTCCCTAAAACCTTTCTCTTAAAATTTAAAAGACACATTTTCTCTGAGCAGATGAATTTTTAGACGAGCACAGACACCCAGTAACCCAGAAAAACAGGCACACAGACAGTCTCGTGACTTCCACCTGTCCTTGAATTGGGGCCATCTTATCCCGATAATCCAGACAGTTAGTCTAGTGACCTGCAGAGAATGGGATTGGGATTACAGATAGTGAAGTAACAGTGACCGTAATTTGGCTGTTTTTGTATCTAGGCTTCTGTCTGCATTTGTTTTACAGTATTAACAGAACTTTAAAACACTGTACATCTTTTGAGTAAAGTGAAGGAGTAGAAGTGAGTGAAATTGGGTGTTACATTTCAGCTCTGTGGAAATCAAGAGTTTTTAATTGAAAATGGATTTAACTTACTTTGTTAAACATAACAGGCGAGCATAAAAATACAAGAGACAGTTTTTGGACGTAAACCTCAGTTTACAAATTTCCTTTTGTTATTCAACATTATGATACTTGCTCGGCTGTGACTCAGTTTTAGAGTTGAGGTTGAGGGTTCAATCCCAGGTCCTGCTGTCCATGTCCTGAATGAGATTAGTCAGTACTGATGGGCTTCTTACACAGCAACATCTGCTGTCAGTTTTATTTTACGTTAGTTTATTATCTATTTCCTATGAATGGTAGAAGTGCTTTGAGTGGTCAGAAGTGCTATAACCCAGTGCGGTTACCATGTACCTGAATTTCTTTGGTAAAGGATACAATTCATTACCCCCAACAACCAGCTTATTGAAAAAAACAACAGTTTCAATGATCATTGAATTCCTTCAGCTGTCTGGATTACTAAAAAGTTTCAAGCCAAAATATGTTGTAGCTCATTAGATAAACAGATTTGCCTGTTCTCTTAATCTACAATATCAGTAGATAATAAATGTACCATTTTTCTCTAAGCTTTTAAAACACAACCATGGGGCAACATCCATTAAGTAAAAATGAAGTCAATGCTGAAGTGCTAAAAGTTAATGTTCATTGAGAATCTGCTTTAGGCTGGCTGCAGAAAGACCAGAAGCCATGAACACACCCAGCCATAAACATGGACTTTCACGGCATTAAAAAACATATTTACAGCCTGGTTCAAAAACAGCTTGGGTATAACACTGCTTTCACTATCGGCACACACTGTACGGTGAGTGAATTTTTTTCTATCACTGTGGTTTAGAAGTTATTAGGATCATGTGATTTTACAATCGGAGGCACAGCTCAGGTCATGTGACCGGCAGGCGCCCTGGAGCAGACAGTAGCAGAGGCTACGTCCATGTTTTACACAGTCTATGAACACAACCCTGGTTTGCCTTTAATTTATAGATTAATGTGTTGCTCATGAAAAAAATTTACTGGTCCACTATCCAGTAGGGCTGGAACGATGTGGTTTTCATAATTCCTCTTATGATGTTTGGGGTGCCGATTCAATTTAAAGTGCAATTCTTCAATATTTCAAATTTTTTGATTTTTGGTTTACTTTTTTAACACTAGACTGAAAAAGTTGAATGATGATGATGTTGGTGTCTACAGACTATCAGGAGCCATATTTTCCCAGGTGTATGGGCTATCCTGGGATGAGACTGCGTGCTGCTCTGAATGGCTCATTCAAAATGTCACATGAGAACAAAGATCAGAACAAGACTTGCTCCAATCATCACCAGTTTGTGAATCATCTCAAAAGGACAGAACAATGTAAAGCTTATTTTTCATTTTTGTTGCTGGTAATTTTCCAGAAGGTGGACAAACCTTCTGGGTCAGATTTAGGGTTCAAAATGTATCATATTTGGTCAAATGTCAATGGAAACAGAGAAACGCTGGTTAACTGAGTAACTATGTAACATGGGGACAGTAGAGGAGGGTGTCTGGTTCCACAGAGCTAGTGTGTCTTGAAGAGATAGTAGGTGAAATTAAGCATGTCAAACAGAGGCTGAACTGAGTGTTTTTAAAGATCCCACATGGATATAGAAAAAGAGCCTCAATTGTATAATCTACCAACAAAGCTCAGATTAGACAGACAATATTATGGCAGAAAATTAGCAAAATTACCTTCAATTTAAATTGATTGATTAATCAAGCCTAAGAACTGAAATGATCTGATCTATTCACCATTTTCTCTGCTCTGTTTGACTGATCAATATCTTTGTTGTTAAACAAAATACATAACTTCAAAATGTTGTGGTCTTGCCACAGGAAATTGTGATTTGTGTTTTTCTCTACTTTCTGACATTTGGGAGACCAAATGATAGATGATTTCATTAAAGAAGAGAAGCAACAGACAATCCCTAATGAGAAGAATTACTGGCAGCCCTGGAGTAATTCACAGAGTCTCCCTTAGTTAACAAACAGTCTTATCTTTGGAGGCAGCAGTATTTTGCCTGGATGCCGGCTGTGTTGTGTGTTGCTTATCATCTAGCTCCGAGCTAAATGTCTCTCAGGGATGCTTTTTGGAGCCAGCAGTAGGCAGGAAGCTTTTTATTAAGCTTGCTTGCTTGCCTGATGCCATTGATCATAATGGATGACTTGGCTTTGTGAAAAGCTGTCCTCTACGGCCTCTGCTTCCCCCGCACATAGAAAGTGTATGATGTGCTCTGACAGCAGAGGACGGAGCAGCTTTTCCCCCTCTGAGTATGCTGCCTTGTTCAGTAAATTAGAGGAACACTGAGAGGGGATGACTTAAAGGATGAGGTAGTGGATATGTGCCATAGAGCTTAGTCAGTCAGACAAGTGTTTACATTTCTAAGTCAGGTTTAGCCATACTTTCTACTGCAGTCTGTGAGTGGCTGGGATGGGCGTGTTTACATGCAGGAGCAGTAATAATAGTTTTCTTTCTTTTCACTGGGCATTGTTTTTTCTCTTTCCTGCAGGTAAGCAGCAAACCCTGCCTTCAAAAGAAAAACTCAAATTTGGTTAGCACCGTCAACACAAGAAACAGAAAAATCAAACCAGGCATTAAAGAAATAACAGATGAAAGGAAACCTTAAAAGAGAGAATTTCTGTCTTATATCAGGGGGTGTGAGTGCACAGCCCTTTGCTCACAGCTCATTCCAGTCCCAATAAAACCCTTACCTTGAGCTAGGTCTGGGTGATAAAAAGATAAAGATGCATATCATGAAATAACTTTTCCTCAATAGAAATCTGAGACACAGTTGATAGAATTTCGATAGAATTCATTCATTGATGTGTTGACGTTTGATTAGTTGATCATATCTGGGAGGAAGAGATGCAAATATGATCATTCAATGCTCGCAGAGTGATTTATCAAACCTGAAACAGTTAGAGGAGAGACAGATTATTCCGTGTGTGTATCAACACAGTTGGACTGTCAATAATAAAAATAGTGGAGACATATCATTCACCTGCCCAACAACATCATTTCTGAGCTTTGATTTTTTTAACTGGGGCTTTGTGTTTTCGCCGGTTGCTCTGGTCTCCACCCGTGTTTAAAGAACGTTCATCTCAGCAATCTCCGGAGAGCACAGGAGATGAACCTCTTCCTCCATGAAGAATGATCTCTGGACTGTTGCCAGAGCATTAATGATCAATGTCAGCCCAGACACAGCACTGACTAGCTGATTTATGTACGCAGTGATAGCCCGAGTGTCACGGCAGAGGTTGCACCACATCGGGCACCGCTGTCACCTCCGGTACAGTAGCCTGTGACCCGTACGTCCAAGTTCTCCAACTTCATGACTTCAAGCTTCATTTTTCGTTTACAGCCACTCTGCTCTCACAAACTCTCCATGGTGACAGCAGGTAGCACACTCTAACTCCTCATTTAAAGAGGGCGGTTTGCTCCTGTTATCAAATGCACACGCAGTCTTAGCAGATCACCCACAACATACCTACTAATACCAAAAGTAAAATAAATGTACCTGTTTTATTTAGAAAATAAGTTGTATAATGTTCTTCAGTACATCTGTCACAGTCAACCTCTGAAAAAACAGTAAACAAAGTTAAAAAAAAACTTCTGACATTTTCACAACTCACTTTTGAATAATTGAGCATTTAAGCTTGACTAAATAGTTACTTGTATCATGATAAATATTGTTATCGACTGATCAGATTTTTCCCCATATCGCCCAGCCCTACCTGGCGCAAACTGAAAAATTTAAGCTAGAAAGGCATAGTGAGTTAAACCTTGGGGTGGTGAAGATATCAGGTGCAAATTTGTGAGCAGTTGTTGATGTAATTAGCAGTAACAACCGACTCTTAGTGAATTATCCCCCCAGAAGTGTTCATTCTCTGCTGTTGGGTACCAAAATGAGAGGGCTGAAAGTGTGAGAAAACAACACCTGCAGCCACAACAGGGAGAAGGAGATGTTTATATGTGGTTGTTATGTGAACATCATATCCCAATGATTGACTCATAAACTGAGTGTCCACTCAAACGGACCCAATAAGGTCTTTTTATTACCTCCACTTTCCATTCTCGGCTGTGGCCAGGAACAGGGGGAGGAGGACCACACTGCCTGGCTGCCTGGCTGGTATGCTCCTGGAAAAATAAACAGCCTGGTTCTGCTCAGATTAAGAGCTCAGGGCTGGAATGGTCTGATGACACTGATTTAGGATCAGTTTTTCTTCTTTTTACTTGGAACAGCAGCATTCAGCGTTGCACAACCTTCCTGTGTGAGGTTAACTTTGGCTGAGGTTAAGAATAAATGAACATGTTCCATAAAAGGAGATCCTCAGGGTGGGTTTTGTGTATATGTGTGAACTTCAGCATCCTGAACTGTAGGGAACAAATGCCCTCCCTTCTTCAACACTCACCTCAGCCTCTCTCTCTCTGTGTCAGAGATCATTTTACAATCCCACAGCAGCCTTCACAGGGCACAGGTGATGTTTGTAGTTCATCTCACTGCATACTGAGTACACCGCCGTCTTGATTTTCCACCTGTTTAGAATGTGATGGACTATCTGTAGATAGTTCAGATGCACTTTAATAGGATGAGCAAGCACAGTTTTGTTTTGGCATTAAAAATCAACGATCGATCCCTGGAGCACCATCACTTAGCCTCTGCCAAGATAACAAACAGTCATTTCAAAGACTGCCTCTTACCTAGCTTATCCTCTGGGAGTCCTGGTATTGATTACATCTGGGTCTGACACAGCGGTCAATATTTCTCAGCATTGCTGAATACAATTTGAGATTTTAACAAATTAAGATGCACTTTAGTCTGAGCCCACCTCATTGTTGGAGTCGTTTGATTGTTTTTGTGCTGTTTTTCTTGAGTCTTTTAGACAGTCACGATTAAGTAGATCCTTTTTGTTGTTTACTTGCACTGTACTCTGTTAAGTCCCACCCATCGCAGGTGAAGCAAACTCTCCCTTCAAACTTGAATGCACCATTCACTTTTCCCTTCGTCTCAAAGAAAAGCTGGAATGGCCTTTTCTGTCTTTCTTCTTTTTAGCTTTTGAGCTGCCGGAGCATCTCTTAACTTTTCTTCACCATCATTCTTCCTCCTCTTCTTACTTTTCTTCTGCTCTTTCTCTTTGGCCAATTAACTGATCACAAGACATGAAACAATGAGGCAGTGAATCATATCGGCAGGGAGATTTGTTTGGCACCACTTAAAATATCAATATTTGGCACCAATGAGAGTACAACACAGGCCAGGGCAGCAATACATGGCTGTATGGATAGCTTCCCACCCTTAATTAAAAATTGCCTCAGTAGTGGAGCATTGCATGTGTTTTTTGTTTACGTGGCACTGTACTTTATATTCCAGTTTGCTGTATTAAAGCCCTACTTATCAGCAACGTGAAAGGACATGTGGAAAGCAGCAGCTGTCTGTTGATTCCAGGCACGTGCGATGGTGATAAAAATGCTGGTTGACCTCAATTGAGGCACCATGGTAACAAGAGGGGGATAGAGTGTGTGTGTGAGTGTTCATGTGTGATTTCTGTGTGCTCTATGGAATATAAACATCAATTTTTTGACGTTTCATGTTCGAGGCTCGCACAATCCCAGACATAGAAGAGTTTTAATGTCTGTTTGAAGGTGTCCAGTTCATATATTGATGGAAACACGATTTGTATTTTGAATCAACGCTTTTTCCCATGAGCTGTCTCTAAACACTCAGTCCCAAAGAACTCTTTCAGATAAACCCATCCAGCTTTTCTCCCTTTTTATTTCCTGAGTGTTTGTTTCAGACTGTGTTGAGTAGCGCACTCAAGTATTCAGGTGAACAAAAGCCATCAGGGAGTCATCTGATCCACTGCTTGTTAAAAGCAATGCAGACAGAGTACGCTGCAGGATGCTGGGGATGCTGATCTGAAATATACAACTAAACACTAAGCCCTTGCAACATTGATCAAACACAACACTTTAATTCTATCTACCAAAAGGGATTTAAGTAGGAAGTTTCAAAACATGCCAAATAAGTACACAATGACGCACATTACATTATAAATATTTCTCTTTGATAAATTGGATTCGAATCCTCTGGGGTTTAGCTAGCTCACTTGGGGTAAATCCTAAAATGATTTATTAAGTTGGATAGCTGGAGGGCTTACATACAGCGACTCTTCCACTTTAAATACATAAAAACAGATTGAGCACCATAAACCGAGATTCAGACAAACTTAATTTAATCAAAAACATTGAATTTTCCAAGACATCATCCAAAAGTAAAAGTGTAAGCTGTGGTTTGATCTGTCACATGAGCAGGTCAAAAGTGGTTTGATCGTCATATGGGTCCCAGAGTCAAACATGTGGTTGTGTGTGTGTGTGAAAATGGCATAAATAAGCCTGTCTCCCTGCAGCCCCTGTGGCTATCACCAGCTGGTAATGGACCACTCTCTTAAGGGTGGTAAGAGTGGCTCATTAAACCAACAAATAGCAGCTCGGCTCGGCAACAGTCTGAGCTAGGAGCTATTTATTTGGATGGGTCTATTTGTTGTTCCATCCCCTGAAGAGCTCTGATGTCTGCTGCTGCTGCAGGATGTCAGTATAGATGCTATTTCCCTATTCTGAATTTTGATACAGGCAAGGGCGCATTCACCTGGTACTCAACTGGTACTCACCAGGAAAATGAAGGGATGGAAACACAGATGACATGTTATCATGTCACACCCCTCTTCCCCCATGTTGAGGGATGATTTTGCTTTGGTGTGTTTTTATGAATTCTGTGCCTTTGAGATGGATTCTAAGATTAACATAAAGTTAATTACATTTGTTAACGGCAATTTTATCTAGTATATTAAGAATTTTCTTTTTCTTTCTTTTTCATAAGATTCTGTCATGATCACTGCGGTGATTGCTCTTTGTCACACACTTTGTCTCCTCATTCTTATTTCATTGTTACTTCTGCCTAGGAGGTTATGTTTTTGGGAGAGTTTGTCTGTTTGTTGTTTGTCTTTGAACAGCATAACTCAAAAAGTAAGGGACAGATCTTAAAGAAATTTTCAGGAAATATTCAAAATGGGATAAGGAAGAAGTGATAAAATTTTGGAGATGATCTGGATCACCGTCTGGATCCAGGATTTTTTTTAAAGGATTCTTTATCATTGTGAGATAGGGCTGTTTTCACCCTATGTGTATATAACTCCACGATAAATGGTCGGATTGCTTTGCAAAATAATACAAGACAAGGTCACCATAATTTCTGACAGATGTTAAAGTACAATCCAGATCCTGGCAATGTTCTGGATACTAAGATCCAGAATATAAAATATATATTGGGTCATCACAATGTTCAACACTGTCGGGCAACAAATTATTGTACAAACTTGCAACTAACACCAAATTGTAGCAGACAGTCTGCTGAAAGGGAGTATAACATTAAAGTAGGACTAAAGTGTTGCATGAGAATCACAATATGCTTGGCTGAGGTCTGCGCTCTCTGAGTACTTTTCTAGTTACTCTTGCGACATTTAAATGGAGAAGGTAAATTGTAGTTCTGTGTGCCTCCTGTTTTAGCCTTTACACATATCTATTCTTTTTACAACGGCCCATGATGTAATTTATTTATAGTAGGGGTGACTGTGTTGGTTGTTTTATTTAAAACTGGTGTGGACAAGATTTTAGAATTCGTGGATTGAGAGAGTGACGGATGTGTTCATGATGCAGAAAGTCTTACATGGGATGTACTACCAGCTCCATCCTCACCAAGCAAACCTTACGTAACTTCACTCTTCATTTTACTGATAGACTGAGTTTGAACAGACCACTGCAGCATGTAGGTTCGAGTGCACGCTATCACAATCAGCTAAACCTGTGTTTAAGCCTTTAGCCTGTGCTCTGTCAGTCTTTTATTGAGCTTTAGTCTGCTCTTCTGTCCTTTATCTTTTTGACAGCTCAGCTCTAGTGTCCGCCATCACTTTGAAATAGATTTAAGAAATTCTTTGGGGTGTTCATCAAGACTTTTCAAAATCAATCAAGTGCTGGATGTTCCAACCATGGATACTGGAAATAGCATTGAGAAATAACCCAATGTAGTGCTGATAATCTCATATTAAATTGTGACGATCAGGCATATATCTAGAAGTGAGACTTTTTAGAGATCACTTAGAAAGTCCTCACAGGGACTTTAACTGTAAACCTTGGTGAGGAAGTGAGGAATTAAACTTGCATATGTTGAAAGTTGCCATCAGACTTATTAGGGAAACAGCCGTGAAATACCTCTAAATTGCTTCATGCTATTTTAGCTCTGCCTAGCAAAAAATGCACAAACTTACTTGTGTTTAAATGTAATGTAACGGTTCATGGTAGGGATAGACCGTTAATCGGCTGGGCCGATATTTGGAATTTTGGGGCATATCGGCATCGACCTTTTTTTTAATCCGACGGCCGATATGAAACCCATTCAAAACTGTGTTGTTTTGGCTCTGCTGCTTCTCTGCACAGAATTTCTCCCTGTCTACTCTATGGAGGCCCTTGGTGGTCATTTAAAATCAGTCATGTAAAACCAAACAGAGAATTAATTCAACTTTATAAAACATGCTGCTAAGCCTGGGAGCTGTTTAATAAACATATGCTTGAAGGCATTTGATTGCAGTTCAGTGTTGGAGTTTGTATTGTTCAATTTTTTATACGCCAATATTTTCACTTTGATGGCAAATGAACACAGGCTTCATATATTGGTTATCTGCCTCCTTGCCTACTAATAATCAGTATCAGTATCGGCCCCCAAAAATCCACATCGGTCTATCTCTAGTTCATGGTTGTAAACACAGAAAAGCAAAGGACCAAGATGATTAGATCTGCCCTATGGATCATCCCCTTGACAGTGTATCCCTACTGCAGAGAGTCTGTACACTGCTTTGAGTAAGATCTAAAGTGTTGTTTAGTTTGTTCAAGTAGCTATCAGACCAATTTCAACAACTTTATTCAAATTTTTTTTATGTTCACAAAAGTTTCTGATCTTCAATCATCTATTTGTAGAAAATTGGTAAAATACATAGGAAGCATCCATAAAGCCATCTACACAGCCTGCTTACTGTGTTGTGTGTCTAAAATGATAAATTGTTGTGGTTGTTGTTCACTTGAGTGGAGCAGGGAGAGCCATGCACATACTTGGATACAAACATTCTGACTCATTTACTGCACAGACAAATAAACACTGTGCCTTCAAACCTGTGGTCTCAGCAAGTAGTCACACACTCACACTGCCTCACACATACCTACACAGGCAGACACACTCTGAGGGCAGGTGCAGACATGCACAAAGATGAGACGTGGCTGTAAGCTGCAGTAAAATACATGACACACACTAACAAACAGAGAAACACACACACACAGAAATAAGAGGAATCTGGACATGGTAGAGTAGATTCCAGAAGAAGCATACTATTACCATGTCCCTGTATGCCTGTGCCCAGACACACCAATGAATAGACCAGCATGGCCAAAAGGAAGAGAGCGTCCTCTTTAATTATCTGCATTGCAAACATTCCTCCACCACCAGCAGATTTTTTTTCTCAGTTTTGATTCCCAGGATGTTCCAGCTTGTAGGGAGCGTTGCTGGGATTGCATTGGCACGCTTTGGCTTGCTCATCCTTGTGCAAATGTGTCTGTGTGTATGTGTGTGTGCGAAGGGGGAGAGACAGAGCAGGAGGAGGGGTGGCAAATGAGTTATTCTGTGGCTCAGTCACATGGGCATCCACGCGAGGCAGGCAGGCGGGCAGCACAGAGACAGAGAGGCTGGCTTTCAGTTCAGCTGCACATACAGAGTCAAGCTGTGGAGATGTTATCGCTCTCCTGTTATCGCTCCACGGGGTTATATAGGTTAGCTGTTTGCATCCCACATGGTCAGGCAGACTGATTCACTTTGGGCCACAACCTTGTCCGTCTTCCTCCCTGTTTGGCTTGCTGTAAATTTTTGAATAGTAAAGCATGCGGTGTACTTTTTACTATTAATGAAAATCTGTTATCTTTGTAAGAGCCAGGGCTCAGGTATTGTGCTTGCTGGCTCAGTCGCATGGTTTCCAAATCATATAATCAAGCTATAATTATCCTTATTAGGTTCTTTTGTGCTTTTCCTCCCTTAACAAGAAAGATTGTAACAGCATCAGACAAAGGTACCTTTTCACTGCACTCAATGTGGCATATAATAGCAGGAACAGTGCAGATGTGTTGAATAACATGAGTCATGTCTGTTATAGAAAAAAAATCTATTTCTGTCTGAAGCAGCAGCCTGCCTTTTGACATGACTGTGTGAAAGCAAACCCATTTCTTTTTTGTATGATTCATTAAAAAAAAAATTAGAGCGGCTTTCAGTATTTTAAAATAGAATGGTTCACTAATGATAAGTTTCTCAGAGGGTGTGTGACAGAGGTGGAGTGGGCTTCTTGGAAATAAGAGAAGAAATTTTGGAATTAAAGAATAAAAAAAGTCAAAAATAGAGGAAAAATGTCAGATTAATCTCTAAAGCATATGCAGAGTAAAGATTTTTTTTAAATCTCATCTCAGATGTTTGTCACTATTTATCCAAGCTTGTTTCTGCTGTTGTAAACATTTCTGACATCTTCCTATAGATTCTGCCATCTGGGCGGCTGAGAGTGATTTACTTCAGTTGTGGCGATAACAGAGATGGAATTAATCAGCCTCACTTTTGTTCCGTCTGAACTTTCTCTTTGGTCTCCTCTGCTCTTTTCATTTGCTCATTTTGTGTTCTCTCTCCTGCCCTCATGAGCCCTCTCTCCATTATTACACTCAGTGTTATACATCCATAATTATGCCTCTATTTCAGGCCTTCCTGGTGAAAACAGTCCACTGATTGCCTGTCTCTACTGCCTACATCCTGTTATTAGACTCAGATTATTATCGCAGTATAGTAGCTGTAACACTGCTGCACTCTGCCGTATGTTATGTTTACTGTTTACATTTGTTAAGACACTCTTCAGCTTTGTGTTTTTGTACAGCTGACTGAGGTGTTAGTGTGTTGTTTTCAACTCTTCAGCTAAAGCTCAGACATGTATGATCTTAATTTTTTTTAACAATGCAGTAGGGCTGGGCGATTAAGGTAAAAATAAGAATCCCGATTATTTTAAGTGATATTGAAATCACAATTAATATACACAATTATTCATTTATTCAAAAACTTCAGTACTGATTTAAACACAACTTTAAAGAACCAGCAAGTGGCACATACAGTATTATTGATACACATAAGTCACACACACTCGCTGTGGCTGCACATGGAACACAGAAGAGCTATAAAGCACAGGAACTTGCATACATCTACACAGTGTGGCATGAAATTGTTTTTCTTCGATTATATTGTTTTTATGATTGTCAGGTGGCAAAATTGAAATCACGATTAAAATCCAATTAATTGTCCAGCCCTACAATGCAGAGGACTCCACTGCTTTAATTCTGTGAGGCTGCAACTGGGCAGAGTGAGGCTCTGGGTAAATGCTCATGTAAGCACACTAAAATGCTTACAATAACAACACTAACATTTTCATGCTAAGCATTTTTATCATCCCCTATAATCTCATTTCCTCACATGGTACAACTTTCCCAGCCTGACACTGCTGCTTTTTCAGGTTTGTGTCAAAAAGACTTAAAGAAGAAATAAGATAAAGTGAAGTCAGCTGTGCTAAGATGGGTCATCTCTATGGAAGATCCTGAGTACAGCTGAAGGTGAAAGTTATGTTGTTTGAGCTGAGCCAGTGGATAAACTGATACGCAGGTCTTATGATGGCACTGCATCAAAACTGAAGGCTTTATGCACGTTTACAGTAATCCTCCACAGGGTTAGATAAACATGTTCTCTATATTTAATAGCATCCATAAACCAGGATCATAAACCTCATGGTGGTATCAGAGGAAATCTCAGGTCATCTTAAGCAGTATCCATCATGAGGGAATCATGAATCTCTTCATAAAACCATTTTCATGGATCCGTCTGGACCAAACTGTGAGAAAATCAGACCTTCAAACTGCCTGTTTCCATCCCTGGTATCGTGCTACGGCTTAAAAAGCCTCAAATACAAACACTACAGGGTCTCTCTGCCCTTGAAGCTGACATGAATATTTTCCCCGTGGCTCCTCTCGCTGACAGTCCCCCTGTTTGACACTGTTATTACATAATGGTAGACTGCTGGGTCCACCCTTTGGGATTCGTCTTTGTCACACAGAGCCCTAATGATGCTGAGTAATGGAGCCGCTCTGTCTCACAGTGACTAACAGCCATCTCTGTCTCTTTTCTCTGTTTGTCTCCTCTCAGATGCTGCTGCAAAGAAAGCCTTCATCACAGAGGTGAGCTGCCATCTGTCTATGTGATCATCTACTCTGCCGTCCTGCTCTTTGTTGTTTCGTTTGATCTCCCACATTAATATCTATCAGTTCTTTGGCTTCAAGCATAAAACCACTACAAAGGTTTGATCTGAGGGTGTTGTGCAATTAATATTTGGGTCAGCTCATATTTGATGACAATTTCCCTCCCTTGTTTTCGACTGTCACAACAGCTAGTAGAGTCAACACAGTAGCAGAAACTGTTACTGTACAGTTTGATATGAGCGTTTAAAGTGTTTTTAGATATCACTCAATTATCTTTGCCAGACCACCTTGTTCTAATGAACTTAATCCTCCTAATATGGTGAATCCCATCAGTCTGGCACAGCACTGTACTGTGTGGTGAATTGAACAATTAGAAGTAATTTACAATTAGTATTATCTGTTTCTACAAATGACTTTTAATTCCACTTAAATGACAAATTGAACCATGACAGGGCTTGAGACTGCGACCAAAATAGTCGCATATGCAACCTTTTTTTTTAGCCTGCGCAAGTAAAAATTTCATGCGGTCGCTTTCGTGCGAGTACATATGTCTTAATGCTTCCTCTTTTACAGGCACTGTACAAGACATTGTGGTTTTAATTCGCCCTCTCTTTCACTGGCTCTGTCAGTCTCCTCCACATGAACTCTCACACCGAAGACAGACAAAACTTCACAACCACAAGCGTTTCACTATTTTAGAGCCAGCCTTCTCACTATGAGATTCACGCTGCTCTTAACTCTCCTTATTGAAGAGGATGCTACGTTAGAGCATGTCAGAGCTTAGGTTAAAAAGAGAGATCTGGGCGAACCATAGGGTGAATCAACTTTTTAACAAGTTGAAGAGTTTAACTCATGACATGTCGTGTCAACACTTAAAACAAACAAAAAAAAAATAAAACAGCTAAGGCTCCGATAAACTATTCATCAACAGCTGCTGCACGGTTATCTGTCTCTGTCTCTGAGGTCTCCTGCAGCGTCTTTGGACCAAACCAACTAACAGAGAGAGGGGTGGATGGTTTTTAGGTTTTTGATATAGCGCCCAAGTACAGGACTTGATTTGACTTTAAAGATATTAGAGACCACAGGAGCATACTTAGGGTCAGGGGATAATCAGGAGAACAGAAAAGTTAAAAAATGGGAGACTCCCTCCATATTCAGGAGTGTTGGCAGCCTGCCAGCATTCGCGATTGGTAAAAGTAATGAGTTCGTATATGACACAGATTGACAAAGACAAAAACTAAAGACATTTTCTCTTTCATTTTAAATTATTTTTGTAAGTTTTGTAAACTCACTGAAGAATTTTAGTTACTGTTTTATGTAAGGCCTCGTTTTTATTTTTCATTTCAACGAAAAATGTTTTTGTTAACTATAATAACCCTGACATGGTAACACATACATGTCTGTTTTTATTCTTTGCTTTCAAGAAGCATTTTTGCTGTATTCCTCCTTTAAAGTTACATAAAAGAAATAACCTGTTTAGTTAGCCAGAGCTTGTTGCTTTTTGCAAACTTCATATTTACAATAAAATATTAAGCAAAATCATAGCTAGAGGTACTGCACTCTAGTTATTTTTATTTATATAAAATGAATAAATGGTGCAACCCAATCATGTACTGGTGCGACCAACTTCCTCAGTTTGTCACACCAGTGCCTCCAGTGAAAAAGTTAGTGTAGAGCCCTGCATGAAGCTCAATAAACCAGAAAGCACAGCTTTCGCATCTTAAGCATTCGTACTTTCAAACATTTGGAAGAATCCATTACCTTAGATTAAACTACAAACTGTGCCATAAGACTTGTTGTATGCACTTTGTGATGAAGCACTGCTTTCTCTTGGAAATGCTACCCTGACACTGTCTGTGTGATTTTAAATATGCAGTGTTACTGAGCAGGTGCACATCCTCCTCTCCCTGAGATTCAATTTTCTCTCAATCTCTTTCCCCAGATGCCCTCATCCTCAGGCCTGCCTGGTCAGGGGAAGAAAATTGGTCACAGAGGAGTGGATGCATCAGGGGAAACGACTTACAAGAAGGTATTGTAGACAGCAAGCACCTCCTCAAAAATGAGATGCATAAGATTCAGATGCACGCACTTAAAACAGACTAAATGCTAGAATAATGATAGATGTTGTTTTTAAAGATGGCCTTTTCCATCTCAGCCTTGGCACATTCATTATTTCTGCTGTGGTGTAAAGGGGGGAGAGTATCCTCCTCTCATTGTACCGTCCACTGTCCCTGGCCCTCACCCCTTTCTCTGCAGACCACATCCTCAGCCTTGAAAGGTGCCATTCAGCTGGGCATTGGTTACACAGTCGGCAACCTGAGCTCAAAACCTGAGAGAGATGTCTTAATGCAAGACTTCTACGTGGTGGAAAGCATCTTTTTCCCCAGGTCTGTACTTTGCTTGTGTTGTTAGTTTATACAGATGATAAAGTTCTCTATGTTGACTGATGGTTACTGTCTTCTCATCCTTTGTGCTCTTGATATTTTTCTATCTTACAGTGAAGGCAGCAACCTCACTCCAGCCCACCATTTCCCTGACTTCCGGTTTAAAACATACGCTCCTGTGGCCTTTCGCTACTTCAGAGAACTGTTCGGCATCAGACCAGATGACTACCTGGTAAGAATTTAGCTCAATTACTTCATTGTGTTTGGAAACCACTATAGTGTAGAAGCTCTACTTGTTGGTATTAAACACTCTGACAGGAATTTCTTTTTCTTTTTTTCAACTTAGTTTTTATCCATTTTTCTCCCCCCCCCCCAAAAAAAAAAAAAAAAATATATATATATATATATATATATATATATATATATATATATATATATATATATATATATATATATATATATATATATATATATATATAGTTGTTTTTCTGTTTTTTTGTTTTTTACTTTCTCTCCTTTTTCTTTCTACAGCTGTACATTTGGATGTTAAGTGAACATAAACCAGATTGACCACTCCAAAGAATATACATACACAAAAGAGTACACATGGACAAACAAGTACACAAATGGTCATAAAAGCAGGAAGGAAATGTGAAGTATAAAAATAAATATTTAAATAATTAAAATAGATAGATAAAAATGTATTCATAAAGAAATAAAGTCTAATTTACTCAGATATCATGTGTACAGATGCAAATTCAGTCCCTAGGAAAGAGGTGTATGATCTTGGACTGCCCCTAAATTAAACATCCCTCTCTACTGGAATCTACTGATTATGAAATTCTTTTTGAAGTCTTACTTGGTATGTAATTTGTTCAATTTGATAAATGTCGCAAACTTTCTGGATCCATATAGTGTACGTGGGAGGGTCTGGTTTAACAAGCGTATGGTGATGCACTTCAGGGGCCGCTGTAGGTAAGATATTGAACAAGTATTTTTTGGCCCCACCATCCAAGCCAGCGGGTGTTGCTCCAAGTATCGCCACCAAGTGTTCTTGTGGAATGTCCTTTTCTAGTGCATCAAATACATCTCTCCAGAACAAGTTTAATTTTGGACATGACCAGAAATGACAGGAATTTCTGATTAGAATGATCTTACACAAAGTGAAAATGTAGAAATGTAAAAAGAAAGGGAAGCTCAAACAGAAAACAAACCAAAGACACAGAAGAAGTGAGCATAGATATTTGAAGTTATAAACAAGAAACAAAGAAGAGACCTGTGCATAGGAATTATTGTGATGTTAGGGGGAAAGAAAAGACACAAGGAGTCATAAAACAGCACAAGACAGGGAAGAGAGGAGGAAAGAGGATGGTGGGAGAGAAGAAGAGAATGTCTGCAGCTTGTCGCTCCACATCAGCAAGAGGACCTAGAGGCTGCATGATTCACCGCTCTGCTCGGTGCAATCTTGCAGAATATACATACAGAGCTTAGTCAGTGATTCTCTGTGTTTCATGTGCACATATTTGTTGTGTGTCCATGATTTGACCGCATGGAAACATCACTCACAACCAGGCTTGTTTCTGCAATCTTTTACAGCCAGTCTGGTCAGCCATCATCTCATGTCAGCACGTGTTTTAATCACGTGTATCAATTGTATTTTTTCCATATCACAATCAGTGAACTTGCCTTGTTTACTTTTGTGGTCTCAAGAAAGATTTTGAAAAGGAACATTTCTTTAATAACACCGCAGTAGTGTATGAAACACCAAGCCTAAACTGTGACTCCGTGAGAGCTGCCGTGAACATCAAAAAGCAAACCAAATATGACAAATCTTTGAGTGACCCAGGAGTGAACCTTGTGGAGCAGCATCTCACATATCAGGGCTGGGTCTTTTTCACAGCAGCCCTGGATCAGACCCTTTGCTGTTTGTAATCCTCCTCTCTCTCTACCCTGTTTTCTCTATCACTCTTAAGCTGACTCTGTTCAACAAAGCAGGAATACCAATTTTATTTAAAACACCAGCTTTATCCAAAAAACAGTATAGCTGCTTGGAGCGACAGAGCACTTTTTGGGGGCTACTGGTTCATCCAGAAGTCAGTGAAATGAGACTTCCCAGGCTTTGTTTGATGTGTTCCCATTGTTTGCAGTCTGACTACTCATGAGAAAAGGTGCAGTTGAAAGAAAAACCTTGACATGCATTTTTTGCTGTACTATGCTGAAAATAAAAATCTGAGTAAACTAAAGGCAGATACTGAACACTTCCTATGCTTAAATCTGCTCACATGCACACAGATTTAAAGCAAATAAGAATTCAGTCAGAACCACTTATTTACAGGCAGTAAGTCATTTTTGATGGTATGGCTCTGTTTCGGAGCTCCCTGCCCTTCCATGTACCTATATGGTTAGTAAAAGCACGACATGGGGGAAGCACACCTCCTCTCTCTTTCGGGGACATAAATCAGAATCCAATGCAAGAGAGCAGCAGGAAAGAACCAGAAAAGATACAGAACAGATCTGAAATACAAGGAGCAGTTAGAGCAGTTTATTTAGAATATCTGTTTTTCTATTTGCCGATCTGATGTATAGATGTAATCAGCTGAGCTGTCAGATGATGGGACTGGTGTTACAGCTGATGAACAGCCCTGGACTGAGCTAGGGCTGGACACACAGTTTACAAACACAGTCAAGAAGCAGCGCAACGGAGTCGTACTGCAGACACATCTGGTGTATTTCAGGCGTAACACATTGTTCAATTAGAGGAAACCAGTTTTTTAAATATCATCTAGATTTAAAAAAATGGATATCAGGGGACTTCCTGTGACCTTTTAGTGGAAGGTTGTTTTTGTTCCACCGACTTAGCTGATGCTTTGACCTGGTACAAGCTGGTGTGAACGGTGTCAGACTGTTCTCGAGGCTTCTTTTCATTACACTTCTACCAGTCAGTTTGATTTATAATCACATGACAGCAGAGCAATTTCCTCCAGAATGACCAATCACTTAATGTATCTACAAATTTGTAGATATACTTTTGTGGCTGAATTGACCAAAAGTCTCCTTGTCAACAGTCCATCCTTGGATACCATAGTTAGAATTAGAGATGAATATAGAGAAAAGCAAACATTTGAGGCTGGTACACATTACAGGATTCTCCAAAACTTCACACACTTGATGACAACAAAAGACAGATCGCACAAGATTTCGCTCTCCTGATCTTACAGTGTGTGGTCTGCACTCTGAGGACACCACACACTAACAGACTCTTTAGCAGAGCTTCAGCTTCTTCACGCTCAACATTCCAAATCTTATGTAGTAAAACGTGACTTACGTGTAAATAACCATGATGAATGTACAGAAAAAAGCAAAGATGTTTGTTTTCAGACTCTAGAATTTCAAAAAAACACACGAAAGAAAAGTGCTTATGAAAAAGGTTGTGGAGATGGCGTGGATATGGTTTGAATGACAATACGAGTTGTTGGTGAGTTAAGTCGTTTTAAGTATTGTAGATAGATTTCTTACTTCCTCTACAGTCAGTCAGCTGAGTCAGCTTACGTCCTGATTGGCTTTACACTGGTACGTGTGACATTACACGCTGTACCTGCTCAGCTCCTCGCCAAGGGCCCCGCACACTACAGGATTTTTAGTCGCAAATATTAAACATGTTCATTTTCTACAATCACTGCATCTGAGGCCTTCCGAGCGGCTCCGACCAGAAGAAATCACTCTTAACACACCCGACACCACAGGAAAATCACACATGATGTCATCAGAAAATCGGGCCTTTGCTGACTTGATCATATGGGGGAAATTGGGACAAAAATCAGCCTGATCATCCTGTAGTGTGTACCCACCTTTAGCTATACTGAAGACTAAAAATAAGAAAAAGAGAATTCTTTCCTTGGCATTATGACCCTCATGGTCATTTCATCACATCTACAAAAAGATCCCTGTTGTCAAGAGAACCTTTTAAATGCCACTTTGTCAATGTTGCACTATTCAGTCAGCTCCACCTTTTTAACATTTGCAAGAATCCCTTCTTCTAAGAAGGTCTAAAATGAAATGTCAGGCTCCTCCGAGAGGCCTGAAAAGTGAACCATTATCAGAGGGTAGGTGGAGGCAGCTTCACAGTTTTCAACAGTGACGTCTGTCATCGCTTGCTTTTAAGCTGCCAAGATAAAGTCTAAAGGGCTAATGAGCAGAGGTATTCATCATACAAGCAGAAGTCAAATATGTGTATGAACAAAGCTGGGATTGCAAAGCGCTTGTTAATCGACAGCTTAATGAGTCTATTTTAGCTTCCCACGATGTGAACTGCAATCCTTCCTCTCGCTTTGTTTCTCTGTCACTCACCATTTTCAGCTTCTGCCTGCCATCGTGTTCCTCCATCTCCTCACAATCCTGCCCTTTTTTATTCATTTGTACAAGCCTTTTTCATCTGCAGTGTTTCGGAAATTACTGTCGGCACTGCAGTGAACAATCCATTCACCTTCTTTAATCAATTAGTGTTTGTGGTTTTAATAAAGAAAATGTCATCAATCATCACAGACTGTGTGATGGTTTTGGGAAGTAAAAAAAGAAAAACAGCTTTATGATATCAGTGTAACTGAGGGATTAAACTAAAAATCAAGTATTTTTTTCTGCACACTCTCAAGCTGCTTTCCAAAGACAGCAGCAGCTGCCTGCATTTGACTGTCGACAGAAAATCAGGCTGTGGAAATGTGGAAAAAATGTTATGGTGATGATAAACTCTCTTTTAATTACACACAATCACTCCCCCCTGACAGTCATTAAGCTGCTTTTCCTTTTTTTTCCTCATTAGTAAGGAGCTGTGTGAAAACATTCAGATAGCAGTGTTTGCATCTCAGTCAATGCTCAAAGTCACCTCTGCCTCTCAAAATACAAAAATGTAACTGGCATTAGAGCAGATCAAATGTTGTTCCACTTAAACAATGAAACACTTGATGGTTTTAAAACAAGGAGTTTCCAAAGTGGGGTGGGGATCCCTTAGGAGTTGAGGAACACTGAAAGGAGGATTGTTAAATGCTTTCCAAAAGCAATTATACCAATGATGGTATCAGTTTTTTTTGTTTGTTTGTTTTTTTCTTTTTGTCAGTTTTTGGAATGGCCAAGTGGAATCCCACAGCAGGGTGTCACCAGTCCCCTGGATTGTAGGCTGAAAGTTTGGGAACCCCTGGTTTAAATGAAAACCCTCTCTAATCACAGCCTTTGCCTTCCTACAGCTTATTGTCTGAAGTCACAATAACTGCAAATGAGGATTTTTCTACACTTTAGTGATATATGAATCTAAGTCTGAATCCTTAGGACTTGAAATCAATGCCTTTAAATGGATGAGCTCAGGTGTTAAATGAGTCTTATCAGGTATTTTGAGGGAAAAACTTTTGATAACACTTTATATTGGAAAACACATATTTACTATTAATTAGGTGCTAACTAATATGCATATCACATATTGACTGTGATGTTTTGGGGGTTTTTTTAAGTTTTTTTATTTTGATTATTTATAAATATGTTTATTTTTTGTGAATTTCAGAGTCCACAATTTTTGAGTAATAAAGAAAGGAAATGCTGTTCTTGTGGTGCTGGTCCTTTACAAGGCTCTAATAACCCACACCATTATTCACATTATTATTCAGAAACAACAATGCATTTGTTCACAGCCAATATGTGATATTTAGAAGTTAATCTAATGAAAAATCTTAATTCATATCCTAACAGAAATAGAATAAGGCTTTGTAGAATAAGGTGTTAATAAGTGCTTAATAAATACTTATTTAGGGCTAGTATGCTACTTATCTGCATATTAGTAAGCACCTAGTTAATAGTGAATATGTGTTCCCTAATATAAAGTGTTACCAAAGTTTTTTCTAGTTGACTTGTCATTAAATTTGAACACTCAAGCTTTGTCTAGGGGTAGACCTTAAGAATATCAAATCAAGAAATCCCTGATTAAAACTTCTGCGCATACAACTCAAGAGTACACTTAACAGATTAAAAAAATGACATGAAATTTTTAAACATGACTTTAATAGAAGTGTTACATTAAAGAAACAATAATCCAATCCGTAATCTAAAATATCAGATTGTTTTTTGAATGTGTCTTTGTCTGGGATCATTTCTCCACTGAACTTTGTGTATTTGTACTTTGCAGTATTCTCTTTGTAACGAGCCGCTGATCGAGCTTTCCAATCCTGGAGCCAGTGGCTCTGTCTTCTACCTAACAAAGGACGACGAGTTCATCATCAAGACTGTGATGCACAAGGAGGCCGAGTTCTTACAAAAACTGCTGCCTGGATACTACATGGTGAGTGTTCATGTTATAAAACTTCAACTAAGAACGATATGCAAGCAAAAGAAATGTCAATTCATTTTTATTCCTAATTTTTGGCTATAAATACAAGTAATGAGGATTCTGTACAAAGGGTGGAGAAGCCAGTCAGTGTTCATGTATCACTGCACACATGCATCACTCACACTTTCATTTAAATGCCAACCTCCCTGATGTTCTTATTAAAGTTATATTTTTAGATCTCATGTTTATGTAAGACCCTGGATATCTCTCCTCTTAGCGTGACAACCTTTTTATATAAAACAGACACAACAGCTCTGTGATCTCTGACTGAGACCTCAGGCCATGTGGTTTCATAAGAGACCGGCCAGTGTGTTTTACCAGTGCCCCCAACTCCAGGCTCATTGTGAATGAACTCAACCAGCAACAGCTCCATGTATGTACATGATACTGTTCTAGCCTCTGAGGGTTCACGGCCTCCAGCCTCGTGTTTATTCGTGTGGCGACAGCCGTGGCCAAAAGACCACTGCAGGAATTCATTTAATCATTTAGGGACGCTAAAGGCTCAGCACATTCACTGTGACCTTTTCTGATGTTTTGGTTGTGCTCTGAAGCATTTCTAAAGGTAGTTTAAAGGTGGATAAAAGAAAGGCGGAAAGGTTCATGTCAGAAGAATGTGGATAATAAAGGATGAGCCCACGAGATGAGATATAGTGGCATGTGGGGAAAAAAATGTTTGGAAGATGGATGCAGTTTTATGGACTAGACCATATGAGAAAAACATGATATTAATGATTGAATAAATTAACCTTTGAGTGGCTTTAAATATGAGGCACCTTCTTTGGTCCTTACAACTAACTATCTTACAACTAAGACTGCTGGAACAATCACCAGGGGCGTTAAGCATCTTGTACAAGGACACTTTCAAATGTGGACCACTGAAACTGGGATCAAAACCCCAACCTATTGGTACAGATATGGAAGACTTTACCACTTATCCACCTCTGCGTTGAAATAATGCAATCATGTAATGAATTGCTGTAAATATGCCAGCATCAAGTGTGGCAATTAGCTGAAGCTTCTTTTTGAGTGATGGTCTTAAACTTTTGATCAACTGATAAACAGCCTGTTTCAGTTTACTTGTTGTTTTCAATAAATTACTTTTTCAAAGTGCTTTTTGTCACACTCCCCCTTCTTGCTTTAGCATATTGTAGCGCTACTTAAAACCTTCTAAAGATCCAAATGTGCAAAAGGTAAATTCTAGCAATTTTTCAACTGGTCTTAGGATTTTGATCAGGTGTGTATACAAGAAGAAAGTTTTAAGCCTTTCATTAAAAGTAGAGAGTGTCTGTTTTGACACCTGGATTTCACAGGGCAGGTTTAACAACAGAGGACAAAAAAACAAGTCTTCTCTTTACCTCTGAAAAAAAGAACAGGATCAGCAGCAGAGAGAAGTTTCTACATCTGTCTAAACTGGCACCAGCTAATTTGACTAAAACTGATATCTAGTTTATCTGACTAAATCTTAATGGTATAAAAACAAGAGCATTAACCTCTAACTTCACATTAAAAATAAGACCTACGCATGCTAAATTAAAAAAAAGCTGTTCTTCTTTGGGTTTAATATTTTTTGTAGTATATATACTTTTGTTTACTGTGTGTGTCTGCTCTACCCTGTTTCACACACAATACCACTTATTGATACAAATCACAGTTTCGCAATAACTAAAGTTTTGTTTAGTCCTTTAACATTCTCATACATTTGTCTGACTGTACCGGTATTGTTTGAGCTCAAATTTTAAAATTCTGACCATAAACTGAATAAAACATGGACGTAGTCCCTGCGGTGTCACCTATTCGTTTCCCGAAACGGTGAAATAAAGCCAATCCGCAGACGCAGCCACATTGGTTACGACGCCAGCTGTGAGTTTCCTTTCGAACAGCTGCAGGGCGCCTGCCAGTCATGTGACCTGAGCTATGTCTGTGATTGGACAATCAAACGATCATAATAACTTCTAAACCACAGAGTAAGGAAAAAAATCACTCACCGTACAGTGTGTGGCGATAGGGAAATAAGTGTTTTAGACCCAAGCTGTTTTTGAACCAGGCTGTAAATATGCTTTTCAATGCCGTAAAAGTATTTTTTTATGGCTGGGTGTGTATGTGACTTCCGGTCTTTCTGCAGCCAGCCTTCTCGATAAACAGCAGCTTTTAGCAGTAAAAGCAGCACAGGCTTCATTTTTTTTAACTGGATGTTGCCCCTTGATTCTGACACCTTGAAACCTCTTTAATAAGATAAATAGAAAAAAAAACAGATTAAAAAAGATAAAAACCCAACGGGGCGCTAAATTCGTCTAAATGTATTGTGAGCAGTACGTCTGTATTTGTATCAGACAGCGTGCAGCGGTCATTGGTTCAGCTCTTCATGTCTTCCACAGCTGACTGGCTGATGCTTGTGGGCTTGCTGAGGAGTCTGGCTCTGGGCAGCATACAGATCATAGTGATGTAATCAACTCTACTGCTGCCTCTCCTCTCCTCTCTGTGTATTAGTAGCTCTAATATACACCAGTCTTTCCTCCTCTGTCACGTTTTCTAATGTCTTATCACTTCTCTCTGCCTCTATGACACCCTCACTGTAATTTATTTTTCTTTTATCTCTCACTCTGCTACGTGTTTTAATCCACTCTCTGTACAGCCTGTCTTCTGTGTTTTCATATTTGCTTTTCATCCCTCTCTCCTCTCACTCCCCTCCCCTCCCTCCCCTCCCTCCTCTCCCTCACGTGTCTGTGTTGTTGGCTTGTCAGAGCTCTGCCCTCTTAACATTGACAGAAGGGTTGTGTGTGGCTGAGGGCAGAGGATGCTCTCTTTCCCCCTTTCTCTTTCTTTCCTGCTCCCTCTGCCTCCTCTTTCTGAAGGTCATTACAAGAGTGTAGAGCCTTTTTCGTCTCTTTTCCTAAAGTCATTTGTTTTCCTGGATGTTTTGTTTTGTCTCTTTATTATCTCTATATGGATCACAGCTCTCCCTCTCTCTTCCTCTTTCATCGTCCATCTCATTTTTCTAATGGGGCTGAGCTGGCCCAGCTCCCAATGTCAAAGCAGGTCTTTAACTAAGCACCAACCCGACTAACCTCATTTGTGAGGATTGTGTTAAAATGTTCAGCACAGATTTGTGTTTGACAGCAGAATTAGTTAAGAAAAAAATGTTTTTTTAAAAAAAAAAACGACTGTGGAAGTGCAGGTCAGTTTTGTATCATGGATAGCAACTAAAGAATCAGCTCTGCTTTTGTCATTTTGCAGCACTTCATTCCTACAGCCTTTCAGTATTTTATATGATATACGGTGCATGTGTTGCTCGTTTCTTGTGCTGAATCAACACAGCAACATAGCCATGAATCAATCATAATTTCTTTATAGGTCTGTAAATATACTGCATCATGTGGCAGCATGCAGGGCTGAAAAGTAACACTGTTACAAACTCACTAAGACCTGCAGTTCCTTAAGTGTCCACTTGAGGTTGGCGCCATAAGACAAGGAAATATATGTAGAGCCTGTAATAAAATACCGGTTTTACAGCGCAATATGTTAACATATTGATCCAAAAATAGAGATGGTCACTGTTCCTTGTTTTTTTTATATAGCTATACACTCACCAGCCACTTTATTGGGTACACCTTGCTTGTACCGGGTTGGACCCCCTTTTGCCTCAGAGAGTTTGGTCCATATTGACATGACGGCATCACTCAGTTGCCACAAATTTGCTGGCTGCACATCCGTGATGAGAATCTCCCATTCCACCACATCCCAAAGGTGCTCTATTGGATTGAGATCTGGTGACCATCCGAATGTCACAGCAGAAATCCAGACTGATCAGACCAGGCAACGATTTTCCCATCTTCTGAGTCTGTGTGAATTGTAGCCTCTTAGCTGACAGGAGGGTCACCCGGTGTGGTCTTCTGCTGCTGTAGCCCATCTGCCTCAAGGTTGGACGTGTTGTGTGTTCAGAGATGCTCTTCTGCAGACCTCGGTTGTTAACCAGTGGTTATTTGAGTTATTGTTGCCTTTCTATCAGCTCCAACCAGTCTGTCCATTCTCCTCTGACCTCTGGCATCAACAAGGCATTTTGTCCCACAGAACTGACGCTCACTGGATATTCTCTCTTTTTGTGACCATTCTCTGTAAACCCTAGAGATGGTTGTTGGTTAAAATCCCAGTAGATCAGCAGTTTCTGAAATACTCAGACTAGCCCGTCTGGCACCAACAACCATGCCGCGCTCAAAGTCACTTAAATCACCTTTCTTCCCCATTCTGATGCTCGGTTAGAACTGAAGCAGATCGTCTTGACCATGTCAACATGCCTAGATGCATTGAGTTGCTGCCGTGTGATTGGCTGGTTAGAAATTTGCATTAACTAGCAGTTGGATAGGTGTCCCTAATAAAGTGGCCGGTGAGTGTAATTAGTGTGAAAGGTTGCAATGATGTCGGAATCTCAGGATATTATAATACCTTCATAACAAGCAAACGGTACGTTAAAAGACAAATGAAGACTTGGAGAAAATACACTATGGTTATTTGTCTATCAAATCAGCTGTATACAAGCTCTGGTGTTGTTCTGGGGATATACATGCTTCTTTTGGTATCTTAAGGCCTGGCTGACTTTTGTACTTATCTTCTCAAGTTTTTCAGTTTGGTGACTTGTGAAGTGGTGTCACATTTTATTTGGATTCCTACATGCAGGTCACCACAGGCTGGAGGTGTCTGCATATTGTTTGTTGTTTCATTCTCATTTCTTGACACAGAAAAGTTAAAAACTTCCATACATCAGATTTAAAGGAAGCCGAATAAACTGAGAGTTGGCTGGATTAAGAATCTCCATAATATTGATTGCCCTCTTTTTTCCTCACAACATCTTCTCAAAAACCAAGGAGCAACATCACTGGCACATTTTTTAGATATAAGGTTTCAGATAATTTCGAAATGTGTAATCTCTGCACATATGTGATGCTTCTGCGCAACTGTAAGCCAGTTTAGGGTTATTTAAGAATTGTGACTGGAGTTGACTATTTTTACAAACCTGTATCACATTCACTATTGCCTTATTTGAAACCCTATAAGGTCCCATGAAATGATTATATTTCTGGATGTGTCACATTTGGTTGCCTGATTTATTGAAAAGATTGATAAAAAACAAATGATACCAGCCGTTTCTCCTCCAGTGAAGAAAAGCTGTGCTATTTGGCACCCTCACTCCTGCTCATTTGAATGAATATGAATAAACATTTGGAAAAATCCTATCACATTGAATGTAAAACCATGCTGGAAATTAAGTGTGACTGATGAACCCATGATTCACAGTGGCTTATTTTTTCTCCATGTGTCATTTTTTCCTCTCCAGAACTTGAACCAGAACCCTCGCACTTTGCTGCCCAAGTTTTTTGGCCTATACTGTGTCCAGTCGGGTGGGAAGAACATCCGTGTGGTGGTGATGAACAATGTCCTCCCTCGTGTGGTTCGCATGCACCTCAAATACGACCTGAAGGGCTCCACCTACAAGAGGCGAGCATCCAAGAAAGAAAGAGAAAAAGCCAGGCCCACATTCAAAGACCTGGACTTCATGCAAGACCTCCAGGACGGCCTGATGCTGGACCAAGATACTTACAACGCTGTGGTCAAGACCCTACAGAGAGACTGCCTGGTGAGATAGATCTGTTACAGATGATTGATTTAACTTGGTGTTGATACGCTTTAGGTTAAACTAAACAATCCGAGAGTGGACTCATAAGGAGGGAAAACAAGCTTGGGAGGGTTCCCTGCTTCTGCTGGAGGATCCACATAAAACCCTGATCCAGAGTCTCTGGAGGGCTCCTAAGAGAGAGAAAGGCAGTAATAGCTGGAGGAAAGGCAGAAGAGAAGATAAAGCTCGTCCATATAAAAACTCTCTGAAGGAAGGAGTTGGATAAAGAGTCATAGAGATATAAAGTCCACATAAGGAAACGGAGGAGTGGGAAAAACTGCACGCTTATGGTGTCCTGATTAATAATAGAGGAACGGGGATTGGGGGAGGTGGGACTGAAGGAGGCACAGATAGAAAAGGCTATTTATGAGAGTGTTTGGCATTCCCAGGATCCCTCATAAATTAAAGATTTGTTACGAGCAGGAGGTTTAACAAGGTGTCTGGCCTGGTGGAAAGCCTATTCTTGGCTAATAAATCACCACCTCGCGTTAACTTTAATGTTGCATGTGCTTGGCAGGGAGTGTATGCATACACATGGACTGTCCCATACATTTTCACAAGTGTGTTCATGCTTGTGTATCACCATGTGGAGCTTGGTGTCTTCAAACAATAATTTAAATCAATTGCAGTATGTTTCTTGTTCCTTCTGGTGTTACGTTATTTAGACAAAGGCTTCACTGAGATTTCTTTCATTATATCCAATCTCTGCACATTCACATGAGTCTCTCACTGTAACCTTCACTCAGGTGCTGGAAAGCTTCAAGATCATGGACTACAGTCTCCTGCTTGGGGTCCACAACATGGACCAGGCAGAGAGGGAGAGGCAGATGGAGGGCGGCAGTGATGAGAAGAGGCCCATAGCCCAGCAGAAGGCCCTGTACTCCACAGCCATGGAGTCCATCCAGGGAGGAGCCGCCTGCGGAGGGTCCATCGATACTGAAGACACGTGAGTCTTGCCAGAGAAAGTCGAGGCTGGGTGATGGATGGGACTGCTGGCACATTAGGAAGGAGAGAGTGCATGGCTAGACTGCACTTAATGCCTTAGTTGGCTATAAATTAACTATGACAAACTTTTATTTAATAGCACGTCTGAAGTGTCTCCACCAGTCTCCTTCAAACTTTGCTTGTTGAGTAATGTTCACTCTTTGTCATATTTCCAGCATCAATCCGGTGTGAGAATTTATCACTTTTCTTACACTTCAAACCCTCGTACTGCTTTAGCTGACAACTAAGTTTAATCTTTAGCTTTTGTTTCATGAACTCCACACTGTACGTGACTCAAACATGATATCATTTTCATCTCTACAGAGTTTTAAGGTCTTCAATTTATTTGGGATTTAATTGCGAATACATTCCTGTCTGCAAATGGGGATTCCTTTTATTGTTAAGTCTGTCTTTTCATTTTAGGATGGGAGGTATCCCAGCTGTGAATGGAAGGGGAGAGAGACTTCTTCTCTTCGTCGGAATCATCGACATCTTGCAATCCTACAGGTGACTGTCACAGGGTTTATGTGACAGCATCAAACCCTTCAAAACACTTATATTACTTAGTGTTAGACCTCACTTTTCCAGAGAGCATGACCTCAGTTTAAAGACTTCAAACACACTTCCTGTTTTTCATTATAATCCTAACATATGAGACACATTTGACAGCAGTGTGTTAAACTTTTTTTTTCTCTTTCTTACAGGTTAATCAAGAAACTGGAGCACACGTGGAAGGCTTTGGTTCATGATGGGGTGAGCCTTAAATAGATTTTTACCAAGAGACACAGCCAAGAGATGTAGGACCCAAAATACACATTATATCTGCTGTGTGTAGCAGAAAAAACACAGAATGTTCTCTGATTAGATGATGAATAAATAAGCCTTCTTTTTAAAGCTTAATTTTACAATACACAGCCACATTATACTGACACTTGACCTGCTTCCTGGACTAGTAACAGCAGTTACAACCAGATCTGTAAATAACTACCTCTAATCTTTTGGCCCTGTTGTCTATGTCTATGAGCATTAGCTTGAAGGTGTTACTGTGCCAGTCATTTTGTCTCCTCTTCTATCTGTCAGTCTCACTCTTTTTCAACCTGTATGGATAAATCTGTTATTAGTAGCTTTACCTCCCTGTTTGGGAGAGTTATTCAAAGTGTTGATGAGTTTAGTCAAAAGTTTGCATTAAGGATCATTTAAAAGATGAGTAAATGCTTAATACAGGGCACAGAAGTCTTATTTGGAGCTTATACTGATTTAAAAAACACTGTACAGCCTTTTTCTTGTGTTTTTTTTCTGTTATTTATATGTAAGTCAATAGTTAATGAGCTGAATCTTCTTCATAAATAGCCAGCTTATCGTAAAGTGTGAGTAGTAGAGAGAAGAGATATAATGCTTTTGCTTATATAAAAAAAAACTTAAATTGATATAACTGTATGTCAGAGACACATTATTTGGAGTGTATAATTTAAATGAACACTCAAATAAAAGTAATTTTGTGTCCAAGAGGTGCAATTTTCAATAAAGTCAAATATAACAGAGAAATAATGGACACAAAGAATACCAATTACAATTGAGTGTTTTTGGTACAGTTCTGTGTCCTGAGGAAGGTCCCCTTTAGCCAGATAGAAACAACCTGAGCCCTTTTGACAGGGTGTAGCAGAAGCCAGCTTATCTGCATGACTTGATCTTTGAAGACTGACATCTCAAACCAACCCACGGATAAGATATGAACTGCGTGCTGCCATGTCTAAAATGATGTCACTCCAGTGTATGTTGCATTGATCTGACTAGCTTACGTTAAGATTTCCACATGGTAGTGGAAGCACGAGTAGATAAGAAAAACAGGCGTCTCGTTTTCTACAACTTCGTTTACATCAGAGTTCACTGCCTGAAGGATCTGACTTGTTACAGAGACAGTTTCATGTCGTGATTCAAAGGTCCTCAGCATGTCCACTCTTTCTCATCCATTTTCACAATGGCTTTCCGCTTTTCTTTATCAGCAGATAGTCCTGAAGATAAGATTAGCAGTCCTTAGTATTTTCCCCCTCTTCTCATTTGCTCCACTCTCCCAGACTCACGAACATGATGTGTGTGGGAGGGCAAGCAACCCCATAACAACCTCCTGTGCGTCACTGTTGCTGCTGATGATAGATACTGCTTACTCGCTTTGCATCAGTGGTACACACAGTTGTCTCAGATCGTTGGATGACTCCAAAGATGTTACTCATACTAGTGAAGCCCAGTGATGCTGAAGCACATGAGCCAAAAATAACCGAGCTGTCGTCCTCTTTCCCTGGCTCTTTCTTTTTGTCCAAACCAAACACCAAGTGTCACCTGTCAGTCTGTCGCAGCATTAATAACGAAGATCCCATCTGTAGCCTGGTGTGTCTGCCTGTCTATTTTTGTCCTTTTGTTTGTTTGTGTTTTTCTGCTTGGTGGTGTGACCCAGAGAATAAAAGTACAGAACTGGGACAAAGAGATAATCCATTATAAGCTTGCTGTTGATCATTTTACTCATGCACTGTTTGTCTCATTAATCTCTCCGTGTCTCCTCCCCTTAGGACACCGTGTCAGTTCACCGGCCAGGTTTTTATGCTGATAGGTTCTTCAAGTTCATGAGCAACACGGTTTTCAAGAAGAGCTCCTGTGAGTCCAATTTACAAGACACTGCCTTACATAGTCAGACAGGGCTGTGTGCGAAGTCTAACAGATGTGCATGTCAGATGCCAGGCTTTTGTCTCTGTAACTACTGAGCCTTGACACGAAAATCTGATATGGTGGCAAACTGCCTTATTAGGTGTTGTTTTAAATCATGTTAGAGTCAAACTTTCCACTTGGTTTTTTGAAAACACATCCGAGTGATTGTCAGACACAAACATCTACACATATATTTGTTTTAATTTACATTTTAGCCTTTGGTTTCAGTATGAATAGCCTTATTATGTTTCACTTTCGCACTCTTGAGATCCTTTTGCAGTGACTGTCAGCCAACATTCATCTACTTAAACACCACATTGTTATAAGTAAACTCTAACAGTTTATATTTGTTTGATATGTGAGACATGAATCTTTAAAAAATTTTGGAATTAAAGACACAAATAATAGTTGTGATCCTCTGACTCAAATTGAACGAAATCAGATGTCAATGTTTTCCATTGTGTTAATGTAAATTGTCCCTCAGCTTTGAAGTCATCCCCGTCCAAGAAGGGTCGTGTGTCGTTGACGGTGCCTAAGTTAACCGGTCCTGGTGCAGCCTGGTCAGCCAGCCAGCTTCCCTCTGAGAGAGACGAGAACATCTACGATCTGAGGGGAGCCCGCAGCTTCCCAACGCTGGAGGATGAGGGTAAGTATCACCTCAGCGAAGCACCTCAAGATATTGTGAGAAAAAGAATAGAAACAGGTGCAGATTAAACCAAAATGTACTCTCCACGTGCCGTCACGGAGGATCAGTGGCTCACGAGGTTTGACTGTGACTGCAGGTAGATGAGCTTAGCTGTAAGTCTCTCTTCGGGTCACTGGATCTCAGATTAAAATGTAGTTCAGGTCACTGATAAAATGGAGTGCAGCTTTTCTTACGTGACATGAAATTTTTTCAGGTCTTTTTTTCAACAATTACACGGCTGATTGTTCCAAGCTGAGTAAATAACAGGCTTTCTGTTGTTGCCATTGGAAACTAAAAGCACCAGCATTTCTGAAGTGAAATAAGTGCTACAAAATAATAACTGGAACTAGCTCCAAATTATTATCATTATTATTAGTGTTGTGAAAAAGTTTGTTCTCACCTGCTATCTCCCACTTTTCTCCCTCTCACTTTCTGGCTCTGTCTTTGTCTTTCCATCCCACAGGGCGACCAGATCTCCTCCCATGCACTCCTCCATCTTTTGAAGAGGCCACCACAGCCTCTATTGCCACAACCCTCTCTTCCACCACTTCTCTGTCCATACCGGAGAGATCCCCCTCTGACACAGCCGAACATCCCCGCTACAGGTGCTGACTCACAGGCACACACACCTTAACAAACACACAGACACAAAAACAGTGTAACTTACAAAAATTATCAGTTGCAATCAAGAGGGGCATGTATTTTTTCTCAACATGATGTCCAACACAGATTAATCATTCTCTGGGGATTTGTCTCACTGATATAAGTTCAATGTTTGGTATCGATTTCTCCTAAGTGTCACATAATATTTTAATTCAAGGCTTAATTTACCTAATATTTTTCCTTGTTGACGTCTTGAAAGTTGAGGTCTTTGCACACTCAGTCCGTTTTTTTTGGATGCGTATTTTGGATCTGTAATCTGACAAAATACAGCACACACAGACACCTTGCACACTGTCTTCAATACGTTTGTATTATTTGCGAAAATTGGCAGTAAGAGAAAAATGTGAAAATGCAATATTGCAAGTAGCCTACAGCATCTCTGAACAGTCAAAGTACCCTGGAAATGAGCGGTGCAGATGCGAAAAAACGCAAAAAATCGAAACCTGTTCCACAAAAAGTAATGACGAAGAAGTTTCTGATCAAGTGTGCAAACATGATTGACATAACATGGGATCAAATTTATTTTTTAAGGTGCGCAAGTTTCGGACTCAGTGTGCAAAGGCCGGTACACTTGTATTCTCCAACTCCTACAATTGTCCATTAATCTGTTGTTTAGAGGATGTGACTGAAATCCTTGAAATACAGCTCAGACAGAGAAAAACACACAGTAGCGTCAGTGGATGTGTGTATTTTAAAAGCAGTAACGTTCTCTGTGTGTGAACCAGCTGCTGCGGTTGTCACACAGAGCGTGTACTGACACTGTGTCCTCTGTCCTCAGGAGGCACACCCAGTCTCTCAGCCATGACGGGAGGTGAGTCAGACCCATGAATGCTTCTTTTACTTCATAAACCTTTTTTAAGCAGGAGAAACCAACTTGTTTACCATGCTTTGAGTGTGCCAGCTTTATGTTTTCACAGCATTTAGACATTTCAGGGTGTGGTGGGAGTGTGCAGGAGAAAACGTGAGGTCAGCCTGTTGGTCTGTGTGTATGAGTCCAGCCTTTCTTCCTGTTGCTTAGCGGTGGCTACGGCCGTGTTTGTTCCTCACATGTGTTTCCATTTCCTGTGCGCGTGTTGTTGTTTAATGGGCGTTTGTTTGTGTTCAGGACCCAGGAAGAGATGCGTGTGCGCGAGGAGGATCAGCAGACCATCACAGTGGAGGTGGAGTTAAAGCGACCTGACAGTGAGCCCACCATCTCTGTGCCACAACCTCCACCTGAAACCAGGTAAACAAACAACACTCAGGCACACTTTAGAAACAGTCATACACTATAAATAAACATTTGATGCACTTTCAGTTGATAAAACCAGTATGAAAAAAGTATTAATATATCACAGGGAATATTTGGATAACGTGCGAATTAAATATTTAAAAACGTTATCTCTGGCGTATGCTACATTTCAGTTTGACCAAATGTGACCTGTGGAGCTGCATCCTTGAGATGCTGCTGAAAGACTGAAAAGTGCAATAAATCCTATTGGTCAAGAGGTCAGGACAGTTAATCCTAATTGTATTATAAACATGATACAGTGATTTAAAACTGTAACCAAACGATTCAAATCAAGCTCATTAAGATGAAGTTAAGCTGAGGATAACTCAACCATCACCTCTGAGGTGTTGTTTGCTGCTCTGCAGGTTGTTTAGTGGGGGATTCTACAGCATAAAAGCTGGAAGGAGTGGCGCTGTAAAATATTCCAAAAAATTTAAGATTAGATTAAGCTCAAATGAGCTCTTCTCTGTTTGACTGTAGCAAATTGAGGCCACATCAGGAATCACAAGCTTTACCAACTTTATCTTTTCTTCTGTGCACAGACAGTCGACAATTTGGTAGAAGTTCAAAATATGAAGAACACTTTTGGTTTAAGATTGTTTCAGTCTCAGATAATTGTCTCTGAAGGTAAAGCATGTTTTGTAGTTAATGTTTTTTTTGTTTCTTTTTTAAGTAAAAGACTAGAAAAGAGTCATTTTTATTGAGAAAGTGGAATGGAGGAAGAGACAATTTTATTTACCCTAATCTGTTGGAAGATCCAGTTTGGACAAAAGGTGATGTTGCAATAAACACAAGGTCTGCTCTGCTCTGTGCAGTCCCACCCCCAGATGTTTTCTCTTATGAGCTCCATTCTTCCACACTTTAAAAAAAGGTGATGTCGGAAATATTCTTTACTCTTGTGATTTTACGGACATCATATCACACCATAAGTACTCACATTTTTGAAACTATCATTCAAAATAGAAAAGTATTCATTAGAAAATGATTGGCTCAGTCTTTAAAACTCCATGTCGGCGACTGTATATATTGTTAGATTAACTATTTACTAATAAGAAGGTCATTTCAGCCACACACTCTCATTCTCCTGACCCTGATTCTGGATAGATAAGCTGTGAAGCCAAAACGAGTCCCTCATGTCCCCAATCATTAATATTGCTCTGTTTGACACACTTCTAATGAACCTCATGCCACTGTCTCACCTGAGCTCAGCCAGCTGTTACCTCGGCTCACCTCACAGGTTCGTTAAGTCTGTAACCTGGCACACACTGGAACACAGACAGCAGCCTGACCCATTTGTTTACTGGACTCTGGGGTCCCCTGTAATAGTCTGATAACTACTACACTAAGCGGAGCAGGCTGCTGCCGTCAGGTTACGAGAGAGTGCACACATGCATAATGATCATGCTGTGTGTTTGTGTGTGTGTGTGAGTAGTGTGTTTTTAAATGGGGTGACACTGTAAGGGGCAGAGGGAGCTCTGACATGGGGGAACCAGCCTGGAGAAGTAGGGCAGTGGGGCAGAAAGGCTGGAGGCCCTGGGCTGCTCCCATTAAGCTGGAGTGACCTGACTCTTTTCATGTTATCACCTGGTTTTTAATTAAGGTAAATTAGTTTTGGGTTTTACCTTTATTTAAAAGTGAAAATGCTGCAGAGAAATAAAAGCAAAGAGGAAACATAAGTCAGAAGCACTACATCTCTAACGACGATGAGTTTCAGGAAGTAGTCTGAACCAAACAGAGCTGATGGGAACTTGACAGTTGAGCTCACATTTGTGCTGCTGGGGTAAGGTCAGTAAGGATCAGGCTGTGATTACTGAGGGAAACCAACTGAATAATTGGGTCTGATGCAGAGAGGGCGTTGGCTAGACATATGGCCTGAGGGTCTAGAAGGAGCTGGCGGGGGATGGTGAGAGGGGGCGAAACTGTAACAGATGACTGAATTCACCATCAGACTTATCTCAACATCTTAAGCTAACTCACCTGAGGAGGTGAAACATGTGAAATCTAAGAAATGGAGAGAAAATGAAATGTTGGAATAAATAGAGGAGAAAGTAAAGATGTAAGAAAGTCTTTGGAGAGGGGACAGAAACAGATGCAGGGGGAAAATAGAAAAGCCAAAGAAAGATGGAGTGCCTGATAAACAGAGACAGAGTGTACACAGTTTCAAATGTACATCTGAATTAAATAAAAGAGAGACATTCTGCATAGCAACCACTATCCTATCCCGTCCGTTTATTCAGCCAATCTCTCCTCTCTGGAATGCCAACTTTGCTTTTTTTTTTCTTTTTTTTTTGCTCGGCGGCCAACTGCTTTTCCTCTAGAGGAGTTAAGCCTGAACACAGAAGCTGAGAAAGCAGTGTGGATGGGTCTCAATCCGTCCTAATAGTTGGTGATCTGGCCAGGAACAATAAAGGATTGTGACAGCACACAGCCAGCTGGCCAATCTTAGAGCTTAAGCAGCTAAAGCTAAAAAAAAAAAAAGCACCCCCGCACACACACAGCTGTTGAATTTCAGTCTGAGCCTGTTTTCTCTAATAGCCTGGTCCCGATGCTCTGCCCGGCTGCAGAAAAGTGGCTTATGTGAAGAGACCCAATCAATGGCTCTTAATGTCAGCAGCTGCTGTGTTTGTTTATGACTGTGTGTGTGTGTTTGTGTGTGTGTGTGTGAGATAACTACATTGTTTTTTTTGTTAATGGAGCTAGAGTAGGCTCTCATCTTTAGTCTAACTGTAATCACATTTTATTGCCATTTGTTTTGCGCCCTTACAATGAAAAAAGGACAAAATAATAATAATAAAAGGAATAAACTCTTCCGTCTATATTGTGATTAGATGGCATTCGTGAAAAAAATGTCGAATATGAAAATGATGTCTGCACATTTCCTTATAACTCAGCTTACTATTCTTAGTCTAGTGAAGGTGTCATTACCGTCTTCATTGCTTGTTGTTCTCGTTTCTTCCACTCTTTGGCTGAAACAACACTAACTCTTTGTAATAGTGACTTGCATAATATTGTTCTTTTAATCACTTAGAGATCACACAGGATATAAATGTGTTGAAACAAAGATGAGGCAGGATTTCATTTTTAAGAGCTATCAAAGCAAGTTTTCAGTGTTTAAAGTTTAAAAAATTATGACGATAAATGCTCATTGACATGATGTGTCCATGATGAAGACAAGATGATGACAAGCAAACATCCTCTCTGGCAAGTTTCTGTTTCATTTTCATGAAGGATATGATGATGAGACAAAATGTTTGTGGTGGACTGCTCAACATTCAGAATTCATGAATTTAGCCCTGTACCAGACTTTGTCAGTTTAGAGGTGCAGTGGTAGTTTTATCACGTAACCTGCATCAGATGTGCTGTGGAAACAGGTTCCCACTGCCTTCAGGCATCTTTCTCCAATTTCACTGATGATTTTTTTGCCCATTTACCAGCTTCAGAGGTGTTTAATTTTTAATGTTTGCAAATTTTTATGCAGGTTTTTTTTTTACCGTAACTAGCTTTTTGTCTACAGAGTATTTCATTCTGACATTTGAGAACACATTCAGTAAGACACTTAAAAGTTTGCTTTCACTGTTAATCATTTAAAATTAAGATAGCTGCCTGTCAAAGAACTAAACATCCATCAAGCACCTCTGTCATCATCACAGTGGGTACATTTACAAACTGTGTTCCTTTTACTTTGTGGTTATGGCCCTTTCATTTTACGGCAGACAATTAAAATATATAGCCATAGTGGCTAAAGTAAGAGTGTTTTCTTTTTACTTGACCTGGATTAAGGATTATTCTTTATCTTTTATCTATACTATATCTAAAACCCTTCCTTACTCTGGTAAATCAGCAAACAAAGCGCAACAGCATTAGGTTAGTGTCAAGGCTAAGCGATTCAAACAAGATATTACACAAGCAAAAGTATAAAGAGTGAAATTTAAACAGATTTAAATACTTTGTGAGTTTGCAAGTAAAACATTTTGCATAAAAGTAGAGACTAAAATGTATATTGACCTGAACTGCGCAAAAAAGGACAAAGTTAGAATCTCAATTTTTCTTTTTTTTTTTTCCACATTAAATTTAAAGAGAGCATGAAGTTTTCTTCCTACTTGGTCAGAAAATCTAACTTTTATGCTAGTCTAGGAAACAAAAAGTCCCAAGTTGTTCTCCCTCGTGACAGAAAATTCACAGAAACATGGCACCTTCATCACACCCTATCACAGCGAGATCCACTTTTCTTGGTTTGTCTCAGGGGCCCCAAGAGGTAGACTTTGGAAAAAAGAAGTTAACACGAACTCTTCATACACTTCTCCTTACAGTGAGGTCAAAGAAGCAGCGGCGACAGAGGCTCCTGATGCAGCTGCAGCAGCAGCACCTTCCAGCTCTACATCAGCACCTGAAGCTGCCACTGCCCCTTCTCCTGCCATGCCCTCCTCCTCCTCCTCAACCACCCCACCCGCGCTCTCTTCACCAGAGGCAGCTAAGGAAGGCCCGACCAGTCCGACGGTGGTGGTGGAGGCAGACCGGGCGAGCCAGGTGTCCGGCTCCGGGTGCACCAGCCAGGCTTCAGTCGATGACGAGGATGACGTGCCAATCACAGACATCTACTTTGTGAGTAAACTCTCCACATACAAAAATAAACAGACATGAACATTTGGAAGTTATTCTGGATGATATATCTCTGAAGTCTGAAGTAAATACAGCTCAAACTGGGTCTAGTTCCTATAAATTACCCACTTGACTTTGCTTTTTTATGGAGAAATGGAACCTCTGTCAAAGTGTTGATCATTTTATTGAGGAATAGTTGCTAATATAAATATACTTTTTAGAAAATTACTGTCCTTTTCAAATAAGCCAAGGTCTTAGCATCTTGATGCTTCCCTACAGAGGAGAAAAAGGACTACAGAGAGGAAGTAGCACCTCAGGCTGGTATGGAAACAAGAGCGTGTGCAGTTATTGCTTGCCGTGTGGTGCATTCACTCCAAAGGGTACTTCAGCTTTTTTGGAAAATATGCATGTTTGCTTCTTTGCAAAGTTGTTTGACAAGATTGACATTGCTTTCATGTCTGATGGCAAAGTATGACGTGTAACCTAGCAGCTGGTTTGGAGACTTGTATGTCAGACTACTTTTTAGCTGGCTGCTGAATCCATCTCTACAATTAAGGCATAGGTACGAAAAAACTGTCAATCATCAACAACGCAAGCATGCATATTTATCAAAATGCTGAACACAGTGTGTTGCAGTGTGTACTCCAGTGTGGCGCGTTTGTGGAGTAACAATAACATATCAGGTATCAACCTGTCTAATATGACCATCACCAAGGCCACAGACACTCACACCTCAGCTCGTATGAACAACAACTACAGTTAAAAATATCAGGCTACAATAAAACTACCTATCAGCAAACAGTGTTGTGACTGCAGGTGTGGATACAGCCAAACGCACACCTCTGATGAACGTATGAATGTCAGGTGGAGATCACAGTTACAGATAGAAGTGATCCCACCTGGCTGCTCTCCTGCTGGGTGTCTCCTGTCAGGAATCAAACACCCTCTAATGCAGCATGAGAGATCCTAATGGCCAACAGGTTAGTCAATGAGCTCCTTCAGTTATTTAACAGCCCTATCATCTGACCAGCACTGGCTGCTGCCAGTTCATGCAAAAGAGGAGAAAAACACACTCCCACTACACCACAGCAGGGGCTCTATGGCACTGCATGAGTTAAGAGGGATCTGCAAGTGTGACACAACCATGCTGCAGGCAGTACAGTCACAAGTGACTTTCAGTAAGAGACTAACTGAAAAGCCTGATCAGCTGTCCGACAAACCACCACAGTGTCAGGCTTCAGCCTTACATACCATACCTTGAAGATTCTCAAATATTCCAATACTGTTTCAATAATATCTTTGAATCTTGCGTGCCCCCTGACGTGCCCTTGTATACCCCCAGGGGTACACGTACCCCCATTTGAGAGCCACTGCTCTACATCATGTAAATAGTGTCCTGTCATAATTTTTTTTTTTTAATCAGCACCTGGTTGTTATGTAACTTAACCTACAGGTGGTGTTAGGAGAGCATGTGAAAGCAATTATTTTAAAACTTAAATAATAACATAAAAACATGCCAAATCACTTAAAAAGCAAAACTGTAAGAGTCAAACTATCAAGAACCCATTAAACATTATTTTTTAACCCTTTCTGTTTCTACGACTTTCATCTAACATCTCCGATCTATGAGTTTGTTTGAAGCTCTTATATTTGAATATTTTCAACCACCATGTTCATAACAGAGTGGTGAGCAACAACACTATCCTCTGACCTGTAATTTTCATATTTGATTATTGTTATATTTTTTAGAGCCCGACCCATATGGGATTTTGGGGGCCGATGCCGAAACTGAGACCAAAAAAAAGCCGATATCCAATATATCGACCAATATCCGAAATTATCGGCTGATGTATAAAATAAATTCATTGATATACACAGGATATATACTGTATATAAAGACAAATTATTATAATATCCATATAATTCAAGACAGAGACAGAACACTATTAAATTAAATCAAGGAACTTTAATTATAAAACTATCAATATAAGAACTGTAGTGTAACCCAATGATGAATAAGAACAAGCTGTAAACACAATAATAAACAAAGAAGTCAAACTTTAAATACAGTAAGTGGAAAAAAAAAGTCAAACTGTAAACACACAATGAGCAACTTACACGACGTTAAAACACTGTATTATAGTCTTACATTAGATAATGGTGGACGTGTGAAATAACAGTTGCATTTATTTCTGTTTTACTCTCAAAAAAGCAACTAACACGATGGTAAAACGTCATTCTATAGTCTTACATTACATAATGGTGGACGGAGGGGGCGGGCACTTGGGCAGCGTGCAGCCCAACACACAGAAACACAGGAACAGGAGAAACAGAGTCTCCGTGGAGCAAAATTTTTTATAATCTGCTACATTTTGGCCGATGTTGATTAATCGGTGACAGGCATAAACGGCCTGATTAGAATTTTTCAAACTTAATAGTGACAATGTAAATAGATTTCATTAAGCCATGATTTACTTTTAGCCCTATTAATGAATGACACCCTTTCTGGAGCAGCTGAACAAGAACATGTGGTTGATATTGCCCTTTCACAAAATGTTTTTCTGCACTAATACATGTCATGAATCATTCAAGCCATGCAGCATTAGGAGAGAATTGTCATGTAGGTATAGAAAGAAAAAACAGCATTGGCTCGTAATTGAAATTGTTTTCAGAAATTTTGAGCTAAAGCAGGATGCATTTTTATAGTCTGAACATCAAGAATAATGATTGAAGCATCATTCTTCTTTTGTATGCTTATTGATATGGCCAATGGGGATTCTGGGTTAGCAAAACTCAAATGCAAAAATATTCAGCATCTGTTTGAGTTGAAACAAGAACCACTGGAGCTGGAGCTTGATGTTTTGCTCACAAGACAAAAAAGATGGTAACAGTCCTTTTCCTACACCCTCACTTGTTTCATTTCTTTAAGTCTTCCTTTTGATGCATCATCGTCTCTCTGCACACAGCTGATGTAACAGGACTGAGTATGTTTCTCAGTCCATTAAGTGACGTGAGATCTTATGTCTGAGTTTTGGTTTGAGAGTTGGCAGCATTTCATGAAGTAATTTCAGGATATCATGACACATGATTTAGCTGTGAGAGTGGGGTGATTGTTCACAACATAGAGGGACCCAGGTGTGTGCTGATGTAAGTCTGCCTGTGTGTGTGTGTGTGTGTGTGTGTGTGTGTGTGTGTGTGTGTGTGTGTGTGTGTGTGTGTGTGTGTGTGTGTGTGTGTGTGTGTGTGTGTGTGTCTTTGGTCACTTCACACGCTCCTCATAGCGGCTTATGACTGAATTATTCAGCCACTTTCATCAGTCCCCACATTCACTTTTCATGATTACCTCTCCCTCTCACTGGCATCTTTTCCTTCTTCACATGATTGTTCGGCTTTTTTCGTCTTCTCTGTCTCATCTTCACATTTTTACCTTCTCCTGCCTCTTTTTACCCTGGTTTTCCTCATCCCTTTGATCTATCTAGTCCTGAATCTTTCCTCTACTGCTTTCACTATTTCTCTTTATCTTCCCTACCCTTCTCCGCCTCCTCTCTTCTCCTTTGTCAGCCCTGTGACAACCCAAAGTGGGGAGATAGTAGTGTGGGGGGGAGCCTGGCAGACTTGTGAATCTATCTGACACCATCTCATGTATCTCTGCTGGGTTTTGCAAAGAATTGTGTTTTTTAATTTTCACCTCAGCATGCTTTTTGTTGACATCATGTTCTCCTCCATCCCTCTCTACGTTACTTCAACTTGAAGTATCTCTTTTTGTTCATCCCTGCACCCTTTGTTGTTGTCAGTTTCCTGATGGGAGGACCTGGGTGGTCTCTCCTTTCCCAGAGAGGAGGAATTGGGAGTCCAGTCAGCCAGTAAGTGAGAAGTGAGGTAGAGGAGTCATGTGAGTGTTCTCTGTGGTAGTATGAGACTAGAACAGAGCTCAGTACATTAGTGATGGTTTAATAAAGCAAGTGATGGATGAAAAGACTTTATTTTGCAGCTTTTTGTGATTTGTGTGACGCATTCACTGCAGTGTTGAAGACAGCGATATGTAGAGGGGAGTAAACAAAGGACTGTTAATGTGACAGCCCGTCTGTTACTCTTGTATCCATCCTTTAAATCTCCTATCCCTCTTTGCATCTGTGTAGAAAGTGAGTGTGTGAATACACAGTATGCACGTGAGAGTGAGTGTGAACATCCTACATCTCCATCACCTCAGCCAGAAACATTATGCTGCAGCTGCTTTCCTCTCTTAAAGGGCCAGTACGTTCAGTATCATGCGACCTACCCAGGCTTTTACAGGCACTGCGCGCTACGACCTCTTTTTGCTTCTGCTGCTGGAAAAGAAAAAAACATCCCCTTGCTGTGTTTTGCTTTGACTGAGGATGCTATCTGTCAGACTCTTCCAGCATCCTGGCTATCTTCCTGTTCCCATCTCCTCCTGCCTGCTCCTCATCTTCCCTGTTTGGCTGATGCAGCAACTCATCCCTCGCTTTGTGCACTCCACTCCTTGTCCCAGGATCAAGTCCAAATGGGGCTAAAACCAAGACATATACTGTAATCTAAAGTCTACAAGACCCATCATTATGTTTACATACTCAACAGCACTTCTTCGTACAGATCCAGCCTGTTCTTTACAATAATTCTCATCTCTGTGTTTAAGTCTCCTAACCGCCAAAAGGATTTACACATCCTTTTTAACGCTTTTAACATTTTAACACTTTTTTGATTCACACTCCGATGTCTCTCAGCAACATTTCCTCCTATATGCATCCCTAATTTTCATTTCCTGTCTTGTCTTTTCTTCTCCTGTGATCTCCTGTGTCGTTCTCCTGCCTGCCCCTGCTGCTTGTCTCTGTGCCTCTGGCCTTTCCTCTGTCCCCCTCTGCTGTGGTGGGTGTGTAAAAACAGCCTCCAGAGGACAGGACCTGGGTGTACTCTCCGCTACACTATGGCTCAGAGTCTAAGGCCCTGCCAGATGGGGATTGGGAAGGAGAGACAGTAAGTGAGAAGCATCGGACTAAAATTTAAAGTGCAGGAAAATTCTTAAAACAAAGATTAAAATTTGTTGTATTTGGTGTTAAATGCTCTTTTATTCAATCTAACTAGAGCGAACAATGTCACTTTAAGTGAGTTAGAAGCTGTGAGACGAAGCTACAAAGATTCAGAACTTCATGATCACTCAAGGAGAAAGCTTGCTAAGCATCCAGTGACTCACTCCTACATTTCTGCATTCATTCCTCATTTTAAAAATGGGTGGAAATGGTCACTTGCAGCTTGTGTGACCATTCAGTCCACGACCAGCCATCCTGTGTCCCTCCAACAACGAGCCGCTTAGTATTTTCCACACCACATTACTGCATAAGCCTGTCTGGAGCCATTACTCTGATGCATCTTCAGACCTCCTCAACTCCAGCTGCAAAGGTTACAACTGAGAAAATTACTTTATACTTAAAGTTTTCAGATGTTACAGAACACGGATGTTTTTTTTTTTTCACTGAAAGTAGAGTTGGTAGGTTTTCGATTCAAGAGCAATTGAATTTTTAGCCATTTTGGATGAGTAGAGACTCGAAAGTATGCACAACTCAGAAAAAGCTGTTGTTAGTCAGGTTAATTATAATAATAAGACAATTAAAACCAGATACTTGTGAATTTTGCCCTCTAAGTTTAGCTGTATTTTCCAATACTTCACTGTAGAGGTGGGCAATACTGGGAACTTTGGTATCGATCAGATACCAAGTAAATACAGGGCCAGTATCGCCGATACCCATGCTGTTACTGATACCGATACTTATTAATATTTAAGGTTGATGTTTTTGTGATTTTTTTTCTTTTGTTTATGTTGTAAAAACCTAGGACAGAATTTGGGCAAAGTTTAAAGGTGACTATAAAAATACTTTAGTGTCATGATAAACATTTATGTTCTGAAACAATACAGCAAACAATACAAAAAAAAAACATTTTGGTTGCCACTTTTATAAAACTGCAGCATTCAGTGCGTTGAGGAGAAAAAAACTAGTGTATCAATCTTTTTACACTGGTATCATAAGTTGTCATTACCAACGTTGGTATTGATATTATCGATATTTGGATCGATCGCCCACCTCGACTTCACTGTCATGCTCTGATAAGCTGCTGACTGGCTTCTTATACCTTCTCATTTTGGTTCCCTCTTCTGCAAAGATATTTCTACATTAGACATGTTCAAGCAGATTTCTTGCCCACATTCTGGTGATGTTTCAGTTTGGCTATGTACGTATACAAACCACTGACTGTATATTGAATGGACACCATGCATCTCCCATTGTGAGATATGAAGCCTAAAGACCATCTGATGGTGCTAACATGTTGTGTTGGCAAAGCACAGAATCACTGTGGGACTAATGTCACAGTAAGTCTGAAACCAACACACATGACTGTACAAAGTTTATGACTGTGAAACACCATACAACTGATTAAAACTAAATTCACAGAAAGAATGTTTGAAATGATGTGGACACAATGGCTTCACAGTCTATTACCAGTCATGGGGTCCAATTTAATATTCAGTCTGTTGAATAACTATCAGAGCTGTTGGCTTTCTTTCATCTCCAAGTTTTAAATATTTTTCCACTGTAGACTCTTCAAAATTACTAACAGACCTACTTCAATTCAGCCTGAGGGACAATGCCAAAACATTATTCCATTATAGATAATTCATAAATGAGTCATTACAACGTAGGAGTACGTGCTGAGATCATTATATTTTTGCTGGCTTCTATTTTCCAATTTTCACACCTTTCCATAAAGGCACCTTTATGAGCTGGCTCACTCTTTCACAGTTGTTAGTGAGAAAATGCATGTGTAAACACACATTTAACAACTTGGGAAATTGAAATGTATTTGCTGTCCACACCCTGTCTAATTCGTTTACTGTCCTGTCTTTTTTGTCTGTCTCCAACAGTAAACCTTGTTCTCTGGTAGAGAGGAGTCAACGTGTCAGTGAGGGGAGGACTCTGCGCTGTGAAGTCCAGAGTTCAGCGGTAGCAGCAGGATCTCTTTCTAAACCAGGATTTTAAACATGCATACAGAAACTGAACACAATGAGAGCAAAAGAGACTTGACTACCAGAGAAAGGAAAAAAAACCTGAAAGTGATGACTTCACTGATTTCCAACCATCCCTGCCTTTCACCCTTAACTAATTGAAATGATATCAGTCGAGTTACAGTGTGTATGGGTGAAACACAGTAGAGCAGATACACCTACCGTCTTATTTGTTTGAATAAAGAAGGCCATAATATCTCACTGTGCTGATGAACATATTCATCCCCTTTGAGGTTTTTTGTTTTGTCCTTCAACACTAAATCAAAGAAGGTTTAAAATGGCTTTTCAAATACACCATTAATTATTTTTAAAAAGATAAAACCTTGATGGAGAGGAACCCTCCAAGAGTATTTTTTAAAAAGATTATTTAAAGTGATATTGTTAGAGTAAAGTTTTTTTTTCACTCTGAGTAAATTCAACAACCTTGTTTGATTCAGTGTATAAAGACTATGTAACAAACCCTCCAAAAGATGAATACCTTCACTAGGCAGTGTACATTAAGATCTAGCTCATACAGCTCAGTCCTTCAGCATGTCCTGGAGCCCCGCTCCCTCCTGCAGAGCAGCACGCTTAAATTTGCTTGCAAGAGTAGGTGGGCAAGAGAGCGCTAGAACCAGACTGAGAATGACAACCATCACCCAGCCAATCAAAGTCATCCAGTCTTCTATCATCTTTAAGTTTCCAGGAAGTGAATATATGCAGTTAAGGTCAATGAGTGGAGGAGTGAAAACCTAGTTTACTGAGGAAAGAACTTAGCGCGGTCTGAACTTGTTTTTTTCATAGCATCATTATTTATAATTTATATTAAACACTTTTTTGCATTTTTTTTTAAAGAAATTTTCTTCAGCTGTTTTACCACTGTGAACTTTATTTATTGTGTTTCTTTGTATTTTGTTCTAATCTTCATTGTCAATGGTACTTTTTCACTCTGAAATGCTTAAATGTTTTTCATTTGCATCCAAAGACCTTTGTTTTGATAATCATTCATCACTGCAGCTTCTTACTACATTCTCAGTTTGTGTTTTACAATATGTTAACTGTGTAAACTCAGTGTTGTGTCTTTTATCACTATGTCACTTGTTGACATGTCTGAGGCTTATGACTTTAGCACCCTAGAAAATAAGGGATATTCATTGCAACAATAAGACAGCAGGCATTGTCAGCCATTATGGTAATACTCAAATCATCATAATGTCTTCCAGTGTTGCCCTATTTTTCAACAGATTGACTTGAACCATCTGTAATAAGTGTGTCATAATTTCATTTCCATGTAGCTAGAAAATAATCAGCATATCGGTAATAGTTTATACAGTATATCTGGTCCCCTTCTAGCCCCACAACAATAAAAATCAATTGACTGGACATTTCAAATGTTTGTAGATGTAGAGCATCAGTCGTAGAACTTGCAGTCAATATTGTTCCTGTTATCTGTATATTTGAATGAACACAGTACATTGCAGTGTTGACTTGGTGAGATACAGCAGTTTGTGAATTTGATTGAATGTTGTTTGCACTTATCAAGAGGACCTGAAGATGAACAAGTGATCGAGGCCAAATAATCATTCATCACGTCATCCTCGTTTCTGCTCACACAGACTGATCTTTGGACTGCATTTATGTTTGGATTATCAAGTGTGTGTATGTTGGTGAAGTCAATCACAGTCATTGTAGTGTTAACTGTAGTCTCTCTGTGGCTGACATCTTAGGACACTTAAGTTAAAGTTCAACTAACTGTTTTTTTAAATCTGTCTTTGGGAACAGTCCCTTCAGTTGGTTGATAAGTTTCTATGTGTGTTTGTATTTAGGGGAGGACACATCAATGCCAGACATTATTGAGTAGAAAAATCGGTTTATTATGATAATGTGCAGTGGCCAGTTGATATCAGTTTGCTATTGTTCATCAGATGGAGACCATAGCAGCAATATTTTGTACAGTCTAGCTTTTAAGTTCATTATTATTGCCTTATTGAGAAATTTTACATGTAGGCCTATGGTTCAGTTTTTTTTTTTCTTCACTTGTGCGGTTGTATTTATTTACTTTCTCATAGTTGTGCTCCTGAGAATGTGTACATAAAATTATAAATACATATATAAAGATATACAAATATATTTTCCATTTGAATCGGAGAATATTATTTTTATTTGGTTTTATTTTTGCTGCTGGGCAAGAAATGATCGCAATCAACATAATTTACTGTACCATATTCCTCAGTGTGTTAAATGAGATGCAGCTGCTGTATATTGATGGTCTATAAACCACAGCTGTTTCTTTGTAAGATATCCAAAATTCAAAGATTTGTGGGTTTTACTGTACATGCAAATCAATAAGGATTCTTCCAACTGTTCCAGCTGTGTTGTGTATGTGTTTTCAAATCGCTGTGTGCCCTCATCCGATAGGGAGAGTCCTTTACAGAGACAAAGCATGATTTCAAAATGAATATGCATATCAGAAATGTGTATTTATGTATATCTGTGTATATTCATCTATTTATACGTGAGGATAAATAGATGGCTGTATGTGTGTGTGTTTGGACTCAATCAGAATGAATATAAAATAAAGCAGTTCTATGAATTGCAGTCCATGGAGCGAGTGTCTTTTTTTAGTCATTGTTTTAATCTAAAATGGGCATTATGTCTGTGATGGTGCAAGATTTTTATAGCAGTCATAATTTGTCCATTTAGTTCCAGCTGTTTTAATGTGCCTTTTTCATTAAATATATCGTGTTATAGCAATTAGTTAGTTGTAAACAAAAAAAATGTGTGGCTAAACAAAACACATTCATTCCTAAGTTCGGAAATAGTGGGTACACTGTATGACAATTGACAGCATAGTTTTTTGTAGTATTAAAAAAAAAAAAAAAAGAATATTAAGTGCATCCCTGATATGTCGTAAATGACCTATCTTCTCCAGGTTAGCCCACAACTTATTTTACAAGGAGGAAACAAAATTGCTTAGTTGTACTGGCAGTAAGTTTCTCATGGAGTTGAGAAATATTTACTGCAAGCATAGTGTTTCCCAATCAACGGGAAGACTCAAGGGCGTTGAAGTTTGGAGAACAAAGGGTGTAATGTTAGCCGAGTCCTCCTTTGTACATTATGATTGGGCCTCAGCATCAGAGAACGGAGATGATTGGTTACTCTACTTATCATTCAATGGTATAACCAACCCAATTGGTCAAAATCAAAGGTCCCAAACTCACGTGCTACTCTTCCTTGAAGGCGGTGCTTCCTGGCTGCCGGTGAGAAGAGTTGTTGTTGTTTGTGGAGAGTAAAGTTCTGGCAAAGTAAAAAAAAATAATAAAACTGGTCCTCGAAAATGGGAACTCGAGATGACGAGTATGACTACTTATTCAAAGGTAATGTCTTTTGTATCGATGCTTGAACAACAGCATGCTCATATCGCCCTTTAATGAAGTTGGGCGACAGCGGTACTAAGAGAGGAAGTCGACTAAGCCAACGTTAATGCTAAAGTTAGCGCAACTAGTAGCTGAGTGGTAAACTATAACACGGCAGCCGTGGACTGTCAAATAAACCATGTCACGTCAGTTACTGGTTGACGCTTTTCTAGTGGTGTGTAATAACGTTACACCCGTCTTTATTGGTGTGGGCTGTCAAACAGGTAACACATCTGCGTGTCCAGCGGTAGCATTTTGCTAACGCTAGTGAATTAGCAGGCTAACGTTTGGTAAGTAAGTGGCTAGTTAAATAATTAAGCCAATATGGTATCTACTGCCCTCTTGAACACTATAACCTGACACGACTTTAACATTAGTTTAAACTACTGAACAACCGTCTATTGTCGCAACAAGTCTGCAGTTTTATGTTATTTGAAGGATCACTGGCTTGACAAGTGGATTATAGCTAAGGCTAATGGGCTACTGAACAGACTTGTTGACATATTTTTCTGTTGTGGTCATGGTCGCTTACTTGTTTCCCTCTGCAGTAAGACACACTTATTCGGATAGAAAAACATACAGTCATCTTGTTATCATTTGTGACAGACAGATTGGGTCTCATTACTAATATAAAACTGAAATTGATTTCCGTTATAAGACGTAGATGTTATACACATTATATGTAATGAACTATTCCTCAGCATGGTTTTCCTGCATTGCACTTTTATAAATTGCACAACAGATGTACAATATAAACCGATTAATCTTGTTTATTTGCTTTGTGTAATTCAATTTTAGTTGTACTAATTGGAGACTCTGGAGTAGGGAAGAGTAACCTGCTGTCCCGTTTCACAAGAAATGAGTTCAACCTGGAGAGCAAGAGTACTATTGGAGTGGAGTTTGCCACCCGCAGCATTCAGGTGGACGGCAAGACGATAAAGGCACAGATATGGGACACAGCAGGACAAGAACGCTACAGAGCCATCACCTCAGCGTCAGTTTGTTTTTGATAATGATCTATCGTAATTTCCAGTTTGTTTCAGTGTATTAGGTCCCTTGGGATGTCTAATTTCCTGACATTGAACATCTTGTTTGTAATTTCACCGCCAGAAAGTATATTCCTCAGTGCAACACAATATTTATACAAGAAATAAGAACAATGCAGCAATGTTTGGTTCATCACTCTCTCCCCCTCTCTATCTTTTTTTATATGGCTCCAGTTATTACCGAGGAGCAGTTGGGGCCCTCCTAGTTTACGACATCGCCAAGCACCTGACATATGAGAACGTTGAACGCTGGCTAAAAGAACTCAGGGACCACGCTGACAACAACATTGTCATCATGCTGGTTGGGAACAAGAGTGACCTCCGCCACCTCAGGGCAGTGCCCACTGATGAAGCTCGAGCTTTTTCAGGTAAAAGATTGAGTATTGCCTTTTGGGAATGGCATTGTATTTAATAGTTAAATAGTGTCATGTTTATTAACAGGTCCTCATTCATATCATAGACTCTCATCTAAAATGAAGCACAAGGTGTTAATCTATGACATGGTTCTCAAAGTTGCTATGATATGTGAATCTCTTTTTTTCCTTCTTCCTAACCCTAGAAAAGAACACACTCTCATTTATTGAAACCTCTGCCTTGGACTCCACTAATGTAGAAGAAGCCTTCAAGAACATCCTTACAGGTAGTGCAAGTGACAAAATCAATACATGCTTTCTGTACATCTTCCTGTTACCCCCAAAATGTAACTGAATTATCACTTTTCTTTCTCATAGAAATCTACCGTATTGTGTCTCAGAAGCAAATATCAGACAGATCTGCACATGATGAGTCTCCAGGAAACAATGTAGTGGACATAAGCCTCCCACCAACTACAGACGGGCAGAAGGGCAAACTCCCTTGCTGCCAGAGCCTGTGACGCTCCTATTTTCTTATCCTGTTTGACTTTCTGTCAGTCTTTCCTCTCCTTACCTCTGGTTAACTTCGGCTGTCATGCAGCTGTCAACATGATACCCTTGTGGGCTCTGAAGTCTCCAACAACAAGACTCTTGTATTTTCCATTCCTTTTTGCTGTTCTTTTCATAGTTTGTCTTGTTCATTTGTCTTTCTGTTTTTTTCAGAGGAACCCACGTTTAGAGATTTGAGACTAAAGGGCTTCATCAAGCATAAAGAGGGAGGAAGATTTTGCTATTATGAAGTTGATCTTAAAACTGTAGTAATCTTCACCGTCTTTTAATGAAACTAGATATTGTGGTTCTATTGACCCATTTCTGCTGAAGGAATGGTGAGGGATCAGTAGGGCGTGTGAATCAGTGCTTTAAGTAGTGTTTCTACCTTTCTTCCTTTCTGAGCTTCAGTGATATCAACTTTTGTCATGATCTGCTACGGCAGAACCCCAATTTCATGTCTGGTTGCCCTGATTCTGCCTATCATGCAGCACGGGTAGAGAGGAGGTAAGAAGTGGGCCCCATTTGGGTATTAAATATACTCATGTCTGGAGTTTCTATCTGCCTCTTTAATTTTAATTTTCCTCTTTGAGCCCTGCGCCCACTGTGGCATGAAATTAGCACAAGCCAGGGATCGGACTGGCTGTGACTGTCTGAATTAATATGGGCTAGTGAGAAACAAGTGAAGTGTTTTATTGGTGTTTGAGTGTGTGTGTGTGTGTGTGTGTGTGTGTGTGTGTGTCTGTATGAGTGTGTGTGCTCACCTTAGTGCGCAGAAATACCAAAGGAGACGGATGCAATCGTTATCAGTTTTTGGTTCTCTGACTGAAGCGCATTAATGGCTGCTAGAGTTGCATTTCATTGCTGTAATTGGAAAACCAATCCCAGCTGTTGAGAAATAACAATTTCAATGCTATATACGTATAAAAAAATGTGTTAAACTTTGTGGGAGGGGTTTGTTTGTTTGTTTGTTTTGCACTTGTGTCCAAATATTTCAGTGAAACAAATCAAGATATATTTTAAAAACACACTCATCACCTTGATCAAGTAACAAGTTTCCTGTTAGTTGTCAAGGCTGGTTTTTAAAAAGTACTTAATGTGGTTCCTTTTCTGGTCTTAAACATTTTCCTCATGTCCTCAAACCTTCAAACCTTTGCTGTTTGAACTGTTTGAATGTGATGTCTGCTAAAGGGAAATAGATAAAGATGTTTGCAATCAATCTGAATTGCTCTTCATTTATCAACTCCAGCAACACTGAAGCTCATCAACTGTTTTATTATTATTATTATTATTTTGACTGAACTTGTATGTCCTCTAATTCTCTGGTGGAAATACTATTGAGTGATTAAAGCAAAACATTCACTTGTGTATTTCACATGTATTTTAAAAATATGTAAATTTAAATTTTACTTTCACACAAAAAATACTCAAGCCTGAAAAGAATATATGACTATGTAGTCTAAAATACTCACCCACTCAAGCCTACTTCAGCCAGAGGCTTGTTAAGCTGCTTTGGTTTTAACTGATGGGTGATCTTAGCATCAATATAAATGTCTTAACAAAAGTGCTTTAGGTTATATTTTTATGGTCCATGTGACAAACAAGGCATAGACTCACTAAATTAGAAAAACATATGAAATCTTGTCATTAACATCTTGGGAGCAGGTTTCAAGAAATATTTAATTTTTCAATTTTGTTCAGAAATTAAAGTACAAGTGTTTTAAATGTATGTTTTTTATTTGTAGTAGTGTAAGTATTGTTTTTATTATTAATATTTGCGCGTAGTTTTATTATTATTATTAATGACTATTTATTTATTCATTTAAAAAGTAAAATGACAGCCGATATTGTATTTTGACATTTTTTTAAAACTTGAAATCTTGAAATGTCTATTATTTCTCTTCGTGTTGCGCATGTGATGTTTTCTGTGAACGCCCCTCCCTTTGGCAAGCTGTTCTTCACAATCACATTTTTAGTCTTCGGGCTTATTTTTTTTGCGCTTGTCCGCCCTGTCTGCTTGGAGGAGGCAGACAGCTGATGATGAGCCTCTGGGGTATATTTAAAGCCCTGGGAAAGAGGAAACCTGGCCTGCAGAGCGTTATCAGCTAAGGGTTGAGCTAACATAGCATATCATTTGCTCGCCAGTGGCACTGCGCCGTGTACAATGGCGCTAACTGTAACATAGCTAGCTGAATATGAGAGGAAATATGGGGCTGCTGTCAGGCCGGTAGTGGTTGCAGTTAACGCGAAACATCCTCTTAAAGAAGACAAGGTGAGTAACCTTCTTCCATTTTATTTTTACACTGAGCTAGCAGCTTACTGTAGCTAGTGACAGCTAGCAGGCGACACAGATGTAACGGGCACAGCTGATCGTTTCTGTACTGGACAGCAAGAAAACAGATTAATACTGGCAGACACAATAGAAGCGATAGCTTGTTGTTTATCCTAAATATGACACCACAACTCAACCATACACAGCTAATCGATGCTGTTACGCAGTTTTGGGGCTTATTACTTTACTATCTTCAATCTACGGAAGCCGAGACCATTTGTGTGTTAGGTTTCTTTTAGATGTCATTGTATTGAGACCACGAGAAAATTATTTTGTAGCAGCAGTCAAAACAAAGCTCGCTTTATCTGAGCATACCATCCAAAATTAATCATTTAGAAGAAGTCAAGAATGAGTTTCTGATTCGTGTGGTCACACTTGATTTCACTCTTTACAGACCACAGCAGATATCAGAGAATCAAAAACAGATCGGTCCAGCACTCACTGAATATCTTTGTGTACGTGATAGTTTGACCTAAAATTGACTGTGCATGCTGACAGTATCAATCATAAACTCTATCTTACATAAATGCAAAACAAGAAACTAGTTTCTGTTTGTGGCAATAACGGCATATATCTCGATTAAATAGCGTCGGTTTTGCCAAAATACACACATTTAACTCGCTTCTCGGCTTCCGTAGTTCACACCAGTCAAATCTGAGCAATATCAGATTGATTGCTTTACTGACATCAACCTCCTGTCCATTTAAAAATAAGTTTTGCTTACATTTCTAAACTTCGTTTCAAGGCACGTTTTCAGGAAGTTCATTACTATTCTAGGGTTAATGTACCACAGCCACATTCAGACATTCCTTCTAATTGAAGAGTTTTGTTTCTGTGTTATAAGATCTAAAAATTGGTCCGTTAGTGGCATTCTAGCGTATGGAAACACAGAAAACAGGAAATATTATTTTGTTGTTGTCTTTGTTTTGGGGCTATCCTCTGTGTATCTGGGTCAAGGAATGTGCCTCTTAAATAGGCCCCATTCCTTAATCGCTATGCTTAAACAACAATACCGAGCAGTTCTGCTGTACCAGTTAGCCATTTCCTTTGGATGCATAAAGAGGTCATCAGACATTTGTCTTGTAAAGAGTTACGCTCAGGACATCAAGCTTCAACAAATGTGTGCATCTTTGGGAAAAAACGGTTATTAAAAGATAGCTGTAAAGCAGCTGACATTGTTTCCCTTGTGTATAAAACTCAAAGATAGAAAAGAAGCAAAGCACAGGCTTAAAGTGATTCTACGGCTTGGTATTGATGATTATTTGTAAGGAGCTAGAACAAAGATGCAAAACCCTGTGTATTAGCACAAGCATTTCTGCTCCATCTGTCATGTTAAAGCCCCTGTTTGAAAACAACAAAACAAAAACAGTCTTTAGCACATGAGATTATGAAAAGCGTTTACTGTACAGGTTTGGGTGTATACTGTGCTTCAACAGTGACGTGTAAGCAGTTACAGGGCCAGGTTTTCTACAAACAGCAATGTCCCAGCGCTTACACATGACCACTAATCAGGTACAGGTGATTCATGGGTGACTCAATGTGAAGTCAGTGTCTTGTGTCATAATATTATACATGTTGTAGTGTACAAATTATTTTCTTAGAATGAAGTCAGCCCTTGCAAAAATCAAGATTAAACAGTCATTTCTTAAAAAAGAAAAGAGTGAAAGACATGGTAAGTTGTTGTTGCCATAAATGTCAGTTGGTGTAAGCAATACTATTCATTAAGTCTGAAATTGTCCAAAAAAGTTTCTATGAATATGACTCCGGCAGTCTACTAAACTGCAGAAATTAAATTTAAAATGATTTGAACCAGCTGATCCAAAAATAGAGAGAAACCACTGATGTCTATGTCACACTTGGTTGCTCACTACAGCAAAAACATATGATCAAGTTAAGAGATAAAATAATTTAAATATACTTGGTAATGATATTTCATAACAAATAACTTGTTCCATCAGTACACTTACATAACTTCAAGGAGGGTAAATTATGTAATACTTGTCATGCCTTTTTTGTTACAACATTTGACAATTTAACCCTTAAAAGCCTGAACCATCGAAAAATGAATATTAATCTTTTGGAACTTAGATATTTATTGACCCTTTTAACAAAATTCACAAAAAAATGATCTATCATTTTTTAATGATATATTTTCTTTGTCACATCTGACACATTGGGCAGTTTTGTCCACTTTTTTAATAGAGCTTTTAGAAAATGTGCATTCATTGGGTGCAGAGAATGCTTATTTTGAAAAATGAGTAATAATTTTTTTTGTAATTCTTATACCAACTACTTGAAAATTAGCAATGAATTTCCTGAAAAAAGTGTGTGGATGATTCCTCAAACAGCCATAAAAGGGCCATAATACAACTTCAGCTGTCTGTAGTGGTATGATAACCTTCAAGGAGGTAGAATACACAAAAACAAACAAACAAAAAGATCTTTTTTAAGGAAACTTTTTTCATGTTGAAGAGATTGAGGTCTTTGAAACGCATGTATCAAATATGATACCTTTGGCAATATAAGGTTAATAGGACTGATTCTTGAATTGGTTAAAAATGGTGGAAATGTCATATGAAATATTATGAAACCAACAGAAATGCAAACTACACATTCAAACGAACATCTAACATGTTTAAGTTTAAACATCATGGACATCATACCAACACTTATTGGTCATCGCCCCAAATAACTTTTACCTACATGGGTATTCTATACGCAAAAGTCTTAATGAGAGTTATTTCATGTTGTACTATTTACTGTACATAATAACTTACAGCAAAGGGAGAAATGTCCTTAAGACTGAGCTGATATCTTTAGTGAGGCATTATCTGAGGAGGGACAGCTGTTTATCAGTCTGCTGCACGTCACATAGGCTGCCACTGACGATCACTTTTGCTTTTAAAACAGATCAGCAGCTTTTGGCAGCACTGGCTGGCCCCCAAAAGAACAGCTTTCTATGACAAAATGTGTTAGTAGTTATTCTCACATAAGGGGGAGGATTGGGACATGAGGCACACTTGGAGATGAGAACCATCACAACATATAATAAGAACTAAACATTAACTCTGTGTAAAAGCTGGTAAGAGAGAGTTAATTTTAACAGCACAAATTAATATGACCATCACTGATTGTATCATTATTTTTTAGAATAAGAATGGCTGCTGAAAATATCATTTCTTAATTTAAAGGGACCTTTGAATACCACCTAAACTCAGTACTGAAGTCATGCATATGGCCCATCACTGATATTCATGTAATTAACATTCTTAATCCGTCTCTGTCTTTGTTTATAGAATCAAACCACTGCCCTCACTGCTATCCAGCATTAGTGTTTCCAACTTCCAAAGTCAACCATCACCCTGACCCTTTGCATCCTTACCTCCACTTCTATGGTCAGTGTCTGGCCTCTGTAGCCATGACAACAGGGGGTTGTTGCCATCTGCCTGGCTCTCTGTGTGACTGTGCAAGCAGTACTGGCCTGTGGAAGAGCGTGGAGGAGGCAGGTGGTGAAGGTTGCCAAGCGCTCTATGTCACCCAGGTCACAGCCATAGATGGACAGCTGCTCTCGTCGGTGCTCAAACCTGTGGGGTCACAAACGTGAGAATTAACTCGTTTTCTTAGCAAGAATCAGAATTTTCAAAGCAAGAACCCAGGTTTCATCAGAACCATCAACACCTTTTTTTTCTCTGTTTCAGTGATGGCCCCATCTGTCGTATTTGCCATGAAGGAGGCAACAGTGAGACTCTTCTGTCTCCATGTGACTGCACAGGCACCCTGGGCACAGTGCACAAGAGCTGCTTGGAGAAGTGGCTGTCGTCTTCCAACACCAGCTACTGTGAGCTCTGCCACACAGAGTTCAGCATCGAGCGTCGTCCAAGGCCCCTTACAGAGGTAACAAAGGTCAATGCCCTTTTCATTGTCTGCATCAATCTTTGATCGTAGTTGAACTCATGCGTGAAGTAGCTTTTTACACCTCATCATTTCTGCTGGTTAGCTTTCTGATTCCTCTTCTCTGTTTGTTTTTCACTTCAGATCTCTCCTCCAGTCATTTATCTCTCCCTCTTTATAATGTTCCTGTACCTTTGCTTCTCCCACAGTGGCTGCGGGACCCGGGCCCTCGTAATGAGAAGAGCACACTTTTTTGTGATATGGTGTGCTTCCTGTTTATCACACCCCTTGCAGCTATTTCAGGCTGGCTCTGCCTGAGGGGGGCTCAGGACCACCTCCAGCTGGGGAGCTGGCTGCAGGCTGTCGGCCTCATAGCCCTCACCATCGCCCTCTTCACCATCTATGTCCTTTGGACCCTGGTAATCATCATTTACACAGAAATTAAACCTTGTTATTCACATTGTCAACTTTATAATGTTTTAAGTTTACATGCTGGTTTGTTGAAAAAGATTTGATAAATTGTTTTCAAATTTCTTTATCAACCTTTTGAAAAAAACAAAAATAAATGCCTTTGACTAAGCTCTTCTTTTATGGTCCTTGTCTGGTTGTCCACACAGGTGTCTTTCCGCTACCACTGTCAGCTGTACTCTGAGTGGAGAAGAACAAATCAAAAGGTACTTCTGCTCATTCCTGAAGCCAAGGAGTCTAACTCTTCCCAGCATTCCTTGCTCTCTACCAAGCTTATGAAGAAGTCTGCCAATGAGAGTATTGTATGAGATCAAACAGAGATGATTCATAAAGTGTCTATTATGCGAGGAGCCGATTTGTGATGAACCAGACCTGCCGACAAGCCTTTAAAGAAGAACTCCCAGACTATTTTTTCGCCAATTTTTGAGAATTTGCGCCTTTGGCCCATCAGTGTTAAATTCAGTTTGTATTTTTCCATTTTCATTGCCCCTGCTGTTGGTGCAGGAACGCTGGACATTAAAATGGGCTCTGTCTGTCGTCACATTTGGTGTTTGCCAACTTATGCAAAAAGGCACTGCAGAATGGAGCAGCACAAGAAGATGTGTAGAGACTTGGAGAGAGACATGGAAACAGCCTCACAGGCGTAAATGCAAAGATAAAAGTGACAGCAGGATAACTTGTGACCAAAATAACTTTTCAGAGGACCGTGAGAAGTTTTTAAGATTGTTCTGCTCAGTTGATGATCCTTAAATCATTGCGGAGATGAACCCAAACTGGCCATGGCCTTCCCAGCATACATCTTGACTTCTCAAAATCGCCTTTTGAGGAACTACGTGAAGCAGCTGGTTTGATCCTGTGAGAACCTGTGAAGGGTTTTACACTTCACAATACAAATGCCAATTCGCTGTCTGAAATGAAACTTTATTTTTAGCACAACCCCATTGGACTTCTTTCGAGATGTGTTTTGCCATGTCTGTTTTTACATCTGATGCAAGAATGGATGGCAGTATAGCACTAGTAAAGCCAGAGAATGTGCAATAAAACCACTGTGGACTTCGAGGTCTTCACACTACATGCAGAGACCTTTACCAACATGCACAGTCATGCATGCAAGCACTGTTATTATTATTTTTTTATGTTAGTGTTCTTTTAAATTCTTTCTTTACCACTAAAGAGTGAGAAGATGAACTGTTCCTACAAAAGTAGGGTTAACATTGTCCTCATAGAGGTTCTTGTATTATGAGCACTTAGCAAGCAGGTCTCCGAAAGATCTCTGCATCTCATTTTGTCAAACTGGCTTTTAGAGAAACGTTTTCACCAGAGTTGTTGGGAGGCTGATGCAGTGTAATGGAGCCTCCTTTTTGTGTGTATAAGTACTTCAATAAAGCTGTTTTGTTTCTGTTTTTATTTGAAGTAGTACAAACTTCTGTTTGCCCACCAATCCTGTCACACATTTTGCTGGCACCACTGAGGCTTCATGTGACTTCATTTTGACATCTTCCAAAGAAGCTTGAGGATGCTTACTCGCTCTTCTTCGAACATTTATCAACCAGAGTTTCAAAACCAAGCTTTGAATTTAGTTTATAATGTGTCATAGTATTCATATTTTACACAGCATGAAGAAACTTTTCTGCTCAATTCTTTTATAGTGACTGGAAGTCAACCACAAGGTCTATTTAGAAGAAGCCTCTTACATCGTCAAATTCTCAAAGTACAGTTTTCTGTGCATGGGTGGCAAATCATTGGATATTATGCACAGTTGTATCATTAATGCTTCTGATACTTGAAAAAACTCTAGATAAATACTTTGTAAGAACAAGGCTTGAAAAGTAATTTGCCTAAATTTATGTTTATCGGCTCAGCTTGGTCCCAAAGAGGTGCTTCTTTGTGCTGCAACCAAAGTGCAAAAATCAGAGCATATTTTGGAAAGTGGCTAACTGACCTCACTCAGACCTTTTCTCCTGCACAGATTTTACACCATAGAAACCTGTTTGGGTTATTGCAAATGTTCAGCAGCCATATTTTTGTCTTATGTTTCCAAAGCTACAAACCCTGTTTCCTTGCTGTGGCCTTTCGTCGGCACTAACATTCCTCTGTTACACTGAGCTCCCAGTGGGTTGCCCCACATACCAACCCAGTTAATCGTTTGTTTGTGTTTTGAACTAACCTCATAACAAAGGATTAAATCCTGCAGTACTACGATGCACCCAGGGCGCCATACGAGCTTATGAATCATTTGATCATCCCTGTGTTTACTGTTTTTCATTAACAAGGCTTTAGTTTAAGTGCTGGGTCTATTTGGGGACTGATTTGAACATGGGGTACAGTTACTCAGGCCCTCTTTCCTGTAAGAAACAACTTAATCCATCAGTGGAGAGGATTGTTTATGCAGCCACTGAACTCTATGATAGTTAATAATTTAGAAGTGGCAGTTAGCACAAAGTCTCCCACAACTTAAGAAACTGTGCTCTTCTGCTTCTGTGGGTCAGAGGTCAAATTTTAACTTTGAGCTTTCACAATAATGTCAGACATGATTCTTTTTTGTTTATCACACTGTTAAAAAGATAAATGTGATTCGTGTTTTGGTAAAGTGAAATGTAAAGCAATTTTTTAAATCTTTTAATTCCTCATCTTTTTAAAGACGTGATACTTTTAATTTCAATTACATTTCCATTGCACATTCATTTGTATTACATTCCAAATGTATTAATTAAGAATAAATGTCTTAATTAAAATAGTGGCACCTGCAATTAGTCAAGAAATGTTTCAATGCAAGTAAACTATTTGGATTATTTGTGAGATATTATCTTTTAGTATTTTTTTTTCTTGTAAATGAATGTAATAATAATACTAGTAATCCTTATTTTTGTCCGACACATATGATATGGCAGTTCACAGCTCATGTTTTTAGCCCAGCAGGATGAGATCTCATTACTGTAAGTCTGTTTGTCACCACAGCTGTATGCAGTTGTTAATCCTGACTCAAAACAACCATGGATGTCAAGTTTTACCACCACCTCATCTCGTCTACAGAATTTGGAAAGTATAAACAGCTTAGATTGGAACACATAGCAGTCTCAATGCTAACATGTTGAAAGGGTGTGGCCAAAGAACCCCCAAGCACAAGTCTTCTGTTTGTTCTCAGCAATTTGTTTGTTTGCTCAAATAGTCGATATGGTGGCTGTGGCTCAGTGTAGAGTTGGTTGTCTACTATAGCCAATACTCGTGGCAACTAAAGCAGCCTCTGACCGAGGCTAAGATCATGTGTCATAGCAGAAAACTAACCATTCAAAAAAATCCTGATGAATTCAAATAAAAATGTAAAATTCAGTGAATATAGTAAAATGTGGCATCACCGTGCTCAGTCTTCAGTTGGTTTGAACCATTTAGATAAACTAATGTTGTATTGACACCATGTAAGCTGGTGAAGTCATTAAGGGGATACCAATGTATAACATTCATTAAAAAACTCCAGAGAAATTCCTGATCTGGAAGAAACTTGTGACCTAGGAGAGGGATGTGAAACTAAGAGATTTGAAGCCAAGGACTTCTTTGATGTAGAGGATGTAAATTGAGAACATAGGACCAAAGTTGTCTTCCGAAAATTCTAGTAAGAGCGAAATAGTTTTTAAGCATTTTATTGTAAACTTGAACAGTTCTTAAATTCAAAGTAAAACAATGAAAAAACTCAGCCAAATATTCTTTGATAAATACATAACGAGGACATTTTTGGCATCATAACTTATCTGTTGTCAGAACAAAGTTACAAGAACCAGAAAACTGCGTAACACTGCTTCATAATGTTGAGTTACTGCCTGTAGGTTATTTACACAGCACCATCTAGTGGTAACCTTGAAATTTGTTTTGCATACACCCGGTACATAGAGTTTCAGTTCAAACTACCCCACAGGCTTCCACAAGACAGCAGACACTGCCTTGTTTCTTCACCTTTAACTTGACTCCATGAGCAACTCTACCAACAAAGTGACATAAAGGCTTCTCAAAGATTTCTTTCATGGCAGAAAAGAAGAGCACGAGTGAGTTGAAAAGTCCTATTTCAAACAGAACAAAAGGCATAAAGGACAGTGACAGGGAAGTCAGCCGTGATTAGGGCAACAAAAAGTGCTCAGGTCATGGATGGGATGTCAGGGTGGATGTGGGAAGAAGGAGGATGAGTGTCATGGAGTTTATGGTCACAGGCTCTGACAGCACTGCAGTTTGTTGCCCTTCTGCCCGTCAGTGGTAGGGGGGACACTTATGTCCACAACATTGTTGCCTGGAGACTCATCGTGTGCAGATCTGTCCGCTATCTGCTTTTGTGACACGATGCGGTAGATTTCTGAAGAGGGAAATTAAAGAAAGAAAGAAAACTGTAAAGCTCATCATTATTTCTGACTTCTTAATGGTGGACTTGCTTTGGCTTTGATTATTTTGGATTAATTATTTGATATTTTTTTAAACTGACAATGATACATTTGCATTACTGTGACATCTTAAATTCTGCAGAATCTTCTTATTCCCACCTGTTAGAATGTTCTTGAATGCTTCTTCTACATTTGTTGAGTCCAAAGCTGATGTCTCAATAAATGACAGCGTGTTCTTTTCTAGTGTGGGGAAAAAGAGACGCATTTAAAAAAAATTTTTTTTAGTGTGGTATCAAATATTTAAAAAATCTACACAGCACTTGATTATTTACCTGCAAAAGCTCGGGCCTCATCAGTGGGCACTGCCCTGAGGTGACGGAGATCACTCTTATTTCCAACAAGCATGATGACGATGTTGTTGTCAGCGTGGTCCCTGAGTTCCTTTAGCCAGCGTTCAACGTTCTCATATGTCAGGTGCTTGGCGATGTCGTAAACTAGGAGAGCCCCAACTGCCCCCCTGTAATATCTGGTGACAGCATAACAAGATTAGGAACCACAGTATGTCAACTATCCCTGGTTTTACTCCAACGCTATTTGTAACAACACATACTGGTTGCAGGCAAAGAAAATACTCACGCTGAGGTGATGGCTCTGTAGCGTTCTTGTCCTGCTGTGTCCCATATCTGTGCCTTTATCATCTTGCCGTCCACCTGGATGCTGCGGGTGGCAAACTCCACCCCAATAGTACTCTTGCTCTCCAGGTTGAACTCATTTCTTGTGAAACGGGACAGCAGGTTACTCTTCCCTACTCCAGAGTCTCCTATAAGTACAACTGGAATCAAAAGAGAAATTAGTACAGGGCTTCTGAATCATCTATACACCGAAGGGGACAGAGATGGTGGTCCTCCGATCGCACAGATGTTTTAGCTCAGGTGACACTGAGCATAAATGAGCAACATCTTATTATATCCTTTATCTCCTGTATGAACAAAAAAAAACTACTGCGTAGTATTTCAGATATTGAAATGGTCAGATTTTATGCTCCATCAACATTTAATTTAACTTAATTCTTACACAGCCCATTTGGAGACTTTCTCAGCTCATTATTACCAATGAAAAAACAACATTGCACAATACCTGAGATAAATAAATCGGATTAAATACAGCAGTATGGAAAGTTATGGAAAAGATTCACTCAGTAATAGTGACAGTGCTGACTGTCTTTGTTGCTTTTTCCCTGCTCTGAAAAAAAAAACCTTATCGGACTTTGCTCCACTGGGACTCATGCAGGAAGAAGCTGCCAGTTCTCTGCACTATGGGTAATCTGACTCAACAGTTTCTCAAGGCCTCCACTCCTGTGTTACTGGTACGAGTCATCGCGATACCCTTTCAAGTCCAAGCTGCCTCACAAGACGTGGTTTTCTTCTATTGGCTTCACCTGCACGCTACAGGGCAGACATAATAAGCTCAGATTTTATCATTTCATTTTAATTGAATATACAAATCTATAGAGAGAATTATTCAAAAGAAAATAATGGCTCTTGCAAAACAATATTTTACGTTACAAAAAACTGCTTTTTCTGATGGTTATTTATCTCCCCTGTGCCTGAATTCTAAAAAGGTCTTATGTTATGGATAAGAAATTAAGGGTAAAACCATAAGAAGTTCACCCACAGTCAAAAAAGGTAACTTGCACCAGAAAAGCAAGCTCAGCAAAGTGTTATAAGGACTCAGGTGTATAGACCATGTGATCTTAAACTTAGTTGTCTACACGGGTCAATCTCTGCTTGTTTGACACAGAAATGCATATTTGGTCATCACAGTAAAACACTGTTTGCCTTAAGCAGCTATCTAACTGAATGGGGCATCTTTATTCCTCAAAGGGTCTTCCCTTAAGTGAAAGAGGGAGTCTCCCACAGAGGAAAATCCTGTTTCCTTTACTCATTCAAGTTATCTGAGCTCACGAAACAACACAAAGAGAAGGAGCTACTCTCGGTTTTCTTGGTTAAATAACTAAGTTTGAAAATTTACTCATATGAATGGCAACTTCTTCCGTAAAGTTAATTGTTTTTAAGAGGGGAGATCCACCCGTTAGACCAGCTAACGCAAACAACCTAGCTTTAGAGGCTAACTCACGCCCTTATTAACGTAAAATCCAGATCGTTTGCGGCAAAGCCCGAAATAACTGAAAGCAGAAACGAAACGACGTAAACGAGCAGCCGTGTGAATAATTGGAAATGGCGACAAGGAAACTTGCTCTAAGACAAGAGACTGCCAAGCTACAGTTAGCTGACACCACCAGCTGATGAGGGAACTGAGCACTGACGTTACAATTAGCTCGCATGCTAACTGAAGCCTAGCAACTTTCTCTGCTTAGCAACATCAATAAAGGTTATCTAACAGTTCCAACTCACCTTTAAATAAGAAATCATATTCGTCGTCTCTGTTCCCCATGATAAGACAAATTCACCTTTCTAAGGTTGGGGTGATGACAGAAAATACTGTCCCTGCCCTAGCCAGGGTGCTGTGCCAAGATGACAGAGACAATGCGCACATTGCGTAGGAAGAGCAGAGCCGCTGGCAGAGCTGCGTTACACAGTCACGTGACGTACAGGTGCTGGTGCTGGGCCGGGTTGCGCGTGCACGCTGAGGCTACTCGCGGCGCGCGCACAGCTCTGGGGAAACCACTGGAAACTCTTGACTGAGAAATGGAAAAGAAAGACTTTAGTTTTAACAACATTCAGAGTCACTGATACTCTTTAAAGCATTATCTAACTCAATCAACTACACATCTTTCTATTTGTCTATTCATAATTAAGCTGTATATGTATGTAACTGTATTTACAAAGCATCACGCCATAATTCACTGGAATTATGTCATTATGTAGAGTTGAATAAAATAATAAATCTCCAGTCTTACAAATCAAAATATAACAGTCTCAACAAAAACTGAATATAATAAAAATTGAGCTAATTTCGACCTTCTTAATTTACTTTTAATTGTTATCTTATCTTTTGTGCAATAAATTGCTGCATTAAAACAGGTAGGTAGAATTGTAGACACTTTTTCCTTTATTCCCATATGATCAAGGTATGTGAACTTATCAAGCTATCACTCAACAAATATGTTCCTTTGTTCTCTTTGATTATGAGTCTCTACTAAGAGGGCTTAGGAAATGTAGCTAGCACTCCTGATGACCTACAATGACTTAGTGGTGTCACTGTCAGCTGTGGCAGCAACAACATGGCTGCTGACAAGAAGAAACATACTGGTGAGAAAGCCAGCTCAGTTCTGGAGTGCTTCCTCAACCCCAAAGGGGTGGGAGACAGATAAAAAAGCTATCAAGGGAGAGCCATTTCCACCCTCTGCATTTAACAGTACTAATATTGAGCATGCCCTTCTTCATCTGTGGGGTCTGAAGGGAAGATAACATGAACCCTTCCTTCCAGCTTAAGTGATTGTCAAACAAAGCCTGCCCCAGTAGAATTTAAACATATTCCCTCCCTGAGTTGGCTGTTTTAAGTATTGTTCATTTATATAATGTAGACCTACGTGTGATATGAATGAATGAAAGAAAGAAAGAAGTTTACTTCTGTTCACTTGCAAAAGTTTGCTCAAAGCAAACTTTCTGAATATTCAAGGTAACTGAAAGGGAGGCTAACGCTTAACCTACGCCTCCAATCCTACAAATAAATAAATAAATAATTGAATCACAAAATAAATGCATAGTAAAAACAATACTGATGCATTGTGTTTTAAACAGTAATTGAAAAAAAAATGTAATAATAAGTGATTCTTGTGATTCTTGTAAAGTGCTTTGAGCCATACTGACATACTACATGTTTTTACTTCTTTACAAGATGAATTCCACAGTTTCACCCCCTTTATCTTAAACAATGAGACCTGATATGTGATCACAGTTTCTTTTTTCTTTCTTTATTTTATTTTATTTTTTTTTCTCTCAAATAAATGAGTGTTCCCCTCAGATGACTGTCTTAATAATAAACAACGTCTGGTGGTAATTGACCACAATAAATTATGTTGTATTCAACTAAGTCTGTAAATACAAGTATATTCAGTTGGAAAAATAGAGGTTTGGTTGATTATTTAAGGATGTGAATAATTTTGCTGTTGATTTACATTGTGTTACATCCAGGGCCAGGTCTACAGAGCTCAAGTGAGACAAGTATTTGATGCCCCCTCCCAAAAGCCAATTCCCAACCATGCTATACCTTGATGAGAACCTTAAGGAAAAAACATTCAAGCAGCACACTGTTAATGTACACAAATGATCGATTCAAAAAAAAAAAATCTGCAAAGAAAAATAATTGTTACAATGATAAAACTACACACAGCAGCTTAGCTTGTTACCACACAATTCCTGAATTATCTTTTAACATCAATATTATCTTGAATCTTAAATTGTCGCTCATAAATGTCACGAGATAATTATTTTTTAATGGGGTTGTTTGTGCTTTTAGCTTAGTTTAGTGAGTGTGTAGTGCCACGTTAGATTCCCCCAAAGCACCAGCAGAGGGAGCCAGTTCCTTACTCACTATGACACATTACTTTATCTATTTTTATACAGAGAACTGTTTTGTCTAAATGTCATAATCTGCTTGCGCCAAGAACTACAGTCTCATTCATTACTTGGATTTTTTTTTTTTATTTTTTTTTTTTTTTTTTTTGCTTTGTTGTGAACAACAGCTGTACTTCAACATTAACACAATCACAACCCTCTCTGGTTACTGAGAGCAGTTGAAGTTTTCTCAGTGTAGGCCTGTTCTTTGACCTTTGTCCTGTTAAGATACTACCTTCAGTTCATAAAATCAGTACCTTTCACTACCAAAGCTCATTTTTCCACTTGAAACTTTGATAAATCATTTCTAGTGGGCCTATTTATGGTGACCCTGATTAAAAAAATGTCAAGAAAGAAAGAAAGAAAGAAAATACAAACATAAACGCGCGCGCACACACACGCACACACACACACACACACGCGCGCGCGCGCGCGCGATGAGGGTGTGTGTGTATGTGTGTGTGTGTGTGTGTGTGTGTGTGTGTGTGTGTGTGTGTGTGTGTGTGTGTGTGTGTGTGTGTGTGTGTTTCTGTTATTGCTTTTTCTTTGTCCTTTTTGCGTTTTTGTTTTCTCTGAACAACAGAAAAAAAATCTCTCTTTTTGTTGTTTTTTATATACCAGGGCCAGCTTAGCTATCACTGGTTCAAAAACCAGCCAAATAATTGCTCACCTCAGTGAGATCTATAACCTCAGGTGGCCCACTTTAAGTAGGCCTACTCATTGTCAGTGAGAGTCGCCTTCTGCACGTTTTGTCATTACTTGTTGATATTGTGCTGACTAAGTCACTCTCAGTAAATTAGTAATAAAAATAAAGGAGTGTCTTTATTTAGTTTTAAAATAAAGGTAATTAGGTTATAGCCGCGAGCAGGTGATTCCCGTCAAGTGGACTACGTCACAAGTTGTTTTACCTGGAACTTGGAAATGTCCCCGCCCACTTTACGAGTCAGCCAATCAGCTGTGTGGACACCTGTCTTCTCTCCACCTTCCTACGCAGGAGTCTTCAGCGTGACAAAACAACCTGTTAGACCATTTATGCGAGGAAATACATCACAGCTACACTACCACGGAAAACTGAGCCGTTCTCAATCACTGCAAACATCGACGCCTTCATGGCAAAGCGAACAGGGCGACTAAAGAGCCAGCTACCACCCTGCTACTATGAGGGATACCTGGAGAAGAGGTCGTTCAAAGACAAGGTGAGCACAGATTCTGTGTCTTCTTTTATCTGAGCAAACGCTATCGAAACACGGTGTGTGTTGAATGCCACATGTAGCCGAAGTTGAACAGCAGAAACTTATTAAGCTTCCATATAAAACACTCATTAAATAATAATTGGCCAATTTAAGTGTCAAATATTTAAGACCGTTACAATTTTCCTCCAGTGATTATTTTAGTGAATGGATAATCTAGATTTAAGCGTGCCAGACAGGGGGAGAAGGCTTTGTGTTTGTGTGTGATAGCATCTCAGCAATGTTTTGAGCATGTCAGAGATCATACAACACACATGCAGCTTCAACAAGTTTTAAATATCAGAGCTAGTCAATGTGCTGTCATACATAATCATTTACTTTTGTTAAGACAGTGAAATAATGCTACCACACTTTGGATGAACAGTTAGAAAAAGGTAGAAAAAAAAATGAAGATGAAGGGTTTTTCCCCCATGGGCGGAGCAGCTGTCATTATATAGTTTCTCTTAACCTTTGTGGACTTTGACTTCTTGCTTCAATATTTTTTTGCCAGTGGGTGAATAACACTTGCACATCTTCAACTGGTCCGACCACTTTTATTGTCCTGTAGAGATTGGAGCAAGTCAAAAAGACAGGTGTAAACTTGCAAAACAGGCTTCGCTGTAATAGATTCTTTATGAAAATCTTTAAAGCCCTCACTGATAAGAGAGCTTGTGTACTACCATAAGAGCGTGTCACAGAAACACAACATAATGTAGACTCATTCATTTATGGTTCAGAGCTTTTGATTTATCTGAAGACATTTTAAGCTGAACACAGACATAGCTGCATTTTCCATTGCAAATTGCACTTTGTGCCATTCAGTGCACTATCTTTTTTGTCTTATTTGAATGGGACAATGCATATTAATGAACAGGCAACAATGCTGTAAATATGCCAGATTTAGCTCAAGGCTCGTTTCCATCCGCAGTCCCATGGGGTAAAAACATACCACCATCTAACTTAAATGTGTATATACTTTTAATCTCCTTTGTACAATTTTTTTCATCTTCTTCTTCTTCCTCTTCTTAGTATTATTATTATTGTTTCTTTTTACTACTTAAGCTCTGTTTTATAGGTTTGCCATATTTAAAGTTTATTCATAAACAATAAATAAATAATACTCTTGAAGATACTTGGCGAATAAAGGCTGTTTCTGATTTAGCGTGGCTTCCTTGTACAGAAAGAATAGCCACAGAGTCTGATGAATTCTCAGCCCACACTTCTGCACAGAACAAAGCGTTACATAAACCCGTATGTCATCGAGTTGAACTGAGCCCAAAATTTAACAGTGTTGTTCAGCACACACATTGTCAATCAAGCACTTAGATCATCAAGACTGTTATGTGAATGTCACCTGATCAGACAGCAGCTATGCTCTTTATTTGCTAGTTATATAACATGCATTTTTTTATATTTCTGTACTCTGTGCATATATAAATCTTTTTTTTTTTTCTTTACTTTTTTGTCTGTGTTCCTATCTTCATGTGTTGTGTGTGTGCGTGTGTGTGTGTGTGTGTGTGTGTGTGTGTGTGTGTGTGTGTGTGTGTGTGTGTGTGTGTGTGTGTGTGTGTGTGTGTGTGTGCCCTCAGACTTCTCGGAAACTGTGGGCTTGCCTGTGTGGAAACACAATCTTCTTCTTCAATGAGAAGAGAGACAATGATGTAAGTAATTTCAGAGATTTGTAGCCTTGTAGAGTAAGCTTTTCATATATTTACCTCAAACTTACTCATTGTGTACCGCTTCCTGTGTCTTTGTGTGTTTTATTAGTATGTGGAGAGAATAGACCTCAGTGAGTTCATGTCAATAACAGACGACAACAGCCAGGATCGAAACTTGGATGCAGCCAGACTCAACCTCCAGATGAAGAATGTGAATGTCAAACTGACTGTGAGTACCTGTGCACAGAAAAGCACATAAATAATTTCATTTACAGCAGTTTTTAATGTTTTAATTTGTCTTTCTTCTTTTTTTCCATCTCTGTTGTTCCTCCACAGGCCCCAAATGCAGAGGCTCGTGAACTGTGGAAGGGCTACATCCACTCTATAGCAGAGGTCTGATGTGTGATAAGTTTACCTGTTCCTGTTCCTTAATCATGTGAATTTAACATATGGGCGTTTGGGTACAATGAACACCCGGTTAAATGTTTCACCTCTTCCTTACAGATGAGTTAAAGTAGAAACTGTGTTTTTCCCTGCAGCTCACGTTGCCTACCTCCCTCAACCTGCTCCCAGGCCAGATGCATGCAATAAAAGAGGCTGTAGAGCAAGAAAAAGAAAGAATAAGATCTGCCTCTTCCTCCCCTGAGAGCGACTTCAACCCTTACGTCAGTGTTAAAGCAGACATGCCAGCGTGAGTTAAATGACACTTATGCTTATGTAAAATGTTATTGATTACTAATGTGCTGAACAAAAGTAGGGCTGCTGTAAGGATACAAAAAAAATCTGTGGATACAGGTTGTGACCTTTGAAACACCAGCGTGTTTGGGTTACTTTTACTGTTTTTGGACTCATTTTTTCTCAAAGGCACGCTAAATTAATAAAACTCTATTCTTATTACAGGCTCCACCTGAATGTTTGAAGTTTTGCTTAACTTTGCCTTTTTTAGCGTTTAGACCAGGAGTAGGCAACCTTTTCCATGCCTTGTGCCACTTCAAAATATACTCATGCCCTAAGTGCCAAGACTTATTTCTTTCATAGATTATTGACAGTTGATAAGAAAGTCTCCTCAGATGGTTTTCCATGCTTAGCTATGCAGTGAGAAATTGTAAAACCTCCATCCATTGCCTGGTTTTTCACGTTACATAAAGTTTTGAATGTGTTGCTTTGTTTCACATACTTTTCTAACACTGTTTAGCCACCAAATAAATGTGATTGCAAGCTAGCAGACTGACGTCCCAAGAGATTTGCAGTGACGCACTTGCAAGATACCTTCACACACTTGTAGCATCAATGATTTAAATCTATTATTTAAAATGATTTGTTAAAATTTTTACTTAAGAACATTTCTAGTGTGCTCATTTTCTTGTTAAGTATTAAATAGAATACAACACAATATTTTTTATTTGCTTTATTTATTTTGTCCTCTGTCTCATTGCAATTATTCTCTAAGTGCCAACACAAGTAGCCTTGCGTGCCAGCTCTGGCACCCGTGCCCTAGGTTGCCAACCCCTGGTTTAGACAATCTAAAGATTTGAAAGTGTTTTTTATCAACTCCAAAAACTCTTAAAATATAAAAAATCCTAGTCATAACAAAGTAAGAAGTATATTTAACAATCTGAAATCACTTCTCTCAGTCTAAGGCTTTTTGTTGTTGCTGTTGTTGTTACTAGCTCTGCTCAGGAAACAGCACTGCCACCCTCATCAGACACAGACTGCGTTTTCATATATTCATTGTTTTTGAATATGTCTTTTTTAGTTTTAAAATTAACTACTGAATTCCTGGCTAAATGAATGTTTTTCTGTGTTTCTCATCCCGTGTTTGCTGCTGTCCTGTAGTTGTTACCACACTCTCTCCCGTTTGGAGGCGGAGCTGCTGCTGGAGCGAGCAGCCAACAGAGGAAACCTCCTGCTGAGGCCGGGGAAAGACGGAAACTTTGCCATCAGCACGAGACAAGACCTAGATGGGTACATATACAAATTAAAGCATAAAAACACATTATTCTAACACACACATTCTACTGTATGTGCAAGCATGTTTGTTTACTGAAAGTTTGATCATAATTACTCCATCACCAAATGACTAGTGCAAAGATGGAAACACAAGGACCAAATCAGTTTAAACACATTGAAACAAACTTGTTTGATGTTTTGCATGAAGTTGTTTCAAATAACTTTTCACCTGTGTCTTTCTCCTCTCTTCCAGTTCTGTATTCAGACACTACAGGGTGACCCGTAAATATGAAGGGGGTTTCGCCATTGATGTGGAAAATCCTGTGAGTGTTGTTTTTGCTGTGTCGACCACAGTTGGCAGGAAAATAACTTATAATACTCCAGTGAATGAGAGCCAGTTGCTTTTGTCAGGAGACGTTTTTACTGCTCAGAAAAGGGAGGAGATTGATTTGCAGTCCAGATTACTTGCAACTCATGACTTACTGGGAAAGAAGGGTGTGATGAATGATAAATACTGTAATAAAATGTCACGTGTTGCTGGCTCTATCACCACAGTCTTCTGCATTTGTGTTCTTTGAACTTCTCAAATATGGCTTTAATTTTACAACCAGTGTTATGACTCACCTCTTGCTCATTTATTAACTAACCCATGTGTACAGTGTGTGTGTACTCTCAAACCAAGGCGTTAGCTCAAAGTTGACATAGTTGTACCAGATTCTATTCAAACATTCTTAAACAGACCCAAAACAACCCCCCACATATGTAAACCTTTGATTTCTTGGACCAGAGAAGCTTCAAACTCATTTTTATTTGCACTCTCTTCACTTCTTGACTCTAACATCACTTAATTAGAGTAGTTAAGAGTCATTAAATTTATTTGTATGAGTTTATTGTGGAGGAGTTAATCTCAAAATAACCATTTGATTTTCCATGTGTAATTTATCACACGTGTTATGTGAAATGTGTTTTCTCTGCAGGTCTTCTGTGCTACATTGCATGATGTGGTCGACTATATGGTGGAAAAAACTGAAGGAGTTTCTATTCCTCTTATCATGGAGGGGATATACGAAAGAAGAATCTGTAAGACATTTTCATCTCAGTTTGTCTTATTTTTTATTTTCATTTACACAAGTAAGAAAATTAACTCTTAAGATGATGACTAACAGTGCTGGTTCTTTTTGCAGCTTTTGTCTGGTCTGACAGTGAAAGTGGGGAGAGAAGTCTTCAACAGGCCAAAACAGATAATGTCCCACCAAGCCTGCCTCCAAAACCAGGTAAAAATGTCTCGTGTCCTTTAAAAAAACATACCAGCCAGAGGTGATATAAAACCAGAAGCTGAGCTATGTAACCTCTTTGCATGACCTGTTTTCTGTCCCTGTCTGATGCATTCATCTACTTGTAAATTCCACCACAGTGGCAGCATTGCTTAATGTTGGACTTTTTCCAAGTCTGTGGCACATTAATGAAATAGCTGAGTTCTGATCTTTCTTATAACCTCAGTGCAATCTGACAGGTTACATAACAAACCTGCTAGGTGCACTGTCTCCAAATTAGAGGTATCTTACATAATTGTTTAGAGCTGAAGTGTTTGGCATCCTGAGCCCATCTTACTGACATCCAGTTAATTACTCCAGTTTTGCTTGTTTTAGAGCTTTTGTACCAAAGATCAAAGTTCATCCATTTAATAATGGACTGTAACTCAAATAAAAGTTGTGAGTTAACATCAGTGGTGCCAAGCCTCTTGAACTTCTGTCTCAAACTCAGTTTCTTCTGAAGAATCCTTTTAATTGACTACATTTGTGTGCCAGCTGGGAAAAACTGTCACACAGTGACTAGTTTTGCCTTTTTTTTAACTTCATGGTGATAAAAAGTAAACATATATAGTTAGTTAAAAAATATTACAAAAGTGTCTGACTAGAGAAGTTTTCTGTTCTCATTTCTTGTGGTTTCAACCGCACATTGAGAACAGTATTATGGTGCCATGCCACTGCCTCAGTGTTTTTAAGACTGTACATGGGCACGATGGTGCTTCAAGCTACTTCCTGACAACATCATGCTAACTTGCTTGGATTGACAGACGGGTTGCAGTTGAAATAATCTACAACCACTTTTTAATTATTCACACTTTGAGGATCATGAATGTCTACAAACTTAAGTTTCATGTTCTATTTCCACCAAATCTTTTTTGCTAAATTTTGCTAAATACTACACACCACACCTCTGATGTTGGTTTATAAAATCTCACTGAAACATTTTTGGGCCTGAGATTGGCCTACTTTTACTTGGGTTAAAGTAATTTGAGTACTACAACACCTGGTTTCATTTTGTTTGTGGTTTTATTTTACACTGAATCCACCACATTTTAACTTTTATGACATAATTTTCTTGTTTAGGTCCAAGAATACCAACCCCTGAGCAAGCGTCAGAGCTAGCTGAAAAGGAAAATATTGACCTGAATAACAAGTGTAAGTATGAGCCACCTCCACCCATCCAATCTGTCCATCTATCATCGCTGCCATTTTCTCTCGTGTCGTGCAAACAGAAACAAGGACAACTTCATTTTTTCCGCTGCTATCTCTGACTTCAGTTTGTGTTTGAACAGTGAAGAAGAAAGAAAAACTCCCAGGGAATGCCTCCGAAGTCCCACAACTGCGTAAGTCCCTCAGTTGTATCTACGATCTCCACTACAGTGAAAACAGGTTTTACTTATATATCTTTTTTTGATCTCTAATCACTGGGTGGTGTTTTTTTGTCTCCCAAAAGCTCCAAAAAAAGCAATGCTGCCTCCAACCCCTGCTCCCCGCAAATCATCCTGTCTGATGCCTCCCTCCTTCAGCCCCTCCTCAAATGATGAGGATATGAAAACAAGAGTCCAGAAAGAAACTCCAGGACAAAGTATGTTTGAAATTCTGTTTGCACTTTCATTTTCAGTCCTCATTTTGAATTTGTATGACATATTTTCTTACCTTGGAGCCAAAACTTATAACTCAATATTCTCCAGTTCCTCTTGCTGCACTGTCTGAGCTGAAGCTCAAACTGGAGCAAAAGGCAAGGTTGCAGGAGTGACACCTGCTGGTGGATCCTCTCAGAGCATCTATGACTCACACCGTCAGAGAAACCTGCATTTTGGGCCTGTCCTACAGGATGAAGCGTTAAATGAAGCAGAGAGCACTTGTATCCACACAGAAAGCCTCCTCCTTGTTTTCCTTGTGGCCTTGCTCCTTCCCGTCTGCTGGCTGTCAGCAGTAAAGCTGCTAAGAAGATTGAGACTTTATCGATCCACCCTTTACCCACACTCATTAGCTGTAAAGAGGAGTGTACCTGTCACATTATCCTCACTGTTCGTCTCGTACGTTATGCACTGTACGCTTATACCAGTGTTGTTTTGGTCAATTATTAAATCTTTGTATAAAATTCATTGTATTTTTTTTTACAAAGCTGTGTTTGTTGTGCCTTTAGAGCATGTAAATATAAGTTTGCTACCTGTGAGTGATTGCGCTGTATATATTTTTTTATGAAATGAACGTCTTGTTTGTGCCACATCAAATCAGAAATATGTGAACAAGCAGTTTCTCGTATGTGCCATGCAACAGTTAAAAATGATGAATCACTTTCATGATGTCCTGTATTTGTTCATTTTCCCTCTGAAACATTTTTTTCCTCCGTTTGATTTACTCCTTGCTGAAGCATTACACAGAGAACAATGTAATCTCACGTCTTTATTACTTCAATGACTGATATGCTATAGTGGAAAACTATTTACAATAAACTGTGACATCATGTCAGCGTGAAATAAAGTGAACATAATTCTCTGGAAGCTTCTTTAAAGCATTGCAGGCTACAGTTACTCAGGAGGGTACAGTCATACGAGGAGGAACGTGGCAAAGCAAGAAGGTAAACGTGTAACATATGACACAGTTGCTACTCAGAAGTCGGGTTGTGCACAAGTAAGGACCCCATAAATTCAGTTTCTAGAGTTTATTTTTCTTCTCACCCAGTTGGGCTCAAAATCTTGCTAACGTCTTTGATACATTTTGTTAGCTGAGACTATTTGCTAACTATGTTATGTTGGACGACAGAGTCCACTGCTAATGGTGGGAATCCTTTTCAGCAAATGAAGTCGTATAATCGGGTATAGACACACACATACTTAACAAACAAGCATTAGGGTGCAGTCAGGTGAACATAATGAATACAGTACAGTCATTTCCAAACTCCTGAAGCCACATCTGAACACTCTGACTCCTCTACATGTAGGAACACTGAAGAAAACTCCCGCGTAACTTTCTGTGCAGTCTAGCTGTCAGATTAGGAGCACAGCTTAGAGTGACTCTCTTAGTTTAGACCTAACTGGACCTCAGAAGGAGGTTAAAGAACCCAGTTGCTTGCTGAGTGTGGGACCAGACTACAGACAGTGACGTAGTAAAAACTGTTACTTCTTCATGCTTTTGTAAGAAAAACTAAAGACACATGTCAAGTACGTGTTGGTTATTAATGCTGGCAAAGAAGAGCTGAATAACCTGATCAAGTAAAGAACTACATTCTGTGCAGTAGCATTGTCTAGTAGCAAGTTGTTATCTGGATTACATAGGTTGGCTGAAGAATAGAGTCAGATCCAGTACATGGTAATTAACACTAAGCATCGTCTTATGTTACAATGACACTTGCGCAACACGTTGTACACTGTATAGGGAGACTATTTCTTGCAGTGAATTGTTAGCATGTTGGCCAACAGTTTGGAAATGAGGAGGAAGGCACAGGGAAAGAGCGCACAGGACAGGCCTTGACCCTGTGCCTGCAGCTAGCTGCATTGACAGTACGGCTGAAAGTTTTGGTGATGGGCAGGAAAGAAGGGCAGCGGCCAGCGCTAAATCGTTGCTCTAGCAGCAGTGGGACAGTGCAGGATGAGACATGGAGACAGGAATACTAGTGAGACTAAAGCTAACGTGTCCAAAGCAACCACAACAGCCAAGAGTCACACTTCTGAAGAATTCTGTCAGACAGCACGGGTGACTCACTCGGTCTCATAACCAGTTGTTGTCATGCATCACAGATACTGCATGTGGAACAGGCTAAACCAACAGATTCCAGTGATGTAACTCTTCCATGACATGGCTTTGGCTGCAGCAGAGGTGATGTCTGCAGCGGTGACTGTACTGAAGCAGAGCTGGAAGGTGTCCAGCTGGCTCGATGGATGGGTCTAAGTGAGGCTGGCGTTGGAGCTGCTGGTGTTGCTGTTTTTCCTCTGTCCACTTTGCACTATGCTGGGGACCTGCAGACCCGTCACCACCGAAAAACTGCCGTTCCACACCTGCAGGGGGAAGAGCACCAAAGAGCAGTGAAACAGAGAACAGTAACGTAATGGGAGAGTTTTACATCTGACGGTTTTGAGGACAGCTCTCACCATGAAAGCTGGTATAACTGGCTGCTGGAACTTGGTTTTGAAGGTGTGCATTAGCTGTTTAGTTTTGGCGTTGTAGAAAGACAGTACACCTGGAGGGAATAAAAACAACATACTTGTTACTTGACAAAAGGAGGGCTTTAACTTCAAAGCTTGTTTGGATTTTCTTTTATGTAAAAATTCCAAGAATAACATTATTGAAATGATAGAAATGTTTCTTGTTGTGTCTTGTCTTTTTTTTTTAAAAGATACAATATGCAAAAGGTTTTCTATTCATGATACCTTTATAACATCTTGGGGACCACTAATAATATAGAGTTAAATTACGATTGTAAACGGAAAAGTTTTAATAAGAAGTTTTAATAAGAAGTTTTAATAGCTCAGATATTGAAAGATGAAAATCAAAGATCATCCTACATTTTAGCGCAACAAATAAAAAACCAAACTTTATTCAAACAGCTCATTAGTTCATTTTTTTTTTACTGATCAGAGACATATGAGATTGTTGCATCAACAGAAAATAATGAGAATAGCTCTGTTTTTTATCCTGGATCAAGTTTTAATGGTTCCTAAATTACTGTGTGCACAGACCACCAGTCAGTAACCCAACCAATGTCTCCATGCGTGTTTCTAAATCTTACCTTCGTCATAATTAACATAGACTCCTATACTGTTTGGGATGGGGCAGTCCAGCGTTCGAGCCTTGTTGTTGTGCTTCGCTGTGAGGCTCTGCTGCAGCCAGTTATTGAGATGGATGCACCACGAAGCTCCGCTTTTCCCCAGCTGGTCGAATCGTCCGAGGCTCCTCAGGGCCACACCCACAGCGAAGGCTTTGCTCTCTTTGTCAAACTTCACCTCCCAGTACTGCTGACCAGCGTCAATCACAGTGTCAGCTGGTAACAAACACAGAAAATGATTGGTTTACAGTGTCATCTGCTGTGTGTGGCTGCATAATACAACATCGGTGTTTGTTAACAGTTGTTGGTGTGGTGTTTGATTTAAGTTGTGTTGGCAGTTTTGCATAGGGAAAAGAGGATTAAAAAGACATTTGTGTGTGTGGGTGTGTGGCTTTTGGTGAGACTGTTGACTGTTGGTTGTGCACTCCTGTGGGCAAAGGGTAGTTGGATTTAAGGGCATGCGAGATTGTTTTTAATGGTTTGTGAAGCACTTTTTGTTGCATCTTTTTGTATGAAAAACGCTTTATGAATAAAGTTTAATTTGATTTTAAAAAACTGTTGTACAAAAATTTCAGTAACCGTTTGCAGTGAAGTCAGTTTCTAAGATCTGTACAGATAAGAGCTCATGTTGGCTTTCTCTAGTGCAAATATGCATAAACCTTAAGAGGAAACCACTTTGTGCCTTAATTTATAAATGAAAGTTCATCTTGTGAGGTCTGTGGCTAACACCTAGCTCTCATTAGGAGCTATCGGCTAGTTGTTACAAAAAGGTGACAGTATCAAAGGTGAGCCCATACAGCAGATATTTCTCACCTATTCATTTTGCTTTGAGTAAATAAGTGATTTTTGCTCTCATAGCAGCTCAATTCCCAGGACTGTACAGCCACAGCTGCAGCCTGGTGAGTTTTATTCCTAGAGATGTAGGGATGTGCTTTTGCTTACCCAGCACTGTGTACGACTCTGCAGTAAATCTGTCTCTGCCTGGCCGGGCTGTTGGCGCTCTCTTTGGGGACATCAGAGCTGATCTGATGAGACAGAGACAGAAGGCTGATGACAAATACTCAAACACTCCAGATTGTGAGAAGCACTCATGATGACAGTAAAGTACACGTCCAAGGGCCTCGAGAGTGTTAAGACCGTTCATTTTTTGATCCATACAAACCTGGCCGGTGAGTGCATCGGAGAGTTGGTTCGGTTCTTCTCCTTGCGGATGTCTTGTATCTTTCCACCACTGCTGTCCCACTCCACACTCAGGTCCTCAACCTTCAGGTTCTGGTGGGCGGAGGTAGAGTCCAGTTTGAAGTTGAAGGCTGCAAATGAAAAATGAGTGAAGACATCAGAAGACGTGAATGAATATGTAGCAAGACTCTACAATCAGAGACTCATCATGCATTGTCAGTCATAACAAACAATAAGCAACAATAAAGCTCTGTTCTCCCAGAGAAGTTTCCTTACCGTGAGTTTCTAGTGTAACCGGCTCAGAGAACTCCCCTGCCACGGCTTTGTTACATGCTTTCACTCTGAATGTCAGGTATCGGGTGTCAAAGCGCAGACCTTACAGGTAAAAAACAAGTTTCCTTTATGAGTCACAGCTTCCTCCTTCTTCAAACAACACGTCTACCCACAATCCCCCTCCTACCTGTGAGTGTGTGCTCCATTTCCCGTATCCCCTCCACTACCATCCAAGGGTAGTCCTCTCTGATGCGCGGTGGACCTTCATGGTTTGTGCGTCGATGCTCCAGTATGTAGTGGTCAATCTTACCGTCAGGCTCTGGTAAGGTCCAGAGAACGGTCACTGTGTTGTCACACACCTGACACTCTGCGACCTGGATCTCTGGAGTGGCTGGGACTGGAGAGAAGACACAGTTTGTTTGTCTGTTTGTCTTTGAAGCACTTCTTCTTATCATTGTGTTTAAATACTATGCAAAATATCACAGCATAGTACATGTGCAGTTAAAGTTGTGATCACAGTGGTTTTGAATGAAGTGATTCACATTTATAATTTACCATGACGCATTATGGCACAAGGGGAGTATTTCAAGTGCAGCAATGACTGAAGCCACCTGGGGGCAGAGTTGCTCCCAAACAAACTTGCAGGTAAAAGGCTTTGCAATCTTGCTTGCAAAAAATAGGGTATTTTCTACATTTATCATGCACAGAAAGAATATCTTTCATAGAAATATTTTACTTTCTTCCTGGTAAATTTAAGCCTGTTTTTAATCCTTAAATTGAGATCTGCTTGCCCTTCTTGATCTTAAGCTTTGACTTCAGCCCTTACTACCAGCTAATTCATCAACTTCTCCTTGTCCATAAGCTATTCGGGGCTTAACAGGTGGCAAACAATAGCTTTATCAGAACTTTTAACAGGAAACAGCTGCTAACAGTGACTCCTAGCCCTGAAGGAAGCTGCGTGGGGCTGTAAACCACACTACTGCATTAGAGAGGTTAAGAGGCCTTGCACAGCTGCAGAGTCGGGTGACAGATCTCCGTGGTTTCATCACTATGAGCGCGACCCCCTTCACAGTTCATGGAGTAGTCGTTTCACTCATTAATGTATTAATTTTAAATGAGAGTAGCTGAGTGCAGCCAAAGGAAAGGGCCCCTGCTTTTGTTTCGTAATTTGACTTCCTGACTCTAGGACTCATTACACATTGGTTCTTTACGTCTAGATATCATTTTTTCTGTTCTAGTAGAGTTGGTGCTAACAACTTTACATAACGTTGGGCAGTTTAACCTGTAACAATCTAAAGCCCCTGGGAGCTGGATTGCCTTTGTGAGTAATACACTTTCCCCATGCACAGAAGCTAGAGAAAATGTTGTCGCGTTTTCTGGCTCAACACTCTGCTGAATATCTTCCTCGACCCTTCACTCCCCTCATTTCCTGTCTCTCTTAAGCTGCCCTGAAAGACTTATTCTTAAAAAATGCATTACTGAAAGAAAGGTGATTTGAAGTATAACTAGTTAAAATATTTCAACTACTTTTGTAAATGTGTCCATACTTTTAAAAAATGTATAAGTCTGAGCTTGTTTGACGATCAAAATATCTTAGAAGAGGACAAATCTTTCTCTGGTTTATTGTTTATTTCGTGCTGGCAAAAAGTATCAAATTCGCAGGGGGAAAGGGGCAAATAAGCCAAGCACAGCTGTAAAAATACACCACTGTACTGGCGAGGTCAACATTTGTTCCTCGATTGTCTCCATCTGTATATCTTTGTTTCAAAAGTGGGACAGACCTGGTAGAAATTTGAGGCCTTGTAACATCTCCCTCTCCTGGCTGAAATCCACCATCAGGTGACTCATGTTGTTGCTGGCTTTAGCCTTCAGGGAGAGGCGAAAGGCTGGAGCCATTGTCACACTGCAGACAAAGAGAAACACACAAAAACACACAAACAAGCAGAGTGGAAACAAACAACTGTCGTTATTCAACTGAATAAAACAACAGATGAGTCTAGTACTGCTAACTAAGACAAGGCTACTAACTAGACGTCTGTTTCTACTGCTGAACTCATCACCCTAATAAACATTAAAGCTGGAGAAAGGGAGCAGCAGTCATCGAGGCTGGCACACAGTGGTACAGACTCAAGAAGACAGTGGGAAACACAAAGACAAAAGGCTCTGGAGTGGAAAGCTTTCCATGGTGCTTATTGTCTACAAAATGGGTGCGGTGACTATATTTCTGAATGCATGCAGGCAACATTATGAGAGGGCTTCATGTTTAAGGGAGTCTATGACAAAAGGGAAGCAATGGATGGCTGAGTACTATACCTATCCTTAATGTCTTTGGCCGCCTGGAGGAGAAGCAGAGGGCGTGGAATAGAGAGGAGAGATACGGAGCGAAGAGAAAACTGAGTCGTAGCCCATCAAGTAGTCATTTAATATAAAAACATGCTGGTGGTTGTGTTAAGAAAACTGGTAGTGAGACACCACAAGAAGGAAAGATTGCATCATAAATATGGACAATGAAATTCACCATCAGTCATTATAAGTGTGGTTATAAACAGCAAGCAGAGCAAAGAGTAAAGCGGCGTGTCGTCAGAAGTGGAGTCGGGTAGTTACCTGAGTGAAGCCATCTGTTTCAGAGGAGCAGAGCGTCTGATTGGCCAGCTCCAACAGCTCCTCTGAACTCTCCAGGGCTTTAGAGCAGGCGCTCAGCTGACTCTGAGAAAAAATATCATCCCACAGTCAGACAGAGGACGTCTTCTAACTCCTACTCATTCGAGCTCCTGTTTGATATAAAGGGACGACTATGTTCCCTGCAGATGCATCATTTGAGCGTCATCACTCGATCCCGAGGCTGAGGAGTTTCTGTCCAAGACAGCATTTTATGATAACACCACCATGAGACCCTGAACAGAGTGAAATGTTAAATCTCTTTTCTTTACATGTGGAGTAGGATATTTTCTTTTCAAACTAGAGGCTATGTTAATTAATTTCAGAACTTAAAGCACGATGAGGAGGCAAAAAATATAACCTTTATTTGAACGGATTGTGCCTTCTTTTGGTTTTTCTTTTAACATATCATTCTTTATCTAACATTTGACAGTCTGGAGCCTGTTGCAAAGTCTCCTGTGTTCCAGGTAAAGCACCTACCCCTGTGTTTACAGTGAGACCGTTTCCCCTCCGTGTTTGTTTTCATAACGCAAATGGCATACTGGTTGATGTGGATATATAAATAAGTTTCCCTCAATTCTTATTCTTTTCGTTCCTGGTAGACTTTAGATCCCAATGCCTAGCTTGTTGCATGGAATAATTACCAGGTGTGATGATGGCGTTAAGAGTCTCCATGACTTAAGTTACAGCTTTAGGATTATCTCTTTACTTTCATGTCATAAGGGAGAGGCAATGCATGTTTTGAGAAGTGACATCAAAAGAAAAAGAAAAAAAAAAGAGAATCCCATAAATTTTCATACTGCACAGAATGTTTTTCTTCTTCTTCTTCTAAATACCAGCAAAAGAAAATTTGATAAGCTACATCTTCTGTTGTTGAGCAGGTTTTATTTATTTTCAAACTAATAACAGCACTTACTTGTAGTTCATATGTGCGGCTGGCTCTTTCCTGTTTGATCCGAGTCAACATGTTTTCCTTCATTTCGTCGAGAACAGCATGAAGGGAGGTGAACTCAGTCTCTAGATCCTCCTGGACTCTGTTGGAGTTTGCCTGATGTTACAAAACAAGACTCTGTTATTTGACTTAGTTAAAGCTTTGGACCATTTCAATATTAGCACACCGGTACTTTCTTTTTAGCCAGAAAATTCAAACCTGCTTTCTTTAAATAGTCAAATGCATCACTTGTTGTAAACACTTTGCTTGAAATACAAGAAAATCTGTTTCTTCAGTGCACCAATCTGGTCTGACACCCACTTCCTCATGGTGGCTTCAGAGACATAAAATTACAATATGATATTTGCCAATCTTGTTGCTGATTATTTTGCTTGCTTTTTGAATGTCATAAAGAGGCAAGATCATCGATTTTAATTCATCACAAGCTGTTGAAAATTCAGTACAGTGGATCTAAGAACCACACCTTGTTTAAACTGTCCAGAATTAAACTCAGATGAACATAAAAACACTGAATGCAGTCACTGATCATTCTTGCATGTGTTTTGTACCTCCAGGTTTTCCAGGCTCTGTTTTAGAGTGCAGGCGAAGTTTGAGATCTCCTCATTCTTCATAGCCAGCGTGTGGGTGATCTTGCGCAGAGATTCCTTGAGAGAGACAGGAAAAAATACTTTTGTTATTCCAATCTTTTTGTTGTTTTTGAAAAAGACTGAGTGAAAGTTTAAGTCATCTTGCACAATGATATTTACACCAGTCTGAGAGAGCTTATGGGCATCAATGGCTGCAGGTTTCTCCTCTAACCAAAGGCATAAGCTGCTCTTTCTCACCATAGACAGTGTTTGTTGCTGTGGAGATGACACATCAGGCTTTAGGCTGCAAGAGCCCTTTTAGATATGATTAAACACAGGATCAGAGAGGAGGGAGGACACTTCACGGGCGGAAGGATGCGCATTTCTAATTGAATTATGCAGCCTCACAACCTTTGGACAGGCGACTCAAAGAGACTGGACACACACACTTAGTCGGTCATGTTATAAATATTTCCTCTTGGATGCTGGCTGCCGATCTCCTAATATTTCATCTCAGAGTGACCAGTGCTCCCCAGAAGCCCATTCATACGAAAGGACTGTGCAATGTTTGTTGATGCGAGAGGAGCTGCGCAAAGGCCCCCCGTCCCATACCGCCGGTTTCTCGATAACAAGTCACGAAAGGAACGACCAAGGAAACCTCACCTTCAACCAGACACCCACTGACTCAAATATAAAGCAAATATATGACATAGAACTCCGTGCCGCATCCAAAACTCCCAAACACTGCAGCTTGTTCCCCTCCTCCCTTTGTACACTACGCCCTGAAACGGCTTCCCCCATCAGAGACACCTGTTCCTCCGGTCCCGGCTCACCTTCTGGTCCCCCATGTCGCTGCCCCGATGCACCGGTGCCGCCCGAGCTGCAAACACCGCCGGTGTACCTCCTAAGTCCCCCGCTTTTTGGTTTCTTAGCACGGCGGAGCTGGTACTGATGCTGCCGGAGTGCAACGCATCTTCGTAGGGACACCAACCACCAACGCCTTTGGGCCGTAGTACGTACAGCGCATGCGGCAGCGGAGGATTCTGGGTATTGGAGTCACTGTTAAGTTACCTTCAGGGTCAGTCGGAGAGTAGTTCAGTGAAAGGCAAGGATATCAGTGTCACCGTGCTCACAACATAGCACCTTTTATCTATTTGCTTATCTACTTATTTTCTGCACTGTTTTATGCTGACTATATCTTTGTCACTAAAAGATAAATTTGTTTGTGAGCAATCAAAATATTGACTTTAACAATGAGCGTACAGCATATCAAATGCGAAAAACGACTATATAACACACACAGATAGATAGATAGATAGATAGATAGATAGATAGATAGATAGATAGATAGATAGATAGATAGATAGATAGATAGATAGATAGATAGATAGATAGATAGATAGATAGATAGATAGAAATCTTAAATTATTCTAAAAAAATAAAAGTGTTGGGCTAAATATGTTTTAAAATGTACCATTGAAAATGGCAAAAAAAGAAAAAAAAACATACATTTAACATGTATTTTTACCTGGACCAACTGTTGATGTCTCTCAGATTGTGTATGGTGATACTAAGGCTGTTTTCCCACTATTTTAGCAGTGCCTAGTGGTTTTGCAAAAAATGTAGTGTGTAGTATGTAGAAATGTGTGTGTGAAATGTGTGAAAATGTGCAACATCTGATGTCATACTGATCCAGGAAACGTTATCAGAATACAACTGGCCAGTCTACCCTGTATTTTTAGGCTGTTTTTCAAACCACCCACTTTATCTAAATGTAGTATGTACAACATATTTCCTACTGCTTTTGAATGGGGGTCTTGTCTGTTTGTAGTATGCTTTGCAGGTTTTCAGTTTCGGATGGAAAAAATGCTCCCGTATTATCCACACATGGTCTACAACTACCTACAGCATTCATATGTGGTAGGTAGTGGGCGGTTTGAAAAACAGCCTCTTACTATTTTCAGTACATAGGCCTAAGTAAGTTCACCCTGACAATATGGAAAACTGTAGTGCACTCTGATTACTCAGCTCAAAAAGTTGAGTGTAAAATGCTGGACACTTCTCAGCCATGATGATTGCCACCTTAGGAGCAGAAGAGGTGAGAACGGATTGGCCTTTCATGTACACACCTGATTTGTTTGGGTCCGGTGGCCCTTATCTTGTAGCGTCAAAGAGGGATTTGTAAGGGGCAAGCGTAGTATTCACAAATGACTCACAGGGATGCTCCATATCAGCAGAGGTATCAAGTAACTAAGTAAAAATACTTTGTCACCTTACTTGAGTAAAAGTTTTGGGTACCTATACTTTACTTGAGTAATTATCTTTTAGCCAACCTTTTACTTCTACTTCTTACATTTCCATTACACCTGCACATGACACAAATCACACCACACTTTAGCAACGACATAACAGACTCAGAAGGGGGAATGAACATTAAGAACTACAGGCCCCTGTGGCACCGCCTATGCTTTTGACCTTAATGCCCCCTCGCCCACCCCCCTTAACATACTTTTACTTTTATACTTTAAGTAGTTTTGTAACCAGTTCTTTTGCACTTCTACTTAAGTAAAAAGTTGAGTTGATACTTCAACTTCTACAAAAGTATTTTCAAACTCTAGTATCTATACTTCTTCTTGAGTAATGAATGTGATTACTTTTGACAGATCTGTGTATCAGAAATGATGCTTAGTCGAAGCATTTTCTTCTGGGTAGCAGTAAGCTTTCAGAAAAATAATTCAGTTGCTCAACTTTAAAAGGCGGTCTTCCAAAAATCTTTAGAGTCTAATCTTTGAAATGGCAGAGCAGCACAAGACATAACACAAAATTGATGAAAAAAAATTGAATCTATCTATCTATCTATCTATCTATCTATCTATCTATCTATCTATCTATCTATCTATCTATCTATCTATCTATCTATCTATCTATCTATCTATCTATCTATCTATCCATCTATCCATCTATCTATCTATCTATCTATCTATCTATCTATCTATCTATCTATCTATCTATCTATCTATCTATCTCCATGACATAACATCTTCTTTCCTTTGTCTTTTTTGAAACACTGACTAATATAAAAGTATAGTTTTGTATAGAAGACTATAGTTTTATTGTAATGAAATTAAATAAAGGACCAAAACCCAAAAATCGCCCTCCTTCAGGGACTTGTTTTGTCCTAATCCAAATTATAAGCAAAATGAGATACGATTACTCTTTTCAATCTCATAATATCCTTAATTTTCCAAGTAGAGAAAACTAACATGTAATTCTGCTGAAAATGTATATTTTTCTTTTTTAAACCAATGAACAATCTTAAATCTCTACATATTACTTTGAGACCAGTTTACTTCAAAGTAGACAGGATCTACTTGCAGTCTCTTTGCAAATGAAGCACCTCAGCTTGTGGTTTCCATACACAAACAGATTTTTCACAGGGGGTCTTTTTTTCACTCACACAAATTGATAACTAACAGAGGACTGTTATCATGTCTGTTACTTCACATACAGTGAACAAACCACAACGTTGCACAAGAAATGAAAGTAGATCAATCTGGTTGAGTCTCTGATAGAATTCGGTCTGGGTTAGACTGTACTCTTGATAGCATAATTATATAAAATCAAAGAATTACTGCTTTTGAGCAAGAACAAGCAGAGAGCTGGTGCAGAACTGAGCTCTAATTTTGCACCAGTTTACGACAAGATAATCATCTTCACTTGTGAGAAAATATCTGATCATCATCGATCTTGTTCTGTGCTTCAAAAGGTATCAAGTAGGCTGTGGTTGGAGATTGTTTCAGAGAGTTCTTCTTGCTTAGTTGTGTCTTGTCACAGGAAGCCAAGTGCCTCTCTTCTAGTGAGAAGCTGTGGGGATAAGGTGAAATGTGTTTTGTCACCCTTGCACCAAAACCCACAAAGGTTTCTAAATGGAGACTGCCATCAAGATAAAGAAAAGTGTCTTCAGCAGGATGTCCTTTATTTGTAAGTGGGTGAGAAGAAAAATGCAACTTTGACGTCTTGTGATCAAAAGAAAATTAAATAACGCTGTTTTAGTGTTTGTTTAGTGTTTCCACTTTCTTGTCTTTAGAAAGCCCACACCATTTTCCATCATATGTTGTTGTTTCTTTAACCTACACATCTCAGTAAAGGTATTTCTCACATTCTCACAGTTCGCTAACACTCATCAAAAAGTCTTCTCCTCCTCCCACCCACACACAGTTTTTTCATGTCTAGTTGTGTCATGTGTGCAGACAGGATGAGACTGAGAGGAAGACCACCTCTCATTTGATATCATGAAGATGTGGCGGAAAGAGTTGACTCTGATGTTGCTTACAGGTAAGAAAACAGCTTTTTTTCCAGACTTACACTTTGGCTGATACAAAATTATGAAATACTTAAATTGATATTTGTTGGCAAAAATGTTTCAGACACTGGTAAACTGAACGGACCAACAACTTACGCTCATCTCTTTCCACCATCTGTCATTCTAACTATCTGTCTCTGTCTATCCATCTGACTTCCTCTCTGTCTGTCTGTCTGTCTATCCACCTCTCCATTTGTCTATTTTTGTTATGTTTCTTTCTGTAGTGGCACTGATGGTGATATCTGGTGAACATCTTGTGATTTTGAATCGGACACAGACAACAGTGGTACATCCTACTGGCTCCTCTCTGACTCTAGGATGCAGTTTGGAAACAAAGAAACTCGAGAGATACCGCATGTCCTTGTACTTTAACCCCTCTGGATGTACATTCACTAAATCACACAAAATATATGAGCTCTTTAGAGTTGCAAATGACACCAAAATTAATGAAAACAAAAGGCAGCTCCAGACGAATCCAGGAATCTCCACTGGGGACACTGGGGTGTTGAAAATCACTATGTTAAATGCTACAGAAGCAGACAGTGGATGGTACTTTTGTACCCTCATAGCAGAGATTCCTGACTTGGGAAACGAAAGCACCAATGGAACACAAGTCATTATAAGTAAGTATGACTTTAAACTCTTAAATCCAGGAAGCCTGCACTTTACCTACTTTCAGTTTTTCTCATTTTCTTTGGAACAATGTTCAGATAAATGTAAATTCTGAGGACGGTTAAGATTCATTTCCTGAGAACAGCTCTTACACGCATCAAAATCCCCTGGTAAACCTGAAAAAACTATATGTCACCAAAAAAGCAAATTTGTCATGTTGAATATGTACCTGATAACATGAATACATGTAACTGTTTTTTTATTAGTTGATACCAAAGGCCTGTATTTGGCCTTCAGTTGTTATCAATCAAAGTGCGTTTTTTTTCTTGTGTCTTAATCAAGTACAATTTTCTTGAAATTAATGGTTTGGTACAAATTGTTCTCAGATACACTTATCCTATTTATTTTCATTTCAAATACTAAGTTGGTAATATTGGCACTAGCCACTTTGCTGCTAAATTTCCCTTAAGACAGATTTCTTGTAAGTTTTTCTTACGGGAAAAATGTACTTGTTTAGTTTTTTGTGTTAGGACAATATTCTTATTTCAAGAAAACTGACTAATAAGTTTTTCTCACCACACTGGCAGACTGTGTTACTCGTATCAAAAAATTCAGGTGTCATGTTTGCCTTGATATCTTGAAAGAGACTTTTTTTTCTGTGTTTTTTCAGGTGACTCTAGCTCATGTTAATTGTAGTATGAGTTCATTTCTTACTAAAATATGACATAAACACCTGTTTAGATTTCAGTTTTTATTTAATGCAGCATATAGCGCTACTCTAAGTCCAAACAGTCATTACTAACCAAACGGTCTTGAAAACACTTGGTCTAAGACATCCATTGATAACTCAAAAGATCAGTTTTTATTATAACAAGCCCAATGTAAAGCAAAAGTTTTCTAAAGAAACTTAATATAACAGAGGAAGTCTTGATTGATTTTAGCCTTAATAGTGGTATTTGCATTAATCAGAAAATCCACAAAAGAGCCCTTGGCAACACTTAGCAACAATGGAAAGGGAAAACTTTGTCAAACCAGGGTAAAGACCTCATACAGAGGTCAGGTGAACAGCTATCTGATGGGACTGAGCTGAAAGAGGAAGAAGCAGCGAGAGGAAAAGAATTGACAGCTTAATACCTTTTAACTGACTGATTGTTGATCAATTTAACGGACACAGCAGTCACTTTTTTTCAACACGTATCAGCGCTTATTACAAAGAGACATATACGGACTGGACCATGCATTGAGTCTTACATAGTGCAATACATGTGATATAGCATTGTTATTACAACTTTAAATAAAAACAGCCATTATCTAAACATCAACAAGAAACTTGTATTCAAATTTCAAACAGTGATTTTTAAAAATGCAAATAAACAAAGTACTGTCTCTCTCATATACTAAAGTAGCTTAAACACTGTGAAGAATTGAAAAAAAAAAAGTTGAAAATTTTAACCAAAGCAACTGAGAAACACTGCAAAAGCACTCCTGCTCTATTATAATGTCCTAGCAACATTTATTACATGTTTACACTCTGTTATTAAGCTGTACTTGTGAACACTGGACACAGTCTTTTATATCGCTGCAACTCTTTTATCTGCTCTGCTTCTTTAAGTAACTTTTGTTTCCTCCATAACAGCAAAGAGCTTGGAGCACACAACGAACCCATCAGTAACCATAGTTACGGGTAAACAAGGTGTGTGTGTGTGTGTATATAAATACATACAAGTATCTGACAATAATAAACAAGAATGCACTGTGTGTTTTGCACAGTCATGCTCATTTTTTGGTGGTAAGAGTTCCCAGATTGATACACATTTAGGAGTGATTTGAGTTCATGTGTAAAAGCCGTGGTGTGCTTCTAAAAGCAAGTTGTTTCTAGACTCTGATGTAATAATATGCTTGATCACATATTAAACAAGATTATTTAAGTCCATTCTTTTGAAGTGACCAAAATGTTTTCTTGTTTATTCAATGTCAAACTTATATAAGAAGAAATTAACTATAACTGTTTCTGAACAGACTGGACCACCATGTGCACACTGGCTAACTTACGCACACAGATGAACGTATTGTTATTCTCAACTCTACTTCTTTTTTTTCTCAGCAGAAACTATGGAAGAAACTGTGACTCCAACACCCAGCAGTCCTCCCACAGACTGGTGGCTTTGGATCTTGATTGGAGTGTCTGCTGTTATCTTGATTATCCTATTGGTTGTGTGCATACTGATGAGAAGAAGTTACAGCAGACGCAGAGGTACGGGTCCTTTTTTCATCTCAGAGTAAATATAGCCATCATTATCTTATAAGAATTGTGTACGCCGTGGGCACAGAACCTCTCTGCACAGGGGTGAAGGCGCTCCTGAGAAAAAGAGGGCAAGACACAAAAACACAACCACTCCCAGTAAATACAGAAATGTGTCATGCTCATGAGTCAGTGCCACCAGATCATTTTGGCAATGATTTGTAATTTAAGAGAAGATTCTTGTTCTAAGGACACGCTCTGAGAAGCAGGTGGTTTGTGTGGTTTAACAGCAAAGTGTGAAACACATTTTTGTGTCAAAGTATGAAGAGGGAACAGCCTGCCATCTCTCGTGTGGTTTCCGTAAAGATTCACACTTTGTTTAATTTGTAAAACACAACGTGACCCAGAAAGGGAAATGCTTTCATGATTCCGGCAAGGCTCACTGTATGCGGAGCGTGGTGGGCAAAGAGAACAATACCAAGAAAAATATCAGATAGATGCAGAAGTAGCACAAGTGAATAATCCACCCACACCACACAGAACACCACTTTAACCAGCTTTGGCAGTCTTAAAACCTACTTTACCTGAAAATGAACCATGGCTCGTGCCACAAGATTAACTCAAAGACATCTTTGGACAGATTTTTGATAACTAGAAGTCTAACAGCGCTTTATCATTCAGAAACAAAACTTCCAACACATTACTCAATGAACATGCTTACATTCAGATCATTACCACATTGTTCTGAATACACTGGAGTATTGGATGATTGCACAAATAAATAAACAAATAAATAAATAAATAAATAAATAAATAAATAAATAAATAAATAAATAAAGTGAGATTGCTTTATTTTACCATCCATCTGGATGGCAGTTTTTCATATTAAAGATAAACTGACAGTAGGGATTAATAGTACCAGTAAAATATCCTTTTCAATTGACTTAAGCCTTTTACCTTTCTCAAAGCAAATTTCCTGTGGCTTTAACTTATCTCAGAAACACTCTTAATAATTATTGGTGACCAAAATGGGTACTGATGCTTTTCAATAGCATTTATTGTGGAGTTAAATACTTCACTCGTCATACACAACCTTTCAAACATACAGAAGTTGGACAGCTTTTTCTGGAGCTGGCAATAACTTTGGCCAAAAGAAAAATCGCTCTATCATAAAAAGAGTTGGTGCATCAAGTTTGAGCAAATGGTTTTCTGAGATGCCCTTGGAAAAGATAATGTACACTATGAGGGAGAAAGAGTTACTTTTCAATAACATCTTGGGTCCTTTTGTAAACTTATTAACTATAGACATGACACATCTGTTCAAAAAGCCAGGGGAAGAATAGACAGATCTCTGAGGTGACCACATTAGAGATTTGTATACTAGACTGTGATGTGGCATTTTAATCAATCTCTCACTCAAACTTCTGACACAGTACAAGAACTTCCTTTGTTCTCTTTGACTTCTTTTAAGATCTTTTTTCTTTTTTTTATTTTGTACAATCATTTGTATTTTTAGCATGATATTACATGTATTATTCTAGTCAATATTATAAATGTTAGTAAAGTTATTATCACTACCTCTTTTAATAACAACAGTACTCATGTAAGTCCTAACTTAACTCCTTATTGTAATAATTTATTTATTTATCTATCAGTAATGTATTTAATTATTATTCAAATTATCATTAAAAACAAAATTATCATTTAGTCCTAAGTTATAAAATTGTTTGTTTAAATCAACAACAACAAAAAAAAAAAAACTTTGTTGGAAAGCATATAGAGAAAAAGAAAAAGTGGGACAACTGTGTTATCTTCAGTATATATATATATATATATATATATATATATATATATATATATATATATATATATATATATATATATATATATATATATATATATATATAAAAGTACATAACCTCTTCTGAAATGTACAGCCCCCCCCCAAAAAAAAAAAAAAAAAAAAAAAAAATTAACGTTTTGATTCAAGCAGCTGAAACTCATCCTGTCCTTGTCTGTGAATGCAGCAGCAGCAGATCCCATCTATGCAAACACTCATCGACGCTCACCACGCCCAGGGATGCCCGTGGAAAACCTGAAGACAGTTTCTTCCTCCCAAAACCTCCGGAACCCGAGTCCAGCCATATACGGAAATGACAGAAGGAGAAACAAACAGTGAAGAAGTCATGAAGCTCACAGATGATTTCCTCAGCTTTTCCTCAGAAGTGGTGATAGCTATAATCAAGGAAACAGTCAAAATCTAACAGAAAAGTCTTTTTTTGTTCCCATGTTTTTCAGTTTGTTTCTTTTTCTTGGAGGACAGGGTCAATGCCTTACCCAAAAACTAGGCTATTGATTTATGTATACCTATATCTTTTTGCTGTAGCCTTTGCATTTTTTAATAGCTGCAACCAGCCACTAGATGGCAGGAGTTGGATATATTTTTTTATTTCCAGCATTTCAACACCTGATCAACTCTGAATATGTTGACAGTAGCCCTGCTCATGTAAATAATCCAAACAGGAAGTGTTTTTTTTCCTCGACGAATTTAACTTTATTTTACAGAAATTATTTCTCGTGTATATATCTATATGCTTACTAAGAGTTTATTTTCTATATAAAATTACTATTTTGGCAGTAAATTTTGCAATAAATTCCACGCTGGTGTATATTCTTTGCTGTGTACTTTCTCTTTGTTTCACATTTTTAAGTTTTCATTCTAAATGGATTACACATTAAGACAAAGGGGGAGCTCAAATCACGGGAACGTTACTATTGTTTGGCGGTCACAGCTGATTGGCTGCAAAGTGAGAGTGTTTTTTGAAGAAAGGTAGAGTCACATGACCAGGCACTGCCTACCGCGGGGAGCAGCAGCCTGATAATCGCTCCCTGCAGGAATTAGATGTGGAGTGAACGTTACAGGTGGAGCAGGGAGCGTCGAGCCGGATCAAAGACCAGAAAAACAGCAGCAGCAGTCTCAACGGATCCTCATGTAGATGCTGACAACTCCGGGTGAGTCTGATGCCGACGACAGGAGACTCTGCTCTGACTTACTGACTTGTTTGTGCACAGCTTGGTCCCAGCAGGCTTCCTCTTTTATTCCACGGGCTGGTTTTGGGAATTGGATTTGGCAACCTGTAGGGTTTAGAGGTGTAACTTGCCTGTCTTATCTGAGCTTATGGGAAATCCTAATCTAATAATAGCAGGCGAAAGCTAGTCTAAGCAGTGGTAGGATATATGTTTAGACTGCGTGCAAACACTTCATGCAGACAGACAGTGAGATCCTAACTTATGGGGTCGTACGGCTTCAAGATTGTCTCAGCAATGGATATTAAATTGGGACCACAGGCAAAACTGTTTTCATAATTTCAAAGTAGAGAGATTTCCCTTCTGACAAAAACAAAGACCAAGGATCTTTCATGTGCACACCTTCAAACAATTTTTTCAGTGGAGTATTCATTAAATAGAACCCACAGCTTGTTTGCTTGGTTTTGATAATTTGCATTCCCTCCTTGTAAACAGAGCTAAAAATGTATACAGCTGTATGAATAATGCATTATCCTGTAAACATGCCTATCTGCACTATATGAGTGAGCTGAAGTGAATGGTAATGGGGTTAAATTGATATTTTCGAGGGTGCAGCTTTGTGCATGGTGAGTATTATGAGGCATGATATGTGAGTGTGACAGAGCGAGCAGAGGATATATGATAAATGCTGTCAGTGCACTTGCTCGGGGGATTGCCCAATTTTAGCTGTCACACTGCAGCTCAGTGGGGTCGGCTCACACCAGCAGTGTGTGGGCAAAACTGGCAATGATGCACGTTTCTTTATGTTATGCAGCGTATGCACGGCAATGTGAAAAAAACTTAACCCCAAATACAACTAACAGTGAAGACTTAAAGGGATCCAAATGCTGAAACATTAACTTTTCTCATTCTTCTAATACATGTATATGCACCACCTGTGTGTTTTGCCAGGATAATAAGAGGAAAAATGATAGGTTGTAAAGATTTGTGTTCCAGCCCTGGTGTTGTCTCTTTAAGCCTAAAGAAAAGACAGGTGAATGCAATCACTTCTTTAGTTTGATTTCAGTCTCAGCTGCACACCATGTTTTGTTGTCTTGGGTGTTCCCATCTGTCAGCGAACTTGTCACACAACACAGGCGGATCAGGCCAAGTGTTTGCCTCTTCTTATTTTCCTTTTGTGCCCCAGATCCTGCTGAGACTTGCAGGGGTGTGCGTGTGTGTGTGTTTTCTGTGTTTGCGTGCGTTCAAGTGTGCATTCACACTCAACCAGACTTGTCTCATCTATGATGTTTGTCAAAACATAGCTGACAGTGTTATCGAACAGGTTTGTATTTTTTGATTAGTTGTTTTATAACCTTTTTGTGCTTCAGCTCTTGGTTGTACATGCGATTAAAGACATGTGTCGTGGAGGATGGCTCAGAAAGTGTGCACACAGCATGTTTTTGAAGCAGTGTAATTATAACTCTTCCGGTCAACAGAACAAAAGGTAGCAAGTGTCTGTCATTATGATGAAAAGCAAGTTTTGTTTTTAGCCGAGTGCAAAAACATAACCTGGTGCTGAACTGGGGTGTGTTTTCCAGTGTTTCACAACAGTCTGTGACACAAGGAGTGTCAAAGGTGAACACCCTCCCACAACCGGTTTCCTGTTCAGGCCCCCATGATGGAACTCTGTATCACAGCCAGCTCACCAGCCAGTCTGCCAGTGGGCTGCTCGACTCACATTGTACAGTGAGAGACAGGCAGGAAAACAGTCAGCCAGTGACTCAACCTGCATCAAACCTGTAGAGCAGTTAGTCAGTCACACAGGTAAATCAGTTAGAGCCAGAGGAGGCCTCGCCCATACAGCGCGGCGCAGCGTCATTCAAATGCAGCACACCATACCCGAGGCCTTCACTGTCACGGCTCTCTCCAGCTGTTCCACCGTTCACACAGCTCTTTGGATTTGGATTTGTTATGAGTCACGGTGATGACAGCACTCTGCTTGTCTGTGCAAGCTTCGAAACACTGCTGTTTAGGAGTTTGACTTTGAACGCAGCACGTAGTGGTGGAGAAAACCCCTTGGAGGAGTTTTGTAGATATGTAGCAAGCTCCTGAACGGACTATAAATATCCTTGTGCTCCATGTGGATGGTGTGTCTGGAGATACAGCTGTAGGGTGTCCTCAGTCCATTGTGCTGGTTCATGAGCAGCCTTTGAACTCACATTTGTTCACACTCTGCAACTATGGTGCGGGAAAAACCCACCGGCAACCACAGTGCAGACCTTTCAGGATTTTTGAGGTTATACTTTCACATTTACATTTGGACGTGTTGAGATGTCAAGAAACTGCTTGAGTCTCACGTACGTTTGGTTTTTCTGTCTCTAGATGTTCATCCTCCCTGGGTTAAAGCTTACTGAGGCTTTCCATGCAATTTCAGTGCAACTATTTCTTCAATTTCAAAATCCTAGAGAAACAAAAACAAGGTTTCATAGTGTCTTTCATATTATTCATAAATATTCAGCTGCCTTCAAAACCTGCAAGGATAAAACTTTAAGGTAATATAAAATCCTTCACGAGAAGAAATGGAAAGAGACAGAGTTATACAACATCTTATGAATCGACACTGATCTTCAACAAACAAAGGGGATAAGCAGATTTATCACCACTCTTTCACATCATACCCTCTGACTCAAGGGGGGTGCGAGCGTCATTTAATGGTGGTATAATATTTCTTTGGTCACACAGTGTTAGAGAAACAAGAGTTCAAGGAATAGTGTAAACAGAGATTAGATTTCAGGACTGAGAGAAAGTAAAACCTAAAGTTACTCCAAGAATCTGTTGAAATTAAGTGGCTTTTTCTTAATGATTAACTCAGAATTAAGGTAAATCAAGAATACAGAGTCATAATCCACTGGACTGTATGTCATTAAGTTTGCAGTTCCTGCTCGTATTTATGAACAAATGGACTTTGGATGAGGGTGTGAAGCTGTGCATGGGGTCAAAGAGACTCTGGGAGGGTATTTCCTAAATGAAAACAGAACAGACTTTAAAGTTTAAAAATACAGACACCTAACGTCTCTCGCAGTCTGAAACTATCTTTTAGGTTTTTTAATGTCAAGCGATTGCGTGTACCTTTTCCTATCCGTCAATAACCCAAACAAAAAGCGACAGAATGACCTCGAGTAGAGAGTTGAGTTTGTAACCACGGCTTCTTCCTCCTGAACCACACATGAAAAGACTTAATAAAGTAAACATTTGACTTGTCATCTGGCCAAACACATTACGACAAATGAATGGTAATGCTGCTTGTTGTTTGCTGGATGTAGTAGGTCGCTTATAATGTCAACTACAACATGTTTCATTGAGAGGTGGTTGTATTTCAATGTTTACTTTTCTTTTAATGCCACAAGAAAAAAAAAACATCATTTGAAGCCTTGATGCAGCTTTTAATAAATGTTTTACATCCAATATTAAAAATCAGAAACCAAAAACACTGCAGAAAATTTGTGTTCCGTTTAGTAATTTATTATTTGATTTTTATATTTATTGCACATATAGAAAGATGAACATACAAAAATGTAACAATACATAATTAATCGAACAAAAAAAACAGTAACTTCAACAAAAAAAATGTGCAGGAGGGGCCAAAAAACCCCATAAGGGCTTGTCGAGTGTCCCACCAAAAGACAAGCACAAGAATGTTATTGAAATATATACATATACACACATGCGCATACCAATGTATACATACACATACACATGCATACATATTTAACTACAGACATGCATAAATACCTATACACATCCATCCATAAAACCTTTTCCAGCAGTGGAACTAATATAAAGTCAAGGAAGAGAAAGAAGAAGAAGATGAAAAAAATCAATACAGTGTTTGCAAAGTAGGACAGAAAAATGAAAGATTATAGTGGAGTACTTGTAATAAAAGCCTAGAAAAATAAGATTTTATTTAAACTGATCAACAAAAAGGTCTAATCTGGAGGTTGTCTTTCTAAACAAAGCCCCTTGCACCTGGTAACTTGTGTAAAAACCTTGGCTTTGTGCACCTTCCCCTTCCCCCATGTGCACATGTGAGTGTGACTTTGGATAAACACAGGAAGAGAAAAGAGGGACAACTGCTGCGTGCTCTTTTATTGTTTTAACCATACCTGCCTGTCTGCACTGTTAGGAGGGATCTGTCAAACTCTGTGAGAACAACCCGGAGTCATTCCATTCAGCTTTAACCCCTCAACTTACACACACACACACACACACACACACACACTGACACACACACGCACACGCACACACACACACAAACAGCCACACACAACCTGCTTGCAAAAGTATGCAAGATGTTGGTGCTCTTACAACAAATGAGCAGTCCCACACATGCAGCAGCTTGTCCCGCCGTGTCAAGTAACAACAAGGAGGGAGCATGGCAGTTTGTGGCAAAACACACGTAGAAAACTGCGGTTGTTCAGAGGCACTGGGGAGCGAGCGCTTGGCTCTCTCCAGGGAATTTGGAAGCTGTCATTTTCTGTCAACAGGCGAGGGCTCTGTGGTGTGTGTTCAAAGGATGCACCTCTGAAATGATGCGAGTGTTTTTTTTTCTCTCTCCGAGCTAAAATCTAAATAAGTGTTGCAAAGCAGCTGTGTAGTGCCACTGCTTTTGAGCCTTGTGCACCCAAAAGATAAGAATATAGTTTTACCTTGCGAGTCTGCTCTTAAGTATGCTTTGTGTGTTATTCAGAGAGGGAAAAAAAAGCGCCTTGATGAATTTTGAATGAGGCCATGCTGCTCAGTTAGTCAAAACAGAAGGAAACTCGCCGAAGTGCTAAGTCTCAATTCAGTGTGATTCCCAGGGTAAGGATGTAGCGTTAAAGCACTGAATTATTGTGATCCGCATGCATGCCCAAACCTGAGCTGATCCCCTCTGCTGCATGAACCCCACTGAGCCCAGAGGAAGCAGGCTCTTATCAGGGAGGAGGACAGGAAGACTCAGAGTGGAGGAGGAAGAGAGAGTGGGGGGTTGGTGGGCAGTGGGCCAGTATTTTACTGAACATCAGTTTCCTCTGCGAAGTTTGCTCTTATGACTTTTCATTACTTTACCCTTAAATAGTAGAAGACTCTGACTCTGCAACAAACAAGATTTTTTTTCCAAGCATGAGTATCTTAACATTTTGAAAGTAGCATGTCACTCTGCTCTTATTTTTACCTCCGCCAAGGATGTTATGTTTCTGGGAGAGTTTGTCTGTTTGTCTGTTTGTTTGTCTGTGAACAACATAACTCAAAAAGTAACAAACAGGTCTTGATGAAATTTTCAGGAAATGTTCAAAATGGGATAAAGAAGAAGTCATTAAATTTTGGAGGTGATCCGGATCACCGACTGGATCCAGGATTTTTTAAAGGACTCTTTATCATTGTGAGATAGGGCTGTTTTCACCTTATGTGTATATAACTCCACTATAAATGGTTGGATTGCTTTGCAAAACAATACAAGACAAGGTCACCATAATTTCTGACAGATGCAAAAGTACGATCCAGATCCTGGCAATATTGTGGAAACTAAGATCTGGAATATAAAATATGTACTGAGTCATCATAATTTTCAACACTGTCAGGAAACAAATTATCGTACAAACCTGCAACTAACACCAAATTGTAGAAGACAGTCTGCTGAAAGGAAGTATAACATTAAAGTAGGACAATCACAATATGCTTGCTGGAGGTCTGCACTCTCTGCATGCTTTTCTAGTTCGTACCATGCAGTGGAGTCTAGGGATGGGTACCGAAATAGGTACTTCTACAGGTACTGACCGAATTCTGTCAAAAGTACCGGGTACCGATTCATGAAAAATCAAAAGGTATCATGTTTGGGTACCAAAATGCATCCTTGTGACTGTTAGGGAGTGGAAGAGTAAACGATTTTCCATGCTGGACATGAACACAGCATTATAAGATTATATATTGAAGAATAAATATGTTAAAATAAAAAAAGAAAATTTTACTATTAGCCAAATTGATATTTTTTAACACATAAACACAAAAAAGTATCAGAAATTGGTACCGTTGAGTACCAGTACCAATTGCCAGATACCAGGCATCGGTACCGTATCGTTTCAAATGTGAAAGGTACCCATCCCTAGCTGAGTCAAGTATCATGAAAGTCTTTTTGATGTCTGGTAAAAGATCAGGCTAATCATCTGAAATCTGTTTTCCTTTCTGTACTTCTTGATTACCATCAGTGGACTGCTTTGATTTTGTCGTCAGTCAGCAGAAAAGATTATATAAATGTTGCTTTTTTTGTGAGTCAAGGGAGAAAGACAGCACTGTTAGTCAAAACCATCTTTCTACATTGTAATTATTATAAAGAGAGTACATCAAAGTTTTAAAGTTAGTGTTTATTAAGTGATGAGTTATGAATGATGAAATGTTCAAAGGAAGGAGTGGAAAGAAACACAGCAGCAGACAAACCAGTGTCTGTTTTCAAAGTGAATGCATTTTCTTTTTTCCATCTTCAAATGCAAACATCATTTCCCGTCTTAGCATTGAATGCCAGTCTTCCCACGTCATGGAGCTCTTTAATTATTAACACCTACATATTTTTATATCTGTTTTAGGTTGGCACCATGAAGATGATCTCCTCCAGCACTCCTCAGCAGTAGGCGTGCAGCATGGCTTCTGCTCCTCCCTCCAAAGAGGACCAAAGTGGCTCATTAACACTGCGCTGGAGGCTAACACCGACATAGATAATTTCTACGCAGGACACTAACTTCAAACTGAACCGAGCAGCCTGAGTTCCTCTCCGCTCCCCTGGTTAAACACACGTACGATCTGCCTCTAGAGGGATGGCTTCTGCCAGAGTGACACATGTTCAGGAGAGCGACTGCACTACAGTGTGACAGCAGCAACATATGGACTGAGACTTTAGACCATGTTCTGTCTCTGATTGGGTGCTTTGGTGGCAGAGCTAGACTGTACAGCTCTTCCACTCGAAGACAAACCTGGACTCTGAGCCATGTCTCTTCTCTCAGTCTTGAGCATCATTTGTGGATTGATGCTCCACGTTTCATTTGGTGCGATTGACACTCACTACGGTGTCCCACGAAAGACATTTCTCTTCCAGAGTAAGTCAGAAAGACTCGTTAGCTCAAGTGTTAGCAATGTAGTACTGCTTTCCAGATATGGAGGGGAAACTACTACTATTATTTGCAGTAGTTAAAGAAGGTTTTTGAACATTTTAACTAGACATGCACCGATCGATCCATGCCTGTTTTCTTAATTTTGGGGGATGGTGACCGATGATCAGAGATCAGTGATCGGCCCATCCTTACATATGAAACTGATCTTATATACCTCAGGGAAGGTCTGACAGCCAGCCATTGTTGCTTTATGCTCTAAGACCTAAAACTCAGGACATTTTATTGGTTGTTTGAATTAAAACATAAAGTTTCGTGGTTTCACAGGTATTGTTCAATGATTTTCAATAAAATAAGATTGGAACATTGGAAGTATATGCTGTCAGTTATAAAAAAAAAAAAGTAAAAATTGATATTGGCCCAAATCAGTATCGGCAGGTCGGGCTTTTTAAAGATTGGTGATTGGCCAGAAAATTGTGATCGGTGCACGCCCAACTTTAACTGTGATGTGAGCCTTTTTGTACAAAACGGGGCCAGTTTAGCATTTTGTTTTGCTGTGGGGTAATTTTTCAATTTTGTGCAACAGCTACTGGAAGAAAAAACACTTAAACTCTTTGTAACAATTGAGATGTTCTTCTGCTTAGGTACGCTCAGCTTGTTCAAAGAAGAAGGGATCTTTAACTACTCCACCATGCTGATGCGAGAAGACCTCGGTGTGGTGCTGCTGGGAGCCAGAGAGGCCATATACGCTCTGGACATCAACAACATCTCTGTGAGAAAGGCTGCGGTAAGAGCTTTACATGAGATTCATTTAATGAAGACAGGTGTGTTACTGCAGGTGTGAAGCTGATAAATAAAATTGGAGTATTAAAATGCAAACCCTCCTTTGCTTTATGAAATAGCTTTTAATCAACTTTTTATTATGAATGAAAACTGGAAAGCGTTGAGACATTTCTGAAAATTTGTGTGCAGGGGTTGAAGTCATTTTTATGGAATAATTAGTAAGCCAGTCACTGTCAGACTTCTCGTACCTAATCATGGATTACAGAACGGTTTCCCGAAACTTTTAGCTCATAACGCCTTTGAATGAAGTCATGTCTATTTGTGATTCAACATCAAAGGTTATGAAGGTGTGGACGGGAATTATGAGCAGTTCAGTCATATTGCTTCATCCCAGAATGTCAGATATGGAGGATTTCAAGAGGACTGACAAGGTGGAAGTATCCAATATTTCACAAGGTTTCGCAAGGTTGAGAATCTCTGGTTTTATAAGAAAGCAAAAGCATCCTGTTACATTTTACTTTTTGGAAACATCTCAAGGTCTAATCATAACCGTTCACTCTGAAATCTCTGGGAGTACTTCCACGCTCTCTTTCACTGCTCTCTGAGTGTGTGTGTGTTTTGGCTCAAGATAGCTCACAGGAACACATTAGATAGATTAATTAACTGCTCTCACATCAGCAGCCAGCTTCAAATTGTTGTCTTTGTGGCTTGTGTGCGTTTGCATCTGGAATTTAAATGAATAATGGTCAGTGGTCTGCTGATTTATGATTATACTTGCACAGATAACTGTCACGCCTAAGGAGGGATTGGTGACGAGGTGACCGATTGTCCTTAAGTCACCACAAACAATGAAACGTGTGAGGGTAAATGTGTTACAGCTGTACCGCTGTGAGGTGAGTTGCGACACCGTTTCTTCATGCTTTGACAAGATTCTCTGCTCTCTCTGTTGATGCAGGTGTATTGGCGAGTTACTGAGGAAAAGCAGAGAGAGTGCACGTACAAAGGAAAACACGCGGAGGTCTGTGTAATGTCTTTCAAACCCTAACTCTTACTTCTAGGGCAGAGATAGAGCTTTAAAGGATGAGTGAAAGCATTTACTCCCTGGTGCAGTTTATCTCCTATGCGTTTGTAAATCATTTATATGAGAGCTTTTTTTCCCCCCTTTTTAAGTCTACACACAGAATTCCCTTTGAAGTGCTTTGCTTACGACTGCATGCTGAATGTCCAAATAAAGGCATGAGAAGAAAATACATGTGCACAGCCTTGACCTTTTGGTCAGCAGCCGATGTATGTTTGTGGCATGTTTGTGTTTTTGCGGCTGAACTAACAGAGCGGGGACCTTGGCATTCTCTCTGCTGGATCTTGTTGCAGGTGGAATGTCGAAACTACATCCGAACCCTGCACAGACTGAACAGCACGACAATGTATGTGTGTGGCACAAATGCTTTCAGCCCCACCTGTGACTACATGGTAAGCATACTATGCAGCATGTAGAAAGTTCTGAGGGTTTCATAAACTATGTCCAAGACAGAGCTCTTTTTCTAGAGATAATTTGAGCTTTGTGACGTTAAAATCTTTCATTATTTTATTCTTCTGTACTTTGTTTGAAATTTTTCACACTTCCCCTCATGAACTAATAATGTTAATGGTGTTCAGGATACATATATGAGCGGTTTGTCGTGTTTAGAAGTTGAGATTTACATACTGCATGCTCAACATAAAGGACCATCTTTTTGTTTTTTGAATGTATCCAAAAGTCTCAGTGACTTTATAAAACTGTAGTTATTATCAAACCTTCCTGTCAATGTATGACTTTCAAGCATTAAAAATTAGGATTTATTAACTCATGTTATCCCACTGAGATTAAAAAGGTCTTTTTCAAGGGAGACCTGGCCAAGACAGGCAACAGCAAACACACAGTTACAGACAGAAATGCAAAGTGCAATTTACAAAGCACAACATTTAGATAAAAAAAAAAAAACAGAATCAGACGTCAGAACCAGAAATACTGCATTGATCCCCGAGGTGAAATTACTTTTTTGTTGCAGCTACTCCCATTCAAAAAGTGTTAAAAATAAATGGTATAAAAAAAATCAATATAAGACATTAGAAAGTACAAATGTGAAAATATAAGCACAAGTGTAACATGAAACTGAATATAAGTATAAGATATTATTATAAACTTTTACCAAGAATATGATATATTAATAATGTCATAAATTATTGATCATAGCACAAATACTGACATTAAATATGGGTTTATCGCACAGAGGTAATTGTTATAGATATAGAACCATTTACGAGTCATTTCTGGGAATAAATACATCGACATCTTATAGAATCTGCTTTCATGTCTTTAAAAACATTTAAGGACATCAGCTCTTTGAGCTTTAAATGATTCTGCAACAGAGAGCATACAGAGGTCCTGAAAATGCAAAAGTACTGTCCTGGTACTTCTCTGCACAATAAAAACCTATGAACAGAGAAGAAGGCGACCAAGAATTGCCTAATAAATAAAGGAGTACCAGTGTATGAGCCTACGGGTCGCCCAGGCGGGCCACCCAACCCCAGAGTATAACTCACAATGATGAGTCATAGATTTACAATTTGCAATGAACCTCAAGGATGCATGGTAGACAGTATCGACCATATGGAGACACTGTACAGAGCTGTGAACGTACAAAAGATCACCATAATCTGAAACAGGTAAAAATGTTGCAGCGACAAGCCGCTTTTTTGCATTGAAAGAAAAACACAACTTGTTCCTGAAATAAAAACCCAGTTTTGGCCTCAGCTTTTTCAAAGACACTGTAAGTGGGTAAGGAGTCATCAATCAACAAACTCAGGTATTTGTTACAGTGTACATCTGGTGTTTGGATGATTGTTTACTGCAGTTTTAAAGAGCAAACAGCTTTTTCTGAACATAAACACTCACTAGTGGATCTTGATGTATTTATTTACATAACCATAAAACAATTCTTAACATTTAAAAGCATTAAATTGAATTAATAACATGTTTCATTGTTGATCCTTGTGCCTCTCCTCTGTAAAGTAGAATTTGGGCAAAACAATGTGTTAGTCAAACATCAGAAGTGAATCTTAAAAGATTGATTGTTTACATCCTCTTCTTCCAGCCCTGTACTCCACAACTGTGTTTAAATAAAATGGTCAAGTGTCATTCCTTTCCCCTCTTTAAAAGTTTACTTTCCTCTTCTTTTCCCTTATTTCCGGCAGACGTTCTCCAATGGACAGCTGAGGCTGGAGGGAAAGCAGGAAGAGGGAAAGGGGAAGTGTCCTTTTGATCCCTTCCAGAGATACTCCTCTCTCATGGTCGGTGAGTGTTTGAGTCAGGTGTTGCTGCCAAAGAGAACAAAGCAAAGAATCCTGCTGAATGTCCAGAGAGCAGCGACAGGACAGATAAAGCTTTTTAACTGCAGGCAGATTTTACCAGAACACCAGATGCACTAAAAATATCCCCAAACATCTGTTCTCTAAACAAATGTACCAGTTATTTACACAAGTTCACTTTATATCAGTTCATCAGAAGGCATATAAATCAGGTATTGTTTAACTTAATAATTATTGTTTCCAGGAATTTATCATTATCTCTTGTTCCTGTCGAACAGGAAGTGACCTGTATTCTGCTACATCCATCAACTTCTTGGGATCTGAGCCTGTGGTTCTTCGCAGCTCGGACTCGGCTCTCCGCACTGAGTTCAAGAGCTCCTGGCTCAGTGGTGAGTTCCTCCTCTTCAAACAAAACTGGCCTTTTTAAAGTTTTATATCACAGTCGGAATGGATTAGAGGCATCAGCCGCACCAAAACCACACTGCTTATACATGATGTAGCTGGTATTTGTAGATATCTTCTCATGTAACTGACAAAGATCAAAGTTTTTTTGTGTTTTCTTTGCTTTCTCTGCCTTGAAGAACTCATTTCATGTTTTATGATTTCAGAGCCAAACTTTGTCTACATGGATTTTGTAGATGAGAGTTTTAATAGCCCTGACGGCGATGATGATAAGGTGTACTTATTCTTCAGCGAGAATGCCATGGAGTACGATTTCTACAGCAAAGTAGCCGTGTCTCGAGTGGCCCGTGTCTGCAAGGTATCATTAAGTGCAGGATAAAAACTAACAGTCCCTTTAACACCTTAGGTATTTTAAGAGACACTTAAATTTAAGTGCACTATTATGTTTATGTAAGAGAGGAAATGTTACTCTTCTGTTTGGCTTCATGCTCTCTATCTGACACGGGGTCTGGTTATTCAAGGTAAAATCTGCCGAGTATCATATGACCGAGCTCTCTGTCTCTGTGTTTAGGGGGATATGGGCGGCCAGCGGACACTCCAGAGGAAATGGACATCGTTCCTGAAAGCTCGTCTGGATTGTTCTCTCCCTGAACCCAGCCTGCCCCCCATTGTCCAGGATGTCTTCCTGCTCAAGCACAAGGACTGGAGGAAGAGCGTATTCTACACTGTCTTCACTCCACAGTCGTAAGTACTCACAACTAAATCATGAGGGTGGTTGCTGACATTAGACTGTGTGTGAATTCTTTCAGAAAAGAGTACCTGATGTGTATTTTCTGTATGCTAAAAGTGTTCAATTTCATTTTTCTAGAAGCTTGTCCCAGGTGTCTGCGGTTTGTGCATACAGCGTGTCCGCCATTCGAGATATTTTCAATGAGGGCAAATTTAAGACACCTGTTGCCGTGGAGACCTCACACGTCAAATGGGTGATGTACACTGGAGAGGTGCCAGTTCCCAGACCCGGGGCAGTGAGTCTGAACCCTCTTTCCCATCTTGATGTGATTCTGGATACCAAAGCATTGAAAGCACATCTTCAAAACCCAGAATTAAATTAAAGTTTTGCTTTTCAGTGCATCAATAATGTGGCACGCAAAATGGGGATGAATCGCTCTCTGGACCTGCCAGACAAAACCCTCCAGTTCATCAGGGACCGTCCCCTCATGGACGAGGCTGTTCGCCCTCTGACAGGAGGGCCGCTGCTGCTCAAGAAGGGAGCTTTGCTGACTCGGATTGTAGTGGACAGCGTGCTGGCGCTGGATGAACAGAGATATGCCGTCATGTTCATTGGCACTGGTGAGAAAGTTGTATCAGTAACAGAACGGATGCAGGTTTATAAAGTGCAATACAATGCAAGGTTTATATGATGAGTGTGATAAGCTAACTTCAATTCACTAAGTGTATTGTACTAATGTTATGTTTAATTGAGCTATTGTGATTATTTTATTTCAGGTCAAAAACGGATATGAATTGACTCATTGAACTCACTGTTTACAGAAATAAACAACCAACAACTTCTCCAATACTGTCACTACATTCGTTTTAAATTAACCAAGACAGGAAGGAAAAATACAGCATAGTTGGAAAAGACACAAAACACTTTAGAGTTAGCAAATGAAAAAAGACACATAGTCCAAAGTTAGCTCTATGAGTTATGAGAGAGTAGATCAAAGCCAGTATCTGGGTCATTATACATGTGCACCGTGCTGATTTTACAGGAGTTTAAAAAATCCTCTGTTGTCTTCCATTAGAAAATGGTTACATTCAGAAAGCTGTCAACTACTATGGAGAAATGTTCATTATTGAGGAAGTCCAGCTGTTTGAAAATCCTGTTCCTATCACTACTCTGCGCCTGTCATCCAGCAAGGTGAGTCCATGCATGTTGAGATTAGCGACCAGAACAGATTGTCAGCTGATCATCATCACAGGCTAAGGAGTTTACTAATGTTGTTGTTTGCAATGACATACAGCAAGCTTTGATATAAATTTAAACCTTAAAGGGGGCATATCATGCTGATCCCTGATTTAATACTTACATATAATATAATAAATTTGAAAACAAGACCTTTCATCCCCTGAATCTTCAAAAAATGAGATATTGTATTTTTTCTGATATCCTAGAATGAGATTTGATGCCTCTGAAAATAGGTCATTGCCATTTGGCCGCGAGATTTCGACCTTCGTGACGACACGAGGATCCTTTCTTTTTATTGGAGTAATCTGATTAAGCAGCTCCTCCTCTGTGAAGTCAGTTAGTCACACAACCGCCACCGAGGGATACACGCACCAAGAGCCGAGTATAAACGTATAAACTATACATGTTACAGTAACGGTTTGACTCACCACACTGAAGCGTCCTGAGGTGATCTGTGTCGAGGTGGATTTTCTTCCTCCTGAGCTGCAGAACCGTCCAGGTCTGACTCGGGGTCCAATACAAAAGGACGTATCCTACACTCTGCCATTTTATTAGTGCTATCAATGCCTTTCGGTGAAGTATTGGCAAACAGCAAACTCGCTCGGTCTGCTCCATTCAATGCGTTGATTTTGTAAATACTGCCATGCTGCAAAAACCGCCTCCTGGCTCTACCCCCTCCGCCCCTCTGATAGAACTGGCCAATCAGAGCACAAAGGGCTGTGACGTTGCGAGGTTACTGGAGGTCATTCTAGAAACGGAGCGTTTCAACGAGATTTTCAGAATGGCCCAAAATGAGGATATTGAGAACGCTATAGTGGGGCAATGAAGGAACTAAATGACTTGTACTGAGGGCGGAAATGCTTTACAGGCATCCTAGTCTGGCATAGTGAAAAGGAGAAACAAGCACGATATGTCCCCTTTAAATATGTAGTTACTAACTTTTTTTAGTACAAAGTAGAAAAGCCATTAAAGTATTAAACACAGACTTCGACTTAGACAGACTCCATTATCATTCTGTTTGCAGCAGGTTGAAATTTTGTTTGCACGGACCACAGTTTTTCAGTGTACAGATAGAGTGCAAAAAAGAAGTATCAAGGGGCAAAAGTAACAGGGTGTAATGGTACAGTAAAGAGTAGGGAGTAGTAAGGTGCAGCAGGTGATAGTAAGGTGCAATCAAAAAATAACATTAGTGGCAGTAGTGGCGTTGTGGTGACTGGTGAGAAAAAGTGGCAGCATTGGTCGGATATTAAGTAACAGAAAGTTTGTAGGTTAGCAAAGAAAGATAAACTAAATGAATAAATGTTGACTGGTAATTTGAAGAAAGTGCATGTATAGTAATAAATAAATAAACAACAGTAGAGTATAATACTGACCAGAATAAAATAACAGTGAGATGTGTCACAGCAGTGAATATTGACAGAGTGAAGGGAAGATGGAGTCTGTGGTGTGTTAATTTGAGTGTTGGTTTGTGAACTCAGGGCCAGCTGTATGCAGGCTCAGAGTTTGGTGCCATCCAAATGCCGGTCAGTAACTGCAGCCGCTATGATACCTGTGTGGACTGCATCTTGGCTCGGGACCCTTACTGTGCCTGGGACTTCAGCACCCAGCAGTGCTCTTCAGTTAACAGTTTACCACCCTCCTCACATCCGGTTCTACAGAGTCTGACCAGGGGAGACGCCTCACAGTGTCCTGACCCAGGTACATTTATTCACAAGGTGTTTTTTTGCATTTGTTTCTGGAAACACCTTTTCTATCAAACAGCACCTTGGAAGAAGTAATAATTAGTATTCAGAAGGAAGATCCTGGTGTTTTTGTGTTTTTTTTTAGAACCGGTAGCAGCTGTGGACTTCCCCCTGGTTCCAGAGAACAACATCCAGCTGCCCTGCCAGCTCCACTCCAACTTGGCGCAGGTCCTGTGGCGATTCTCTGACCAAACACTTCACTCAAACAACAAATACTACATCTACAGCGGGGGCCTCCTCATCCTGAGAGCAACTGAATCAGATGCAGGCCTGTACACGTGTGACTCAGTGGAGCAGATCAATGACAAAACATTCAACAGGACCGTGGCTGTTTATCGTTTACAGCTCTCCCCTGGCACAGGAGTGGGGGACAGCTCTACCCCTGGCAATGAGGTGACAGATTCCTCTGGCTCAGTCCACAGTGTGAATACGCCTGCACCAAGACCGGGGCCAAACCAGGACGATGGGGACCCGCTGTCCCCTGAAAACCAGAGAGACACTGGCAGGGTGACGCGTTTGGAGGTGGCTGTAGCTCTGCTCTCACTGCTTTGTCTTTCACTAACAGGGGTCATATTTTGGATCTGGAGCCGAGGACATTGGGAATGCGCCAAGTTTGCAAAGCGTTCCAGTGCAAGTGAGGCGAAAAGGCACTCGGCCGAGTACATGCATATCCAGAACAGAACTTCAGAGATAAAGCTCCTGGGGCCTGAGTCCGGTAGACCTTGCAGTGCCAATAATAATCACTCTGCTGTTGACTTCAAAGGGAATGGGGAGCACCACTTCACACCTATGGCCAACATTTCAAGTCTGGACGGGCTGGGATACATAAATGATGAGTCAGAGATTTGACTTTGCTGAGTTATAGAAATTAGTCGAAGGCCAACAATGGTGCCCTAATTACCTTTCTATAGGTGTTCTGCTGTGTAAAAAGTTTTGTACATTATAAATTCTTTTGAGCGGAGTCTTTCTTCTCCATGTCTGACAGAGTCGATCATTTCTGCACTCTAACTGGGCAGCTGATGTTCACTGAAGAGACTTTTCAGGAGTTCTGGTTGAATTTTCACTCCAGGATGAATTGAAATTCCTTTTTTTATAAATGTATTTTTGTATAACTATTGTGAATACACTTGTATATTATGTACAGCTGAGACCATTTTTTTCAACCATTATTTATTTGTGAAAATGAAGTGTTCATTTCAGCTTTACAGGTTTGAGGTCTAAGTATTTTAAAATACAGTTAAAGACAACACATTGAACTAAGTTTCCTGGCACATTTCATTCAATGGATTCTTTTGTTAATTTGCTTTAACACTTTCCAGCCTGAGGAATAAGTGAACAATCACCAGCTTTGCTGTGATGGATCAAATGTTTTTACTGCTTCTGTGTTCAGACGAACTTTTAAAGATGGATTATGGATGCAAATCTACATTTACACACTTTCTCATTTTTAACAGGAAATTCCAGTTTTTATTAAATATCAACATCATTGCCCTGCTATAAATGTTGTTGGGTAAAGTTATGCATCATTAGAAAGTGTACAGTGAAAACACTTTGTCTTTTGGTGTCGAACTTCAAAAAATTCACTCGCTGTTGATATTAAAAAGACTTCCTGAAGACTTTGACCTGTGTCTAACAGTCAGTAATGACTAATCATTTCTCACATGGCTCAGAACTGAATTAAGACCAATGTTGGGATTTCGGGGACCATTTCTTTGTCTGAATGTTTTTGAACAGGTTCTCTTGTGTATTTTTTTGGCAGTATAACGAGAATAACAATGGGAACAAAAACACACACTGACACTGCAGTTACCTCTGACTGTTTGTTTTTGTAGCATACGTCTGTGACCAGTGAAAATTACAGTAATACAGCCTGAACCTGCTGAGTGTTTTCCCACTCTGTCATTTACATCAGAGCTGCCTAAGGATTCATCTTAAACAAGAGCTGTTGATGTGTGGAAGTGGGTCTCTGCTCAATTATTCAACAGTGCAGTATATGATACTTGTCAGGAAGTGAACTGAGGCAATATATCTATCATATTAGGTAATTAATGTTTAATAAACTACCGGAGCTGTGGCATCAATAAGATAGTTTTCTATGCGCTTTTATGCCAAGAATGTAAAGTACAGATTTAACGTGTGTCTACTGTTTTAATATTCAAATCCTCCCCACTGACTCTACTATAATGAGGCCTTTTCTCATACTTTTGGTTCAGGCTTTCACACATTTTTCTATCATGCTTTTTCATCCCACTTAATTTGTTCAAGCATTTCTTAAAAAGGGAGAAAAATCAATATTATATTGGCTTCTTATTGCAGGGTTGGAGGATTCAACACCAAGGAAAGGGGAGATGGAAAACAAACAACACACAATTTTTTGTTAGTGTTGGACAGCAATACTGTCAATGGTATTTTTAAAGACTGTTTTACCTTTATAGATCTGATTTAACAGCTTTGGGGTAAAATGGTTGTTATTTAGCCATTAAAACATAACCAAAAGTCTAAAACTGGATGTATACAGGCAACATTTGGCTGCACATTGAACTGAAGTTTTGTAGACACTCCACTAGGACAGACAAACATAGTGAGAATAAGAATATTTAATGAAATTTTGCAGTATTCAAAGGTTACTTACATATTCATTTAATTTCTTCATTTGTCAAATAACAGATCAAAATAATCCTGGCAGTGGGTGTTTATAAGAAAAAGAAAACATGGCGAAACTCAGGAGCAGCTTTTACTTTCAGTCAGAATAATCTTTATAAAAGCTTGATAAGGTGGTTAACCTGTTACAACACCTGCACTAAAGTCCACAGCGTCTCTTCACTGGAACCTCAGTTTGTCCTGTTCATACTTGATACATTACTATTAATTCAAACAGAAGGTGACGACATTCGCATGCTAACGTTTACTTGACTGCTGATCCAAAAGTGGTCATGTTAGTATTAGTTAGGTGAGGTAAATTGAAAAAAGAGAATCTGCTCTGTCCCACTCCTATGATAGGCTGCATGCAAGCATACCCAGATACTGAGCACAAAGAATCCTCTAGCTGGGTGAAAGTGAAAGTGACTGCAACTCTGACAACTGCTGATAAGGTGCTTTCACAGCAGGGCGCTGACCACCAAAAGCAAACAGTTCAGCTTTTAAATGATTAAAACAGAGAAATACTGACACAGAGTACAAAACAACACTAACTTTGGATGTGGATCATTTTCCAGTATAATAATAATAAAGGAAAGAGGAACGTTTTTTGGCACATCTGTGCTTAGTGAGAGGCCACTGTGACTTTAGAGGATACTGCACTGGCATCCTTTGTGTTGTCACACACTGCTTCATTGAAGCACAAGTCCAGTTTAAAAAAGTGGCACTTGTAAAGGTGATAGTCAAGCAAGTTACTTTTCCCATGCAAACTGTGCATGCAACATTTAGGCGCATTTCAAGAAATCACAGCCAAAGCAGGCAACACGAGAGATAAAAGGCACGTCATATCAAAAATAAACTGAACTCCTGCCCTGATACAAATAATCTGAAAAGAAATTCCACTGTGCAGGTTAAAAAAAATGTGCTGTGGCAACAAAGAAAACACATCTCAAGCATACTACAGTTTGAAGCATGCAGATCTGCGCAACGCATAAAACAATGTTTTCATACAGGTCCATAAGGCACACGTCATTCATATATAGCTATCTTCAGTGAATCATTTGGATTTTCCATTTGCATACTTGTAAGACTTAACATTTTTTCAAAGCAAATTTCTTTTTAAGCATTAAACAGTAGTTTTCTTTCATTTTTATAAACGCTCTATGTAAACAAAGTTGAAATGGAATGATAAATCTTAAATAAAACCCTCTAGAGGAGAGAAGTTATGGCGAAACTATTTGATAAGACATTTCACAGATATCCTGTCCTCTCAATAAAAAAAAAAGATTTCAATTCTGCATTTTCCACATGGAACTTTGAAATGATATGGAACTCTTCACAACAAAAAGGCTGACTCTCTGTCTCCATCTAGTGGTGACTGTCTGCCATCACCACTGACTGTTGTCTGGGTAGCTTGGCACTGCAGCAGGGTACTGAGGCAAACTTGGGCCTTGGGCAGTCTGAGCAACGGCATTGAATCCTGCTTCCCTCACCGGAGCACTCTTCCACATCCCAGTGCTCCACTCTTCTTGAGCTCGCTGCATACTACCACCGCCACCACGATACAACCTGTGTACCTGCAACACAATAGAGAGTGAGAGGGGAGGGAAATACGTTTGTGCTAGGTATCTGGAACCGTTTTCAGCATCTGTCAGGTAGGGCTGGGCTATTATGGCAAAAATCAAAAACCTGGTTAGTTTAACCTTCTACCTCAATTTCAGTTAATGCATGATTATCCCACTCTCAACTCAGTTCTGTAAATATTTATATAATTTTGAAACAAGTTACTGAAATAAACACGCACAGATAAACAATTAAAGGTTATTTTATTAACACAATGGAATTGAAAACACCCATCAGCTTGAATTGTTTCAATAAAATGAGAAAATAAAAAACTTGTATTTCTTGGAAGCAAACTAATTAGTTTTAATATTGTGGTGTTAATGTAGAAATAACTTGCACCTTATGAAAAAGGTACTTTACTACTTTTCAGTCAGCATCATCCTTATTGTAGCAAACGTGTTCCCAAACCACAGACTGTATGTTTTACAGCCATTAGTCATCGTGATGTCACCCGTATGTTTCTGACACAGATTTTGAAGCAAAGCGGCTGTTGCGGCCATATTGGGAGTGATGGTGGGCTTTGAGTCTCCACACTAACAGCTATAAGGTGTCAGTCACATGAGCTGAGCGGGCAAACTCGCCCAATCAAAGCCACTTACTTTTTTGATTAATTGCCCAGCCCTACCGTCTGGTTTCTTTCACATGTTAAAAAAATTGAAATGCAAGTGTAAAATGTTTTAGCATGTTTTGACTCACCTTGATGAGAACCAGTGCCATTAAAGCAGTCACGGCAGTGAAGAGCAGAGCTGTGATAAGCATCACTATAGCTGAGCCCACATTAGTGCTGAAAAACATCACTGTAGCAATCCAGCCGCTTTGATGCACAGGTGAGAGTGAGATGGAGTAGTAGGTTAGTGCATCACATCTTATGCGATTAGAGAAGTAAATTTAAGACAAAAATCCAAAGTGAACAGTGAGCTTTTTAACAGTGAGGAAACTAATGCAGTGACAAACAGCATTAAAATGAGTTTGTGCAGTGTAAAGTGATTGTAAAATATTATTGTACACAAGATGCTCTGTTCTTCAACAACATATTACTCCTTTTGTGGGAAAATGTGGGAAACCAACACTGAACTCAATTAAAAATGCTTCTTGAGAAGGAATTATATTCCACATGGCCTCTATTAAATATGAAAGCAGAATTATAAACAGCAGATTATAAAAATGCCAGCAGTGTCACGGTCTACAGAACATCACTTTTAAAACTTTCATTATTCCAATCAGGTTGTAACCGTTTGGCAAATCCACAGAAATTTAAAAATCTCAGTGACCAGAATTCAAAGCAGAAGTTTATTTTTCTGCAGCACGCAGTTTGACCTGTCTCTTCTAAACCTATGGACTTCTCTATAGAGTGGCTAACATGGTGTTGGTGTTGTTACTAAAACCTTTCATTCACTGTTTACATTAAACACACAGAGCATGATGGTTCTAGACAACAGTCCAGCCAACACATGAATAAACAGCTTCTTGAAGTTTCATGAAATAACAAGATAGTTATTGTATGAATAAACAATTCTGTTATTCTCTTTATCTTGTGCTGATTTGTGTCAGATCTTTTGTATGTAATTTGAAAAAAAAAAAAAGGGATGATGTGAACCCCTACTCTCCGCTTGATGATTCATAATTATGTCTGGCTCTATGCGAGTGTGTATATATCATGCTATGCAGTTATTGTGCTAACTTTTCTTTTCCGTATCACTGCTCTGTGGCCTTCAAAGTGTCCCCTGTGGAAAAAAAAAACTTTAAAAAAAATTGAACTAACATTAGCTCTCACACCCTCACACTCTCTGTGTCAAGATCTACCAGATAGCAACCGAAAAGCCAGCTCAGTTGGACTCACCATGTTCCCCAGCCAGAGATGCCTATAGTCTGGATGAGAGCCAAGACACACTGCAGGAAGAAGACAAAGAAGAAGGCCATAAAGTTGAAGGAGCTGTCAGCCCTGTGGAGAGAAGAAAATATAATAAATCTTGAGTTGTTTGGTTTTCATTTCCTTGATTCATCCTACAGTTTTACAGTTTTACATTTAGCAGACGCTTTAGTCAAAAGCGACGTGCGACACAAGCAAGACCTCTAGCTTGATAGTAGTTGACAACCTGTGGATACAAGTGAATATTAGGGCAACTTGCTTCACAGTTTTGCATGACAATTGTCCAATCCACAATATGAAAGAAAAAAGGGCAATCAATGAAGCTAGACTGGGCTTGGAAAATACATCCTTTTCCGTTTCATTGTTACATAACAGTATTTACGATTAAAAAAAAAACCCAAAACAGATTAAATACTGCAACATGGACTTAGATATACTACAAGAAACAATCAAATTACTGATAAAAATAAATGAATTAATTTGTGTTTACTTTTATATATTTCACTTTACTGTTTTGGTCGTATGAGGGGATGAGCTTCTCAGCTAGACTCACCAGCAGTAGTGACGGTTGCCCTATGACCTGATTGTGGTTGTGCAACAGTATTTCCTGCGCACAACCTACTTGCTGAGGACACCTCTGAGTTTCTTGTGTGTGATGCTACCTGACAGCTTCTGATCAGATACCGAAACTATATAAACAACAAACTATAGTGCAGACAGACAGTCAGCAGGCAATAAGGAAGGAAACTGAATTTATTTTTAAAAAATCACGACCTGCAAGGAAACTAATCCTCAGATAAAATCACAAGATATCAATCATACACAATCAGAACACTTGAAGTGATTTCTTACGAAATCTTCAAACTTCCACAGTCCCCATGATTGCTATCAATGGTTTTGAGAATATTTATGCCTAAGTTTCTATTTTTGTCTATGAACCACAACAATGACCTACTTCTTCTCTGTGGTCTTCCTGTCCTTGGACATTTTGGGCTCTCAGGTTAGTATGAAAAAAACTCTCTCAACCTAGTTCTCATAATCACTAAAAAACAGCCACTATTTACAAACACCTTTATAACCAACACATTACTTCCAGTAGATTTTCAAACAAATACAAATGTAGTAAATGTAACTAACCTAGTCAGCTAGATTGCCTTGTGTACAAATGTACAGAGACTCTTTATGAGATTTCCACTTTAGATGAGTTTATGCTAAAGTTCAGGAACATTCCACATACAGTCTACTTCAAAAGTATTGGAACAGTGAGACACATTTTGCTGTAGACTGGAAAAAATGTGGGGTTGATACCAAAAGACGAATATGAGACAAGAGATCAACATTTCAGCTTTTATGTCAGTATTTAAATCCGGATCAGATATACAACTTAGAAAATAGTGTTATTTGTAAAGGAACACTGCATTTTTTAGGTGAGCAAAAGTATTGGAACATGTGACTGTCAGGTGTCTTTTGTTGCCTATTACACCAATTATTCAAACAATAAATAGCACATGACATCTGAAGGGCTCAGTTTCAGATTTGGTTTTGCCTGTGCAGACTGCAATTATTGTAAGATGTGTAATAAACATGAAAACCAGAGAGCTGTCTGTGGGTGAAAAAGAAGCAATCGTGAAGCTGAGAGAAGATGGAAAATCAATCAGACACTGGACAAACATTGGCCATGGCCAGTACAACCATCTGGAATGTGCTGGAGAAAAAAGAAACTACTAGTGTGTTAAGGAATAGACATGAAACAGGTAGACCAAGGAAAACAACAGCAGTTGATGACAGAAATATTGTGAGAGCTGCGAAGAAAGACCCCAAAACAAATGTTAGTGACATCACCAACAACCCCCAGAGGGCAGGAGTGACGGTATCAGCATCTACTGTTCGCAGAGGACTTCATGAACAAATCACAGAAGCTACACCAGAAGATGCAAGCCACTCATCAGCAATAAGAATAAGAAGATCAGGCTAGATTTTGCCAAAAAAGTACAGAGATGAGCCTCAAAAATTCTGGGATAAAGATTAACTATTACCAAAGTGATGGAAAGGCTAAGGTTTGGAGAAAGGAACGACCTGTCCATGATCCCAAACATTTAAGCACCAAACTGACTGAGAGATCCTTCATTGTACAACAAAATAATGACCCAAAACACACTGCAAAAAGAACAAAGGAGTTCATTGGGGGCAAGAAGTGGAGGGTTATAGACCGGCCAAGTCAATCTCCAGATCTAAACCCTATAGAGCATACATTTACCTGCTATAGAGAAGGCTGAGGGGTGCAACACCCCAAAACAAACAAAAGCCAAAAGAGAGTGCAGTGAAAGTCTGGAAAAGCATCACAAAAGAAGAATACAAAGTTTGGTGATGTCAGTGGGTCACAGGCTTGATGCAGTTATTGCAAACAAAGGATTTGCAACAAAATACTTAGTTTTATTTGCTGTAATTAACTTGAAGTCTATCTGTTCCAATTATTTTGATCACCTAAAAATGTAGTGTTCCTTTACAAATAATTCTATCTTCTAAGTTGTGTATCAAATCCAGATGTAAATACCTGGAAATAAAAGCTGAAATGTTGATCTCTTGTCTCATATCCATCTTTTGGTGTCAAACCCATTTTTTTCCAGTCTAAAATAAAGGAATTTGCCTCACTGTTCCAGTACTTTTGGAGGACACTGTAAATGAGGCAGAGGATAACTAACCTGAAGGCTTTGTAGAGTGGTCTGAACCAGCAGGTGTAACTGCATGGGCTGAAGAGGAGGACCCACAGTAGAGAGAAGCCGAAGTTGGTGGCATTTCCACCCCCAGCCCACCAAGCAATACATGAGATGACATTTATCCCCAGTGTGGCTGAATACACTGCAGAGAGGAGAGGACAGCAGAGATGTAAAGGGAAAAGAAATTGAGAAAGATGGTGGTAGACCTTTAAAAAAACACAGAAGAGAAGAATGTATTTTTTTTGTATCTTAAAAATGTTTGTGTGTACATGCACTCACTCATCCAAAGGGTATAGACTCTGCGCACCAGCTGTTGGTGGGGTGCAGGAATCTCCTCTTCAATGTTCTGGTAAAAGCATGGCTTTATTCTCATGAACTGAGGCAGGGGAGGAAAGTTGTTCGTCCTGTTATCTGAAACAGGAACCAAAGAGTCATCATAAAACAACTTTCTAGAATGTGTTAAATAAAAGACTTGGCTAAGGAGGAAAAATTGGGGAAACTTAACGGGATAACTTGACAGACAGAAAGAGAGGAGTTAAAAAATGACAAACCTGCCATGTTGACTTTCCAGTTCGTAAATGAAGAGCTACAAATGAGCATAAAAATGACATGAGCCTCATGACTTCATACTCTTTAGATAGTTCAAAAAGACATTAAAACAATTAAAACTCCTTTTACTTTCAGAACATTGACATTAACTTCTCTGTTTAATGGGATTAATCCACTGCACACATGTTCACAAGCGTTATTAACTTAGTTAAATAAACTTAGATGTTTGTGACATGCGTGGGCGATGGCTCTTCCTCGCCGACACATTATAACTTCAGACATATTGTAATGCAAACAAACTTTTAAAAAATAACCCGCATCTTTCCCCCATCATTTAGCTAAAACAACCAAAGACACCATAAGTTAAACGTAACTGAGACCATTCGCAAAATATTAGATAGCAGCTTCGGCATGGCGTTAGGCAGCTAGGTAACGTTTTTGAGCAGCTGCAAGATCACTTTCTTTATCTGCTGTTGCTGCTTCATTGTCCCACAGTTTCATAATTTACATGGACTTAAAATTCTTTAGAGAACAAGAGGTACCAGATCAAAGAAAATCAACGTTACCGGAATTATGTTATCTCCTTTCGTTTCCGTCGAAAACCGCAGGGGTCCGGGAATAATTCAAGAGCCTTCAGGATGCGCTTCTTCGACCCCATAACACGTACTGCGGCTGCGCATCACCGTAACCTCTGTAGTTCAAATATGTCCATAATGAACGCCTTCTGGTCGTGAGAGAACTACAAGTCCCAAAGCACAAGTGAGCGCTAACGGGAAACGCGTGACTCCTACATGTAACTATGCATGCAACCCTTTCGTTACGATTCCACCCATTCAATTACTTATTAGAAACTGGCAAAAAAAAAAATGAAACAAGGCTCAAGATGTATTTAGTTACTTGCAGGAAAAGGAGTTACGTTATTGTTAAGGTTATTCTTGTATCACTGGACATCGTGTGAACAAATGATTTTTGTCAGTGTGTCGTTGTTTGCCTCTGTAAAACAATTCTTTGAATCGCCTTGTTGCCGAAATTTGACAGGCTATATGACAAATAACCTTGCTTCCATAAACCACGAACCTAACTTAGCTGTGTCTGTGTCCTTTTGATCTTATTTTCCTTTTTGATTTTTCACAGACTTATCAAATGTTCAGACATGCAATAAAAAAACACCAATGTGGCACCAGCACAGAAAAAATACAAAACTCAGTGTTGGTGTTTTTATTACAGTTATGTGGTAACTACATCAAAACATATCACTTCCGAAAGTCAAACTCCGCGGCCAATCACGCAGCCCAAGACATCGGAAAGAGGGCGCGGCCTGTGTGATACAACTAGTGCGCTTCATGTCTAAGCCAGGATAGCCCCAACGGGTGGGTAAAAACAGTAGTAATCATCTATAACAATAAAACGAAGTACGGCTTTGAATGAATGGTTATGCTCTCATTGTAATGTTTCCATGAACATAGTCAAGTGTCACAAACACCGTTGAACTGTAATCCAAATTATGGTTAGAAAAATACAAGCACTACCATGCGTGCAACACTGATGATTAAAACAAACGCCCCCTCTACTTATCTGTAACAGAGTTTGACCAACCAGCGACGGTTATTGATGGAAGTGACATACTCCCGCCAATTCCGACTCGGGAGCGCGAGGCAGGCTGTGGGGTAAACTAAGGAGTATGTAGGAGATGAGAAAAACGTCCTTTGTTATGTTTAAAAGAAGATAATTGTCGTTTGTATTCTAGCGTCATATTCGGTCGCTCGGAGGGGACATACCTGTCTGTTTTCACTGACTTTGACGTAACTTGCCGGTGAAAATCGTACACGCGAAGAATCCCGGCTGAGTTGTTGGGATGCTGGCGGCGGAAAACCTATCTGTGGACGGACATTTAGCAGCTTCGACTCCTCGCCGAAGAGGTAAGGTTACTGCAAATGAGTGTGACTGTTCAACTGCTTTAATATCTGACTAGTAAGCATTTAGGTGGATGAAACAATAAACACAAAAAAGTCTGCCCTATGAATGTCTCTGAGCTGTGATTTTTTATTTGGTACTCCATGTAGTGTCTAATTGGAGTACGACAAACCCATAAAGTCTTTGTTTTAAGTTGACATTGACAACATTAAAAAGACGTTTGCGCAAATTGGATGGTTTACCCCATGGTATCTGTACTCGTTTCAGGTAGTTCATGGTATTTGTAATCGTATGACTGTTCATGAGTAGTTGCTGTTGGTGTTCAACCAGTAGATGATGGACAGTTATCTTGTCTACTTTATAGTGTGTGTCATGACTTTTTTTTGGCCGTTACTGTACAGTTGAAATGAAAGAAAGTGCCTTTATGTGGAGTTAACAACCTGTGGTGTCCATTAACGAACCTCCGGTCTTTGCTAGTAGCACGTCTTTAGCTTGTGGCCCTGCTAGCAGGATTGGCTAAACGGCTTGGCCTCTGGCTGGGTTGCGTAGTTTTGCCAGATGAGCGGACAAGCTAGTGCATTAGCGCCCGTGTCTTGGTTGATGCTAACATCTCATAAGAAAGCTGTTTCCATGTTTGAAACTCCACAACTGCTCCACTCGTATGTCTCGGCCATACACAGAAGTGTCTTATCGTTTATCTGTCCCACTTACAAACTCCAATCCACCTCACTTTTCAGGTCTCACCGCAGTAGCTTGTATTGTTTCGTTCGCCTGACAGCAGTGGAGGTCCTCACCCTGCGGGCTCGGCTGGGCCTGCAGCACCGACCCGCACCGGTTGGCGGGAGAGCAAATGAGACATAACCATCAACTTTACAGCCGTTGTCACACAGTTACTTAACATAACGATGTTGAAAATGAGAATATTATGTTTAATGCTTCACCACTGTCGGTTGTTATAACTTCTGGGTGTTTTTTCTTCGTCAAAAGTTCGTTTTATAAAGTATAGGTAAAGATCTGAGAGAGGGCACTCTACGTTAGCAACACTGGCTTATGAGCACTACAGTAGTGAAGTTTTCTGACGTCACATTTGGAATCTCAACGGTATTGAATCTCCCGACTACGTTTAGTGTACAGTTGGGGCTAAAATTACGAAAACACTTCCCAGAGCTGGGAAATTCACCTCATTTTGCCTCCGAAGCATGATCATGAAACATGCAGGTGGTCATTCTGAGCACAAAAAACATCAGATGGAGTGAGTCTGACTGTTCAACTGCTTTCATCTCATTTGGTTTGTCCACCTTTTGCAGCAGTTACAACAGCACACGTCTCTGTCATTGTGTCAATAAATTTCCTCAGAACTTCATCACCTCAAATTTTCTGAATGGGATTGAGGTCCAGTCCATCATTTTTAGTGTTCCTTTTTACAAGGAAGTGACTTCAATCTCCTTAAGATGGCTGTATTCTATTGTATGCAGAGCATAATGATAACTTTACGAATATTTCATTCATTTTATGGGTATAATTTTAGAATCTATTGTAAGATAAATTGTGTTTTGATCTTTTACCAAGGGTTCAGTGCCTTGGCTTTCAAAATATTCAATCATTGATCTTTGGTGCATGTTCATAATTCCACTGTCTGTGTTCTTTTTTTTCTTGAAGGTATGGATTGCAAGTCGAGTAACAATGCCAACAAGAAACTCATTCAAGGTATAAACAAACAAAAAAATGTTGCCTGCTCAACCTAGTACTTTATTCTGTGACTAATTTTGTGTTTTTGATGAAATCCCAACACCTTTTACATATCATCAGTGGCAGCTGTAGAAGTTGCATGGTAGAACCCAGACATCTGTCAATCATTAAATCTTCAGTAATAAGATTTTGACAATTTTTCTATATCTTCTACATTATTCTTATTTTTTCTGTACTTAAGATGCACATTTAAATATGAGTTGATTTTGATGAAAAAATGTTCTAAAGCCAATTTATTTGCTTGTAATGAAAAAACTCAGTTTTAAAAATGACTGACTTGGTTTTGTTTATTCTGGGACAGCTCGTCTACCATTCAAGCGCCTGAACCCTGAACCTAAAGAAAATCAGCCGCCTAAACGCCCCTGTACACATGCCTGCCCTAGTCCAGAAGTGTTGGACAGGGAGAATGAGAATGACTCCTCTGCGTTCCCCGTGCACAGCAAAGCACCCTTGGTCAATGGACGTGGGCCTCTTGATGGCTTCCTGAGCCGTAGGCGCCCTGCATCCTCTGATGAAAACATAGTAATAGATATTACTGACGACAAGAGTTCATCTCCCACTAAGCACCACATATCACCTGCTCCTGCCTCTCTGTGCCTCCCAACTAAGGACAAGCACAAGGAAAAAGACAAACCTGCCTCTTCAGGGAAATCTAGAAAAGTTAATCAGACTCCTGAAGCAAAAACTATAGACTGCTCTGTGATCTGTACAGAGGATGACAAGGAGACGGAGGAAGAAGATGGAGATCAGTCAGCATCTGTGTCACAGGTTGACCTAACACTGGATTCTGACAGTGAGCCAGAGGAGCAAGATGAGTCAGGAAATGTTTCCAGTTTAGGGAACAGGTCCATGCTATCTGCCTCATCAGTCAGCTCCTCATCTGTGAGCTCACCAGAGGAGTCCAAGACCGCTAACCCTAAACCTCCTTCTACACCTACGACTACACCAGCAGTATGTACATCTCCTGTTAGTTGTTTTGATTTCTCACTGACATGTATTCACACAATATTAATCAGTATAACGGGGTGCTGGTTTTGAAGATGATGCAGATACACAAATTGCATAACGTGAAAGAGTCCCTGCCAACACAACATTATTACTGCACATTGTAATGTTAGTATTCAAAACAGCCGGCACACAGAGACTTAGAGAAAGTTTTTGAGGCATTTCCATCTTACATGAGCTCATTTTTGGCAAAATGAGTCTTTTTTTTAGTTTTTATTTAGACAATTGATGTCCCACAATAAAGTGCTTTTTAAAACATTGACAAAGTGAAGGATATTTTTTCAGAAATTATCAACTGATTTATCTGATTTTCTCTTCCTGTCCTCAAAGGAGCCAAAGACCACCCCCAAGATACCATCAGATGAGAAAAAGATCAAAAGACGCTCACTGAAGGTGGGAACTATAATTGAAGACGGTCTGAAACATGCTTAAAACATTCACAGTTGTCTGTTTAATAGTGAAATGGTGTCGGCATGTAACCTGCTTTCTTGTCAAGTTCCTCACTTGCTTTTTTTTCTTCAAGTTGAATACAACAGACATGAAAAAAAAACCTGAACATTTATTCTTTTAGAGTTTACAAGAACAAGAAGAGAAGCTTCGGCTACGACAAGAGAAAGAACGCCAAAAAGAAGAGGCTAAAGCTGAAAAGGAGAAAAAGAAAGAAGAGGCTCGAAAGCTGAAACAGGAGCAGCAAAAAGAAAAACGAGAGAAAAAGGAGAAAGAGGAGCGAGAGAAACGAGAAAAGAAAGAGAAGGAGGACAAAGAAAAGGCTGAGAGGTTAAAAGTGAAAGAGGAGCAACGCAAATCAAAGATAGAGTGAGTGATGAATCCAAGACATCAATTTATATCTATGACTCTCAGCTCAGTAAGTCAGGAAATATGATAATGAGAATTTAGTGACATGTGTGAATTGGATTTGTTTGTAGGGCAAAACTGGAAGAAAAACGCAAGAAAGAAGAGGAGAAGAAACAGAAGGAGGAAGAGAAACGGTTGAAAGAAGAGAAGGATGTGAGTTAATGCTAAAAGCTGGGGTAGTGTCCTGGATGAAATGCAGCGCTGTATCCGATTCTGTTGACCTGTATGTGTGTCTGTTCACAGCGCCTCAAAGCTGAGAAAGCAGAAATCACACGATTTCTTCAGAAACCTAAGATCCAACAGGCTCCAAAGGTTAGTAGATACAAAGCTTACAAAATAGTATAACAAAATGCTAAATCTTTTTTTTTTTTTTTGTTTTTACTGAGACACACAGCATTGTTAAGGCCCCCTAAAATGGAGTTAGTTTTGCAGCATCTGACCTTAAACAAACCACAGATTGTTGCCAAGTTCACTCAAAGGCAGTTGAATAAAGAATTTATTATTTTTTAGTTTGGGAAAATATGGCTCCTGATGTAGTCTGTAGACGTTATCACACAACTTTTTCACATGGTCTTGAGTTAAAAAAAGAACAAAAAACAAACTTAGAGTCGCAAAAAACGAAGAATTGCAATTTAAATTGAATCGGCACCCCAAAATTTGTAAAAGAATCAAATCGGGAGAACGGCATGTTGTCCCAGATTCAGCTCAAGAAACCAAGTATAACCAAGTTCCACTCGTGGCAACACTCAGCATCCGTGGGCATTAAGTCACAGCTCAGACATTGACACCACTGAGTATTTCCGACTCTATCTTGATGCCCAGTGTCCGTGGATGTTTCCTCTGTGTTCCTTGCAGTCACCATCTGTAGCAGCTCTGTGTACTTCGGTTCATACAGGTATCCTTTTGGTTCCAAAGTGAATGGAACTTCATCGTCGCTGTCATAGTCACTCATTTTGAATTTCCTACGCTGCCTCACAATCCTTAGAGTACAAACAAAAGAATTACGATACTTGATCAAACTTACACGAGGCTACAACCGGCGCCCGAAGCATAGCTTGTTTACATTCCCTACAGCTGGAAGGAGGAGGGGGGACGGAGCGCACTAGCGCTGTGTGGAAGGATACATGACCAGTTAGTTAGGTCCAGATAAATGTTTGTATTTCTGAAGACTTAATGCACTTAAAAAATATTTTATGTAGCATACTCTTAAACTGTGGTATTACTTTTTGATTTGAGTTCTTGTAGGCAGAGAAAATAGCCTTTGAATTTGGTACCGTCTGTCCCTCTTAGCGCCTATTTCCTCGTCACCATCGATTAACGTTTGTGTCTTACTGAGGGAGAGGAGACAACTTTCTACTGTATCTAATGTCCTTAGTGGTCACATAGAGCTCATACAACCCCACTTAAAAAAAACTGAACTATCCCTTTAAGTTAGTGTGATAACTGTAACCTGAAAAGTGCCCTGTGCAGTAAGTAAAGCGATCAGATTTAGTATTGAGTGATTTGTGTCTGAATCTGAGGTTGAATTTTCTGCCATGTCAACCATCCCTACATTTTTGTACTTGAGCTGGGTTGAATTTCACCATCATTGGTGCATCAGTCAGATAATAAAAAAAAGACCTCCCCTCACCCAGTGTGTACCACATTTCTGTTAATTTGGTAATTTAGCACAAAAACAATCCTACAAATTGTTTTTTTTTTTATTATTCTTTTCGCAGACCCTTGCAGCAGCTTGTGGGAAGTTTGCCCCATTCGAGATCAAAGAAAACGTGTACCTTGCACCATTGTGCAGGGTTCACTGTGAAGAATCTGCCCTGGAGGAGTTGGACAGGAGTTTGTTGAATCCAGATGATAATCTGAAAGGACTCAAAGACTGGATCAAAGAAAAGCCTCGCTGGTCAGGACCCACCAAACCCCGACAGCCAAAAGCAGCCAGGTAAGAACAACCTTTACAAGCTACATAACTTACTAATGGTTGATTGTGAGAAAAGGTCTGAAGACTGGATAGATTTTATTAAAGAAACATATTACACTCTGGTCAGTGTGGTTGTCAAACTGGCTCTGGTCTGTTGCCATCCTGCTTTGCCCAGTTCCAGTAATCTGGAGCAGGGAGTTTGCCAACTTCTTCTTTCAGATGCTAGAGTAGTCAAATCCATCAGCACAAGAAGTCAGATAGAATAGAATAGAATAGAATAGAATAGAATAGAATAGAATAGAATAGAAAATACTTTATTTATCCCCGAGGGGAAATTCAGGAGTCACCGCAGCATTTAAGAAAACAAAAGTAAGAAAGAGTATAGAAAGTGCAAAAATGTCCATAAGAAATTAGATGACGACATCCCGTCCACCACTCGTCCACCACTCTCCAGCCCAGCCAGTCTCCACCTCCACAGGGTCCAGGACTGAGCCTTTGATGGTGTAACAACGTGGAAACTAAAGGCAACAAAGAGCTTCTACGCCAACCGTTTATTTGTTACTGACTGTAACAGGCAAGTTAAATATCATCAGTCGCTCTTTATGTCAATATTTAAAGAACGTACAACTCCATTTACAGTTGATTGTTTTCTAAAGCTTACATATGTCCCACTTTCTTCCCCTCACATACAAACACACACACAGCTCAGCTCACTGTCTCTCTGTTGACATTTTCCATCAGCAGTGTGTTGTAAAAACATCTTGAGCTTTAACTAATTTTTCAGCAGTTCTAAAAGCACCCGGGCAGTATGAGAAGGAGCTTGTTGTTGATTACTTGGCACATCAAAATGATCAGAACCAACATTGGAATATTACCAGAAAACCAGCTGCACTTACTTAACAATGGCTAAAGAACAGTGTACAGCACAAAAGAGATCCCTCAAAACAAACAGAGCATTAACAGAGGAGAGGTGTTAGCAGGGATATTCAGCACAATGCGCCACAGGAAACAGGAACAGGAGGGGCAGAGCAGCTATTGAATGCTGAGTGCATTCAATAACACATCGATCATCTCTGTGGAAAAAAATCAAACGCAGTGTGGGCTGTAGAAAAAAAACTGTGGTCAGTAACTTGCTGTTGGTTAGATAGCAGTGTTTGGGTTGATTATAGAAAAAATGTTTACGGCAGTGTAGCTGATGTCCCATAAAGTAATCAGGTATGCGAGTAGCTGCATTCACATTATGTTTTGGGTGTCGCTCTGCAAAGCTCTAACATACAGACAAGTTTAACTGTCACGTAGGGCTGGATTATTAATAGAATTTTAATCGTGATTTCAATTTTGCCATCATAAAAACAATATAATCGAAGAAAAACAATTACTTACTACAATTACAATATGCCACACAGTTCAGATGTATGCAAGTTCCTGTGCTTCATAGCTCTTCTGTGTTGCATGTGCAGCCACAGCGAGTGTGTGACTTATGTGTATCAATAATACTGTATGTGCCATTTGCTGGTTCTTTAAAGTTGTGTTTAAATCAGTAAAGAAGTTTTTGAATAAATGAACAATTGTGTATATTAATTGTGATTTCAATATCACTTAAAATAATCGGGATTCTTATTTTTGCCTAATCGCCCAGCCCTACTGTCATGTATCACCCTGTGTGATGTACCCATCAAACAGAAAAACTGTAAGATTGAACTGTTTTGAGCCAGGTCAGTTTAAATAAACAGAAAATAACACTTGAAACGTAATCAGTTTTTTATTGATCTGTACACAGTTTTGAAAATAACTTGGCAAATATTTCATCTGTTAGTAAAAATATTTTTTTTAACAGTACGTTTAAAATCAGTTGTAGTTTAACTTTGTTATTCATTCCCCTTGTTTGCTTCTTTCTCAGTGATTGTGTGGCAGTAGAAGGCCCTAAACCCGACGGTATACCAGATCGTAAACGTCACGGACCGATGAAGCTGCTTCAGTTCCATGAAAACTATCGTCCGGCCTACTGGGGAACCTGGAGTAAAAAGAGTTCACACATTTCCCCTCGTTGCCCGCTCAGACAGGACAAGGTAAAAACTACTAAACAAAGGCATCACGTTGTGTCATCGGTCAGCACAGATTTGATGTTTCTCCTTTGGTGCTTTGATGCACTTTAAATGATATGACTGATGAGACTAAAAGCTGAGTGTGTCACCACAGGAACTTTTGGACTATGAGGTAGACAGTGATGAAGAATGGGAGGAAGAGGAACCAGGAGAGTCCCTGTCACATAGTGAAGGGGTGAGTTTCACTGTTGAGTGTATTTTTTGTGTTTCCCTTGGTGTTAAGGAGAGAGAATGAAACCTTAAAGTACAGTATTCAACATGATGCAGATGAGGAAGAGCTCAAACTGATGAGACAGAAAATAAATATCAATTCTTACAAACAGCAGAGGGCACTGTCTGTTTGACATTTCTTGACATCATAAGTACTAATGTCAAACAGGTCATAGGTTGATCTTTTAGGTCACAAAAGAAAGTCAAACTTTAACCTTTTATTGATATTTACTAAACATGGTGGCTGTAAATTGGGAAATGACACTCAGCACACGGCAGGCAAAACTTCTTTCCGCCACATGATTGGTCTTGCCGCTGAAATGCTGTTGGATTGAAACTCTTGTCGATCATTACAGGAAGATGAAGAGGAAGGAGGTGAAGATGATGATGACGACGGGTTCTTTGTTCCTCATGGCTACCTTTCAGAGGATGAGGGAGCTCTGGAAGAAGAGGTACAAAGGGAATTATTGAATATTTCATCAACTTTCTTTTACTTTGGTTGAACTTGTTTCCTCTTGATCTAGCACTGTTTTAGTCAGTTATTTAACCGTTCATTTTCACACTTCCTCCCAGGATGGCGGCGACCTGGAGAAGCAGAAACTACGACAGACACTGAAGGCGAGGGAGTGGGACGAGTTGATGTCCAGCAAGAAGAAGATGAAGGTGCTGGAGCCAGTAGTGAAGGGCTGCATCTGGGAGGGCGAAGGATCTGGTCTGCAGCTCTTCCAGCCTTACGCTGTGTGTCTTGTGGAGCCTTTGCCCAAGACGGACAACAGCCCCAACCCTGAGGAGGCGTCTCAGAAGTCTGAGAGAGAAGCTCAATGTAAGTTTATATATTATCCACCTGAATAAATCTACAAAACGTCACGGTTGTGTGGTATTTATATGATGATAGGTTAGGAGCACAATGAATGAGTCCAACAGTCTGTGACTGACTGCGTAACTGTCGTAGTTTATGTTGTACTAGTTGGTCTCTTCAGCAAGCTACAGTTTAATGTCCTGTTAACAAATCTATTTCTTATGTTTCAAATTTTACACTTTTCCACACACAGATTGGCGTTATTAACCAGGTTGTGGGTGGGGAGTATGCTCAAATCCCACGCCAGATCTCAGTTTGTGTACACAAGTTTCAGGCCAGTTAATAGGGCTGGGACAATATGCATTTTTCCTGATTAAATTATTTTACGTTTTTTTGGATTCCGTTTTAATTTAAATGGCAATTCTTCGATTTCTGATTTTTGCAATTTTGAGTCCGCCTTTTTAACACCAAGCCACGGGGAAAAAGCTGAATGATGATGATTTCTACAGACTAGACCAGGGGCTGCCCCCCCCCCCCCCCCCCCCCCCCCCAAAAAAAAAAAAAAAACAGGGATTGGACATCTTAACTTTTTTCCAAACCTAGCCTATAAACAAAGACTAAAATGAAGGATTTGATTTTGGAAAAAAAAAAGGATTTTGAACAAACTATCCAGATTTTAAATCATCAATCAAAAAAATCCAGATACTTTGATACATTGCTTTTTGTTTCCCACCCCTACCAGCTAATCTACGACTCTTTAGAGGCGTGTTATTTAAATAATGATTGTTTTTGGCGTACACATTAAGCAATACCTGATCCGGTGTACGCTTTGATTGACCCAGATACACATGTAGATAAATCACATGTAAACCTGGTTTCTACTCCCAGATCTGCACCGGTTGCTACACCACATTGATAATTAAGGGTAAATTAGTGCAGGTAGTTGCTAGGGTGCTGTACATAAAAAAAAACATTCATACATTTTTTTATGCACATTTTTTCAGGACTGTGAGAATGTGGTGGTAAAGTAGAGTTTGATTGCTCAACATAATAGATCTTGCTGAGTAATGACAGTAGCTTTAAATGTAACTTATCTCAGGAATGATCTGCCTACTTTAAACTTAAACTAGTTTTGATCAGCTGTGATCTGTTGATGTTAAGGATAAAAAAAAGTTAAAACATTCTCCTGTGTTAATCAAATCACATTTTGGGGGTATAATCAGAAAATTGATATGAAGGGGTGCATATTTTTGTTCTTTTGAATGTTTTATTTAAGCTGATAATGTGCTAAAATCTGAATATCTGATGCTTCCTCCTCCCACAGTGCTCAGCCAGCTTCTGCCTCTGCTGCACGGCAACGTCAACAGCAGCAAAGTGATCATCAACGAGTTCCAGGAGTTTTGTCGTCAGCAGACCTCTTCCTCCACTTCCTCATCCCCTCCTGCCTTGTCCAGCCCCCAGAGCCCAGCAGAAAACATCCCCACCAGGTGAAAGCATGACATCCATTGAAAAGATTATGAGATAAAGACTGTGTAGTTTTAATGAGCCCAGCATCAGCACGCTTTATTACTGAGTTCTAATATTTCCCTCCTTCTCCCTCCAGGATACGGCTGAAGCGCCTCATTAAGAACAATGCTGTATATGAGAAGCGCTCCACTCACAGACGCTGCTGGTATGTGCATCAGGAGGTACTGTCACGTTTTGGCCTGGAGGCTCTACCTGTGCCCTGTCAGTGGACCTACCTCACCCCAGGAGCTCGAGAAGACTCCCGAGAAGAACCCCAGGCAGTTATAGGCTCTCAGGGAAACTCTCCCACAACACCCCAGACCTCGTCCACCACGCCTTCATCCTCCAACAAAAGGAAGAGCACAGGCAGCATGTCCATTACCAAGTTCATGAAGCGATGCACCGACACTGAGCAGGTGCAGATTTTTGCTTTATGATGATTCTCGGAAATGACACAATTATTCTGAATCACTATACTTTCATTTCATGTTAAAATAGGTATTACATATTAATACAGCCCGTTACTTTCTCACTGTATTCTTCAGACGGAAGCGATGGAGGCAGAGGGGTTTCAAGCTGACACAGAGGATGACGATGAGGACGACTGTATTATTGTTTCTACTCTGAGTGGTGAGTGCAGCAGCTGTCTTGCGTCCTTGACTCTTGAGATTTACATTAAACAGGTGGGCTGTCAGTTTTGATCTATATGAATTTTATCAGAAAAAATAGCTCCTTATAATGGGCTTAGCACTCAGGTGCAGCCACTTAGACTGAGGCCCTGTTTACACAACAACGTTGCATCCGAAAACGCTAAAACGTAGTGAAAAAAAGCTGCGTTTACACAAATGCAGGACTGAAAATGTTGTAGTAAGCATGCCAGGCCCTTTAGGTGGCGCTATAACTGGCTGTTTCAGAAGCTGCTTTTAGGAGATCTCCACTGAAGTAGAGTTAAGCCAATCATCTGGTTTATTGGCCAATACTAAGTGTAGAAGTGGAGCAACAGATGCAAATTGAAAACACCGGCTTACAGTCTACAAAGCAACGGCGTTGGCAGAGTTTCAGAAAAAATGTAACCGACCTAAAACTTTGCGTTTAAGGTTGGCTAAAAAGCTGTTTCTGTGTAAAAACAACAAAACTTTTGCGTTTCACCCGAAAACTGTTGTCGTGTAAACGGCCCCTGATGTCCGTGGGTATTCATGTCACAGAATGTGGCAGAGCTCTATTTCAAGGAAATTTCACCACAGATGGTGGATAAACTTCAAGTTAAAGCATTTTCTAAAAGTGATCATTTACAGCAGGGCAGTCAACATATTTGAAGACTTAGGCCGAGGGATGTCCCCAGGTTGGCGTGTTTCTGAACCCGTCAACTGTCTTTGTTTCGCAGGAACAATCATTTCTCACATGTAGAGCCTGTTTGAAACTGGAATAGGGCTACATGATATTTGGAAAAAATGAGATTGCAATATTTTTGAATCCTGCAATATTTTTTAGGATTTACAGCTTCACTCCGTTCAGTTGAATTCTCCCTGAAAAGACGATAGACTCACCTTATTGCCTCTGTGAACACTATTTACATTAGCAGAGTCTTGATCATGTTGATATCTGTTAAATACAGATACTGGCTTATATTTCCTGTGAGTGCTTCTACCAACCTGTCAACTTTTTAATAATGTGCTCCAACACAGAGGTTCCTTTATTTAAATTTCCCTCGGTGATAAAAAAAAAAAAGATAATTATCCCTGAAATATTGTTTGAACATGCTGCAGCCCTCTGGCCTTTGCTCAAGAGCCATACAGGCTGAGCAGACAGCAGTGGCTCACAGTTTGTCCTCATCCTCCTTTTTGCCTTTTTAGGCTCCAATGATCTTTTTCCAGAGATGTAAATCAAGTAATTTTGAGAGATTGCCAGAACAGGACAATTTCTGCTGGAAGCAAAGCAAACTTTAAGCAACTGATTACTTTGACATTGGATTACAACCATTTCAGTCACAAGGTGTGTGAAGGAGGATGTGAAATTAGAAATAAAATGGGCTATCACAAGATCGAAACTTAGACCACAAAAACAACCCAGAGCCTGTTCTGACTGAGGACATCTCACCCACTGTGACTGTGGTTGGTGCTCTGACGGCGACAGTTGTTAAATATATAAATGGATGCTTATTTAGATCTGTTAGTAATGATGCTGGGTGTAGACTGGCTACATAAACTTAATTGAAAGGCTCAGATTCATGGCATAACCTTGCCATGTGAATACTGCACATGTTGCAATGACAATGCTGAAACAACATATTGTGCAGCCCTAAACAGGAATCAACCAAAGTGCAACCACTGTGAAGTGCTAAGGCTGTTACATCAACCAACAATACATAATTAAATAAGTCATTTGTACTGCAAAATATGAACATTAAGGAATTAGACATGCACCTAATTGATAGGCCGGCCCATCGATCAGTGCCGATTTCTTTAATTTTGGGGGATCGGTGATCAGAGATCGGTGACTCAGGACACTTAATTAGTTGTTTAAGTTAAAATGTAAAGAATTTTTTATATTAAAGGTATTCAATGATTTTCAATAAGATAAGATTGGAACATTAAAGGCATATGTTGTCAGTTTTAAAAAATAAGAAAATTGTGATTGTTGCACCTTTAAAAGGAATACATAATTTTTTGGATTTATCAGCTGTAACAGAAAAAAGTGATCAACCCACCAATATAATCTACCTGAACATCTGACAAATCTTGAAAGTTAGCATGGATGGATTGTAAGCAGATTTTAAATAGTTTTGAAATACAAAAAATAAAGAAATATGAGCAAGGGATAAAAATGGAGAGGAGGCAATTTATTAATAATGTCATTTTACTCCAAATTAGCTGTTTATTAGCTGATCAAAAGTTTAAGACCACACCTCCACTGCTCTCTTTGATTACCTCTAAAATGCATTAATGCTTTGGTGAAGATGTGACACGTTTACAAAGAAAACCAAATTATTTTTTCTGTACTTTATTGGGATTAAAAAAATCATGGTGTTCTTCTTTTCTTTTGGCTTCAACCTATGCTTGCATGTAGCGATCAGAATCTTGACACCAGTCCAACCTCAGTTTACAAATTAGCCAGAAGATGGAGCTTGAACTTCTATGGGGATATTTTACAACTATGACACAGACCGTTTTTTTTCTACAGTTTAACTGTTTACCACCATCAACCTGCTGTAGTAGTGAAAGGTATTACTAGTGTGTCCTAATAGTAGTTGTAGTGTAAGCCTAGAGCTGTTTTTTAAGATTATTTTTCAGTGTCAGAACTTTCTATCTGCCAAAACCAAAGTTAAGATAACAGATTTGTTATTTGAGACTTGGAAATTTCTGCTTTGAAGAATCTGGAAATGTTGAAGAGATTAACAACTTGTTAAAATTGCTTCATAGGCCAGAGCAGAGAGAACTCCTCCGGCGATGGAAACTGTCTGATGGAAGTCACTCCCTCTGACACCGCTTCTCTTCCTGTGGCCAACGCTGCTCCTACACTCACCACTGCCTGAGGACAGAACAGTCCATCTCCTCTGACCAAGAAACCCAGTGGCTCTAAATCCTGCTGTCTGATTCTGAACTCTGCCAGAATCTTATCTTTGAGCACGATGAGGCACCTGGTACTGGTAACTCACCGCAGATGAGCGCTGCTCAGTATTTTGAGCTCTAACACACCGATTATTTTTCTCAGAAGGCTCAGGAGGCAGACTTGCCTGTTTGATGTAGTGGTGCATAAATGAGTGTTTTACTTGGTTCTTGAGGGCAGGTTTCTTCGGTGGCTGATGGCTGTCTGAGTTTTCAGTCAGATATATTTAGCAGAGGCCACTTTAAAGTGGGAAATGGAGGCCTCTCGATAACGTCTTTAGCTACAGCAGATTGAGTTGAACAGAGGAAGGAGGAGCAGAAATAAATTACCCAAATTTCTTGTTGAGAGATCCAAGAGATTAAGCATTATTTAGGGATTGTGATACTTGATATTCAGGACACCGTGATGCTCTGAATTTCCTCATGTATAACTGTATATATGTCGACAGAAATTAGTTCAAATAGCGAGGCTGAAAGTCCATCTGTAAATTTGCCTTTTGGGTGCATTTATTCTGCAATTTCTAATTCTGACAACTCATGAAAGTAGTTGCTAGACCTGTACTTGTACAGTTAAGTCCAGCCACAATGTTTTATAAATATATGTATTTTTTGAATACTTGAACAAGATAAATTCATTAAACATGAATAAACGTACTGCACTTTTTTATTTCATTCATTTTTTTTTGCCTGTTAATCAAAGCAGTGCCTTGGTGGGCCGGTGGTCTCCTTTTTAAAACATGCTGATTTTCTGTTCGAGGACCTGTTTGGGTGATTGTGAATTTATCCATTTTATAAATAAGAAATGCTGGCTCCTAGAATGCTTAACAGAATAAGTTAAAAGGTATTTTTTCTATAAATGTGCTTTAAGGGATACACGATATTGGATTTTTGACGATATCCGATATGCCGATATATCAAAACCGCTTTTGGCCGATACCGATAATCACAAGTTTGTTTGTCTTTTTCACTGTAAAGAAAGCTAAGTCTAACCTGTAAACTGGCATTTATATGTTACTCTTATTGTGACGGTCTTATTTGTTTAAGAGACACACATAAAACAAGACAAAAAACATTTGATTTTACCATAAATAAGAAATGTATTATTTTTTCAAACTCAAGACATTCAGTATTGAAATACAGAAAAATAATTTCTTTAGATCACATGAACTTCAAATGTACAATGCATTTTTAAACATAACCAAGTTGCATTTGATTATTTTAGAGCTACTGTAACAACCTGGTGACAGACACAGAGCTCTGCAGTGCAAATAAATGAAGTGCTACATTTTATTTAAGGAGCTTATTTTTCAGATGGAAAATAATAATAATCCTAACCGAATAGCACCATATCGGCTGTGCATATCGGCAGAAATTTTCATATCTGCCAATACTGATAAACGTGTTTTTAAGTTTTTACCGATACCGATATTGTGCCGGTAATATCGTGCATCCCTACTTTAAAGCTTTGCATTTTCAATAGAGAATTATTCAACCACCTCTAAATGTCCAACGACAGACTACAAAACAGAAATTAGGCATAAAGACGGTTCAGGAGCACATCATGATCTTGAGGTAAGCACAGACTGAAACTAAATAATTACTTATCACATAATTCTGTTTATTAAACAAAAGATGCAATGCAAGCAATGTTTATTACAGGCAGGTTAAAAGCAATCAAGTACGACTCGGAACATCAGGACTGATCACAACAGCACATCAAAGTCATTTGAAAGGTTGCAATGCAAATAAACAAAAATAACCTTTTGTCTAATATGTGTGGATGGGCAGAACGAGTTAGCAGAGGAGCGCACTAATGTTGCCTATGCCTGAAGTGGCCTTGAAAATGCATTTGTCAGATTATATGTCTGATGTTTAATTATAACCCAGCAGTGTTTATAAAATGAGCGCTATTCAAACTTCTACAAACATGGTTGACATGGGGTGATTCAGACAAACAAGCGATGGGAGGTAGGTTGTTGTTATCTTAACCAACCAAAAGTAGAACGACTTTAAACAGCTTCTACTGAAAAACTGCAAACAGTGAATGTACAGACCTTCAGTGAAATGTTGAAAGCAAAGGTGCATATTAGTAATTAACCTCTGGAGTGGATATTGACATTGAATCTGTTTCACATTTCTGAATTTTAAAAACTTTGTGATACAGTGACTCAAGCCCATGCTGCAAGGTTTAATGACAGAAAAGTAATACATGCCTGCCTGCATGCAAGAGCACAGTGGATACATGAAGCTTCTACACTGAGTCTACAATTTAACCAGCCCTGCTATAAAACTAGCTTTAGACAAGGTTGTAAATAATGTCAGATAGTGCTTCATACAGGTCGAATACAAGAGCAGATTTCCTCATCAGCACGAGGCTGACCCATAGCTTTTTACACAGGAGGTCGTACTGGTGAACGGTTCCTCCACTGAAAGCCAAATCCAGACGAAAAAATGGTTTGGTTTACGACTTGGGCTTGTGCTCATACAGAAAAATACAAATTATTGCAGCAACCAGTAGACTGATCTCACACCAGATTAAGACCAATCATCAGCGTACAGACTGACTGACGCGAGTACTGCCTTAAAAAAAAAAAAAAAAGAGCATTCCAGGGATTTAAGTAAGATTAAGAGCCTGATACTGTGATACTCCAAACATACCAACAACAGGATCTGACCACATTTACTTCAATTAATATTCTTCGACATGCCTGCACAGCCAGAGATGTACACTCTTACCAGACTTCAAAGAAGGGGAAGTACTGTAGAGTTCACACAGTTATAACAAGGTCTCTCAACATGCCACATGAAGTTTACCTGACTGATTGACAGTTTGAGCACAGACAGCGACCCCAGTCTGTTCACAGCACAGCACATTCACTCAGGATGCAACAGAAACATAATACTTGTCCCCTGCTTTCTCCTTCAGTCTATCTGTTAGTAGTGTTTCCTTCAACACAATGTGCTGCTGAGAGTCTGGTGTGATACAACTCCCCGTCATGAAGAGAGAATGGTATGCTCAGCAAAAGAAGCACATTAGGTTGTTCTGCTACCAACTGAAGTTAGAATTAAAACAAACAAACGCTTCACTGGTCATCTGTGAAGAGCAGTGACATCCCAACAGTGCTGGGGGAGGCGTCAGGGGGTGTTCAGGGATGGTGTGTTTGAAGCTCAGCTCAGGGTTCGAATCTTTTCCAGCAGCTCTGGTTTGAGGAGAGTGGGGCTCTTTCCACCAGCAGCAGCGATGTCTGCCTGCACGGCTGCATCCCAAGCAAATGTGAGCAGAGCTGCCGGGACCTAAGGAAAAAAACGCACAGACACAATTTGAGATCTGAAAGCAAAGTCTGCAACACCTAAACCTGACATGTGTAGACTGACAAAAAAGCTGGTTTCTGCTCACCAAGTTACACTCTGCAAGCGCCACATCTTCAGACTCTTGTAGTTTCTGACTTCCAGGAGCGATAAGCTCAAAAGGCTGCCAGCCGTCCACCAACGACTCCCGAACAAACCCAAACAGCACAGGTAACCGGTCCCAGGCATAAAAGGTCCCTGGGGTGACACATCATCTTTACTGACTCTAATTTCCAAATCATCAATACTCATCTAACTGATTATAGCACATTTCTTCAACTGTTCACATCTTCTTTATCACTCTACTGCGATGAAAAGAAATGCCAATACCTTGCAGTAGGTTTCCATCAGGTAGTCTGATCCTGAGCAAGGTGTAGTTGTATTTTCTTCTCTCCCTCTGCTCTTCTTTCTCTCTCATGGCTTTTGTTCGCAGCATGGCATTCTTCTCGACCAAGTCACTCCTAATTAAAACAAACAAATGGTGTGAAGATTTTCTCAAAACAGATAAACACATGTCTATTCTACAGTACAATAAGTTTTGGTTGATGCACACTGAACCAGAAAAAAGATTACAGAAATTTATTATCATACAATAAAGAAGTTCCAGGCTGGGAACACTTGAGCCAGACACGTGTGCCTGTCTTCCTAAGCTTTCAGTGCAACCAAGTCTGAGTTTTTTACTGGTAGTATCTGCTCTGATTAATAAACATTTACATGGTTATAGCCTGGTTAGAAAACTAGTTTGGTCTGAAAGACCAGTCATGTCTGTCCGTCATGTATGGTCTCATTTCTATAGAGGGATTATTTGCATGCAACTTGGGTGGAGAAGCACTGCGCAGTATAATGGTTTGTCAACTGACGTGGAGGAGTTACCAAATAACACATTTTTAAACAAATGTCATCACTTCTAGGGATGGTAAACAGCTCTCAGGTTTGTGAGTGGACAGAAGAGATCAGCAAGTGAACAGATTTTAGGTGGACAGGCGTTTTGAGAAATCCGGCGTGTACCCAGAGAGCAATTTAAACACACAACTGTCACTCGATGCTCATGACTGCATTAGCCGTGGACACTTACCAGACTGTGACATATCAGGATGTAAACATGTGTCAATAAATCAGAAACCCTATCAAACCAAAATAAAGCACACAGGCTGCTGAGTCTGAGACCTGGTTCATAATAAAAGAACCAGAAAACTACATCCAGAGAACAGCACCAAATCAGATAGACAGATGAATTATTTACCCCCAGACGTCGCTGGTGTTTCAGCGTTAAGTGTGACCCTGTTAACTGGTGACTCGCGGCTGTTAATCACCACAGACTGTAAAAAAAATTGGACGTCCGCTTGCTTGGCTTAAAGTGAGGGCTCCACAAAAACTGCCCCCCCCCCCCGGTGGCTGGCTGCAGGATAGGTTAAAAAATCCATCTTTCCAGCCACTCCAGGTGGGCTGTGGTCAAACTTTAAAAAATTAATACACCTCGTAGAAATGTTTCTCACATCTGATTGTTGTGGTGATTTGAAGAAAAAATTTGGCTGTCTTGTATTCATGTCCTCTTTTTTCTGAAAAGTTTCGTTTTCATTACTTATACGGCTTTACGTAACGTTAAACGATGACTGACAGCTGCCGTTCTCCTGTATTTTTTTCAGGGATTGTAATATGTCGAAAGTTAGAGTCAAGAAGTGATTAGAGTCTCGAAAGAAAAAAACAAGTATTATTTTTGTCACCGAGCTTCACTCAGATTCTCCCAGAATTCCTCACTACGTCTACTGCGCAGACTCTGGCTGCAATTGATGCCAATGGCTGCGCCTGTGACAGGGGTATTTTAGCTTCAAAACCGTACAATGATAAATGGCGAAGCCACACTGTCCACTCTACATACACTCTATGTTAATCACTGATACTGTTGCCTGAGAGTCACCAATTAGTATGGTCGCAATTACCTCCAAAACACTGGTTGCTGTGTGATGGTCAAAACTTGGGAGATGTTGCCTCTGTTGTATAATGTCGTTTCTAAAAACTGACCACAAAACAACCATACATTTTTATGCTGATAACAGGTTGAATTAAGTGTTTAAAAACGCTAACTCGTCAGAATGAGCTAAGCACTGCTTTTGCGGTCAAGATGCGTGCGCATCTTTATGATGACGTAGACTGATAATCCCTCTATACTTGCATACACTGCACAGCAGGGAATTTTGATGTATTTTTGCTCAACCCCAGATAAAAAGGTCAGACGTTTTATTGTATCACAACATAGCTGACCTGACTGATAGGTGAGGCCACTGTGGCTGTTACTGAGGATGCTAAGGGCCTACCTCTTTATTCCTAGTTAAATGAACAAAATCAGGATGAGCAAGTATTTCAAGGAAGGTGAGTGCCATCAAAACTCTGCTTCATAAATTGATGGGTGCCGTCACTGAAGCAAATCCTGTTTTATGCAGTCTTTAGGATCGATGTGTATAAACTTCACTTCAAACCATCAACACCATGAGCTGCATACCTCTGCTGCTGCTCCTTCTTCAGCTCCTCCGCTGTCAGGTTGTAGAATTCTGAAGGCAGCTCGAAGCGTTGGGCGTTAGGGGAGGGTTTGAAAGCTTGAGGCTGTCTGTCCAGCTGAGCTCTGACTGGTTCTCCTCTCTGGAGACGATCCCTTCTCTCCTTCATCAATTCCAGAGCATCAGGACTTTGCTCTAGTAACACAAGGAACTCCTCTTCCTCCTCTGATCCCCAAGAAAGGCCAAACCACACAATTACTAATTGGTAACAGATTTTTTTCCCCTCCTGATCATCTGTGAGAAATTTTGTGCAGACATAGAACTTGTTAAGGATTAGTTTACCTTGACCCTCTGCAGGAAGCATGAGGCTTGTGAAGCCCAGGGCCTGCAAGAACTCTCTGCTGCCCTCCACACAATAAACTTTCTCCTGAAATAAATCAAAGGCATGAAAATAAGAATAAATGAATAAAAAAAACACTGTATACGCAATGGTACAACATAAGACTGTTTGAATAATAATAAACATCAAACAGACCTGGAAAACTTTATTGCTGAGTCTAATCTTCCTGTATTTCTCCTCTGTGGGATTCTTACATATATTTTCAACATACCTGTAAAAAAGTGACACAACATCTAATAAAACTATATATGGAGTTTAGAGATACAATGTGAAACTAATGAAAAACTATTGGAAAATGAAAGCCTCCATTTGTGATTAAAGAGGGGTATTGTGCTTTTTCAGCAAGCTTTGTGATGATGTTAAAAAAGATTATTACAGACAGATTTAGGGATTTTTACAACATGCAAATATTTAAAATCAGCACACATTTAGTAAAAACATACAGCATTGTAAATTAATATCTATGTTAAAGTTAAGAAAACACACAATACCCCCTCTTTAATATTTCACTTTCTTACTTGCTTATGATGTCCACAGCAGCCTTTACTTTCTCCCTGTCTTTGTTAAATGTGTGGATCATCATAACAGAGGCTTCGACTTCATCCTCCTCAAACCGCTGACAATGAAAACAGAGTTCATGTTTTGAAAACAGGACTTAGTTGAACAACATTCAGTTCTGTTCAAATGAAGTGACAAAAAATCCAAAGAACTGGGGTTATATTCTGATTTGAGCTACAGGGACAACAGGTGAGAATTTATATTTAGATGAACGTACCATTAATATCGCCTCTTTGATGTGTGCTTCCCTCTCACTCTTGGTCAGAGTAGCTCCAGTCAGCGGACAGGTGAAATACACACCTGACACTGAGAGGCAGGAAGGATCTTTCACAGGTACTTTGGATCCCTATAACAATTATGATTCACCAATAAAGCCAGAGTAAATACTGATCACTGTGAGAAACACACAATCCTGATAGTCTACCTTGTTTAAACTAAATATGTTATTATAATACAAACCTCTGCTGTAGCTGCTTTCTCTTTTTCAGCCAGTGCAGCTGCCTCTGCCTCCAGCTCCCGTTTCACTAGAAACAAAAACAGAAAAAGTGCAACCTGTTATTATTGCATTATAGAGATCTATGTGGTTATGTAACAAGTCTCACAGCTCTGTTTTGCTCCTCATCTGACCTGCCACTCAGATAAACAACCAAACACCACTTAAAATGGAACAGAATTGTTTCTCAGACAACTAGAACTACTCTATGTAGCTGCGCTAGTAATAAGACTCCTTTGAAATGTACAATACAGGATATCTTTAAGGCCCTCTGATTATTCAGTTCTACAGTACAGGAGCCTAATACTTTTCTACAAACAACAGATAAACTGCAGAACAAGCGCGCTAGTTACTGCATGCATAGAGGTAACAAACCACTTCCCCTGAACTGATCACTGTGAGCCACAATTCTTATATCAACGCCAAAGCAAATTATCCTTAATAAGCAATCATGCATATTATCTTCAAGACGCTAACAAATCTTTGATAGAAGACTATGGTCAAAACAGTCTGTACTTTATTTTCCCTCAATATGTTAAACCAGAGAGCAACAACTATAAACCCAAACTTAGGTCATATCATATCATAAAATGTGACACCCTTGCATTACTTGCTAAAACAAATAATATCAGATTTTTTTACATAGTTTAATGCATGTAGACCTGTATAACAACACAGATAAATACAGCTGCACTATGATTGCCCTAAAAACTATAAATAATCAGCACTACATTAGCTGCTGTAGCACATAACAAACCTAACCTGAAGCAGAGAGGTGCATGTTTTATGTGACAGCAATGTTATTTAGTGAAAAGAAAAATGACTCAGTCCATCCACTTCCAGATATAAATCAGAGTTAGAAATATAAAGAGGGTGTAAATATACAGTTTGATTCCAGACACCAATGGCCTGTGGTTGTTTGCCTCACCCTGGTTCCTAATGGCGTCCTGAGAGGTGTGGACCTTCGGCTTCTGATGCTGTTCAATCCTGGCCAGGGCTGCGGCTCCAGCCCTCTGTGCTCCTTCACTGGGAGCATGGCGGTTATTCTTGGCACTGGAGCTGCTCTGAACCACTTCTTGCCTTTTACTACAGTGTTAGGAGGACAGAAACGTGAAATGATGGGACATGTTGGGCCAATTATCCAGTTTGTCCATATTTCTAAAGGGGTGCACTGTAGCTTGCTAGCTTCTTTACCAAAATTAACATATCCAGAGTCTGTTTGTTTTCGATGAGTGGGACGGCCTATTCATGAACTGAAGTCACTGGCGTTAAGTTACTTAGAGCTCAATAATCTTGTTCATGGATTATCTGACTAACAGACTGCTGTGGCTATTATATAACACTACTAACGCAGGAGAACAGTTAGCCAGAGAAAAGCAATTGAAGCATATCAGCACCAGTCTTCGATGCTCTGAACTGATATCAGGAATCTTCACACATTATATATCAGAATCCTACCGCTAATTTCTGACTAATACAAATATATTAACTCAATTCTGCAGATCATTTACAGCTAAGTTTAGCTTTAGCGACCGTAGTAGTATCTGACCAAAGTTTGATATTTACCTGTGATCATCGGTTAGTTTCTTTCCTGGTCCCGCCGATTTAAATTTAATATCCTTCTTAATGTCATCGAAAAATTTCTTCATTTCTTAAGCTCTCACAGATAAATATGATAGCACAAAAACTCAAAACACGAACAGCACTTGTGTGTGCTTAGCAAGAAGGACCACAACAAAATCTGTCAGTTGACGTAAATCTGCTTCCGCTTCTAAAACGCTGACGTTGCCCCCTCGTGGTGAAAACGCATATTGCTGAAACAATATCAGCAAAGCTTTATTTAACAGATATCAATTTATCAAAAATATTCACTTCAGAGGTGTGGATTTTGATTTTTAACTGTTTTCCCCCCAGTAAAAATACCAGATCCAAAAGTGATGCTCTAAAGTCAATATTTATACCCTAAGTATCATCCATGCCAATGTCTGTGTCCATGATTACCATGCCCCTTGCTATGGTCTCCTGTCAATTCAGTTTGCATGCTACACAGAAGACAAATAATGCTTTAAGAATCATTTGGAATACTCCACTATTTCTACATTATTCTTAGAGATTATTTGGCATCATTTAGCCAACATTTACAAGTCATATATTTTGTGCCGTAAATCTGCAGTCTAAAAGGAGCACCAATTCACTGCAAATAGTAAACTGCCAGTTAAACTTGTGGGCCTGATGAAGTAAAAGAAGTTTTCCTGGTAATTCTGATTGGCAACTGTAAAAGTATAATGGTTATTTAGACGGCTAAAGATTCAACTGCAAAGTTCAAAGTGCAGAGTATAATTATAAAACCTGCAGAGCATGTTCATAGCCAGGCAAACACAGACAATTCTACACAAAATTTAGACACTTTCTTTGAGTGTTAGTATCAAAACACTTTTTTATTCCTATATGGATATTTTGAACCATTTTCATAAAGATTACATATTGTGAAATCATCAAACTAATGTTCTGCTAAAGTTTTGTCATTCTGTGGTTAATGTTTACACACATCATGCTTTTCATGATTGTTTTTTTCCATTATGTCTATTTACTTGTGAAAGCATAAAGTTTGATGTGCTTTATCTGACATTTTTTATTTCCTGTACTCATTGAGCAAGGTTGGCATAACCAGAATTTGCACTCTTGACAGGGATCATAAGGCAAAAATTACAAAATAGTCATTTGCTCTTTCAATAGCAGACTAAGCTGCAGGTCATTCCCTCTGTCTTTTATAAGAATTCTGCATACCAGCATCACTGTTTAATAATATAACTTGGGTCACAACATACAAAATACTTCCAATAATCAAATAATACAGTCATTTGCAGTCATTCATTGTTGTTTTAATGCTTGTACTTAATTTGTGGAACTTTTTTGTGAATTTGTGTGTACTATTATTATTATTTATTTATTTATTTTAAATTATTTTTTCATTTTGCTCTTTCTTTATTGCTGCTGTTGTACTAACAGAATGCCCCATGGGGATCAATGAAATTGTATTCTATATTGTATTGAATACTTTAAATCACATTGATACCTAAAAACTGGAGTCTATATACATACGCACCTCTAAGATTGTATGTTGTAAGTCTATGCTATCACTTCCTTGTAAATGTTCTTATGACTTGCTGCTGACCTCTGGTCAGGTCACCCATGTGAGAAAGATCATGATCTCTGTTGGATAAATAAAGGTTAAATAAATAAATTAAACACAGCTTACTTTGTTAAAAAAATATATATCTTAGAAATTAAAACTCCAATGATAGCACGTTGAAGATGAATTAGAAAAAAACACCAACAGTTTGGTGTAGTCAACGAATAAAATGGCCAAAACACAGTCAAGTAAAACACAATTTCCCTAAAACCACTGACAAGACACAGTCTATGATGAATGTGTTTCTATAAAAAGCTGTTTTCTTGACCGCATGTTTATCGTTTACTGACACACATGAGTAGTAAAATTTTCGAGGAGCACTTGAAGTAACATCGCTGACACTCTTTCAGCGCCGCCGCGAGTGCCACGTCAAACGTGACGTAGCAGGAGGTGTAGTCCGGGTGGGAGGCGTCCTAGCTGAAGACTATACCAGGACAAGCGACCTCTCTGCTGCTGGCATTGAGTTGATGGTCCGAAACTTGACAGGAACACTTGCCAGAGGTAAGAGTTGAATTCTTACTCGTTCTCGGTCTGTTTTTAAGAAGCCGCGTTTCATCTACAGTCAGGTGGGAAGCTGCTGCCGGAGTCTGCCCAGCTCCGGTGTCCCTGTCATCAGCGTGCTCCTCATGCTGAATACCGCAGCTAAACCCAAACACATTGATTGGTAGCTGAGTTTCTACTATAAATGCATTCACTGCAAATCTTAGCAAAGGCAAACTGTTTTAATAACTCATTGTAACTCGAAATTTAACAGCTACTGGTAAATCAGGCGCACCTGTCGTATCTTGGTGAGGCGGCTTCAGATTCTGTCCTAACCTCCTCGCAGCTTCAAGTTTAAGTATGATGAATATGAAATCAGATGGCTAACATGAAAATCATTTTGTTTTACTTTATTTTATTTTTATTATTTTAATAAAATGAATTGCCTTGTCAAATATGCAAACATCCTTCCTGGTGTATGGTTATTCTCTTGGTGAGCAAGCCTGTCATTATGGGTGTGAGTTCAAAGGAAGAGTAATCAAACATTCCTGAAGTACCTTTCACTAGGACTCAGCATTTAGCCCCAGAACAAGATGTAAATGTCCTGCTGGGTGAAGCATCATGTGATCAGTGGATGTGCTGGTTTTACGGGCAGAAGACAGGGTGGGAGAGATGTTTCTCTCTAGAATGAAATATTTGGCTAGCCATAAACCAAACTGTTTCTTGTATGTTTCAGAGTAGGAGGTTACAAAAAGAGTTGTCAAACATGGATCCAAACACAAGTGGACTTGCCCAGAAGTTGGCCAAAGCTGAACAGTCTCATCTCTTGCAATTCTGGGATGAGCTGAGCCCTGAAGAGCAGGCTGACCTGACCCATGAGCTACAGGGGATGGACTTCCAGGAGATTAATGGGTTCTTCAAGAATGCCATGGAGACATCCAGCGGCAGCAAACAGGAGAAGATGGACACCCGCATGGAGCCAGTGCCCCGGGAGGTGCTGGGGAGCGTGACGAGGGACAGGGAGAATGTTAAAGTCTGGGAGCTGGAAGGTAAACCATCAAAACAGTTAATACCTGAAGAAAATGGATTCATTCAGTTAAGGCTTAGCTTGAAGTTAACATTTGTTGACACTGGATTCTTTCTAAATCCTTACTGTTGCAGTGAGCAGGTAGTACAGCAGCACTTGCCAAGTTGCAGTACAAGTTCTCCTCTGGTCAGACTAACACCTAGCGTGAGCTACTGAAATATAAAATGATGGCCCACTGATGAGAGACTGATGATTTCCTGGTAACGGACTGAAACAGCTAAAGGGGATAAAAACATCTTAACATCATACTGCAGTGTGATGTGGAAAGAGTGCACTGGGTTTCCTAAAAGCTTATACTTACTTACATTTCAAAACTTTGTAAAAGGATGACCAAGACATCTCTATAAAATCCCCTCTGTTCGTGCTGTTTGGTTTCCTGGGGTAACAGACTCTTCCCAGTTTCAGTCCCCTGCGTAGGTTTGAGTTATGAGTAAGTCAGCTTGCATTGTTTCATTAAGACTTTGCGCAACTGCTTTTGCAGTGGGGGTTCGACCATTTAACAAGTCTGTTGAGTTTGTTTCCAGGGGGAGGAGGAAAACATCTGGTTTTGATCTGGACCTGACGTAAATAGAGTTACTGCATGACCCTCATTCATGATGTCACTCTGCTCTGTTGCTGACAAAACTGTGTACAGGGTGTGTGTTTGGGAGAGTAGTCATAATCCTCAGGGTCCACCCTGTCTGCTGTTATAAACCTTGTCTCCTGTTACTTGTAAAAGGAAAGCATATTGTAAAGAAAGTCACGTAGCAGACGTTTAGGTAAGATAAGCTGAAAGTGCTGTAGACCATTGAACTGCAATAAAGGAAATTGAGCTAGGTGAGGGTTATTATTATCACCAGAGTCCAGTAGTACAATTCATAAAATGATAGGTGATTGTGCGATAAAAAAAAAAAATGAAGCATTTTTTTAGTAAACAGTTTCAGCTTAGGTTTTCATTCATTTTCATTATTGAGCATAAAAAATTGTGCAAGTGCTTCCTGGTCTTAGTAATACCAGATGTGCTGATCTCTCATATTCTCTTTTTAAAAGAACTCAAGCTTTTTATTTTTTCTTTCAGGTCTGCACTGCATCTCTCAGAATAAAGTAGCTGTACTGCTTCTGGCTGGCGGCCAGGGAACCAGACTGGGGGTCTCTTACCCCAAAGGCATGTACGATGTCGGGTTGCCATCCCACAAAACCCTCTTTCAGATCCAGGCTGAACGCATATTGAAACTGCAACAGCTGGCTGAGCAGAAACACAAAGTCAAATGTTGTATTCCTTGGTAAGTTGCTTTTTTAGGTCAAGACAATGAATGCATTTTCATCATGCCTGTTAATGAAATTACTGCCTCACTGGTAAAGATAGATATTAGCCACCAGTTTCTTCTTGAATTTATAATGAAAGCTGAAACCATTTGACCTAGATGTGTTATCATGTTGACTAACTGGGTCAAATCTCTGCCAGCATCAAAGAAACTCTGTGAAGGAAGTTGTTTTACTGGAAAAGGATTGGCTCCCCGTGGACAGGAATCCAAGGACACTTTGAAAACTTAATGATGCAGATATCAGGAGTTCAGTGGAGTGTATAAAGTTAATATGACACTGCAGTTAGAACTGCAAGGATGTTATCACATTTTTTATTATGTCTCATACCCTTAAACTCTAGCTCTTTGGCTCACTTTAAGGTCAGCTATCATATCTCGTCTCCCGCACTACAACAATTAAAATGTTCAATTTGTTATCTGTCAGGTTTTTCTTCAGCGTATATCCCCTCTCTAATTGGTTACCTGGTGTTTACAAAATTAGAATCAACATCTACAAACTTGTAGTTAAAATTAAATTAATTAAATTAAATTAAACATTGTTTTCATTTTTCTATGGCGTTGCCTTCAGGTACATCATGACCAGTGGCAGGACAATGGACTCCACCAAGGACTTCTTCTCAAAACATAACTATTTTGGCTTAGGCAAGGACAACGTCATATTCTTCCAGCAGGGCATGCTGCCAGCCATGGACTACAGTGGAAAGATAATCCTGGAGAACAAAGGAAAGCTCTCCATGGCTCCTGGTAAACCCTCCCACATTTAGAGACCTAAGCTCCATTTACAGCTTTGTGATGTTTTGTGTTTTAAATGAGTGTCTGTATTTCAGACGGGAATGGGGGTCTGTACAGAGCCTTGGGGACCCAAGGCATCGTGGATCACATGGAACAGAGAGGGGTTGAGTTCATCCATGTGTATTGTGTGGACAACATACTGGTCAAAGTGGCAGACCCTGCCTTTGTTGGTTTCTGTGTGCAGAAGGGAGCGGACTGTGGAGCTAAGGTGGGTCTACCGTTTCCTCTTTCACTTTCTTCCTCTGTTGGTTTCACAGTCAAGTCCCTGCAGCTGTTTTAACCATTTAAATTTATCCAAAATGAGTTATTGTGCTCATCTGAGATTATGGCCTAATATTTAATTTCAAGATCTTAATGTCATGATCATATACCTAAATCATGATGATGTCACTTCAACTTTTTTCTCTCTCTTGATTATTAATTTAAAAGATGGGAAAATAACTACTGTTGATGCAGCAGCCTGTTGGTTATCAGGTTAATTATATTCCAGTCATAAAGTTGTTTGATCAAGCCATCCCTCATGCAAGCTTGATAAGCTCAGGTACTTTTTACCACAACAGGAAATAACACAATGTTAAGAATGCAATGATAAGACCGAGTCATATGATCCGCCATAAAAAAGAAAGTGCCCATATTTTTTTTAAAGATTGATTTATTTGATTTATTTAACAGTTGTGGTCATTCAACTCACTGCTTTTATCAAAAAGCAATGCACATGGACTTTTCTTCTACTTCTGACAACTTTTCTACCCAGTGACATAAATTTTGACAATACTTTGAGCTGTTAAAAATGGAACAATGTTTGAGATCTATTTTTTTACTATTAGGAGTTTTATGCCCTTTGGGTCCCTCTTTCTTTTCACACCTGAATGAGAGACTGTGACCAGGACTGCTGCCCACTTGTGCTCTGCAGTCTTGCAGTTCATTGGGAGTTTGACACTCAGTGTGTTTCATTTTGACCATTTACTGACAAGCAGCAGCAGTATGCCAAGTTTCAATCTGCCTGTAAAGACAAACCTTAAACACACATGGTAGTGAAGTGTTGAAAGTTACAAGTGCAGAGAAAAATAAGGAATATTTTGAAATGGTCCTGTCAAATATTTCAGAATCAGAGTCAGAATAGCCTTTACTCGCCATGTATCCTCAAGAATACAAGGAATTTGACTCCAGTTCAAACCACACTCTCTCTGTGCAATTACTGTAAATAAACACTAAGTATTAGAAAAATAGAAAAGAAAGTTTATTTATGATAATTAACTTCCTGATCTTAAAGTAAGACCATTTAATAAGCTGACAGATATTTGTTCCTGTGGGCTGTGTCTTATTAACAGGCGAAACTTCCCTTTAACAACCATTCTATCCAGACATCTGCACCTCCCACATCTCCCCACTGGGTGGAGACGCAGCCCACTTTGTCCTGCTCTGTGTTTGTACTGTACATATACTAATTATAGCTTTCTAGGAAATTGAAGTGTAGAGCTTAGCTGAACTTTCCTTCACTACTCATCATCGTCTCAGATAACATGAGGGTGATGTGACTTTTTCCTTAAAGGGTTTAGGACATGGTGTACTTTAATTCTGAAAGGGGAAAAAAAGCTTTTTGGGGTAAAATAATTTTCCTCTAGTAAACAAACCACATTTATGTTTGGTTTGTAATATGTGTAGCTACAGTGGACATAGTGGAGATGGAATAACTGGCTGTGCTTCACAAATCAGGTTCATCGGGTTCAGACAGGTTAAGAAAGAGGAAGCACAGGTAAAGCGTGTTTAATTGGTTAAACCTTTTTTTCCCTAAGGTTGGTCACCATCTACTCATTTGGTTCCTTTATATCTGTGGTTTCAAGAAACTAATGCAACACAACAAAAAGCAAAGTGGAAAAAAATGATTAAAAAAAAGAAAGTCACAGTACATTCTGTATTTGGGGACATGTTGCGTATGGATCGTAAAGATATTTTCTCGTGTATTTTTTTAATTTTACAATTGAGTATTAAAACTAAAGTCAGAACTTATGCATACAGTTTGATTTAACAGAAGATGGGAAGTGGCTTGTATCAAGGAACCACTGTGCTTTGTTAAATTTATGTTGAGCTCTCTTATTTTATATAAAAACCACCAAATGTTTAAGAAACAGACATTTTCCACTTTAAATGGAGCCACACTTACATCACTGCTTCTTTTCCCCAACCAGAGGGGTCTAAAAATGAACTCCATGCTCTTTAAAAGATTTGAAACTAGTAAATGAGATCATAAATGTATTAGATATAATCTCTTTATAGTTGGGAATTCATTTTGTAAGTGTTCAAGGCCTTTCTGTTCGGGTTAAATTTATCCCTAGACAAACTTTTCAGACCTGGTGGTTATGTCTACTAAATATACACAAACACATACCATAGACTGTGTAATAAATGGACGCAGCCTGCGTGATGTCACCCATCTGTTTCTGTTAAAGAGTTTTGAATCAAGTGGTTGACAGGAGGCATATTGGAAATGAGGCCCTGATTGGTCAAACTCATTATCTTAATATCTCATAAACTACTAAGTTAGAAAAATAAATGACCCCATGTTCAATGTGTGTTGTGAGAGAAAATAACTATTCAGACTAAGGTCATTTTTTGTACCAGGCTCTAAACATTTTTATTTCTGCTGTAAAAAAGGCTTTTTTTTGGCATGGTGTGTCAGTGGCTTCAGTTTTCAGCCCTGAGCAAATACTCAACGAACGGCAGATTTTAGCTTTGCTGTTTACTTGTTCTTTTAAACACAGGGTTGTCACTTGACCTACATGTACACATACACAGAGAGTAGCAAAGGCTAGCAGCTCGAAGTGAAAATGGACGGCCATTATGATCTACAAAATTATCAGCAAAAGGGACCAAAATCCAAGGGAATGTGGGGATGCTAAAAGCTAATACAATGCTGCAACTTTAATAATATCATTTGCGCCTCCTGCTGGAGGAATTGTTAACCTCAGCAATAGCAGCTTGAGGTTGCCACACAAATAACAACTCTGCAACCGGTAAAAAAAACTTGCAACAGCTGTAAAACATATTTTTGTTTATTGATAACTACATGAGTGATGGTGATGCACAGGCAAGCAAGACTTTCTGATTGGAGATTAGTAGCTCACATTTTAGACTATTTCTTTATGGCTATCCTAATTAGATTTTGCAACATGTTACATCCTCTGCATTGTGGGCACAAAATAGATTTTATGTATCAAGATCCATTTAAAACTTTTTGTAGAAATGTTGAATCTGAGAAGGCCCACTTCTTGAGTCCTGCTTTCAAGTCCAGTGTATATTTGCAGAAAACATTGAGGACTTTGAGATATTTAATTTTGACTGTTTCTGTTTGACATTAAAAGTTGTGTGGTGGAGCAGAGATGGAAGGATCAGAGCAGAGTCCCACCCTCCTATCATAAATTACTGAGCTCTGCTGCAGTTCATGTGGCTTCTCCACCAACCCCCCTTACCCCACCCCATTTACAACCCCCTCATTAGGACACTCTGTCATTAGCAAAAAACAGATGGGGAGAGGGTTTTTTTTTCTCTCAGTGCAGGCTGAAGCTTACTGCCTACAAAAGAAGAATACATATGAGAAAATCAGTTGTATTATTATTTGAGATTTGGAGCCTTATTTAAATGATGGACTTGACGATAGACACAAAGAGACAATTTTCTCCTTTCTTTTATTCAATGATAATCTAAAACACTTACCAGCTTGTTGCCTTTATTCTAGCATTTAGCAAAGTTAAAACTGTGCGACTTAAGGATGTATTAAGTTCTATGCTGTGTTCTCCCTATAGGTTGATGGTTTGGTGTAGCAGCTAACAAAACAGAAAAAAAAACTTGTAATTTTGTTTCCAGGTGGTGGAGAAAACCAATCCAACAGAGGCAGTGGGTGTCGTCTGCAAGGTGGACGGACGTTATCAGGTGGTTGAGTACAGTGAGATCACCCTGGCAACAGCTGAGAAGCGCAGCGCTGACGGCCGGTTGATGTTCAATGCAGGAAATGTAGCCAATCATTTCTTTAGCTTCTCTTTCCTCAAAGACATTGTGCAGTAAGTCTGTCATGAATTTCATCCACTCCTGTGTCTACTGGCAGGGAGAACAGTGCCTCAGAGTCTTCATAAAGTAAATATGAAGAATCAACATCTTTACTCTTTTTTTTTCCTTGTTTAAATTTCAGGAAGTATGAGCCACAGCTGCAGCACCATGTGGCCCAGAAGAAGATCCCATATGTGAACGCACAAGGTCAACTAATCAAACCAGACAAACCAAATGGGATTAAAATGGAGAAGTTTGTCTTTGACATCTTCCAGTTTGCCAAGTAAGTTTCAATGCACTTTTTTTCACTGAGTAGGATCAGCAGCTGTCACTCACCTCAAAGAGAAACGCTTTAAACCATGAAGAGTACAATGAACACCCTTCACTCCTTTGGAGGGGTGACTGCAATGCATTTATTTCTCTGGCAGGCCTTGGGTCTGGGTTTAACTGGTCCTTGATCTGTCCCTCCTTTTATGAACCAACCCTTTTTTCCATACCCAATCCTCATCCCTCAGCTCCACTACTGCCATTGCTCCAAGGTCTGGTCCAGAGGACCGAGCCTGCCAAGCTCAGGAGGAGGAAGATGGAGGTTTATGAGCTGTTCTCTCATTCCTCCTCCTCTAGTGTTGCATGACATCAGCTTTGAGTCACACCACTACTAATAGAACTTTACATCTAATGAAAGGATTCCTGTAAAATATTGGATGATGGCAAAATACTGCAGACATATCCAGCTTCTTTCAAGGTTAGCTTGCAGCGTTTCAAAGGACACTGATGAGAAATAGTTTTTGGTTTTGCTCAGAAGATGGATTACAGTTGAGTTCGCATTGGCACACCGGCAGGTTTAGTAGAGACCAGATGGTCTGACTCACTTTGCAGGCGGTTTTTATTTATTTGTTTTTATAAATATATAGTATATATACAAAAAGTTCATTATTTGATGAATCTTGTGTGTTTTTAAAGTTTTTCTGAAGGAGAAATTGTTTGCTCCCAACATTTTTAAGACCCAAAGGAGCAGTCCTGGTCTGGTGGTGGGGTCTCTTTGTATCTTTATTTGAAAGATAGCTGCATACTCACAGCTACACACACTCACATCTTGAGGCTGCCCAGCAATGGACTGGTTTGTGGCCACAGATGCAGTTGGTGCTGAAGAGATTAACAGTTTCGTTGAGAGCATCCTTGTATGTACGAATTACAATAAAAAAATGTAAACACACAAATTCAGTTCCTCAAAGACAAAATGAACATAATTTTATTTAGCTCTACAGAAATACACTGTAAATATCCCAGAGGATTTATGGTTTTGATATGATATATCAAGCAGAATAACTCGTAAATATTTTTTATATATAGTCTAAGACATTGATTACTGGACGGCCAATCCTTTGTCGCTGACATGCTGCTGTGTTTGTGTCCAACAGGACGTTTGTTGTTTTTGAGGTGCTGCGGGAGGATGAGTTCTCCCCTCTGAAGAACGCAGATAGTCAGGATGGAAAGGACACCCCCACCACCGCCAGACACTCCCTCATGTCCCTTCACCATCGCTGGGTGCTCAACGCTGGAGGCCACTTCATCGATGAGAACGGCAGACGTGTGCCCGCAATACCCAGGTGACTACAGCCTGCTGAAGCACAGCATTACACATGACTTGTAACTGAAAAGTACCTCACACACTTTGTTTGGCATGACTGTGGAAACCGGTTCCTTGTGGTTACCTTTCCAACATTTTTTGTACAGACTACATGCTTAGGCTTTTTTGTTTGTGTGAGAAATGTCCTTTTAGTCTTACATTTTCACTTCCCCCCTCTCATGCTTGGTCTTGCTCCTGTGTGTCCCGTGCAATGTTTCCAGAGACGGAGCAGCAGGCAGTGTCACAGATGCTGGCAGCAGAAAGTAATTATTATCCCCCTGCAGTACCGAGTGCTTGGTGATGGGGTTTGGCTTTCTCTCCCTCTTGCTCAGACGTATTAACACTGTATACTTCTGATGCTTGACGTCTTCATTCCTTCTCTACCGCTGAAAAGGAGAACACTTGCCATTCGGCAGCTGTTTTTCTGTCTGCTGTGTCAGTTGTGATGAAGGAAATGACAGCAAGGAGAGCTTGGACTACTGAAAATGCAGTTCCTCTTCAGATGATGTGCAGTCATAATGACCTGCTGATGGATCATTTCCTTTCAGATGGTTGCAACTAATACACACAATGTATTGCATGTTGGGCAGTGGGCAGATACCCTTTCTGGCAATCAGCGACATCTCTGAAATAGATGTTAACTTTCTGAAGATAAATCTGTTCTCTTGTAAGAATTAAAGTGAGCATGGGCTTTAATACCATTCATGACACCTTCAGACAGGTGTCATAAATGTGTGCTTTCCACCCAATCAGCTTCTTCTTCTTTCTTAATGATACAGCTCTGTGGGCAGCTGCTAAGAACACACCTCAAGTACAGTATGTGTGATATTTATCTGTAATGATTATCTTCAAAAACAGTTGAATGATGGCAATGTGGTGAAAAGTCACCAGTATTTCTGGAGCACTGTTAAAGGATGCTGCCACAATGCCTGTCATTCATCTGTTTTCCTCTAGGGAAGGATTGTTTCAGGTCAGAGGGCTAATCACTGGCCATGTTTCCAAGCTCTGATTCTCTTCCTTTGAACTCTAATCACAAGCTGCAGTAGAAAAACAGCTGTGTCAACGGTGGACAGCTGCTTCTTTCAACTCCATCCCTCTGACTTCTCATGAATCAGTCACTCATTCTTCTTCTCTTCTCCTTCATCTTCCTTGAATTTGTTCCTCTTCCACCACAGCCTGAAGGATGGAACAGACCTGCCAATCAAATGTGAGATTTCCCCTCTGGTGTCCTATGGAGGAGAGGTAAGTTTACTCAACTACAACTACAGATGTTATCCTGTTCCTGATGTCAACCTGACATCATTAACCTGTGCACCCACTTTGAATGTCCTGATGTTATCATGTGCTACGTCCAGGGCCTTGAAGAACTGGTAAAAGCACGCGAGTTCCAGCCGACCCTGATGATCAACGAGAGCGGAATCCACGAGCTGGTGAAGAATGGAGTTTAGACGATGAAGAAGAAGGAGTGAGAGACGGAGGGACAATCCAAAGACCAACCTCCCTTTGTCTCTCCATGTATGCAGGGAGATACTGTGATGTCATCGCTGTGCAATAAACAAATGTGGCGTGCATGTGTTCATGAAAGAGGTTGTACCGTCCAAATGAGCGAGCAAGATGAAGTGTATTGTTTACTACTCAGCGCAGAGTTTTCTTTGCTTTGTATGTTGATGTCATAGTTTATATTTGTGTTGTCGTTTGAACACAGCGTTAAATGAAGGACGAAGTCTCTGTCATGCTGACTGGATGAACAGGTGCTTCTATTTATTTTGCTTACGAGACTTATTTTTTATGTACTTATAGAAACATAATAGGTGGTATTTACCACCTACTTATTTTATGCAGTAATTTTATACATTAGGCTGAGCTGGAATAATCGGACAGATTTTCTTACTGGCATGTAATCAAAGTACATGGTATGGGCTATGGGGGGTATTTATAGTATCTGCTTCTTTTCTGTTTCTAATCACTAAAGAGAAGGTATTAAGCTTGAAGAGATGCTTTGATTTTTATCATCTTTATTAAAGAAATTTTCCTCTTGGATAACCGCTGAATGTGTCACTTTTTGGGTGTTTGGCAGGCCGTGGCTAATGTGTTGGCATACTAATGTGAAACAAAATAAGACTTTTAGATTTAGATATTTGTTAGTTTCATCATTCAGCCTTGGTCATTCAGTCTGCGTCTACATGCTATACTATTTACTGAAGAGCTCACGCTAACCACCCAATCTAAGGTTGCCAGTACATAGTTCATGTTTAAGATAGATCAGAGCACATAACATATTTATTAGACCACCACCCGTTGTAACGTGTTTGCCACTACCCTAAATTAACAGTATGCACTTGAAAACACTTTATATTTCTGTAATTATTAATCCACTAGGATAGCTCTTTAATAATTGAATATAATCATAAAATACAACTTTTTGTTTTTATCCATGAATTCTTACACGTGCTATTGGACAAAAAAAGCAAAAAAAAAAAAAAAAAGGTAACAGTATCAATATAACACAGTATTATTTTTTGATTGACAAATTTTGACAAATTTTCGGTAGCATAAGGAAACAGTTTCCTATGTTACTGCACAAAAAAATGTTTTAAGTGGGTTATATTTTGTTCTCTAACTTTCTAAAGTCTCAAGAAATTCAAGTTTTCTGGCTTAAATTTGGGAATACAAACATCAAATCCGCTTGAAATTTCTTCTCACCCCTGTTCAGAATGGTGAAGCGAAGGACAATCTCTGAAAAACAGAGAGTCAGGGTTAAAGTACGTCATTGCTGGGTGGTTTTCATTTTTATGACCGGTTGTCGTGACTATAAGCGCAAGTCCATTTGTCTGGGGCATTCTACCGAAAGTGTCCAAATTGCTGTCCTCTGACATAAAAAAAAAAAAAAAAAAAAAGCAGACACAATGTGTTCAGTCATATATGGTTGCAAAGGTCTTTTTATAAACTATCTAAACAAAAACCTTTAAATGAGATAGAGATAAGCTAAAAAAAATTAAAAAAGCATCTTTTATTTTTAGGATAGGCCTACTTTCTATTGACCAGAACATCTGATAATGTTTTGGTCATGATTTTCTCACCATAGGCATAGCCTGCATTTGAGAACTGGTTACTGGTCACAACCGAAACAGTGTAGTCCCCACCCGAAACACAGAGTGTTTTGTAAAAAACGAAGTATATTGGGTTATAAACTAATATAATAATACACTAATTTGTTAACTGTTTGTTCTGTCTTGTGAAATAATAACTTTGGAAACAATTGGATAAAAATTAGACATTTTACAAAGAAATATTGCATTCTATTTTTGAAGAATTGTGTTATATAAACTTTGAAATTTGTTAAAATATTCATTTTATTGATTGAGTTGTGAAAACTGTCCTGAAATTTTTTTTAAAATGTAAATCTAAAGACAATTATTTTTTTATTTTTATTTTTTTTAAAGGTTGATATAATATTTATTTGCATAGTTTAATATATGATTCGGTTGTGACAAATTTTGGGAGAGGTAAAACATTGCAAAACATCCTAAAAATACAAAATAAAGATTAACTATTCTTTTACTAGATCTGTGACCTTTAGATATGGTACAATATATATAGGGGAAAATTTAGGGGACTAAAGCACACAAATTTTTAAGATATTGCTTGCCCCATTTTGGATATTTTCGGTAGAATGCCCCATATATATATATATATATATATATATATATATATATATATATATATATATATATATATATATATATATATATATATATACACCTGCATCTAGAAAACTATGAGCCATTTTTGTCATGTGACCACGAGTCTATGGAGGCACACACCATTGGCACTGGTTAACAGGAGTAGTTAGGCGTAGTTATTGGTAGCCACTTAATAAAACACGATACGGTTCCGTTTTTTAAAGTGAATTTCGACATGCCAGCTAAAATGAAATTTAATTGACAGCAAGGTCTATTAAAGTATTTCATACATGACGGGGATCTGCCAACGTGTGATGCTAAGTGAAGCATTTAGCTAAAATTAGCTTGAATGGTGTCTGCGGGGCAAATTGAGTATTGTGGGCTTACTCAACTTGCCACTATGCACATAAGTTAGGTAAAGTCCCTGGAGCATAAAACTGTTTTTCAGGGTTCAGTGACTCACCTGGTTTGGTTTAGAAAAGCTATCGAGCCAAGAAGCTCCAAAAGAAGGACCAACCGGGGTCAACAACCTTTGAAGAGATGAAGAGCGAGCAGCTAATGTCAGAGGTGAACAATCCGTCAGGTCAGTGCTTCAAGACAAATGTTGACACCTGTCTGCCTTTATATATAAAAACCCAACTATTTACATTCATTGAGTGCTGCACACGTACCAGGTACATATGTACTGATTTGACTGTTCCTAAATCTATCTAGGTCTATGTTTATAGAGTAACTGTTCTGATCAACTCTATGAATCTTTAAAGTTTTGTCTCTTTCAACAGGCATACATTAATGAATAAACCAAGAGCAGATGTTAAAAAATTCTAAATGTATTAAACTTTCTTTGTTGGTTTTAATTAAGAAAACAGAATTATTTCAAATAGGAAAATGAGTGATCAGGTTGCTTTAAAAAAAGGTAAATAGCTCCCTGGCACTTGTCTCACTGTCTTCAAGGATCTGCTTTCAGCATCAAGGTTGTGACTAACTGCTCTGCAAGTGCCACTAAAAAAAAGTCATTTCTTGGATATCTTTAGAGTGGTTAATGTCAACAGTATTTTTTATTTGTCATCACCCTTACAAGATGTATTTGAACAGTGGTTATTTTAAAGAACAAATAAAGTAATAGCTATGCTTTAAAGAGCTTTTTAGGAGATGACAGGGAAATAATTTCAAAAAGACGGCAGTCACAAACATTACTTTGAATCATGGTTTCTCCAGCCTCTAGCTGTCAAAAGAAAGGCTCTTTTCAGGAGGAAGAAAGCTTTCTGATTGAGCGTTGGATTCAGCCTTAATTGAAACCGTATGTGTGGCATGTGGAATTCTGGGTCTTTGGCATGCTCCCAGGAATCCACAGAATGTGAAGGGATTTTTTTCCCTCCTCTCTCTCTCTCTCCCTCCATCTTTCTTTCCCCTTCGTCTCTTTTTTTTTTCTTTAGTTGCAGGGCTGTCTTACATCAGCCCAGCGAGCCCTGTGAAAGCGGCTGGTGGACGGAGTGAGCGGGCAGAAGAGAGAAACAGCTTGGATTGTGACTTTCACTGGATTAATCCACAAACCATCTCTGAACAAATGGTCTGAAAGCACGCAGCGTCTTGAAAGTAAGTCATCCCTTTATTTTTACCACATCCTTTATTGCCTGAAAGGTAAAGTGAAGACTTAAGACTCTGTCTCTTCTTTAAAACAAAGCAACTGAATAAGTACCTTCAAGTTTCTTTAAAGTGTCTCATCATGGAGCCTTTAGCTGCATGCTTGAACTTCTTGTACCTTTTGTGTGAAGTAGCTGCTGTTTGCTTGGCAGTCTTAAAGAGTGATGATGTATTGCTCGATTCAGTTCGATTCATTTGCTGCTCTGCTGCAGATCCAGCTGTTTCAAACTGAGGCCAGTACACACTGTTTCCATTTGCTGTGTTTGGATATGATTAAGACTTCTCTTCGTTTACACACATTTTAACTTTAAGTAATGACCAAAGTTGAAGAATAAAGACTTGCAAACTTTAATAAAAGACAGGATTTGAAACCTCTGACTGTCTTGACTCGAAGTGATAACTGCATTATTCAGCTTCTCTCCATTGTGCAGATTCTCCCAACTCTTTAATTCACACGCAACAAAAGAAGTGTAGCTAATGTAAAAATGATGTGACACTCAGTTGATGCTCACACAGGTTTTTGTTTGCTGTACTGCGGTGGGGTCATTTTAGAGTATGTTTTGGTCCAGTCAAACAACTGAGTCATTTATGGTTTCTTAGATTCTTTCAGTGTTTACTGTGGTCAGCTGATGAAATGTGGAATACTCAGATTACAGCTCAGGAAAAAAAAGGTTTCTGTCCTTGCAGCACATGTGCTGCTTTTGTGTCATGGAGGCGGTGTGTGTCATGTAGGTGTTATGGAGGTAGTATGTAGGTGTCCTCCCGTGGTATGTGGGTGATAGAAGTCCACACAGAGGCCTCTATTCTACTTTGTTCAACTTACTCAGTAACTCGACTCGACACTCATCTGTGGAGTGAAGAATGTGTATGAGCTCACTGCCGTGAAATCTGAACCAGCTCTCAAGGATGTGAACACGAGAGGTGCTGCTGATCAATGGGATAATTGTTATGGTGCGATTCAGGTGATGTTAAGGTTATGAGGATATGACTACGATACAGGTTTATGTGCATGCTTGGCCAAAGTTGGCCTTATTGCAAACAACACCTGACTTTAATGCCATTCAATTAAGATTATTGACCTATTCCATCAAAGGAAAATGATCAGAACACATCCAGTCAATTGCTGGTCAGCCAACATAAAGTCCCATACGAGTCCCCCGCCAGACTTTTCAAACGTTTGATCAACTTGATGTGATCTTATGTTAATTGTACAGAATAAATGATGAAATAATGATAATAAACTAACAAAAAATACATAAAAAGTAATGATACAGAATAATGTTCCACTAAAGTTAACTAAGTGTTTTTTATCTATTATGGTTTGATTAAGGTTTACGGTGTTTTTTACTGTTTTAATGGAAGGACTTTTTTTTTAACATCCTTAAGTGCCTTTACAATCACTTTTAAAGCTATTTACTCTAATTTCTGTCAACCTTACTGTTTGGATGAGACACAAACTGACATAAATTTACATTAACAAGAATATTAAGAGCAAATTTGTTGTCTGCAGTATGTTGTAACAAGGTTACTTAAGTCATTCTGTATTGAACAAGTGTCATTTGTAGCACGAAATGTTCAGAGCATTAAAAGAAACCCCTGAACCGACTGCCATTATGCAGCACTGGGCGATGATAAAGTTTTATTTTGAACGGAGTGTGACCCATTTTTTTTCTTGAAGACAACTGCTATGCTACATGTGTTGTGAATAGGCACAATATGAATACAGATTTCTTGACTGACTGTCATCAGTTTTTCTGTCTGCAGTGCTAAATTGCAAAACTTGACCTCCAATTAATCCAGGAATTCCCTGATGACCACAGATTGATAATTAATTATAGTTTAATTGAAAAAGGGGTGTTGATTTTTCCTTCAGGGTCCTTTTGTTGTGCGCTCTAGGCCGAGTGTGTAAGTAGGAAAGTATCTTTATCAAAGTGAAAGAGTTGTTGTTTATGACAGATGTTTATATGAAATGCCTGTGGTGGATCTCAGAGGGGGTGGATAATAAACTGATGCACTTCTTTTATTTGTTGAAAACAGTATAGTCTTCAAAGGGGTATGAGCCCACACCATTGTTTTACTGTCTTGCTGCAATTTAGCCTTGTATGCAAACATACTTACACACACACACACACACACACACATAGGCTAAAACACTTTTAATAAATTGAATTAATGGTGTCAGTGGTTTCAGATGTAATATGTGTTGCGTGAGCATACCCTCTGTGGTTAATAGGATGAGAGAGAGAAAGACGACATAGACAAACCACATTAGGAGTCTGTTATCATATTTTTGAAACATCATCTCAGTCGGTAGCTCCAGAGTCTGACTGACATCCTCACATACAGACCCTAATCACAAACCACAGCAAAGGCTGTAATTTCATTCCCACATTCAAAACACTGACGGCACCCAGGGCTTATTTAGCTTAGCTGTAACTAAACGCAGACATTTGATTGGAAGCATTCTCAAATCAATGCTTCTGGCAAGAGGAAACCAGCTACGCGCTCGCTAGCTGAGGTGCATGCTGTAATTTGGTATAAATAGCTGCATTTCAGGGAACATCATCCCTAAAATACTACACTGTTGACTTTGTGCCCCACATGTGCTTGAACTCCGACCCTGCCCAAACCAGCACCCCTCTCATCACCCACCATTTAAGGGGATTGGGTTACTCGTAGCCTCCAGCAGACTGCATTTGTCCCTCTTAGCCTCTTTCTCTGCTTGAATCTCTTGTTTATCTCTGACTTAAGATCAGCTTCCAACCAGTGGAGATTTGCTGCTCTCTTACAGGAAACAAACAAGCTTCTAATAACCAGACGACCTTGACGACTGCTCAGGTCATGAAAAAAAAAAATCAAACTATGGAGTTCAAGATTTACATACACCCCAACACACAGTCACTCGTGCTTTAGTCCTCTCGCATTTGCACATGTGGCCTCTGATTATGCACAATTCTTCTTTCCCTCCAATTTGCATGTGGCAGTTTCTCTTTGTTTGTTTATCTGTTTGTCTGGAAATAATTATCTGTCTGTCCACCTCGCCGTCCTCCATGATTACAGGCTGTTGGGTAGATCTGAGCTTGTATTTCCACATTAAAAGAACCTCAGGACATGCTGCAGGCTGCCACTGTGCACAAATGACAGCCTGCGACCAATGAAAGAGTTGTCACTGCTGACGTATCAGGCAGTACGGTTGACTTTTTATAGAACTGCTGCTATCTGCACTGTTGTTTCAGCTCTAGTGTAATTGATGTCTCCTGGGCAGGACGATGTGTTAGCAGGCAGAAACCAAGCATCTGTAGACATCTTTATTGACAGAAAAATGTAAAAAATATTTCTTAGCAGCATTTTCTTTAGTTATTTGTGCTATTTATTGGAAAGAGAATAACTTTTTCCTCCTCTATTTCAGATTTACCTGACAGTCAATGTTCTTTGGTACCTTTGGTAAAGAGATAATTCTGTTAGAAAATTAAACCATAAGTTTTTAAAATGACTTTATAGGGTTGTGCCAATGGTTATTTAACCATTAGTAGCTTCAAACTCTTCTAGTTTAGACCATGGATTGAATTCATCCTAGTTTAATCCTCAATCCTCCAAATGCATGGACATTAACCCTGTTTAGATTTATTACTTTAGTGCCTTTTTTTTCTTTGGATTCTGAATGCTGTAAAAAAAAATCACAAGCAGAGAGCCTAACCCAAAAGAATGTGACATTTCCCTCCACGAAAGACTATTTTGTTATTTCCTGTTAGAGTTAAGGTAATTTTAAGGGTTACAAGAAAACAGTTTAATGTTGACATCTGATAAAGGATTTCTCATCTCAGTTGAACACAGAAGCTGTGAGTCAAGCAGCGTGCAGCAGATGGACCTCTGCCCTGATGGGGGAAATGGAAAAAGAGCTCCTTGGCGTGGGCTGGTGTTTTTTCCAATCTGACAGTGTGGCTTTAAAGTTCAGGGCCTGGATATTCAATCAGAATGAATTTCCAGTCAGAGATTGGAGGCTTCTCTACTTACATAACAAACAAAACCTTTTTTTTATTGCAGAATATTAACAATTAATAGTTTGGAGTCTCTCCTGGGGGTGTACAGTAGCAGGTGGGTCTCTACAGACAGCCTCTGCAGTTTTATATGCTGTGTTCCTTTCAGCTGGTAGTCTTTAAACACCTGCAGACAGATTAAACTGTTCATGTGCAAAAGCAACTAAAGGTTGTGAATGACTACATCAGAGATCAGCTAAAGCAGGAGAAGCAGCGCAAAGTCTGTTTTCAGTGTTTGGATTCATGCTGCCTTCACGCAAAAGCCTGTTTTTGCCTGCTCTGTCATACGGCAACTAAATATGCCTAGTATATCATGCAACATGTACACACATATGGTAAAAGATATCCTACAATTAGGCGTATACTATACAATTCTCTACGTAAGTCACCCATACAATGGAGTATTGTTGTCTGTTTCCTGTGCTGCTTCTTTTTCAGTCAAGAACATTTAATCATGTCTGTGTGTGGAGGGTGCACATGTTCGCCTCTCTCAAATTTAACTGCTATGTTTACACGGTTCCACCTGGGTCTGATTGAGAAATGTGATTCAGATTTTATGCATTCTCATAAAAATCAAATACCTGGGACGCTGTGTTACAGCCTAAAGGGAGAATCAGGACGGCACAATGGAAAGCACATGTGTGGATTCCTATGGTGCATAGCATATGGACGCATAGTGTATCAATTAAGCCAAGTGGACAGACAGTGGGTGTTAGCACGTGCTCTACACACACATAAATACACACTAAGCATTGTGTGTAGTGTACATTATGCAGTTTATAAAAGAAGGACTGCCATGAAATGAAACTATGCTCATAGATGAGTTTTCACAGGTTGTATTCCCCTTTATACAATATAAACAGTTTATAAACAGTTATCACAGCCCTTACTATTATTTTCTTGTAAATGTACAAATTGTTAAAATTGCTGTGTTGTCAGTTAGACTCTATTCACATGCTAAAGTTAGCACTGAATTTAAAACAGGAATGTCTTGTCTCTGTGGGCAGTCAGTGCACTTTGAAAGGAAATGACTCTGTACCCGCTCTTAGATCCACTCACCAAGAATTGGTGACTGGTATGGGAAAAAAAGCAAGAACTGAAAAAGATACTTTGAACAGAAGATGCTGAACCCTCATATTTGAATCATCTGTGCCATCTCTCCTTCCTGAAATCACCAAAAACAGTTTTTATTTGTCTGTGTGATCAAGTGTTCAGTTATTCTCAACCCCTATTGGCTGCTGCTTCTTCCTCTGCCGATGCTAATTTTAAGCTAGGACTGTTGACACTGCTGTGTGTGTGTGTGTATATATGTGTGTGTTTGTGTGAATAACACAGCGGCAGGGACCAGAGCCAAGTTAACCTGTGTGTTGACTTTTCAGGCTTTCCCAGGGTGCAGGACCTGGTGGTGCACCAGTGTTACTCAATAAGCCTGGCCTCAAACTGTGCAGCAGAAAATCTGGTTATTTAAACAAACAAGACGGCCTGGGAAAACAAAATACAACCACCATCCTGTTTGCAGTGTGAGGGGCTGCTGGAGGAAGCTGCTGTAAGCCTCTATCCAGTGTGTGAATTCCTGTCATGTTTCTTAGTGCAAGGTGAGCTCTGTTTAAAGATAAATGTATGTCTTTTTGGGAAGTGTGAGTGATATTTCACTTTTTATTTCAACCTTTCCTGAAGGTGTCTCTAATTCATCCATCTATATATCATGTTGTTGTAGTCACTGTATCTGTGTGTTTCTTAGTTAGGGTGGTAAGTTCCTGAGTAGAGTATCCATCCTTAACCACCTCCTGGACTCGCTGTTACTTGAAAAAAATAAAACAACTGTGTAGTCTTCAGGAACAATCTGTTCCTGGTTGATGCGGTAACCATTGTTTGCTGCCTTAAAACATTATGTGTTTATATCATTTTGTCTGAATTCAAACAAAGGCCTGCTCAGGGTTGATTCCCACATCGTCCAGTCTGAAGTGTGCTGTGACTGTTAAATACTGAGCACTGTAACTGACATGTGTATAAAATTTATACATTATATTTATACTATAAATACACCTTAAAACATACATTAGACTGAATGAGTATCTGACAGATAATTAAACTAAATGTTTACATGACATAATATAACTCCCCCTCACACCTGTGGATGCGGTTATGCACTGTCTTATTAAACAGTGTTTACCTCATCTAGATTTATTTTAATAAATGATCATGTGGGCAAAAGTAAAAGTGCTTTTAGCCTCTGCCATGCTTTTAATAACTGGTAGTGGTGAAGAGATTTGTATGATTAGATTAATAATGCTATGCTCAATCAGAAATCACTATTTTATTTTTCTTAGTTATTTTTCAACAAACATTTCAGAACTTAACACTCACACAGGCTTCCTTTCAGGGCTTTTATGAAGTTTAAATTCAAAATATATTAAGCACATTTAACAGCATTTACATTTTAAACTATCCATCAAATGGACTTTTACTTATCAAACACAAATAGCACTTGAATATTATAGAAGTATTTGTGATACAATCATAGACTGTATAAAACATGGACGTAGTCTCTGCGACGTCATCCGTCTGTTTCTGAAATGGAAAATGAAGCACATGGGCTAAAGGGGCCATATTGGTAGTGGCAAGGGCTTCATGTACAGCTATAGGGCAGCTGTCGGTCACATGACCCTGAGCTGTGCCTCTAATTGGGGGAGCTTGCGATCTCAATATCCTCTGAATGGCCGAGTTGGAAAAAAATTCACCCCCCGTACAGTGGGTGTGATAGTAAAATTCACGACTCAGACAGAAGATGTTTTTTCAACCAAGCTGTAAATAGGTTAATTTCTGCTTTGAAAACTGCTTTTCTTTTGGCTCTGTGTGAATGTGACTTTAGGTACTTCCGGAGCCAGCCTCAAGCGAACACTCCAGAAACAGCCGATTTTAGCACTTCCACATTGTCTAATATTCTTAGACTGGAGGTTGCGGCTTGAATACAATGCAAAAAAAATGCAAATGAGACTGAAAAGACTTCCACTAAATTTAGACGAGTGCATTTACACCCCTTAGAAAAATGCCAAATCTTCAAAGTCAAACTTTTTAATCCTTTGTTACTGTCTAAGACGATAAATTGAACAGTGGATGAACAAATTGATGATTTTTTTTTTTTTTTTTGCCAGTACAATGAAATAATAACATATATTAATCCATTGTCCTCTGTATTTGACAATAACAACAGACAAACACAGCTTTTACCCTTCAAAGTGAAAACACACAAATTGAATATAGGCATGCATTATCTGAGAGTTGAACTCAAAGATATACAGCTCATGAAATATAATTTAGGAGAGTGATCCACTGCGACCTCAGGAAAGGGGGGGAAGATTGACAGAAAGGTTTGAGATTTTTAACAGTTACCATGATCCTTATCACTAATTAATGGGTTACTTTCACAAAGGCGCCAAAGGATCACAAAATGTTGTACAATGTAAAATGTTGTATGAGTTTTACAACATTAGTTTGCTTATAGCAGCCAACACCTTGTTTTGACCATAAACTGTATAAAATATGGACATATGTGACTCCAGGTACTTCCAGAGCCACCCTCAAGCGAGAAACATCAGATTTTAGCACTTCTCCTTTGTCTCATAGTCTTAGACCAGAGGTTGCTGCTTGGTTTTGACATCTTACATTGCTCTGCATAATTTAGGACAGCTTCATTTTCTGCACTTTCAAAATAATTTCACTGTTTTTACTCTTTTCATTGTGCTCCAAATACTTCACATTTGAATTCAGTGCGTTCTGTATATGTTGAGCTACATAGTGTTCGCTTTGATGTCGACTGTGAATTCATCACCATGAACAGGTATTGCACTTTGGTTGAATGTTAACTGTCATCGAGATGGGTTGGATGATATCAGGGTGTCCACAGAGTCTTAAAAAGTAATAAAAATTGATAAATCAATTTTGGGAAAATTAAGGGCCTTAAAAAGTATTAAAAAGTCTTAATTGTGGTTTTATGAGGTATTAAGTTTCATAGGTATTCAAGCTTTGACCCAAAAAATATCCATGAATATTTATTTTCCTCCTTGCAACTGTCCCCTGATTGGGACGTTCAACATTCAGCCGATAAAGTTCTAAAATAGAATAGAATAGAAGAAAATAGAGTTACTTTATTGATCCCAAACTGGAAAAATGTTGTGTTAACAGCAGAAATCAATGGAGTCAGTAGAAAAATACAAAAAGAAAAAAGAATAAAATAAAAAAATACATAAAGACTCTAGTTACAATAAAATCCAAATTAAGGACTGTGAGCGGTATAAACACCAGCTATAAATTAACGTCATTTCTGGTTTCACAAAGAGAAATTAAATACAACATTAAAGCAAATCACACAATCTCGCACATGTCCTAAATTTTAAAAATGATTAAATAATTTCTCATTTTTTTCAGCAAGTTGGCCTTGAATAAGTCCTGTTTCTTGTTGTGGGAGTGTCGATAAACCTGCCTTTAATTTCATTTGTTCTTTCAAGCTTTTTTCCTCCTTAGCTTACATCATTTCTGTAAAAATGTAAACTACAACTGTTAAAAAGTGGATGCCAACAACAGCTGAAAGTCGCGATAAAGTCTTAAAACTTTTTTAAAGGTTTTTGAAAAAGTCTTAAAAAGGTGTTGAAATCAACCTCAGGATTTTAGCATATACCCTGGATACAAATTTACTGTGATACATCTACAGGAGACATATTTATATTAATGGGTTGGTTTGTATTTAGACTTAAAAAAGGCTCACTTTAGGCGCCACATTGTGAAAGAGAAGGCAAGGTTTTTCTCTTCTTCTAAATGAAATATGGTGTCCGGGTAGTGGTAGAAGTTAAAAACAGGCCCTTATAAAGCTCAGACAACAGAGAGGCACAGAGAGGCACATCAGCTACGAAATTTACTGCTCCATTTAATCTTCGTCGGTTTCTGTAGTCACAAAACGGTAAAGAAATATTGTTTTCATGATTCATTCTCATTTTCCTGTTGCACTTCGTCCTCTTATTTGTCCCGTGTGTTTGGACCTGCTCTCACAAAATAACCTGTAATACAAAAAACATGTTTTCAATGTGTCAAACACGCTTGTGTACTTGTAAGGACCCTGATCTCATTGTTTTATACACTTCCAGTTCAAGTTTGTTTTGTTCCGTTCTTGAAAGATTTCAGAGCCGACTTTGGTTTATTTGGATAGCGTGACTGTGTTGAGGTTGGACTTAGATGGAGTTGAGCAGAGAGACAGGAGATCAGACGATTTTGATTCTTTCATGTCTGGCTGAATGTAGACCTATACAAATAGTGTTTAACACTGATGTTGAGGATTGGTTGTATTATAAAGACCATCTGACATTATTTTTATTTCTGAGTGTACATTTCAGGATATCCCTTTTTCTTTTATTCATGAGCATAGAAGACATTTTAGCAAACCTATCCGAGTTAGAATTACAATATTATTGTGACGTGAACCAAAGAGCTATAGATCTATTGGGCAAAACCCATTCCTCACACTTGTGGATTGTGATAAAGCAATGATAACGCCTCTTTATTATATGAGGTGCAAGTGTTTGACGTATTTCAAAGGCCTTCTATACTTTCCCTTTTCTAGTCTCCTCTCGTGACTCTCTTTGTTCTTGTTTACACTGGACTACCCGCCCCAGATTGTTTGTCAATGTTACTTAAACGTACCTCTTGAAGTATTGGGACCCTCTGTAACTGGGAAAAAGACAAAAATGCAACCATGCCTTGCTCAAAGACCAAGATACTATTATTTTTGCATACTGAACAACAAGAGCTTATAGGTCAAACTTAGTGTCTTTTCTGTGTGTCCCGTTTTGGCTCACAGGTAGTGAAGGCTATGTGGTCTTAATCTCCTATCCTTTTCCTGCTCCGTCTCTCAGGAGCCATGAGAATAAATCCACCGCTGAAGGGTTTGTGCAGCTGCCTGCGCTCCCCCAGCTCCTCAGTTTCTCCTTCTCTATTACTGCTCCTGTTCCTCAGAAAACTCAAGCTCAGAAAAATCAGCCATCTGTTTTGCTGTTAAATGAACAGAAATATTGCACTTGTAAGAAATGGAGTGAAATATAATTAATAATGAGTCAGCCCATGAACTCTGTTTAAAAGCTTAGATTTAATGACGGTGAGAGGATAATAAATAAAAAAGGTACAGACATTTCTGAGCAGTAGTAAGTTGAAATTAAACCCTTCAGATGATTTGTCATAAGCTCACAACTGCTTTCCTCTTAAAAATGTATCTGAAAGTGAAAAGGGGAAAAAAAAACCTGGAACGAACACTTTTTGAACCCGTGATAGGACATGAATAAGTTTTTCCTGCTGTTTTCCTGTAAGAGGAGAATAGAGAAAAGTTTCCAGAGCAGTGAACCTGTGCCTGCTCCAGCTCTACTGACTGATCTAATGTTATTGTAACAGAAACCTGCACGGGAATAACAGCTGTTCATTTTAAACAGGTATTGAGAACACAGCTGGATCCAGAGGGGGCAAAAACAATACAACTGATGCACAGGATATCCAAGTCACCGTTTGAATAATCTCAAATGTATTCCCATCAGGAACATTTACAGTTGGAAACTTAAAACTCACTTTTCCTGACAAACAAAAAAAGAATTTAAAGACGTCAAGAATTTGCTCTGTACTACATTGGAGCCGGTCAATTACAAAAGCCAATGAATAGGAAAGTTAAAGCTTTCTGCATTATATGAGAAGAGTTCTCTATCACAGTTACTTTAGGTTTTTTAATTTTTGGCAGAATTTTGCTACTGTAGCTAATTTAAAGTATTTTATTTAATGAATAATCTCTTGGGTTGTTGTGTTGCACTGAAATACATTCTTACTGATGAAGTTATCAGTGGTACTTTTTTATTCCTGGACATTTTTGTTCGCTGAACATTGTCCTTTCTGGTTTAATTTTCTGTCACGGTTGGACCTCTGCAGGGGCAGAACCAGGGGGTGGCTGGCCATCCCTTAAATCTGATTGGCCCTCCCAGAAACCACCCTGAGATCCTTTACTGTGATGCGTTATTTTTGTTGTCAGAGGTGGCACTTATAATGTAATCAGCTGTTTGGGTTGTGTTTAAGGCTGTCTGAAGCTGCTTTGCTTTTGACTGTGAAACATTTACTATTGTTGGTGTTAAACAGTGGCTTTGGACAACATCTTCTTTTTGAGTGTCTGAGGAATCAAGGCACTCCACTCCCTCATAATCTAATCTTTTAATTTAGAAGTTATACACATTTATAAGATTGTTTGATTATTTTCTATCAGAAACTAAAGTAGATGTAATTAGTGGAGATAACTCTCCATGGTTTGGTAGGAGGCCCTTGTGTCGACCACCTCTGAACACCCTGAAATAGGGCCCCCATTTTAGCGGCCACAGACACAAACGTCTGGCGTTGTCGCTGGACTCTTGTAGCTTAAAGCAGAAGATAAAAATCTCCAACAGACAAATTGATAAATCTTCTTTTTTTTGGTAAGATTTTTCGTTCTTCGTATAATGGCATGCTTTCTCAAGCTGAGTTTGTTGGTCAGTTTGTAATATTTTTGTTGGTGGTTGGAGCTGGTATGCTGATTTGGATTGCAAAATTCCAGGAATTTTTAAAGTTGGAAACTTTCCGTGGGAATTTCCAGAAATTAATGTTAACTGCATTGACCTGGTCATGTACATGTGTAAAAACTAGGGATGGGCGAGTACCAATACCAAGCCGATAGCCAATGCTCAAGGCTATTTGCTGGGATTTAACACCACGGGAAATGTGCGTAAAGTCCAGTTCAGACAACATGAATGAACCAGGGAGAGTTAACAGTTAAAGTTTTTTTATCTTGCACTTCAGTTTTCTTTGAGGAATACCTAAACTCTGGCAGTTGTTAGTTTTATTCTGCACTTTTAATATTATTTTTTTAAACATTTATTAAAAAAAAAAAAAAACTCAGAGAGAGTTGTTTGTGTTTTATTTATGACTAAATGTTAGAGTGACTTTGCTGTCTTTGTTCAAAATGATCTGTCACTGTTAATTAAAATTTCATATCAAACATTTTGTGCAGGGGGGGGGGTTAAGTTGACATGCATGCAAAAATGTGTAATGCAATATTTTTGAATTACGTCGACAACAAGACCCACCCCCATCAATAATTTCCAAAATTTCCAGACAAAAAATCTCTGTATGTTTTAAAATAATTTATTTGAGATGATGCCAACAAAACTGTGAAAATTTCCAAAATTCCTGGGCTAAACTCTCCATGAAAATTTACGAGAACTTTCTTGAAATTTGCTGCAAATTTTTCACACCTGCTGATAAAAATGCACAGAATGTTTCTTACTGCCTTGTAAGTGTTAGTCATGTGGTATTCCTCACCTGCTTCCCAACGGTTCAGGAGAACGTAAAGTGATGGACTTATCCTTTAAGTCCTGTAAGTTTTCTAACATTTATGACTCTTTTCTCTATTTTTTGGCTCCATTCCCAAGTGACAGCATGCTGTTTGAGCCATTTTGAGCAGAAATGCTAAATGTCAGTGATTGGCAGTGAAACAGCTAAAACATACAAACACAGCAGCTCAGTCCATGGAGAGTGTTCAGCCAAAAGGTCAATTCTCCTCCCCTGTACAGCACAGGCTGCCTTTACATAAACCTTCCTCTGAACATAGTAAACACATTTTTGACTCCTAAATGCACATAAGCCATCAGGTGTTTGTGTTTCATTAGCTCTGAAAAGCTGAGAGGAGTTAGGCTTAGTGAAAGGGTCTCAGTGGGAAGTGGCAGTAACTCAAAACTTCAGGAAATGGAAGTAAGAAAAGTAATGAGATTATGTGTGAAGGCACAATGAAAGAGTCAAGTCAGAGCGTCATTAATGTCACAGACTTCAGACTGCTTGGACCAGACCACCTTAAGCTCCTTCAAGGATTTTTTAACAGGCTTATGAAACAGACTTCTTTATGAGCTACAAGTTCAATCATCAGGTGTGAGATTAATTATTCTCTGTGTTTACAAAGTCGTGAAACTGAGGCCACCTTAAGACATCCCACTGATAGCACTTTCAGTGCTTTTTGCGCGTCATGTGTTGATGATGTAATTGTAGTTTGTTGTTCCTGCTCATATTTGTTTTTTTCTTTTGTAATGAACTCTGCTTTGACCTGCAAAGGATAACAGTTGAAAATCAGCCTCATGGCCAAGTCTGGTATATTTACCCATTTACTGCGCTGGGATGTACATCAATATACACTGTCTCTTTGAATTAACACAAATACACTGAACACTGCCTTACTTCCTCTCAGTTGGTGACTTATTTGACTGGTAGTAGGAAGAAGGCTTACCTTTTTTGAAGCTTAGGAGATGCCATAAACACATAGAAGAAATGATCAGGTAAGAGATAAGAGCTTTGTCCATTGTAGTGGTCAAGATTGACAAAAAACTAAAGGTTCCTCACAGCAGCTGTGAAAAAGATCTTCAGGCATCAGTTATAACCATGACTGCTTTCCATACAATTTTTCATACAACCAAATGCCTGATTTTTTCAGCAAGGTTGTGTGGAAATCTGAAAAAATCTGGCACAAACTCAAAAACAACAGGTCTGGACATGTTTCCCATGGACAGAGTGAGCCGCATAGATGAATCTGCACTTTATATATGTCAGAGGCTCATTTGTAAAGAGTTTAATTGGTGAGAAAGGGAGCAAACTAATAGTGGAGATCCCTTGCTGAATTCCTACAGCAGTACATAAGCTCAGAGATGCTCGTTTAGGGCTGTTATTGTGCAGAACTGTCACCATAAATGCAGATTGAGCTCGATGAGAATCGAAGGCCTGTCATAGAGCTACATCCTGATGACCAGGCTGGGGAACTGCTGCTCTGAGCGCTGAGATTCATGCTGCTGATCCTTCTGTTATTTCAACAGGGCAACGTCAGAAAAATATTGTTTTTGGCCTGTGATGATGACTGGGATATGTCTGATACATACACACACTGATGTGTGTGAAAAGTCCCACAGTTCTCTGCTAGTCTTGTTTTATGTTTGGAGTAGTTGGGCTTAGATAGCCCTGCTTTTTTCAGTATTTATTCTAGAGTTTTTACTGACTTTTTTTGTGTTTCATTAAGTTACTTTAACAAAATAACAATAAATACGTGAAATGTTTTATAGTATTAGAAAAACAAAGAATAGAACAGAATAGATTAGAAATTTATTGTCATTGTAACAAGCACAACAAAATTGAAGTCACAGCAGCAATTAAGAAACAAAAGTAAGAAAGTGTATAGAAAGTGCAAAAAGGTCCATAAGAAAATAGATGATGACAGCTTGTCCATCATTCTTTAGTTCAGCCAGCCTCCACCTCCACAGGGTCCAGGACTGAGCGTCTTCAGTCATGCTCCATCTCTGTCTCCTGGATCCTGTCTGCTCACACCAGGTGAAGCTCTTCCAATGTGGTGTTGGTGTCTGATGTTAGCTCCGTTAGCCATGTCTGTGAATAGCATGATGCTACTCTGCCCTCTGGTATTCCCTCTGTTGTTGGGTTAGCACAGCTAGCTCGTCCATCTTATTGGAGATAGATCTTACGTTCCCAATAATGATGGAAGGACAGGTCCATGTCGTCACTTCTTAGCTCACACCTGAGAACCAGCACGTCGTCCTCACCTCCTTCTCCTCACCTTGTGGGAAGACATCAGGCCTTACACCAGTTAGCATTGACATGCTACAGGCTGCTAACAGCTGAGTTCACATGTAAACAATGCAGCCATGGTTACATGTAGGATCTCCAGACAAACACAGGAGCATAAGTAAAAATATCAATGAAGCCACAAAAAGTTTGGTGTTCATGACCAACAAATGAGCCATACAAAGTAATGATCCACTCCAAATACAAAGATGACGCAAAAGAGACAAAAAAATGACAAGAAACGGACAAAGAAGAGGGAGCTACTGCAAAAGGCAGCCATAGCCAACAGGGTGGCGCCTAGCAACTATATAACTATAGCAAAATCAATAGCTTTTTCCTTTAGTATTTCTCTCCCTTGTAACATCACATTGTCTCATTTGCTTCACAATTCTATTACATGAGTCTAACTTAACAAGGTGTGAACAATAAAACCGACCTCAGTTATATAACAGAGACTGTAAGCAGTGGCAAACGTCCCTCACTGGAAACTATATCAAGTATAAGTGAAACTAACTGAACCCATCCTCGCCCTGTCATAAACATTTCATACGCTCGGTTAAATGAGAAGTAACCAATGCTGGATGTCGACATGTTTGTTTGTTAAACCCTGCTTTTATGGCGACACATAATGAGTGAAATGTGGGCAGAAACTAGTAGAAACTAGTTGTTTGCTGTGTTCTGCTGGTAGACTGAGTGGTCAGTTGGAGGCGACTGGTTGGCGCTGAGTCTGTCCAGCTGAAGTCATGTCTGTGACTCAGTGCCTCACTGTCTCTCTGCCCACTTCCTCCAACAGTTTGTCTTTATTTATTCACTCATCATTTGTTCCTACAATTAGTGTGCATTATGTAACAATGTTTAAATATATACACTGAAACCTTTATCCTTTCTTGTATAGTTTTAGAGCTGATATTGAAATATCACACAAGTTTAACAGGCCTTTTCTCATGGTGTGATAAAGCACTAAATAAATGGAAAATCCAGTTTGGTGGTAATCATTGAGTCTTTTATTGAGTGAAGTAAAAAAACATGCTTCCAATTAAACTCCCTTTTTCCTCTTGTGTATCCAAACAAATATTTGGTTCCCATGAATACAGAGGAGAAACATGATGCTATGCACCAGGCTGTTGTTCATTGTTTCAGAGTTGTGCTCTAACTATATGTTTAACTTTGTCTTTCACATTTCTGTAACCAGCTGTATCATTTTCTTCCAGATTGGCAGCCTGTCTCTGTGCATGTGTTTGGGATGAAGCGGCCGTGGGATGTTCACCTTCTCCTGCTCTCTCTTCTCTCCCTGTTCGGAGCCGTCACGTCACAAGTTAACCCAGGTCTGTGCAGCCGCTACGATGCAAACTCATGTTTCTGTGTTACCGAAGATTAAGGTGTCACAGACTGCAGTGAGGGCACAGTCAGAAGTTTGTGAATGCAATAAAATGACTTTTGTGAGTTTTGCGTAGTGTTTTAGGGTTCCAATCCAGACTGAGTTGGATTCAGTTTTTGGCTCGGTGCTGCTTTGTGGTCCTCTCTTTCTGGTTGAGGCCCTTTGATCCCAGCAAGCGCAGCTCTCTCCAGCTCTCTTTTCTGTTTGGGTGGTTTTTGTGATGTCAAAGAAAATGGACCAATAACTTTTAACAAGGAAAGAGAGCAGCAACATTTGGTGGGGAGAAATGAAATCAAATGGGAAGCAAAGAGGTTTTTGGTTATTGTTACAATTCTGGAAATACAGGCGATATCTGCCAGTAAAAACCCAAATCTGGCTACTGTTTATGACTCGCCTCTCGAGGCCTCTGTCATCAGGCTGAGTTTTCTCTATTGTTGAAAGGATAATGGGGGACATGTGCTCAGACGCAGACAGTGATAATGAGGGTTTTGTCAGAAAGGTTCAACACAGAGTTTACAGGTCACACTAACCTCACTCAGTCAAGCTGCATTTATAAAGAACAGTGGAAAAAATGCCCCATCACCTCCACATCCTGCCTGACTCCACCCCACTTCCACTTTCTAAATGAAACTTCTGGCAAAAAACTCAGTGATGAACAATCCACTTTAAGATTACATCCACTTTTTGCTTTAATAGAACATTTAATCTCAACATGAGTGAACCTAAAGTGTATAGATGAAACAGACAGGCAGACGCTGGCTCTGTTAGTCAAAAATATTAAAAGAATGAAACAGAGAAAAGCAGAGATAAGTAATTCATTGCATCAATAATGACCCATATGATAGCTTGAACAATAAATCTAAAACGTAAACACAAGGTCTGCGTGACTGTCCTGGATGATTCTGCTCCCTCTCAAACTGAGATCGGCCAACAGAGCTGCAGGAAAACCACAGAAATGACATTCTTTTGAACCAGGTCAACGAAAAGTTATGCTGGGATCTTTTTCAATCCTTTTAACAGAGCGAGCTACACAGGCATGCACAAACACACACAGACACATCACGCAAACATCAGCACACACTTAAAACTTGGCTCTGCCTGTTTATCATTCATAAGTTGTGCTTTGCCAAAGCTAACAGAATAAAAGAGAGCAGAGAGTTTTATAAGGAGTTTTTAAAAGCGAGGGTGAGCGCGATAGAAATCATAGACTGTTTATAGAAGGAGTTTTAAACTATTTATGCTGTGGTCCTTTTTATTTGCACGTCTCCTCATTCTTAGTGTATTTCTGACCTCTTTTGGTGTGAACATAACATGTGACCCTAAATATATTTCACGTTTTCAACAGAATCTTAGAGTTTTGCACTGAGAGACAAACGTTTCGACTGTGGTCACTTTCATAGAAGAATCCTCTCAACTCCATTAAAATAAGCATTTTGGAGGAGTGAGTTTTCTCACTGTCTGTGTGTGTAAGTGTGTGCACGCTCATGTGCTTGTATTCATATACCCACATGCACACACATGCTGTGGATCCAGCTATCCCACTGGAGTCTGTGGCTAATGCATACCAGACATTCTGACAGCAGGAAAGTCCATTCAAATAGGCTCTGTCTTCCTCCCCAGCCCTTGTGCGTGTCTGTGTTTTTTTTGCGTGTGTGTTTGGTGTCTGTACATCACTATTAGACCATTCAGAAGTCATGGAGAGGACGTTTGGTGCATCTGATAATATGTAGACTGCTCCACGTTCAGAGTTCAAGATAAAGTTTCATATCTCTAAACTTGCCCCAGGGATTTCTACACTGGAAAACCGATACGTGTTTTTGAAAATGATCACCTCCTGTGGCAATAAGAGGACCATCCCTACCTGCTCTAATATATGGAAGCAGGATATATGCACCTATAATTCTGTCTGATGCTTTCGTTCTGCTGCATTGAGAAGAGGCTCATTTTTCCACAGTCTGGAAATATTCACAGCTGAATTTAGTAGAGCTAAGATGTTGAGTGATGCCAACTTTCCCCTGTTTAAAATTCCCTAGCAATGGAGTTATACCATCCCTGTCTTTCCCATTTTACTCGTGAGTGGGCGAACTTTTATTTCACTGCAGAGGGGGACAAGGCGTGGACATGAGCAGAGCCCTGGCAGAGCAGCAAATATTAAAAGCTACTGTTATTGTGAGGACTTCTTTTCCTGAGGATGTTTAGTGTAAATCCTGAATGAGTCACCAGTAACTGAAGCCGTAGTTTTACAACAACTAAAGAGTTGTATTGTTTGTAAAGCATTTCCTGTTTTCTGTGTTATCACAAATGAAAGGTGGTACTAATTTAGACACAATTTAGAAAGACTAGCTGAATGTAACTGAAGGTTTATACTGAAGGTTTTTCTTTAAAAAAAAAAAGTAGATAATGACCACTGAAAGACTTATGTTTAAGTCTCAGTGAGGACTTTCTAAGTGACCTTAAAAAAGTCTCACTTTTACTTATATATGTCTGGTTATAATGCATGATTACCTCTGCCAAGGAGGTTATATTTTTGGGAGAGTTTGTTTGTCTTTTGTCTGTGAACAACATAACTCAAAAAGTAACAGATCTTGATGAAATTTTCAGGAAATGTTCAAAATGAGGCAAGGAAAAAGTAATTAAATTTTGGGAATGATCGAAATCATTGTCTGGATGCAGTATTTATTTAAAGGATTCTTTATCATTGTGAGATAGAGCTGTTTTCACCATATGTGTATATAACTCTGTGATAAATGGTTGGATTGCTTTGCAAAACAACACAAGACAAGGTCACAATAATTTTTGACAGACGTAAAAGTATGATCCAAATTGTAGCAGACAGTCTGCTGAAAGCGAGAATAAAGTTAAAGTAGGACTAAAGTGTTGCATGACAGTCACAATATGCTTGGTGGAGGTCTGCGCCCTCTGGGTGCTTTTCTAGTTTGAAATAAGATTATCAGTGCCAAATTGGTTATTTCTGGCTGATGCTGTCATAGAAATCTCTAAGACAACACCACAGTGGCTGACAAAGTTTAACAGTTTTAGATAGGAGAAATCTGTTTTTATCTGCCAAAAAGGATTTCTTAGATTAATTTCGTAGTAATGGTGGACTCTGGAGCCTAACTGTCAGACAGGAGGACAGAAGAGCAGAAGAAAGTTAAACAGGTTTTGTGATAATGTTCATTCCAACCCACAGTCAGCAGTTATTCTGTAGTGGTCTGTTCAAACTTGAGAGTCTATCAATAAAATGAAGAGTGAGGTTACGTTAGCTCTGCTTGGTGAGGCTGGAGTTGGACATAAACAGGATTTACTAATGTACTAATAATTTACTAATACTTATCACAGATACATCTCAGAGCATCAGACTGTTAGTAACACTAAATATAATCGCCCACTAAACTATGCTGCAAAATGAGTTTACAAACTTTGCTTGTTGTCACAAAGCAAAAAATAGCATTACATAACCATAAATTAACATGTTATCTCTTCACTTTGTAGCCAGTAAGAAGTTGTCTTGAATAAAGAAACACAAAATTAAAAAGATCTGCTATGCATTCATTTGCCTCAAAACTAACACCTGCCTCAGTAAGAGTCATGCCTTCACAACAGTGGGTGCAAGCGCTCATGGGAAATAGAGTATCACAGAAAACACTTGTTTTTCCAGATAGTCCTCACAACCCTTTAACCCGATTATTTATTACAATAAAAAAGTTGTTTCAGCTAACATGTTAGCTGGGTGAATTCAGAAAAGAAAAATAATCGTAGTTACATTACTTGTTTCTATCCATCCCGTACTAATAACAAGTTGGTGACTGTTCGTCTCTGTCAGATGTATTGCGTTGAGCATAACATGCACACTGTATTTTTCATTGTCTTCCTAAGCAACACCGATGAGAGCAGAGAGAGTAAACAAGAAGAGAAAAGTTGCTGACTTTAAAACTTAAGCAATGACCTAAGAAGGGCTAAGATTCAAAAGAACTGCAGAGTTAACAAACAGCTAGCTGTGAGGTTGTCACTGTGATTGACTCCTCTCGTAAAGCGCTCTACGTATATAGAATTATGAAGTTCAATCCTAACATAGTCTTCTCTATAAATATATTAGAGCAGGCAGTGATATAAAAACAGCACAGCTCAAACAGTGTTTAGCTGACAGGTATCACTACAGATGTGAACATCAGTTTGCGTGACTACAAAGCATTAATGAATGTGTGTGTGAGACTTTATTTTGAGCAGCGGTTAGGAAGCAAACATGACAGAACAAACCTGCCTTTCAGAAACTTCAGTGCGGTAAAAATCAAGAGGTGAGAGAGACTTTGGCCCGTTACTCTCTCCCTCTTTCTACACCACACAAGGCGGGTATTTTTCCACCTTTTTCTCAGACGATATTTTTAGATACTGCGGGCAAATGCTGAGCCTGATGAGTGGTGTGTATGTGTCCAAACGCACACACTCACCTTCCCCCATGGCTCAACCGAGGGGTCACCTCTGAGAGGGTTGGGTAGATAAACAAACACAGCAAAAACCAACACTGGAGGTGCGGTTGCACATCCGGCACGCCATATTGAAACTGGTCTCTCTGACTTGGTGGAGGATGTGGTTAAAGGCTCTGATAGTGAATCAGATTTTCATCAGTTAGCTCCAGGCAAAGTCTGTGTTTCCCCCCCAAAAAATGATGCTGCAGATGTTTGTGTATATTTGTTGCAGGACTTCCCTGAAAAATTCCCCAGATTTTGTTGCCACATCACACCCCACAGCATGAAGATAATCACCCCTGCTTGTCCATTCAGTGTTTCATTCCTGTGTGTCATACCAGTGTGAAGACAGCAGTAGAAACATCTTCATGCTTCATCCATATGAACTCTTTAAATCTAAGCGACGGAGGCTACTTAAACAAAATCATCTCATCTACTTGGTGTCAGATGTTATCTATGCACTTTAAAATAATATAACAGGGATCTCTACTGTTTTCTTGAAGTCAGTCTGACCATTTGTGTTTTACTACAGCTCTCAAATGCGCACTTTGGAGACCACAACGATCATCAAAATGGTTTTGTAATTATGTAGCCAAGGACGCCACTAATATGTTAAGAATATGGGTGGAGGAAGATGATTTTTGTTGATGTGGTCTGCTTAAAGCCAAGGCAATCTGGTGCAAGAAGAGAAAGAGGATGGAAGAGGAAGGGTGTAAACAGTGAGGAATGAATTACAGGGGCTCAAGAGAAAAAGGCAAAAGGGAACAAAGACTGGAAAGAACAAGTTAAGAGAGGACAGAGGAGGCAGCGTAGAGGTTTTGTTTGTGCCATTTTTAAGCTGCATGAATGCATCCACACCTGGTTTTGTGTGTACAGACGTGAGTTTTATATATCAGGCCATCGGCCCCAGTCGCAAACCTTCAGGGGTTTCCACATCTTGACTTTTGAGCAAATATTTGGAGATCAAGAAAAGAGGAAGAGAGGATAACATGAGGAGAAAAAAAAAGGCAAAGAGCAGGGGAGAGACAGAAAAAGCCTTGAACCTTGTGGGCTGCTGTTGCTGGCATCTTCTCAAAGGTTTTTCTGTGAGACAAGAGGCCAGGCTAACAGGGTCAGTCTCCCTTTAACTTCCGCCTCTAGCTTCACTGAAAGCAGTGAACCAGGGCTATCACATGCACAGAAAAAGTCCTCCCAATGGCTCTTTTATCCTTAAATGAGGCTAGCCAACGGTCATATCCTGCTAGGTGGAGTTATCAATGTTAGTCCAAAACACAAAATCAACCCAGCCCACCAGATAGCATGCGAGAATGAAGAGCCCTTTCATTTTTTCCTCTTGGTAACACCCAGAAACGAACACGTTCATTCAGAGCCCTGTAAAGGTTAATTGATACCATGTCAACTGTGCGTCACGCTTACTTAGCCATTAGCCTGCTGGGTATTAATGAGGTAAAGGTTTTCTTAATCACACTGTTAATGTTTAACACCTCTTACCACAAAAGAGGACAGAAGAGAAGAGAGAGGGTCAGGACCACACAGGAGGAGTGAGAGGAGGACAGAGGAGACAGAAAAAAAGGGAGTGTGAGGGGGTGGAGGGGCATGCAGGAAACAGAGGGCATATTGCTTCTATTGACCGCACAGTGGGGGCGTGATAGCCTCAGTCCAGACAGCTTTACCACACACACACACACACACACACACACACACACACACACACACACACACACACACACACACACACACACACACACACACGGTAACTCTCTCCTGTACGTGTGCTTGATACCAACACTGTTTGAACTGGCACAGACACTGGAGGGATTCAGCTTATTATTTCAATAAGCTACCACAATTTTGGCACAAGGAGTGTGTAGTGGCCTTGATTGTGTGTCTACACCCCATCACTTCATCCAGAACTATACTCCACATATTTCAGTTTCTTTGACAGAAGCTGAGAATTGAGGAGTTCCACTCAAGAAGGTCTGAGGGTGTCTGCTGAATGTTTTAGTATGGTTTTCAGTTTTCAGCTCCAACCAGCGCTGTGGTTGGTCTGAGAAAAGCGAGGGAGCTGCATTCACAAGGAGAGCACGAAAGCCTCTGTAGCTTTGCCAAGTTGCCATTGGCTACTTAAGGAGCGAAGTCATGTCAGTGTTAATAAATTATACCATCATTCTGTATTCCCATTAGGGGTGGGAGAAAAAATTCAAAATCGATATATCAGGATTTTTTTTTGACAATATCAAAGTCAGGATTCTTTGTCCCAAAATCTCTTTTTTTTTTCAAATTTAAATTCTCCACTTCAGTCTTGGTTTATAAACTGGATTAGAAAAAAGTTACCACTCTGTTAGCCATGTCTGTGAATAGCATGATGCTACTCAGCCCTCTGGTATTCCCTCTGTTGCTGGGTTAGCACAGCTAGCTCGTCCATCTTATTGGAGATAGATCTTACGTTCTCAATAACGATGGATGGAAGGACAGGTCCATGTCGTCACTTCTTAGCTCACACCTGAGAACCAGCACGTCCTCACCTCCTTCTCCTCATCTTGTGGGAAGACATCAGGCCTTACACCAGTTAGCATTGACATGCTACAGGCTGCTAACAGCTGAGTTCACATGTAAACAATGCAGCCATGGTTACATGTAGGATCTCCAGACAAACACAGGAGAAAAAGTAGTAAAAATATCACTGAAGCTACAACAAGTTTGGTGTCCATGACCAACAAATGAGCCATACAAAGTAATGACCCACTCCAAATAGTCATAGTCATAGTCAACAGGGCGGCGCCTAGCAACTAGCAAATATGGCTCCTCATACATAATACAGTCTGTTGACATTTTCATCATCATTTAACTTTTTCACATGGTGTTAAAAAAGTGAACTAAAAATCATAAACATAAATATTGGAGACTCAAAATTTAAATCCAATCAACACCCCAAAAATTGTGATAGAATTGAATCATGAGAATAGCATATTGTCCCAGCCCTAATTCCCATAAAGTTATAAATGTAAGGATTGAAAAAACATCTGATGTAGCACGTAACATAACACACAACTTATTAGTGTACAGTATACATCTTATTCACTGTCTATTTCCAAAGTCACACCAGAATGATGGTCAAGATGTTTTAATTCAAGGAAACTGGAAACTGGTTTCCATTCCTCAAATTCCTTATTTTGTAGAAAAGTAAGGTTAACTAATGTTTTACAAATTAAAAATGTTTGATCAAATTGTATAACAATAGCTGTGAAAGCAGCAGACTTTAGCTTTTGCCAAGTCTGAGCACAGCAAGCAGCAGCTAAGCAGCAACCTCTGGTCTGAAAATATGAAGCAGTGTGGAAGTGCTCTAATCTGCAGTTTGTGGAGTGTCCGCTTGAAGCTGGCTCCAGAAGAACTGGAAGACAGTTTTTACAGCAGAAGTAAACATTTTAACAGCCTATCACAAAAAATGTCCTAAGTCTGACAGTCTAATTTTTCCACAAACTGATAAACACTGAATAGAGACAACATCCATTTATTATACATTCTGTGGCAGCAACACAATCTTCAGAAACAAAGCCAACGCAGGAGGGCTAAAAACTACAGTTCTTTCTGTGCTCGCCTGATGCTGGGTTTGATGAGTTGAGTTGAAAGTAACAAGTTTTTCATAATCAGGGAAACAGATGACTTGACAGACAGGTGGTACACTGCAGGTGTTACTAAAGCAGCTGAAGGCCCATCTCAACTCTTCCACTCTGCTTCCTGTTAGTTCATGAAAAGGTCAGGTTGAGTCAGCAGTTTTACCCTGGTGACAGCTCTTAAACAGTAGTTAAAAACAAAACAATGTGTCACATTACAGAGACTACGCTCATGTATCATTCAGTTTATGGAGCAAACACAGACTGTATAAGCAAATATTAGATATTCGGAATAAGGAGTTGAACACTCAACATCTTTTTATTTTTTGCTTTCCAGTAGAAAATGAGTTACTGTGAAATTTTCTTGGAATTGTTTCCCAACACTTTTCAATTTTAAAAACAAGACAGGAGAAGATTTTAAAAGCATCTGAGCCAGCCACACAGAGTGACTTCAGAGAAAATCTGAACATAAAAACAGTGCAGCTGTGGCTCAGGAGCTTAGCTGAGAATCAGAGAGTAGGGGTTCGATCTCAGCTCCTGCCATCTATTGGTCAGTGTGTGTGTGTGTGTGTGTGTGTGTGTGTGAATGTGTATGTGTGTGTGTATGTGTATGACTGAGATTAGCTAATACCTGTCAGGGTGTGAATGTGCTGTGGGTGGGTGATTGTCACCACTACTGTGAGGCCTCATTATCAAGTATCATCAGAGGATTGTTGTCAGTGTTTGGAGCTAGTTTGACTGTTGTAAGTACATCAAGGTCAACAGTTCTGATGTGTAAGTTTCAGATAGCAGTGGCTTAATTGTTAAGTTTAGTCTTCTTCTTTCTTTTTTTTTTTCATTTAGTTAAGTTTGGTTTATTTCGGTCACTTTGAACATAAAATCTGATCTGCATAATAAAGTGAAAATGAACAAATGTTGTGTTAATGCTATTTCTGCAGCAACAAAACAAGGAAAAATAAATTAACATAACAAATAACAAAACATGACCAAAAAGGTGCAGGCTGAAGCCTTTGCTTATTTCACCTACCCTTTTCAAACTCATCTTCTACTCAGCTTACTTTAGGTTTATGTAGGACGGTAAGGTTAACATAACTAAATACTCATTTATCAGAAATCAGAAATAGACCCTTTGTCAGTCCAAAATCTCAGACACGCTATAATTTCACACCCTATTTCTGTAATCTGCAATCACCTTTTGTTAAAATAATTTCTTAAACCTACCATATGTTTGACATTCTTTTATTTCTGTGTCTGATCCATTCCACAGACTAACTCCACACACTGAAACACATCTTTGTTTAACATTTGTTCTGCTCTTTGGTTTAGCAAACGTACAACTCCCTCTGAGTTCATACTCACACTCTCTGATCTTATAATGCTGCACATGTGGACCTAGAAACACGGTAATTTACAAACTTGCAAGAAAATGAATATTTCAACTAACCAATATTTATTAAATGACCAATTAATTTTGCACTCACCAAACACAGCCAGGACCAGGAACTGATCTTCTGACTGGTGTGACAAAGAGACTCGCTCTGCCACAGTGAATCTTTAAAAACTTGGCATAATCAAACCCTTTTTCTTCACCCGATACTACTATAAAGGGACAAATAGCATATCATCCTGAATGTGTTTTAAGGGCTCATTCCAACCTTTCAAAAACAACATAATCAAGAAACAAACTAAGCAGTTAGTTAAAATACAACAGCTGTTGACAAATGGACTCCAACGGTATCTGTAAAAACAGTTACCTATTAACAAATGTGCTTCTGTGGCCCAATCTTTTTCAGAGTCTGGAAAATCCAAAATAAGTGTTTCAGCAACACAAGCATCATGTCTCTAAATAGACCAGTCTTCACTGTCAACAATGTGTAGTTTCCTCATTTTTTCTCTTACATTTCCAATAAAAACTGCTGTTGTGTTTCAGGTGTGTGTCGGTATCCCCTGGGCATGTCAGGGGGGCAGATCCAGGATGAGGACATCTCTGCCTCCAGCCAGTGGTCTGAATCTACTGCTGCTCGATACGGCAGGTAGGGCCCTTCTCCCCACACACACACACACACACACACATATACACACAGGCACACACAAGCTTCCCAGTATGTTTACCCTGATAATGAGTGTGTGTGTGTGTGTGTTCGTGTGTGTCCTGCAAGGTGCCTGTGCCCGTTTATTTGCAGTAAACCACAAACTGGGATATCAGTTCTACTCACAGCCACATAATTTAGGAGGAGGTGTGTGTGAGTGTGTGTGTTTGTGTGTGTGCAGGAGAACTTGGGTGGCCTTCAACAAGTATCAGGATAATGATGTAATAGTCCCCCGTGCATCCTGGCTGCGATTTCAGTCTCTCCCAGCTCCCCCTTCGTCCCCTGCCAACCCCTCACCCAAAATTAACACTTAAAGATGAATTTACGATGCAGGCTGTCACTTAGGTGTTTTTCTAACGGGCTGCAAGAACTGAAATCCACCACCGCACTCATCTTTACTTTCCTCTCAACTTTTCTTCTACAACCTGTTCCAACTTTTCTTCCCCGTGCTCTTTTCCCTTTCCTGCTACAATTCTTATATGAATTTCCCCTTCTGTTCATTTTTTTCATTTCCCTCCTCTGCCTCTCCTTCCTTTTCTTTTTGCCTCCTCACCAGGTTGGACTTCGAAGAGGGCGATGGCGCATGGTGTCCAGAGATAACAGTAGAGCCAGACCACCTGAAGGAGTTCCTCCAGATTGACCTGCGCTCGCTCCACTTCATCACTCTTGTGGGAACACAGGGCCGTCATGCGGGAGGCATCGGTAATGAGTTTGCCCAAATGTACAAGATTAAGTACAGCCGGGATGGAAGTCGCTGGATTTCATGGAGAAACAGGCAAGGAAAGCAGGTAAGTTGACTTACCTACATGTGTTTTTTTAGACTTTAAACTATTTATAGCTTAATAGTGAACTTCTAATAAAGATACACTTATCTCTCTTCAGGTCATATTTTTATGGCAGCTCATTGTTTGTATCTGCTTTACCTGTTGATCTCTGCTGCACTGAGATTAGGCATACCATGAATACATATTAATCCTCTCTATCTATAAATGATATACAGTGGCCCTGAATTGTAATCAAGCTGATGACTCAGCTGTTCTCATTCATAACTGAACCTGTTCAGGAGGTCAAGATGTGCTTGTGTGACCTGCAGGTGATTGAAGGAAACACAAACGCCTATGACATCGTACTCAGGGACCTGGAGCCACCAATCATTGCCCGCTTTGTCCGTTTTATGCCCGTCACGGATCACTCCATGAATGTCTGCATGAGAGTGGAGCTATACGGCTGTGAATGGCTGGGTAAGAGAAGATCCAATTCAGCTCCACTCAGTTTGACTATCATAGCTCATTTCATTTCTATGTAAGCAGCCCAAAGTGCTTTACTGAAAACAGTCGGAAAATCCACAGCAATTAATAGATAGTAATATAATAAATAATAAGCTAAAGGAAGGAAAATTATAATAAAATACTTAAAATGAAATAAAATAAAGACAGTGAAAAAAAATTAAATTAATAAAAGAACAATAATAATAATAATAATAATAATAATAATAATAATAATAATAATAATAATAATAATTATTATTATTATTATTATTATTATTATTATTATTATTATTATTATTATTATTATTATTATTGTAGTAATGATAATTATTTATATTATTATTGTTGTTGTTGTAGTTATTATTATTATATTATTATTAGTATTTATTATTTATTATAACAATTTTGGGGGAAAAAAAATAAAAAAATGTAGAAGGTTTAAAAACTCAGCAAGTATCCGTCAGAAGCAAATTACCAAACTAATAAATACATTTATTCCTAATATAATTCTTATTATTACCAATGTGTTATTTGATTTTTTTTTTTTTTTAAATGAATTAAAGTCTGTAGTTAAAACACAGTAATTACACTTCAGACAGCCTTATAGACTACTCTAATGTTAAGGTGGATTTCTTTTTAGCGCATTTTTGTGTCTTCTAGGGCTCTTAATTTGAAAATCTTGAACGACATACTCAGACATTAAAAACAGAACAGTCAATAATTGAAACAGAATGTTTACTGTATTTCTTTGTGGCTAAGTCATAAGACAAGTGTTGCCAGGCCTTTTAGCAAAATAACATCACTTGTGCTGCTTATTTCAATGACACTTCCATCAACAATTCTGCAACATCTGATTGTGAAATGATGAAAAACAATCCTGAGCAGTTATTTGATCAATTGAATTGATTTTCTTTGCTTCACAGATGGTCTTGTGTCGTATAATGGTCCAGCAGGAGAGCAGATGACTTTGCCCTCCTACTCTGTGTATGTTAACGATTCTGTTTATGATGGAGCTGTCATCCACAGGTTTGTGTGTCTCTCATTCTGCCCCTTTCCTTTGTTTCACACACACCACCACTGTACTCCTTCATCATTGTTCTCGGCCTTGGTCAGTACTTTTCCCCCCACATTGTTATTGCCTGGTCACCATGGTGACAGCAGGGAGACAGACGGTTTGAGTGGGTCATGGTGGTTTACTGTTAGGCAATAGCTCATGGGAATGACTGAGTCAATCCTGCTTTTGGAGTTGAAAAATCTGAGTTAACCAATCAGAATGTTGACGGCAGTGTTTGGATTATGGTATTGTGAATAATGTCCTCCATGACACACTCATGCTTCCCTCTCTCTGTTCTGGAAACAGTGCAGAAGGAAAAGAAAATGGCCTTTATTACAATATCACAGCCAAGAGCAGAAGTGAGGAATTACTTCTGTAATGCTGCCACCTAGTGTTGAAATCAGTGCCTTAAAAACTTCAAAATAACCACGTTTATGTAAAGCATGTTGAGGTTTCATGTTGACACTTTTTCCTCTTTTCCCAGTATGACAGAGGGCCTGGGGCAGCTCACTGACGGAGAGTGTGGCCTGGATGATTTTACACACAGCCATGTCTACAATGTGTGGCCCGGGTACGACTATGTGGGCTGGAACAACGAGAGCTTCCCCAGTGGTTTTGTTGAAATCATGTTTGAGTTTGATCGCACACGTAACTTTACCACTATGAAGGTAATTCTTCTGATACTACCACAGAAATTTTCCCCACAGTGCTCAGTTTTTACATCTCTCATTAATAGCCTTCCCATGCCTTCTTGTCTGCATCCAGGTCCATTGTAACAACATGTTCTCCAGGCATGTCAAAGCCTTCCGCCAAGTGGTGTGCTACTTCCGCTCCGAGTCTGACTGGGAGGCCAACCCGCTCTCCTTCAGCCCTGGTGTGGATGAGAAGAACCCCAGTGCTCGCTTTGTCACAGTCAACCTGTCCAACCACATGGCCAGTGCCATCAAGTGCCAGTTCTACTTTGCTGATGCCTGGATGCTGTTCAGTGAGATCACCTTCCAGTCAGGTAGAGGCTGAAAAACTGTGAAAACACCTAACCCGTTACCATGCAATGCCTGGATGTTGTGCTAAAATGTTCTATATTTGAGTTTAATCGGCTGCAAGATGACCTTTGTAACATACATGAAAAGCTACATCTGAAAGTCATTGTTTAGATAAGCAGTTTTAATGAGCTCTGTGGCTTTACAGACACGGCAATGTACAACACAACACTGGCTCCTGGTACAGGTCCCCCACCTAACATACCACCAGGTGAGTGATAACACAATGATATAAGTAACAAAGAACCAAATGAGAATCTTAAAATGAATGAAACACTGTCTTTATGTACTCAAATAAAAGTCAATGCATCAAATGCACAAAGTTGGGATGTCTAGAGAAAATTCACACCAGCGGATAAAAAGGAAAAAAAATGATCTAATTATTATCTAAAAGAAATAAGTCCTTATGTAGAAAGAGAGCTTGAAAACATAATCATAAAAAATCAGACACTTTCAGACGACAGTTAAAACTTATTTTGTAATGTGGTGATTCTCAAAGTGGGGTCCCAGGACCCCCAAGGGTTCACGAACGATAGCTTGGGGGTCTGCAGAATAATTGAAAAACAATTGTAAAAGTGTGCTTTATTATTTTTAAAAAAAGAATATCAACAAACTGGGATTTCTTGCACCAAAAAACAGCTTTTTTTCTGATACTCCAGCCTTATTTGTTTTTATGCCATGAGATCAGCTCTGATATGACCGTGGCATATCTTTCACTTCATAGTGCGCAAGGATAAAAAAAAATAATAATAAAATAAAAACAGAAAACACCTTGGAGACATTTTCTCAAAGTTTACCAAATTAATTACTTAGTATAAATGTAGCATTATTTTATCATTACAAAGTGCTACATAGTATACTATTACACAGTATTAATATTATCCTAATCAATAAAATGTATAGAACTGTGGGGATCCACATATAAAACATATATGAATTCAATAGTTGTCTTACAAATAAGAACCATACGCATCATTAATAATACAGATTATTATGCTCACACTGATCCCTTGTTTTTAAATTCACACATTATGAAAATTTCTGATTTGTTTTATTATAAATAATGTTACTAATGTTTACTGCAAAACTAAACCCTCTTCCTCGTGCTGTACAAAAGTTCTTCTCAATTCGGGAGACTCAATATGATTTAAGAGGTGTTTGCAAGTTTTCTGTTCAGAAAGCTAGAAAAGGTATAAAAAGGAGATGTGTTTCTATTGTTGGGGTTAAACTATGGAGTGATGCAAACATAGATATAAAAATAAATATAAATATAAAAACCTGCAATTCATGTTATATCTTCAGAAAAATGGTCTCCAAAGTTATCTTTGAAAACTGTAAGTGTTGATCATGTAATGATGTTGTTAATGTTGATTCTTTATCTTTGTTTGTTTATTTATTTATTATTTTTTGGTAGCTTATCTTTGGTTAAATATATGGGCTAGGCTCAGATAAGCATTTTGCTTCTGCCCATGCCTTTTCAGTCACTACTTATTATAAGAATTCTGGTTTGTTTAAAATGTCTATTTTGTGACAAATATTGTACAATGTATGTTCACTGAATAAAAATTCCTACTACTACTACTATAATTAGAGGGTCCCTGGAAAAATGTCTTACCTGAAAAGAGTCCAAGGTCTAAAAGAGTTTAAGAACTCCTGTTGTTATAAAAGTATGAAGATAGAGGAACAGCTTGAAGAATAGAAATAAGATACAAGACTTAACTGCACGTGGAGCCATTAGACAGCACAATTAAGTCCATACACATAAACTCTTAAACACAACTGTCATGTTTGATATTTAAGAAGCTGCTTGCCATTCTTATTTATTACACTTAACCACTGAAAGAGGTGAGACAGTACAACAGAAATGCATAATGACAAATATTAAATCAGCTTTATTTCTTTGGTCCCAAATTGGAAAAAAAAACTAAGCAGGAAAACTTCAAGTGCAGCTGACAACATTTTAAAATATTTCCTCTTTAATCCAAAATTGTAAAACCTGTAATTTGGCAAACATAATATTAATGAAGCCATTAAAAGTATTTTAATCCCAAGTGTTAAATAAGTGTGAACTATTGGCAGAGGAAAATCATTTTCTGCCTGAAAAACTGTTTCACAGAAGTCTTAAAAGTGCCACCAGTTTGTAAGTTCAGAATATCCCAATTTCTTCTTATTTGGACCTGGGAATGTTTACAACATTCATTACAACAACTGCCTGGATAAAACTATCAAACATGAAGTGGTAACCTCAATACACAGGCGTCTAAGCTTTAACACCTTTATCTCTGTTCCTTCCTCAGAAGAGGATCCCACCCACAAAGTAGATGACAGCAACACCCGCATTTTGATTGGTTGTTTGGTGGCCATCATTTTCATCTTGGTGGCCATCATTGTCATCATCTTGTGGAGGCAGGTGTGGCAGAAGATGTTGGAGAAGGTGAGATTGTTTGGATGCTTTGAAGTACCATAAAGTTTCTTTTGGGAGGTGGTCAGACCTGTTCCTTCACCCCCGACATCCTTTATTCTAGGCTTCTCGTCGGATGCTGGATGATGAACTAACCGCTAGTTTGTCAATACAGAGCGAGACTTTCGCCTACAACAACAACAACAACCAGTCGGGTTCATCCAGCGAGCAGGAGTCTAATTCCACCTATGAACGCATTTTTCCCCTGGGCCCGGACTACCAGGAGCCATCTCGCTTCATCTGTAAGCTACCAGAGTTCGCTCAGAGCTCTGAGGAGCCTGGTAGGCAGACACATATCTACCGTCCTGTACATGCTGTTTCATTGCTAATTAATACTGAGGCTTTATGAGCTTCATGGTGACGGTGCCTTGCTTTGTGTTACAGCGTCTACCAGCACAGCGGCGTCTAAATCCACCACAGCTACTGTAATTCAAGATGGCGTCCCTCACTATGCAGAGGCAGACATTGTCAACCTGCAAGGTGTGACTGGAAGCAACACGTACGCCATCCCCGCACTGACTATGGACCTGCTGTCAGGAAAGGACGTGGTAGTGGAGGAGTTCCCCAGAAAGCTGCTCACATTTAAAGAGAAGCTGGGAGAGGGACAGTTTGGAGAGGTGTGTGTTCTCTACCAAACTTGATTAGATTTTAGTTTGTTAATGTTGGATGTTGTGAATGTTTATCCGTTTTTTTTTCTTTTCACCTCTCAGGTGCATCTGTGTGAAGCAGAGGGAATGCAGGAGTTCATGAATAAAGAGTTTTTATTTGACATTCCTGAAGATCAGCCAGTTTTAGTGGCTGTGAAGATGCTCCGCTCAGATGCCAACAAAAATGCGAGGTAACTGCTCCACAAACTATATTTACAGTTTAAACGCTCTTTCAAACAGCCAATAGGGGACCTTCACTGATGGTGAGAAGCAACCTGATCATTTTTAAGTGGATTTAAAGGGCAGCTCCGTTTTTTTTACACCTGGACCTTATTTATAGGTGTGTGCATGCTCATATACTCACTCAGACAAACATCGTGCAACTCAGAGTCCTTCAGAAGTTATTTAGATCCAGCTGATTTTAGCCGCACTAAGCAGGGGCCACGGCAAGGGAGCTTCAGCGCGGGACATAATCTCTGCAAAATCGCTCATTTCAGCTATATTTTTTCATCCATCACCAGTGTTATCATAAAGTCAGCTCGTCTTCCATCTTCAGGTGGGTCAGCTGACCCAGAGCTGACCTGGTAAACAAACGTTTGACGGTTGTCCTTACCGGTTTGAGCCTGAGTACACGGACAAGGAGCTCCATGAAAGAAGGATGCAGAGGGAGAGAGACGAAGAGCTGGCTCGAGGACAACAAACAGGAGCACGTCCACGACTCAATGCAAACTGGTGGTGTGCTTGTGGACAGTGTTCGCCTATGGCAACAGAAGAGGAGTGTGTTTGTGATAACGATGGATAGCGATGGATGAAAAAATGTAGCCGAAACGAGCGATTTTGCAGAGATTATGTCCCGCGCTGAGGCTCCCTTGCCGTGGCCCCCGCTAAGTGCGGCTAAAATCAGCTGGATCTAAATAACTTCTGAAGGACTCTGAGCTGCACGATGTTTGTCTGAGTGAGTATATGAGCATGCACACACCTATAAATAAGGTCCAGGTGTCAAAAAAACTGAGTTGCCCTTTAATTATGAATCCTCTGCAGACGTTTTCCTCATGAGTCCCTAATCAACAGAGCATAATGCTCAGTTTGTAAACTATGTTTCTATTTGGAGAAAAATGACAATAACATTGAGTACATATTATAGAGTGTTGCTGCCTCTTGATTGTCCAGTTGCCTTAGTGCTCTTAATGTCAACCAGGATAAAGATGAAACGAAGTGTTTCTAACTCCAGTTAAACATTGGTCTCTTAAAGTTTCAGAGAATCACAACGAAGATGAACAAAATGTATAACTTCAGGCTTTAAAAGGTAGTAAACAATCCCATGTGTGTGATAGCAGTGATTACCCTTAATTCATATGTACAGGTCATGATTTGCCTTGTGTCACGACTTTGGAGCAGTTTTCATCAAACACACAATTTGATCTTGTTTCTGGACAGAAAATAAAAAGATGACAATGTTCAGTTTGTTATAATTTTTATTTGATTCTGATTTGTGTTTTGACAGGAACGATTTCCTGAAAGAGATAAAGATCATGTCACGTTTGAAGGACCCCAATATCATCCGCCTGCTGGCTGTGTGCATCTACAGCGACCCTCTGTGCATGATCACAGAGTACATGGAGAACGGAGATCTTAACCAGTTTCTGTCCCGTCATGAACCTGAGGGACAACTTGCTCTGCTCAGCAATGCACCTACAGTCAGGTGAGTGATGCTGAAGAAAGTAAGGGAAAGATGTATTTTACAGATGTTTTGTTTTCGAATGTTTTTCTGTTCCTGTGACAATAAAGACTCTTTCCATTGTCTCTTTCAGCTTTAATAATCTGTGTTACATGGCTGCACAGATAGCATCAGGGATGAAATACCTCTCCTCTCTAAATTTTGTGCATCGAGACTTGGCCACGCGGAATTGCCTGGTGGGCAAAAATTACACAATAAAGATAGCCGACTTCGGCATGAGCAGAAACCTGTACAGTGGTGACTACTACCGCATACAGGGCAGGGCAGTGCTGCCTATACGCTGGATGTCATGGGAGAGCATCCTGCTGGTAAGAACACTGCTTAACTTTGGTGCTGTTGTGTTGTTTCAACAAACAATGGGCATATTTTCCGAGCTCTCTTGTCAATGCGTGTCTGGCTTTAAATGTAATGTACAGGTTATGCAAAATTATGCAGTCAGGTTCTTTTCTTTTGCAGGGTAAATTTACCACAGCGAGTGATGTATGGGCGTTTGGGGTGACCTTATGGGAGGTTCTGAACTTCTGCAAGGAGCAGCCTTACTCCCAGCTCACTGATGAGCAGGTGATAGAAAACACAGGGGAGTTTTTCAGGGACCAGAAAAGACAGGTGAACACACAGTACACATGCAATGCACTTTTTGAAAATTGGCATATCACTTGCTTAACTTGTTGCTCCCCGTCATGCAGATCTACCTGCCTCAGCCTGTGTTATGCCCAGACTCACTCTACAGGATTATGCTAAGCTGCTGGAGGAGGAACACAAAGGAACGGCCAGCCTTCCAGGACATACACAGAGCCCTCGTTGAAATGCAAGCGTGAGGCAGGACATTTTTGAAGTCGGTGATTCCCTGTCAGCTCATCTCTGGAGGAAACGGTGCATTACAAGTGAAGACCATGATTCAGACACGGTCCAGGTGTAAGCTAACTTGTTTCAGAGGAGAAACAGGTTCTGATGATTGGGGAACACTGTTTCATGAACTTTTGCAAAATCTCAATACCAGAGACTTTTGGTGTGCATTAAATCTTCATGTGCATACAGCTATTAAAAGAGATGTATTTTCTATTTTACCTCACACCAACCCAAAGACATGTCTAAGGTTTGGTTGTGAAGTGTTAAGGAACCAAAAATAAATGTAGCAAGTGACATTTGGCACTTTTGAAAATGTATTTGAATTCTTTTGTGTGCTCAGTTTGCATTTTTCACATGTTAACAACATACTTATGCAACATAGTTCAAACAATTTCTTTTGGAGGACTGCTTGAATGTAGAATAGGTGAAGTGAGGCAACACTTTACTGACACACTTCATTATGTTTCAAGTACTTCATCTCAAGGCAACAGATTTCAAACAGGAAGGAAACAACAACGAAACTCAGTCCCTGTTATCTCTGCAGTTTTCCTTTGGTTATTTGAAGTGTATATGACTGTATACTTTCTATAGATGAGTCTAAATCTCAAATAGCAATATTTTGTATTAATATTTATGTGTTAATATGTGTTTTTTTCTGTTAATGTTTTATTGATATACTTGTGAATTTTTATGATTTTACACATTTTTACACATTTGGCATCAGTTTGAATGAATAGTTACTTTTGATCCATAAAAACAAGTGGCTTCCAAATGTTTTTGGTGGCAACTGCAAACTGCTGAAAGCTTCATCATACAGAAAGCATTCATCATTCAGAAAGCTCTTTGAAAGGTGATCAGAAAGTGAGACAATGCAGGTTGGTTGGCATGTGTTATGTTGGTTCACCTGGTATGTTTAACAGTGGAAGTTTATACAGACATGTTATCAAGTAATGGCTGTGAGATCAGGTCAGGAACAAAGTAGATTGAAATGCTCAGTTTAAATAACGAGCATAAGTGAAACAGGATGACTACTCCACATGCTTTTACACCCTTATGAAAACTGTCTAACAGAGCTATTGCTTTGACTACAAATTTTTAGTTATTGGTTCAGCTAAATGCTAGAGTCTTTCTTTTTTCTGCTATTATTCTGTCCCCATTGGCACCAACTTCAAACCACATACACCTGTTGTACTTATTTGTGCTGTTTACAGGCTTTTTCTTCTCTTATCAGAGGCCTTTGACCCACTTCCACGGTGCAAAAATGACACTCCTGTTTGACCTAATAAAAGGAATTCAAAAAATATCTTCCATATGAGCATAAAACTAGCCTTTAGAAAACAGATAAAGGCTTTTGTGAAAAATTGCAACCAATTTAACCTTTTCCAAGCATTTCCATTCCTGTTAGTGTTACGATAAAGTCAGACACATAGCTGTAAAAAGTTTAATGGCACAATCTAATGTTTTGTTTCATATTTTGTACTCAAATGTTTGTATTTCATTGAGAATGTTTTTATACATTGTAAGTAAAAGTTGTACATGGGCGGCAAAAATTCAAATAAATTTCGAAAACTGGGAATTTTACAAGTGATCAAGCAGCTTCTGCCTTATTCATAAGTAATGATCATATGACAGTGTGTGGGCGGTCCCTAAAGCTGAGCTGACCGGTATCCCGATCCTATTGGCTGAGAGCTGCTGGTGTGTCCAATGAACACAAGGGGGCGGGGTTACAGCTATACCTTCACAACAAGGGAACACTTCCCATGAAGAAGTTGTTGTACTTACCTGTTGCTTTGGGAGAGACTTTTGCGCAACGATAAGCGTTTCTTTTTTAAATTTTTATTCTGAAGTTGGACGAGATGAATAAGGTGGTTTTGGTAACAGGAGCAAATAGGTAAAGACGGTATTGTGTGTCATTTTGTTTGCGATAAATTTACTTCTAAACTTTGGTCCTGCTTAGCTTGGCTAACATCTTGAGAGGATCTTCATCTTAAACCTTTTATACAAGATCGGGTGCTTTTTTTTTTATCTCTTTTTAGATGCATGTACTGAGCGATTCGTATTTTTATGTTTAGGTTTATACGTTCCTTACTTGGATCCAAATGAAGCTGCATGATTTCGCCTCATTGAGTACAGGACTTAATTCAGAATCTTATCAGGAAAGAGATTTCACATGTAACTCAGATAAATCACTTTGACTTTTTCCCCCCTTCTCTTACTTCCTCTCTTGTTACAAATTGTTTTATTTAACTTTTGGAGGAAAAAAAATGTAGACGAATCAAAATACATTGAATTCAGCGCACATGTGTCAGAGGCAGGGGTTGCTTAAGGGTTCAAAGAGCAAGAGGTGCTGGGATATGTAGTGAAACAGATATAGGTTACTTTACACACATGATAGGGGGAAATGTACGCAGCCATAAAATATGCACTTTGGTTCATTCATTCATTCGTTTTCCAAACCACTTATCCCGTGCAGGGTCCCAGTTGTCTGGAGCCTGTCTGTCTTTGGGCGAGAGGCGGGGTACACCCTGGGCTGATTGCCTCTCAATCACAGGGCTACTTTGGTTATCACTGTTAATTATATTTTCAACAAAAGCCTACTTTAAAATTAGAAAATTTAATGCTCCTTTTTCCCTTTTCCCATCATTATTGATTGGTTCATTACGACTGATAGTGTATTATATGTGTTTTCTTTTAGTGGTATTGGCCTGGCGCTGTGTGAGCGACTCCTCACTCAGGACACAGAGGGTCTCCAGCTGTGTCTGGCCTGCAGGAATATGAGGCGGGCTCAGGCCGCTCGCTCTGCCCTCCTGGCCTCTCATCCCACAGCTCGGGTTGCCCTACTGCAGATGGACACCAGCAGTATTATGTCAGTTTTAAATGCAGCACAGGAAATCAAACTAAGGTGGGAGAAGAGATCTACAAAACAATATGGCTGAAATAATCATGATTTATTGATGATTGCATACATGAGGCTTTCTTGTCTGCAGGTATAACCGGCTGGACTACCTCTACCTGAATGCAGGCATCATGCCAAACCCACAATTTGATGTTCAAGCCTTTTTCAAAGGCCTCTTCTCCAGGTACATGTGTGTTACCTGCTCCCATGCAGCTTCCCTGCTGGGTGGAGCTGTGTAACGGGAAACAAATTAAGTTTAAAACAACTCCAGAAGTCTGTAGTGTTTGACATTGTAGGTTTTATAACATGTTCATAGTGTATGTCTTACTCAGCTATTTGTGTAGCCTCCTATCACTGCTCAGTTTTCTGTCACATCTTTATTGCAGCAAAATCATCACCATGTTTGCCACAGGTGAGGGGATTCTGACTCAGAAAGACAGCATCACCCCTGATGGCTTACAAGAAGTTTTTGCTACCAACCTCTTTGGTCACTTCCTACTAGTGAGTGACTGATTTTTTTAATCTTGAAACTTCATCTGACATCATATGTGATATCAGTTTTCTGCAGGCTGCATGAAGGTTCTCTGCTTGGACAGTGTCTCTTGTCTGCTGTCTGCCCTTGTATAAATATAGGTGATACTGGATCTGCTTGTCACTAAGCAACGATGCTCATTAAAAATTAACATTATGAAGTGTTTGAGCCTTAAGGTCATTGCAGACAGCATTGTGCTTACTGTGTCTGACACAGTCTGACCTGTATTAGTTACCTTTGCAGAGAACCTTCTCAAAGCTTCTGTATAATGGAATAACTTCAGTGAATCGAGCAAGCTGAACTGTAGGATTTAATTTTCAGACTACCTGTGTCTGTTTCAAAGCTAGCCAAAAGATAGAAAATGAGCCTCAGGTTTGCCTTGCAGCCAAAAATGTGTTTTTAAAATCAGGTTTTCCTCCCCAGATCAGGGAGCTGGAACCTGTTCTGTGCCATACAGGCCAGACATCCCAGCTAATCTGGACCTCCTCTAGTAACGCTCATCGCTCAGCCTTTAACTTGGAAGATATACAGCACCAGAGAGGTGTCCAACCTTACAGCTCCTCCAAATATGCCTCTGACCTGTTAAGCCTGGCGCTGAACACACACTACAACAAACAGGTTGGCTGTCACACACCTTGGTCCCTGTATCCCACATGCTAGCAAGGTGAACGCTGGTTTTAGACCTGTAATTGTACTTTCCAGGGTTTGTACTCCTCTGTCATTTGTCCTGGGTTTGTGATGACTAATCTGACCTTTGGGATCCTTCCATCTTTCCCAGCCTTCCTCTGGACTCTGCTTTTACCTATTTTTTGGCTTGTGAGTGCAACTCTGACAGTATCAACTACATTTCTATGTAATCTGTCCTTTTTGTTGCAACAGATGAATGAAGCTAACTGGATTTTGTTGCATTCTTCTTTTCCGTGTTTTCAGATCAGAATGTTCACCAATACATTCACCCTGACCCCTTATAATGGATCTGAAGCCCTGGTAGGAAATACACATTTCAAATAGTTTATGAACCGTTCTGTGCAAATTATTTTATGAATTCCTCTCTTTCTTGCAGTTCTGGTTATTTCAGCAAAAACCTGAATCCCTTGACCCCCAAGCCAAGTACCACAGTCTAACATCTTGGCTCGGCAACAACTACACACAGCCACGTAAGGTATAAAAGAAATATGATTTGAAAAATGTACTTTGAATAACCTGTGTTTTTTTTATTGTGCGAATAAAGTGTTTTGTTTTGCTCTGCAGATGGATATTGATTTGGAAACTTCAGAGGCACTGCTTGAGAAATTAATGCAACTGGAAAGTGAGATCAGAAGGAAACTGAAGGAAAAACAAAAATCAGTGTCCACATTTTCACAGTAATCAGTCTGGACCTGGATTATCCTGATGTGTTTTTCATCACATCACACTACAGAAGGATTTGGCTTCTGTGCATCATCAGGAGCAAAACTAGCTGACAGCTTCATAAAAATGGCACTTCTGTCTCTGAAACATCCACATACTGACTCCACTGAAGCATAAGAAAACAAGTCAAACCAATTTAAGTTTACTGGAACCATCTGTATTATCCATATCATTTTTGGTTATTCATTAAATAACCAATGATAACTTAAAATAAACATTAACACTGTGTGTTTTCATTGACTTTGTCCAGCCTTTTTTCTATCCATTTACAGTTCACTAACAGTTCACTGTATAGAGAACAAAAAACAACGGAAATTTGCAGAGATGGGTGGCGGCGAGGTCAGCACTTCTTAACCTACGCGACCCATGAAGGACTGTATCCAATTTGATTGTAAACTCCATGTTCTTCGCGGCAAAAAGCATTGCAGTCTAACAGGAGACTGTCAGTGTCATCCCACACCTTCACATAAGTCGAGCGTGTCAGTCCCTCCGCGGAGTACGGCGGTGCCGGTGGATGCGTACAGGCGCACCTGAGCTCACGATCTGGAGGATTCGGGGCGCAGACCCAGCAGTCGTCCCCGTGCTCTGGTGCTTGTTGCTCAGCCTCGCACTCCTCTTCTGCTCCGCTCAATTTCGGGTTGCAAAAAGCCCAAACCATCCCGCAGAAATAGACGAAAAACGTGCCCATTACTAACACCATGAGCGCGTAGGACTCTATCATAGCTTTAGTGACTGGAGATGTCATCTCTCACACCGTGGGAGTTATGATCTAAAAATGAGTGGGTGTGGGGGAGTGAGACTGTCATCATTCTGTGGGCTGGACAACTTCAGTGAGGACATCATCGGAGGGGAGACTCTCCGTGAGTCTCATGATAATATTGCTTCAACTTCCAGTCGTTTCACAAATTTCAGTTTGATCGTGATTTTTCAGCTTCGTGACAAACAAAAGTTAAACCGATGCAAACAAACTCAATGTAATGTAAATTAACAAAATGAAAACTACAATTAAATTGAGGGCACTCGCCAAATAAGTCAGACATCCGACAAAAAAGATAAGACAATTGACTAGGGCGGTTATAACTGAAGAAACAAATTAAGATGATAAACTGATTAATGAAGTTATTCATTTAAATAAGCATATAATTGTTTTACACGTTCTTCACTGACAGAAATAAACGGCAAGGGTCATGTTTGCATTCAAACGTACAGTAAGGACATCTTTGTCTGTCTGACAATCACACTGGTCAGTGCTCTTATAACCAGTCTATCACCTGCTGGGTTTCAGTTTCCCCATAAGGTCAAACACCCACACCCACACAACTCCTGAAATACCATCTGTCAAGCTTGTTATATGTGTTGGAACAAGTTTTAACCAGTGAGTAAAAAACTTGGGTTGCTGCTAACCCTGCTGGGCAGAGGCTTTTTAGGTTTCTTTTATGATAAACCTACAATAGAGTGTAATCCTTTCAGGTATGAGCAGTGGACAGCTACACAGTGATACAGACAAATATTTAGCCTATATACCTTCAGCATTACACATTCACTCACACGCTGATGGCAGATAATACAATGCAACAGTCAACCCTGCCCTCCAAATGAAATCAGAGTTACTTAAACATCACCATCTGCCTTTGATAGTATGTTTGTGTTCAAGCCAAAGATTGAAACACACGTCACTATTCATGGACAACCAGTTTTACCCATAGACTGTATAAAACATGGCTTTCCCCCCTGGCCAAAGTTACCCCAGCAAGTGTCACTAATTTATTGTGCTGCTTCAGTCATTTATCTGCATGTCATAAATAGCACTGAATACTAATCAGGATTTCCACTCGAAGTTTGATAAAGTTTTTCCTGTTCATTGTCAAAAGTGAAGATAAAAATTTGCTTTATATCAATATAATAAAGCTCCATGAATAACTGTTCAGTTGATTTTCAGATGAAATACAGAAGACATCACTGTCTCAACATTAAAAAAAAAAAAACAACTCGGAGCTCCAAGGTGCAGGTCCATTCATCATCATTCAGTATTATACACAAACTACTGTTGAGCAGCTTCATAATATAATGGAAGCTTTGTCAGTCATTCACATGTAGCTTTTATCCAAATAAGTGTATTGGGCTGAAAAAAAAAAAAAAATCCTACTCATGAGGATGTTCTGTCCAGTCTTAAATGAAGAATCAAACCGAAACCAAGCTTTCAATAATGTCTCACTCCATATTATGTTAATCTTTTCTTTATTCAGGAAGAAGTATCAGGATAACTGTGGCAGAAAATGTTCTGATGTCTTAGGATAACTGAGCCTTTCATAAACTTGTAAATCCATGTATCAGATCAAAAGATAAAATGTGTCTTGACAAGCGCGCAAGCTTAAAAGAGCGCTTGGGGCACAGTGAAAACTTGTTCCTCGCCATATTAACATGTTTAGTCTTGCGATGATAACCTTAATTTACTGGCAATGTTCTGCTTATTAAACTTTCCCCAACTTAACTGGCATGTTAGCTTCAAACAGATGCACCTGCTGTTTCTATTCGGTACACCAAAGACCTGAAAGGATGTGTCAGTGGTTAAATGGACTGAGTTTGCACCGAATACGTTTGCAAACCAACTCGGTGTTTTCAGCAAAAGTAAAGAGGTTGAGGTTTAATAAAGTCCACAACAGATCAGTGTGCTCAAGATAGCGCCCATGCTCGACTTCGAAGAGGCTCGATACGCCACAAAAATCTATCAATGTGGGTAGTGTAGTTTTTTATCGATCTACTGCACGACAAAGTGTACAGCATCTCGTTTCCAAAAAAACTACATGCCCCACCCGCGCAAGTCCTGAGGTCCCGGATGTGTATCGCGCCGGAAGAGAAGAAGGTCCTTTTCCCAGCCATCTTGTGGCTTCATCTAGCGAAGTGTTCGCACCAAGCCTCGTAGAATCGGAGGAAAATCCTGCTGAAGGGGCGCCATCATGCCCGGACAAATGCAAGAAGGTTTCGGCTGTGCCATAGCCAATCGATTCGACCAATTATTTGATGATGAGTCGGATCCGTTTGAGCTGCTGAAGCAAGCCGAAGTGAAGAAGAAGGAGGCTCCTGCCCCTGGTGCCGCCAAGACTGCAGCCCAAGCTGCCAAGCAGCCTAAAAAAGAGTCCCAGAAAGACAGAAAGACCCCACTGGCAGATAAGAAGGAGGAGACCCAGGCACCTGTGCCACTCAAGAAAGAAGGTGAGATATGTTCATGCTTTAACTCAAAGTCAGGCTGAAAGTAAAGAGCCCGGGCTAACATGCTAACCCGCCTGTCTACTAGCTAGCATTGCTTAATAAGCCTCGATGACATGAGGTCCGCATGGCTGCATTGTGCCCCTGTTTACTGTCAGCAGCTGGAACCGTGACAACTTTGAAAACATGCACTTCTGTTGAATGTGTGGGGCTGTAGAGCGTTAGAGATAAACAGTTCGCAGGCCAACTTGTTTTGGCATATACCCCTGATCATCGGCCTTGTCGAGCAGGTTGAACTCGAAAGCCTAGCTATCAAGACAGATTGTCTTTGACAAGTGTAAAGTTTCTCCAAATTCATGTTTCAGTGAATTCTCTTCTTATTCTGACCTGATAGATAATTGAAGGTTAGATGTTTGTTCGTGTTTATTTGGTGATTTGTAATGTAATTGAATTAACTCGATCTTAAAAGATAAAACCTCAAACATGCTCACTCCTCTTGTCAAAGTAACAGAAATATAACGTAAACATGGTCGCGGTGGATTTGTGTCAGTGGAGGAGCAGTGCAGCTCTCGTGGTGATGAACCTCGTGGTTGCAGTGCGGGGCGTGCTAAAGCACAGCCTCCAAACTGCCACTTCCCATTGGCGCACAGTACATGTGATCAGCCTGCCTCAAAGCATTTCCTTCTCAATTATTCCACCATGCTGGATGCCACCTATATCAGTTTCATATGATATTTACAAATGTAGCTGCTAATATAATAATCGCCTCGTGTTATTGTGATTTTTTTTTGTGCATGATCAGTTTCTCACATTGCAGGACTTCAGCTGGTGAGTCATGCATAGACTCTGAAATAAAAGCTTGCACGAAAGCAGCTAGCCATTATACACCAAGTGTGTGGGGATCTGTTAGCTTGAGAGAAGATGGGACAGGTGCGCTGACTGTGGCTCACCCAGCTGCTGCTGTGTAGTAGTCGGTGTCTATTTTGGTAGCTGGTGATTTGGGTCATGGGTGGGACTTGTTGTGTCACACTGGGGCAGAGACAGTTAACCATGTGTTCCCAAAGTGATACACTATCAGACTTTAATTTTTGATAAACTGCCAAGCCACTGTGTTCGGAAATAAACTAAACCATAAAAACAGGGGAGGGGGGTCAATTTCTTAACCTCTCTTTAAATTTGACATGTACTTCTGAGTTATGTCTTTTACAAACACTAGTTGTTTTGTTACCTTTACACATTAAACATAATAGCCAAGGAATTGTGCAGATAAAGGGGGGTTGTAACCAGAGTTCTCCTTCAGCTGCCTTCATTCTTATATTCAGCTTGTTAATTACATAATTTTTGGTCGATTTAAACCGAACAATCGCTTCATTTTCTCCTCTTTTCCAAGGCACAGCAGTGGGTCCCGATTCATTTGTTCTATTGGTGTTCTAATCCTTCTGTTGTGGTCTGGTGTAGGTGCCGGCATGAGGAGAATGGGCCGCAAGCCAGAGGGCGACGGCTCCAGACCCCAGGGCGGCCAGGGTGAGGGGCGCCCCCCTACAGACAGGCGGCCAGCGGACAGACGGCCCCCGCGTCGCTTCGAGCGGCCTGCTGGTGAAGCTGGAGAGAAGCCTGAGGGTGGTGAATTCTCAGTGGAGAAGTGAGTTTAATGTACAAAAAGCAGGTGTTTGTATGTATGAAAGGCTGATTAGAAGTAATCTACAGGTAATATACTTGATCTAGCTTTGTAAAGTGTAAACAACTCTGTCCGGGCTGGGGTGTGTTTGTAACTGTTAAAGGTGTGCTAAACGATAAAACTTAGGATTTAAGAGTTTGGCTGAAGTACTTTAGTCGCATGCAGCTCATGGCTTCACTCACAGAAGTTGATGCAACACAAAATACGACATTTAAAAGTACGTAGAGGCCAGATCGACTCAATATTTATCCCAGGCTATGTTACAATCATCATTATTAAATCTACCTTTTACTTTGATGTGAGTCTGACCGTGTTCTCTGTCTCTTCAAGACCTGTTGGTGACAGGCCGTACAGAGGACGTGGTGGTGGCGGTCCAAGGGGAGGCCGTGGAGGTAGAGGACGCGGCATGGGTCGCAGTGATGGCTTTGATTCCAGAGGAAAACGTGAATTTGATCGACACAGCGGCAGTGACAGATCGTAAGTACTTTTTCATCTCTCACATGGCCTTTCAGTGGAGTCCCCTGAAATATAATTGTGTAGATTATTGTTATGCAGTCTTAGTGTTATGATCTGGCTAAAGCAAATGTTGTTTCAGTAGTCTGAAAGGTGAGGAGAAGCGTGGTGGAAGTGGACCTCACAACTGGGGCACCGTCAAGGATGAACTCAAGTAAGTCAACAATGCGCAGCACGAGATGTCAACAGAGATTGTTGGTCAAAATGTGATGGTCTTACCTGAAATGTTTCTTTGCAGTGAGCTTGACCAATCCAATGTCACTGAAGAGAACCCTGAAGGAGAGGAGCATCCACCTGCTGACTCTGAGAACAAGTAAGACCTCTTTTATTTATTGTCTTCTGTCCTAAAGATAAATCATGCATCTCTGTGCTGTCTTTCACTATTAATAATTCTTGCCTTGGGATCATAAACCCCGAAAAACACAAATGAACCCAGATCAACGTTGAACAAAAATGACCTGAAACTGTTCTTGCTTGTGTTGTAGGGAGAATGAGGTCGAGGAAGTCAAGGAGGAAGGCCCCAAAGAGATGACTCTTGATGAGTGGAAGGCCATGCAGGACAAGGACCGCGCCAAGGTGGAGTTCAACATCCGTAAAGCCAACGAGGGCGCGACCTGGAACAAAGGATTTGTGCTACACAAATCAAAGGCAGAGGTGAGCCAAAATGTGCATGCTACTTTACAGAGTTTATTCCTGCTTCACTTTTAGTTTGGTGATGAGTGACAGGCTTGGGTTATGATAGACCTCGATGACACTTTGCAGTTTATCTGAGTCTGCTTCAGTAAGACTGCTTATACATTTTAGTAGACAACAACAACCCATAAACCTGTCCTTCAATCATAGAAGACCCCTTCAGTTTTTAGTTTTTAACTGAGCCAACTTGAAAACATTTGTCACACGGATGCATGTCCCAGCCCTCCTCAAAGTCGTTGTTGATAGTGTCACTGCAAAGTGAAACTAACAACATCGATCCTTCATTTAACCATTCAGAGGAATTTTATATTCCTTATTTGCTCAAATAATGTGATGAATGATAATATATTGATTTTGTCAAATAGTGCTGCAGAGTCAGGATATCATGATTTTAGTGTTATCACAGGCTTTATTTGGGACATTATGGGGCAACTCCTGTCTAATCCCAGAACTAGGAGTGAGCACAGAGCAACTGGACATCCGAAAAATGTCTTTGATTTAGCAGTTTTATATTTTATATAGTTTTTATCATGGAGGTCAGTAAGCAGTGCATTAAAATATTTGAACCAAAAGTTACTGTAAGGCAGTGCACTGCTCTGATGCACATGTGTGATGGAGGGGAAGAGATTTGAACTTTGTGCTGATTTATTGACAAATATCTTAGATCTCTGGATGTTGTGTTCACAGTCTTTCACGTTTCTTCTTTCAGGATAAGAAAGGTGAAGTGATAGAAGTTGAGACTGAAGAGCCCAAGGTAAAAGCAGTTGTCACATTAAACCTGTTTCAGATCCTACATGAAGTTTAAGAAGTCCACCCTGTTGGTGTGTAAGTTAAGTCCTTACTGACCCAAAGCCTCGTTTCTGGATTTCAGGTAGAGGATGAGCACCACTTCAGGAAGCCAGCCAATGACATCACGTCCCAGCTGGAGATCAACTTTGGAGACCTGGGCCGTCCAGGCCGTGGACGTGGTGGACCACGGGGTGGTCGGGGCGGCCGTGGCCGTGGGGCTCCCCCACCTGGTGAAACTACCAGACCGGTCCGTGGAGGCAGACCTGACAAGGTAGATTTCTGATCCAGATCGTAAACTTTATTTTTATGGGAAGAGAACACCTGTGAAATTTGAGTAAATTTTCCAAAGCCTTGAGTCTAACTTCTTGTAATTACTGTTTCTGTTGTTTATTGTTGGAGTAACTTTTAGTTATTGATCTTTCTAACACAATGTTCACCTTCCTTTGCAGTCATCTGCGTCGGTGCCCAACGTGGACGACCCAGAGGCCTTCCCAGCCCTGGCTTAAGCCTGGTAGATGTCCCTCAGGCCTACAGGAGCCCCTTAGCACCTCCACTACGAGGCTTGCATGTTCCTGGATCCTTCAGCAAAGTGAAATGATGGAGAAGACTGTCATTAACTATGGCACTCAAAGTGAGGACTGAGTTTTACCCAATAAAAACAAAACAAAGATGGAAAAAAAACAAAAACAAATTAACAAAAAACAAAAAAATGAAAAGAAAAGGACTTCTTGCTACTCCGGAGCAACTTATTGGTAGAGGTTTTGTACTTGGAAACAAAGTAGCAGGGATGTTTTCATACAGTATTTTTTTCAGAGGTTATGCATTGTCCATTGAAAGATTTTTGTAATTGCTGCTTGAAATGCATTTGAAGATGTAAGCATGAGAAGAGTGTCTTTAGCTGGTGTTAGCAGTTGCTTTCTTGCTTTGAAATAGGCACTGGGGAGCTCCTACCCAAGCTCAAAAGCTCTGCTGCACCAGGTGTTTCTGATGTTACAGCTTCACTCATTGAGATTTACAGTTTTCTTTTTGTTAAGCACTGGGGTATTGTTTTATATTTTATACAGGAGGTCTATTCTTCTATGATCTTCAGCCTGTAAATCTTAACTATTTTCATAAATTCTTTCAGAGACTGTATTTCACATGGTGCGAACAGGACACACTTGGATCTCCGATCAAGTGATGCTGCCTACATTTAAATGCATCGATGGAATGGAACCTGAATCTGCGTTACGGTTCTTTTGTACTGAAATGTTCGAAAGGGAGAACATTAGGTCACTTTGGAGGAACACAACTTCTAAATTAGCATTGATCTGGAGATAATTACAAAGCGGATTCATTTGAAGCTGGTAGTTATTTCATGTTTTTGATTTACCTGTATTTGGGGTGCTAAAATACATCAAACGTCCCTTCCTCCTTGCCCATTTCATCTGGAGTCACTTGCTGTGGGCAAGCCAGTGAATACCTTTATTTTGTACTTTGAGGAGTGATGCAGAGAGGAAGTGTCTTTTCACAGCAGAGATGTGACTGCAATCCTCCGGACGCCCTCAGACCTTCTCTGGCTGTTTACACTCCAGTTGAGCCTCCATCACAGATGTAAACTCGGCCCAGCTTCGGTTTGTTTCTGCAGTCTGTTCTGTGCTCATATTTTCCTCCACTGTTGACTCGCCATGTAGCTTCTACAGTGGCACTACTGCATAATTGCTCTGAAAGAAATACAGCTGTTCATTGTGTGGAACAACTGAAGTGCTCTACAAATGTGTGAATTCCAGCCCTGCTATTGGAGACCTCTGTCGGTAAATAAAGGTGGTCGATGAATTTTGCATTGTTTCTTTTTTATGTACGACACACAGATGAAATGACTCAGTGGAATTGCTTTTTTTAGTCTGCTTCTGTCTCCATCTGCTTTGTCAAAAATCCTCATGGGCACATGGTACTCATGTTCTGTAAAAGATGAGAGTCCGTTTGCTGCTTTGTGTCTGAAAAACCAATAGAAAGCAGATCTGTTAATCTGCATTGAAACAAATCTGTTCGTAGCTAGAGTATAGCTTCAGCTAGTAGCTGTGATTACACAGTACACCAACCACTCAGTATGACTGCATAATAAGTTGCTCACACGTGGATTTAGAAAAAGACTACCTGAACGTTACAGTTGCAACAAAGATGCCTTATATCTTTTTTGATTTTTATTTGAATATGTTAGTTTTTAATTGACGTCATTAAATTGGATAACTGCAATAAGAAGTTAAATAAGCATATATGTGAAACATTATCTTGATGATGATAGCATTTGATACAGTCATTGTCACCAGAGGATGAACCCTGAGCTTGATGACCTTAATGCCAACAGCAGAACCACATAGTTAGCTTTTTAAGAAAAAAATGAAGATTTCAAAATTTGTATGAATATTTATGGTTACCCAAAGGACTGATACAAAGCTAAACATCCAAGCAGGGAGACTGGTGATTGTTTATATCAGCTATATGGGTGGTAACTCAAACCCAGGTTTGGCCTTGACCTCCATCAACCAGTTCAGAGATTTTTATTTTTTTTTTTTACTACTCTGTTGTCCCTGTTTTCTTTTTTTAATCACTGATTCAGTTTGTTGCCAATGGTTCTTTCATCTGCATTCCATCTCATCAGTGTCCTGTTAAAGCTTCTCAGCTAAACCTAGAGCAGTCTAGACCAGTGATTCCCAAAGTGGAGGTCATAAAACAATGACCAGGGATCACCTTTAAAAATTTACTTTTTTCATTCATTGTCATAAAAACATAAATGGAAATAGGGTGGTTATATATTATTTTAAACCATGTAAACTAAAGATGTTTGATCTGCTTTCATCTTTCTTTGTTGCTTCAAGACCCTGAGGCGATGGTACACAACGGTTAAATCAGGATAACAATGGTACCAGGGATGACGGTAAACAACAATATGTGCACACAGGCAGTGTGATTTTTCAGAGATTAGCTTAATTAAGTATTTGGATTGTTTTTTGTGAGTTGGATTGACCTTTTAGTGTTTTCCTACGACAGGGGATCACCGTATCTCTCACCACTGTTTTCGGGGTTGCAGGCGGAAAAGGTTGGAAATCCCTGGTACCAGTGTTGAGACTCAAAACAAGGATATCTTCCTGCTCTCAGCTCACCTCTTTAGGTACATGAAATCAACAGGCTGAAGACACCCAACATTTCAAATGTTTTCAAGGCTGTAAACTAGTTAAATAAAAATCATTCACTCATAAAGAAGTCTCTCCAAACGTCAACAGGCCGTCTTAGGCCTAACATGAAAAGATAACGTGTTTTAAAAGATTTATTGTGATTGCGATCCCCAGGAAAATAATAAAACATCTCTCGCCAAGTTGGAAGATTATGCACCAGAAGAACATATATCAAAGATAAAATCCACTTCCATCCAGTTATAGGAGAGCTGAGGTAGGGAAGATGTACATTAAAACACAACCAATAAAGAGGAACATCAGTGGAGTCTGGTAACGATACTATCAATACTCTACATAAGACAGAATATAATATGAAATCTTTAAAGGGGAAAGCATTAACGCCAAGAAAAATAAGTCATGGCTTATTTAGATTTTTCCCCTTCAGAGTCCTGACCGTGTGCATCTTTGACTGAGCAGATGTAGCATCTAAAAAATCTAAATTAAATCTAGGAATTAATGTGTTTTGTCTTTCTTTGGACAAAAGCATCTGCTAAAAGAAATTGTAGAATTGTAGGCTTGACTTGAGTCTGACTCAGAAAGGACTGCAATAGGACTCAGGGAGAAAGACTCAAACATCGATATTGATTTGATTCATTTTCATGTTTATGTCAGATTATTTACATATCTATATAAGATTATTCTGTTGAAAGCAAAGGCTGACATGCGGCTCAACATGCCGCTCCTATTTAGCTACGATTCCTGACAAGATAAAGAGTTGCTACAGATTGTGCATTTTTCATTCAAATCTTTTGTTGTGTATATATAAAACACATAGAGATGGGGACAAACCCTCCTTTTACAGAGGTCTGATCAGAGTGAACCCAGACAATCAGGTTAGATGCTGAAGTTGCATGAGACTATGATAACAACTGTGGTAGGAAGCAAACGGTAATGTCAGCCTCTAAAATGACTTAACCAATGTCTAAGCTGTTTGGTTGATTTCATCTTTGATGAAGAGCAGTCTGGCTTCAGGTATTTTTGAGATTATTCAACTGATATTGATGTGTGTGTCCTCATTACACATTCAGTCGGACCAGGTTCAGACAGTCAACAGTTTGTCGTAAAAGAGCCGCCCTCGTACTAATAATTATATTAATGACAGTAAAGACTCTTTTCAGACTCAGGTGAAGGGGACTCGACTGAGACTTGATTTGATTTGATTCAGACATTAGCACAGAGGAGTCCCAGTCGGGTCTGGAGGCTTGATGATAACACAGGGTTTAGTACCTGAAATCCTCTGTCTCAACACATCAGCAGAGTTCATAAGTGTGTTCAGTGTGTTTGTAAAGAAAACAACGGTAATGCATACAATGAAATCGAAAGTACTATTTCAGTCAAGTATACCTTATAACGCCGCATACTTTGGTGAGAAAGTAGTTTGTCTTATGGTTATGACTTCATTGTGAAAGGAGGTAGTTCAAAGACATCTCAGAGAAACCAAAAAGAAAAAGAAACAGTATCCACCTCAAGTCATTGTCTCCATTCTTTAAGGTGTAGCAGTCCTATTTTGGCGTTTTGGTTTCAGGCAGATATGAATTGATTTAAAACATGTCAGTGCAGTTGAATTTGACCGCATCCAGAGTCAAAGTCCCTCCAAACCCCAGCGGCTCCATGAAAACATTGTGAGCTGGAAAGAAACCAACCATTTCTTGAAACTCTTCTCCCTCTTCATTGCCCTCGTCCATATCTCCTGGCTCCTGTGACGAAATGTAATCCACAGTTGAGTTTGTGTCCATTGAGGTGTCTGTGTGCATTGAGCTGTCTGAGTCGTGAGAGAGGCTCTTGATGTAGGTGCTCAGGGGGTAAAGTACAGTAGTTTGCCCCAGCTGGGGCTCAGGGCTGGTTTCAGGGGGGAGCTGAGTGGAACCATCGGGGCAGTTTTCACTCTTGTGATTGGGCAGCTCCTCAACGTCAACCAGGATGGGCTCTTCCTCCTCTTCAGGCGCACAGTAAGCATTCTTTGGCAGCTGGAGGTTTATTTTGTTCTGATACGAAGAGACACATGGCTTTTAGTTACAAAAAGAGACACAAGTTAAAAAAAGTGTGCACACATTGTCATTAATACCTTTTCCTTGATGCACTCTTTTGCCCATTTACTGTTTGCAGGATCCAGCACAGCATCTGGCATAAGACACACAAAAAGCCCCAAGAACCTAGAAGAGAGTGTGGAGAATTTTATACAAAACCATCACTGTTTTTTTTTTCTATTCCTGATTTCTTTGTTAGCTGCTACGTGTTCTCTGCAGAATAGAAGCTGAACAAAAATTGTCAAATGTGTCCTTGTGAGAAAAAAAAGTATTTTGATTTGTTGTTGCTCTTGTACCTCCGCTTTACTGCAGGATTCTGCCACAGACACAGGAGGAACAGTGTGATCACAGCCACGGCGACACACGCAAGCGGGAGGAACAGTTGTGTCTCCTCTGCAAAAGCAACGGAGAGACACAGAGATGTGAGATTGCAGAATAAACATCCAGCATTTCATTATTTCATTCATTATTTTATTACCACTCTTAAATCAGTGATTAGATGCCCACAGTGTCATTGAAATCCCTGAACAAAACTGATTATCCCAATCATGTGCTTTTAAACTAAGTGAAAGAGGGAAATGAGTTCCCCGTTCCTTTTTTTTCTCTTAACAAAAATGTGTCGACAGGTTTATCTAAAATGAGTGAGGAGCTTCAGCAAGGAAGTTATATCTCCCAGTTATTTCTCCCTAATGTTCTTTTTCATGTCTGCCATTGTTCCTCTGAAGCTCCATAGACACAAACGCAAGAGGAGAATTACTGTAAGAGCCAACTTTCGGAAATTAATGCACAATGGAGCTAACACAGGATTAACCACACAAACACTTTATGGAATGAAGTTTGAGGAAAATAAAAAAACATGATCCATTACATCCAGTGAAACAAGTCATACCAGCGGATTAAGTTTCATCAACTTCAAAGGAAAATGTTGAAGAAAAAAGTGATTCGTGGATAATATAATTTGAAAATAAAGAAAATATTTATGTTATGAACTTTCAAATGTCTCCTAAGCTATACGGACCTCAAAACTTTCACTTTTTAGATGCAACCGGTATGAAGTCTGTTTAATTTTTAATATCAGCTTACTGAATATGCACACAGAAGTGTACATACCCCAAACATTAGCCAGGGTGGAAGACAGTCCTGTAGTAGAGTCATTCTACGAAACCGGTGCCATTTCCACCATGCAATTCTCAAAATTTTTAACAAAATCAAACTTCTTTTTGTTTAATCCACAACATGAAATACATACTTATCCTTCAAAACGTATATTTTCTCACCTCAGGCATAAAATCTTAATTGATATTATCTTCTTTTTCCAGACATGGAGGACATTTTTGTACCACTCCTCTATGTGATATAATTTAAAGAAAATAGTACATTATAGTACAGCACAAAACAAGTAAGCGTGACAGGCTAGTATATCAAACTGACACATGTAAATTATCACATTTTATTGAAAAAAAAAAAAAGTTTTTATTTCTAATAAAGATATCTTGTTTAAAAAGGGACAGACATATAATCCTGAAAATAATACATTTTGAGTAAAAATTGAAAATTATGACGTGAAATTTTACATGCAAGTAATATGTTGGTCAATACAGACACATGAAAATGATAGTGTACTGATGAAAAATGATAAAAAATAGGATTTTTCTCTTTAAGAAATAGAATTTTCTGATACAGCATGTCAATAAAAGCACTTGCTTTAGTAGCTCCAAACTCTGTAAACACTCTTTGACACATTGTTGTGCCTCGTACATCTCATCAAATGTTGTGGACCCAAATGGCACCTGTTTTGTAGAATGACCCAGCATCACATGTACTCCATCAGACTGATATCAGTCTTTCACATAAAATATTTTTCGTGAAAAACTTGACTGGTTGACATATCCCACAAAAAAAATAACTAAAAAAACGACTCACGCTTGATGTAGAATTTGACCTTTTGACCTGCAGGGCCCTCTCCTTTAGCAGTGGAAGCAGTCATCCACAGGCTGTAGGCAGATGGAGACAAGCCAGGGATAGTGTGTGTCCTCTGTGATGCTCGGACTGAGACTGCAATACATTTAATAAAGCAGACTTTGATAAGTTAATCATGCAACTGTTATCTGACGCGCAAATGCTGAAAGGCAGAGAAAAAGGATACTTACAGAGCTGCTGGTGTCCGCTGCTGCTCTCCAGATAGATGGTATACAGAGTGATGCAGCCCCCAGACTCACCCCTGAACGTCCAGCTTACTTTCACATTGTTCCCATCAATGCTCTCTTGGACTGACGGGCCAGCTGATGGGACTATGAATGAGGAAATCAACAAACAATGACTAATAAACTCTTAGTGCTGATTATTTTTTCTACTGTTTTCTTTTCTTACCTAATTCCAAGATAACGCCTGTAAATCCAGTGCGATCCACTGAGCCATCATTGTAGGAAGTATACACAGCGCCTTCGTAGCACTTAGCTGGCTTCAGTCCTTTAAAGAAAAAATATGTTAATAATGAATAATAATAATAATAATAATAAATGTATTATATCATCTTTAAAAACAGTGGTTCACAACAGGCTTAACAATAGAAGTCCTAGAACAAAAATGTAAAGTAAAACCCAGCAATTTAACAGTGCAATGACAAAACCTGATCAAGGGGTACAACTTCATTAAGTATAGGGTGGGCCAGAAAGATTAACTAATGGTTTTTTTCGCACTATCCAAAAATGCGTGCAGACAAACATAACAAACATTGAATACAGTTTCTATACTTTATTCACTGTCACCAAAAAAGATTTACATCTCAATATGGCCACCCTTTGCCTTTATTATAGCCTGGAGACAACCTGGCACTGCCTGGCATGAGCGCCGCAACATCTCTGCATCAAGTTTTGACCATGACTTCATCAGAGCTGTCTTCAAAGCGGTGACACTGCTGTGAGATACTCTCGAGACCTCCCTCTCCAGGATAGACCAGATTGCAAAGTCCATTAAATTGATATCCGGACTTGAGGGAGGCCACATGTTCTTGTCCCAGAAGTCAAGAAAGTGCTGCTTGCACCAGGCCTGTGTGACGTTGGATGTGTGAGCTGGTGCTCCATCTTGTGTGAAGACATACTGGTCTCTAAACGCATTGGTACACCAAGGCAACACTTTTTCTTAAAGCATTTGAAGGTACACCTGGCTGTTCACTTTCACACCTTCCTGAATGAAGACCAAAGGAGACTTTGGTAGCAAACAAAATGGAGATATACGATGGGTAAATCTTTCTGGCCCACCCTGTACGGCAAAAGCATAAAACCCAGCAACGGGAGAAGATAACCCAAGCAATGGGTCCTGGTTTAAAAGGCCTTCTTTCTTTTGCTTTTAAGTGTCTTTGGAACAACCAGGAGGCCCCTACCTGAAGATTAAGGCTGTGAGCCGGTTCATACAGGGCCAAATATTTGGATATGTAACTCAGAAATAAAATCCAACTAACAGGGGGCCAGTTAGGGTTGCCAACTGTCCCGTATTAGCTGGGACATCCCGTATTTTAGACTAAATTCAGAGAATGCAGACAGAGAGAAAACAAACAGCAAGTGACGCTGGCAGAAACAGGGCCTGAGCCGGTCGTATTAGGAAGACACAGATTTTAATTTAATGAGTGATGATAAGTTAGGTTTTGTTATTTTGTCCTGTTATATTTTTGTGTCAGCTTACATTTTTAATTCAACATTTAATGAAAAACTTCCCTACTCTTCCAAGCACAGTTCACACTTCATCTTTTCCCTTAAGCTATTAATGAGGAAATTATTTCTAGGTTTTGAGTTGACTGATGTGAAATAGATTTGTGACATATAATGTTAGAGCTGTTGTGTTGTATAGAACAAAAACGTGCCGTAATGCAAAAAATAAAAACAAAAACAAAAAAATAAAAAAATAAAAACATAAATAAATTAAAAAAAAGGAAAAACAAAGTGTTGTCCGGTCAGTTTGACAAAAGAAATGTGGGTAACCTGTAAAAAAGAAAAGACTGTGCAGCATACACATTTTCTGCATTTCTAGTTGAATCAGAATACGAATATACGCTGAATTAACACATCGTGCTCACACCACTATTGCGCTGTTTACCTGTCCTGTATTTAGTACTGAGATAGTTGGCAACCCTAAAACCAACAAAGGAGGGCTAAAATAGAGATCATGTGATTTCATCTGTTAAAACGTGTAATAAATATGATATACGTTAAACACTGAGTGGTATAAAATCAATTTAGTGGAGAGGTATGAACAATGCTTAAGAATAGAAAACTACCACAGATCACTCCCTTTACTTTTTCTGTCTTATTTAACCTGCATATACTGTAACTACACATGTCCTACCTGTAATAACAAAATGGTGGTTATTCTTTCCCAGCCGGACCCATCGAAGCTGCTCCAGTTTGTGACCCTGTGGGTACCACTCCACTATGTACTCTGTATGAGCAGGGGCAGTTCCAGGCTTTCGCCAGGAGATGGCGATACTGTGGTTGTCTGCAGTGACGTGCACATCCTGAGGGGGCTTGGCTGTGAAAACAGGAGGAAGAACAGTGTACCCTTCACTTTTAGAAAGAAACACAAACACAGCCATTCTCTGGAGCCCAGGAAAAAAACAGCAACTGGACCAGCAGATTCATGAAGAACCAACATGAAGATTTCATTTTACTAGCATCCACCCATGAACCTTTTTTTGTTACCATTTATGCGCTTTGTTGTAATCTTGGCAGGAGGGGAGGATCCTATGGAGTTGCAGACCCACACTTTCACTTCACAGTAGACACAAAATGAGACTGTAAAGTTCCTAACATCTGCATTCACGCTGATAGTGGAGACCAGAGATTTGGATCCTTGGTTGAAAACACTGATGTTGTAATGTAAGATTTTCCCTCTGGCGATGGAGATGTTTGGCTCCTGCAATGACAGAAACTTTTGTCAATAAGTTTGGTTCAGTCAGTTTCTTTTTTTAAATCTTTTTACGGAGGATGTTCTAAATCAACAAGCAGCAAAAAACAGTTTTTAAGACACACCATTTCTGTTCAGCTCCTCTTTTCTTGTAAACTGAAACTGTGGTGTCTGCTGTGAGGTTTCACTTATATCTCACTGTCTTTCTTTCAGTAACATCAAATGAGTGTACGTGTGTGTGTGTAGGAAAGGGATGTGTAACTGTTTTGTGTTGGTGAGTGTGTTTTTGGGGGCGTCACACCTCAAAAAAGTGGTCAGGTGTTGACCTTTAGTTTGAGCAGAACATGGTGGTGAAGCAGGAAGATCAGAAAGTGTTACTATGGTTACAACACTGCACGCCCACACACTCTCAGAGTGAGAAAGAAAAAACATGGAGACTGCAAACTATAAGTCACGTAGCCGCACACCTGTGTGTTATCCCTGAATTCAATTTACTTCCTCATCTTAAAAACACTCTGGAAGTGATTTCTGAGTCCCTTGTTTTAAACTTACCTTCCAGTAAACCCTGAGGGACGAAGCATCAGAGGGATCCCTACAGGACCACACGTCTAACTCTTCAGCAGGTGCTGCAACAGATGAGAACATGAATACGTTGACTGATACCACTGCATGAGAAAAAAAGTGGTTTGTTTTTTTAATGAATGAGAGTGAAAGACATGTTGGTAGAATTACTGTCTTATCATTTGACTTGAAAGTGACAGTTTAAGCTTGTGAGGTCATGCTTCAAGTCCTTTAAAAGTTTTATTTCCAGCTCTGTTTCACTTCCCTGAGTTGAAGTCTAGCAAATTCAAAGTCTACCTTTAAATACACCTCTGATAACAAACCCTTACACTAAAATGAACCCCCCTTACCTTAACTAACCCCAACAAACCCTAACCCCCCTAACCTGAACTAACCTTAACCCTCTAACCTAAACCCTAATCCCCTTACCCTGACTAACCCTCTAACTCTACCCCCCCCCCACCTTGCTAACCCCAACCCTCTAACCCTACAAACACTAACCCCCTAGCCTAACTAACCCTAAACCTAACCCCATAACCTTAACTTACCTTAACCTTCAAACTCTAACTACCCCTAACCCTATTCCCCTAACCATACTAACTATAACCCTAACCCCCAACCCCAACTAACCCCCTTACCTTACTAACCCTAACCCTCTAACCCTAACCCTCTAACCTTTCGAAAACTAACCCCCCCAACCCTACTAATCCTGATCACCTAACCCTAAGCTCCTAACCCTGATAACCCTAACTGACCCTAAGCCCCTAACCCTACTAACCCTAACTCACCCTGACCCTTACCACCTAACCCTACTAACCCTAAACCTACCCCTAGCCCCCTAACCTGAACTAACCCCCTAACCTTAACTAACCTCAAACCCCTAACCTTAACTAACCTTAACTAACCCTAACCCTAATCCTCTAACCCTACTAACCCAAGCCCTAACCTCCTTACCCTAACTAACTCAAGCCCTAACCCCCTTACCCTAACTAACCCTAACCCTCCAACCCTAACCCCCCTAGAGGGGGGAGAACAACATTTTTAACACAATTAACTCATCTGTTGCAGGGAATAAATGCTGCAGGCCAGATTATCACCAGACTCCCTCTTTCCACCACATCACTTCTGTTATGCAACAGTTGCACTGGCTACCCATCATCTACCACATGCATGAGTTATAAAATCCTGCTCCTCACCTTCAAAGCCCTCCACAACCTCATCCCTCCATATATCACTGATCTCCTCCTCATTAACAAACCCAGCTGTGTTCATCCTCCCTCAGCCTCGACACCCCAATCCTGCTTGACCATGTGAGCATCCAGAGCCTTTAGTCTCTCTGCTCCCTGTCTCTGGAACTCATTCCCACTAGACATCCGTAACATTGACTCGGTAACTATTTTCAAAACCCATACATTCTACCTGGCCTACTTATTCTGACTACCACCAATCTTATCTTTTTAAACTAATTTATTTTAAACTTTTGTATATATTCACATTTCTTTTTAACTTTTATTGAAGTGTTTAAAATTATGTCTTATACTGCACCCTTCCCTAACCCTAACTTCCTAAAGCAGGGTTAGGGTTAGTAAAAAAAAATGCATCATTTACATGCTAAAACTAAAATAAAGTGTATGTTTGAAAGAACCCTTTTACCAGAAGTGTGTCTTCACACATTTCTGCTCTGACCACTGCTGCTCGGTTCAGAAAAAGTTGATGATCTGTCACTCGGTTTGAGCTAACAGATCTGCAGATAGACCAAGTTATCTTTACACCATCAGCCTTACAAATATGCAGTGAGATTTCCCATGAGGCATCACTGTCTTTCTGAACACTTCACTTTCCTTCGCTCAAAACTCAAAGTCAAACTGTGATTCAGAGACTCTTCATAACTGAACTCAAATAACTGTGGTGATTGGTTATTCTCTGTGTTTCCTGACTCTAACCTCAAATACACAACTTAGTCCAGCAGGTAGACGGCGGTGAGCTGATAACTGCTTAAAACACTCAAATGAGGGCAAACATCACTACCCATCTGATATCTGATTAGATTATAAGCCATAGACAAACCGTTACACTTTAAAACACATCAGAGTCTGTCGACAGATAAGTTTCATTCAGGAAATATTCAGTGGTAGAAGAAAGCCCTCGTGAGCTGTAGGCTAACACAACTGGTTTGTTTACCTTCCTGTTTTTTTTTTCTATTTTATCACACTGAATATTCAAGATCTTTAAAAAACTACTCCTCAAAATGAACATCATTTGAGGATTTTAATGCATTTTATAAACTATAAAGTGTTTTAAATAAGTAAAAGAAAATCTTTTAACAGCACAAATTTAATAAGACAAAACAAGACAGAGGGGCTAGGGAGAGGTGGATCTGTGTTTCTGAAGGGGTTGCACTGGATTTGAATCCTCTATAATTTCACTGAGACCATCTGTTCAGTATTGTTTATACTCTTAAATCAAATCTCTGTCTTTACACATGAATTGTGCTTTGAAGGACTTGTATTGGTTTCTTTGCCCATGCCACCTGTTGCCTGGTGGCCAAAAGCACTACGTGGAGACATGTAGGTCAGCCAATGGTATATTCCAACTAAAGCAAAACCCAAATATTGTGTTTTTTTTCTTTAAAAAGATTAAAACAAGAAATAAAATACTTCAGGATGGATGACTAATGGACAACGGGCAAACATGTAAGAACTTACCTTCCTCCTGAGTCCAGCTGGAGATACTTATGCTCCACTGACTCCACAGCCCATGGCTGAACTTAGACCTGGCTCTGAAATGGTACAATCTGTAGGGCTCCAAGGAGGACACAGAAAGCACCTGTGTCTGACTCATCTTCACAACCTGTGAGAGAAAACACGTCAAATATTTAACCTCAATCATGGATGCCCCAGCTTCTGGTTTAACAGACATTTGGTCCTGTGGTTCGGTGACATTTATGATCAAACATTGAGCACACCTGTTACAGCATTAAAGGTCAAATTCTGGATTGTTTTTAAGAGTTGTGCAACACACAGAACTTAACTCAGAGCAAATAAGACTCAGATTCACATCTGCCTCTGGCTTTGAACCTGAAAGTCAAGCAGTGAGGTAACTCTTGATAAAATAACTAGACTGTACAAAGTCTGAGTTGTTGAGACGTCTTACTGAGTCTGGGAATGATGTCCATGTCTGCGTCTCTGTACTGAACTGGATCTCCAGGCGATGAGTCCTCACATGCTGCTCCACTTTGAAGTTGCACTTTCGAGAGGAACACTCAGGCTGCTCGAGAACAGGAGCAGGCGGTCTCGCTGCTCAGAACAGAGCAATCACACACCAGACAAGAAAAGGGTGTGAAGGATGATTTTTGAAACCATCATGGTTAGTCATTACATGATGTAAAAAAAGAAGGTGAGGGATAAAACTTCATAAAATTTAAGATCCTGACACTCAAGAAGGCTGCAAAGCTGGTTTTGAAGCTTAAACAAAATCAACTTAAGACTTACTATGAAACTTTTTTTAAAGGCTACTTCACAAAGAGTTTGTTTTTATGCTATGGTTGATGATAAGCTGCTCTATTACCAATGTCCCTGAGTAAGTAGTTGATGGTAGCAGACATTTCAGAGCCCAGCTGATTTTTGACTTCAACCCATACAGAGATCACCCGGTCAGAGCTGGACACAGTGAAACTGGTTGATGGTGAAACAGTTGGTCCAGCTGTGTAATTTCTGGACCCAGTTTTCCACCTGAAACACAAACAGCCCTCTTTCATTTGCCATCTGGAAACATTTAAAGGCATAAATATCACTGATAAGAAGGAAAATTCAGTAAGAGAGATGTTTGTTTACTCCTTAATAAGATTTTGTTAACTTTTCAACTCACCACAGCACAAACGTATCTTTGAGATGAGTGACTCGGCCTGTTTTCCATTCGCAGAGCACAACTCCGCTTTCATTTTTTCTGACATTGTAAGTGCAGGAAATGTTTTTGGGCTTCTCTGGAAGATCTGACAAACAAGAGACGTAAAGAATTTCAGGAACAGAGAACACACAAGCCTAAAAAAGCTTTTAAAGACATCCAATGCAGTGGAAGTAAAAATGATCTTAACTTACATTAAATTTACTCTTAGAAAGAACTTGCAGAGTGTTTATTTTTTGAGTATCCAGCCATCTATAGTTTTCAATGGTGAATGATAACATTACAAGCAAGGGCAAGTAGTGGTGCCTTTGCACACATGATCTTGTTCACACGTTCAGCTGAATATGTGTGAACACAAATATAGAAAGGAGAACAAGCAGTGACTATTTTCACAGCTCCTTAGTGTTGAAAAGATACGGTCAAAGAAACAGCAGGTATCAATGCAAAAAGTGAGTCTTGCAGGGAGGAGGTTAAAGGCAAGTTTGGTGAAATTATATTGCTGTAAGTTTCTTCCCTCCTCCTTGGTCTCGTACTCACATCCAGATTTGATGTCAATCCCACAAGGCTCGTCATCCCGGGGACTTGAGCAGCGACAGCTAAATGTTTGGTCTTCAGTAATATTTGCCACCTCATGAAAGATGGTTGTAGAATTGTAAAGGTGATGCTTTTGCGGTTTCGGCGGGTGGTCGCTGTATATCTTCCCCAAACTTTTGCATTCAAAGCTGCAGTATACCCTGAAGCTGGAGCCTAGCTGCACTACAGGGCCAGCACTGGACCTGATGGAGCAAGCTGTGTGACCAGAGAGTAAAATAGATGGCTTTATTTGACTTGATGCTGTTATTCAAGAAAACTTCTCATTATGGTATTTCACATTTGGGAATAAGAGGACATTTCAATGCTTGAAGGAGCATTGCTTTTGCCAAAACATATCCTCATGCAAATGTACAAGTAATTTAAAACAATACAAGAAAAGTTAGGTCAGTGACTAGTTAGAAGAATACCACAGAAACCATTTCTAGCTTTAAAGGGCTAAAAGGATTTTGTTGTGTAATCTTTGAGCTAAAAGAAGAACATTTTAACAAGGAGATCAGCGTTTCTGAGCCTACCTGAGCAAAGCTGCAAAGCCAGGAGGATCACAGCAGTGAAGATGGACCATGCTCGGGACATTTTCGCCATGAGTCATCTGTTACTTCCTTCTTCAATGTCTCTTATACCACTCCGAGAAACCGCTAGTTCATCCATAAAAAAAGGTAGAGTTTGCAAATACAGGGTGTTCATTTAAGTTTCGGGTTACAGTGAATTAAGATTGGATCAACGGCTCTCTCGTAAATTAAAAAAAATAATTCCTGGGAAACCACACGGTGCTTTCCGTCTTCCAGCTAATATTTCACGTTATAGGCTATGACTGTAGAACTTCATCAACTGCTTGATTTCAAAGCGTGGAGATAAAACGCCGTTTGAGGTCAAAATGCGGTTGCGTGAAATTAATGAGGGAAATAAAGCAGGGCAAGCAAAACCAACTCACCAAGGCAGCACATCCCGGCAACAAATTAGTCTTTTTAAAGGCTCCATCTGAGCCGGTTGGGGCTCAGTTTCATCATTGTTCTCACTTAACGGCTCAGACACGAGCAGCGTGTCCAGGCTGAAGTCAGCGAACAGCGCAGACTCCGTGCCCGCTAACTGCCGCCGCGAGAGTGAGGTGACACACACACACACACACACACACACACACACACACACACACACACACACACACACACACACACACACACACACACACACACAACTATCACAATGTTTACAACCTCATAGTCTCACATCGAAGCTGCTCTATACGAACAATAATGATGAAAAAAACTGACTGAAGACTTTATTCAGGTCTCTACTTTATATGTAGGGGAGAACGGGGTAAGTTGAGCCTATGGGTAAATTGACCCACCCCCTGTCTCTGGGAAACAGTACAAATCAAGCTGAAGTGTCAAGTTAATTTTATTCTCCAAAAATCATTTTTGCATGTCGAAGTAAATTTTCAACATATCACGAATAATGACTATAAACTCAAAATAATTCTGACTATATTTTAAAACATACATCAAATGAGTTGCTGAACTATATGTATGTATCTGAATGTATAAAACCATGTAAATCGTGTAGCTAGGTATTAGCCTGAATTGCTAGGCTAGGTTGTTTTTAACAAAATGGTGGCTGTGTTAGGTAAAGTGAGCCAAACTGCTCGGGGTAAATTGACCCAGTGATTTCACTTACCCCACAATGAGGCACTTAAGTGTCAGAGGTAAAATGTGTTGAAGTGTAGTAATACATAATGATTTGTCTTTTGTTATGTTTTTAAAATATGTGTAACATTGTAGATAAGCTAGAATGCCGAGGAAATACAGCAGGAAGACAAACTGGGGCTCAACACCCCTTGAGGAGATGCAGAGAGCAGCAACCGAAGTCCAGGGTGGAAAGTCCCCAAGAAAAGTGGCCACAGAGCGAAATATTGACAGGTCAACCTGACGCAGATTCCTAAAAAAGAAAGAGGGAGGGGAAGTGACAGCTACACAGTGACAGCAAACGCAAAGAGGGTCTTCACAGAGGAGATGGAGGAAGACCTGGAAAACCATGTGAAAAAACTAACTGACCAGTTCCATGGCCTCACGGCAAAGAAGTCCTGTGATCTAGCCTACGAAATGGCAGAGAAAAACAATACTCCTGTCCCTGAGAGCTGGAAAGCTAACCGTTCAGCAGGTAGTGTAGAAGAGATCACATTTCAACTCAGGTAAACAGTTGGTCTTGTAGCTAAACAGATTCTTTGTAATGTCCCTATTCTTTTAGGTCGAGGTTGGTTCATCAACTTCAAGGAACGCTACGAAAAAAGTCAAAAGGTCAACTTACCCCCATGTGGTTCAATTTACCCTTTGAGGTGGAGCAATTTACCCCTTAGCTGGGGCAAGTTGAGCCACAAAGACCTTTTTTTTGACAGGTTATATTTCCATGACCAATCATTATGGATGTGTCCTAATTATTTCCATTGATGTGAGACATCGTGAAATTAATGTACATGCGTTGATTTTACTTCAATTTAATTTCCACTTGCCTACAGGTCAAACAATGTAAAAAGTGGCTCAGTTTACCCCGCTCTCCCCTATTTAGTCAAAATAGTCTCGCGCTCTTTTGTTCATATTTTCCAGTTATCCTCAAATTTTTCAGCTACAGTTACTCCTCGTGCTTTCTGCTGTGATAAAAGAGACATAAGCAGGTTTGATCTAATACATGGGGGATATGGTATGATTAACTATGTCAACATATACTATGAAGAGGGTCTAAAGGCAGATTTTGTGATAGCATCATGGAATGTATGACGTCTGAAAGTTAGAGGCTTAACAGCACAGCAAAACATCAGGCAAATATTAGGAGTTTCTTTCTTTCTTTTTCTTTCTTTCTTTTTTTCTTGGGCTGTCTCTCACTCCCACAACATTCATAACCCCATGTGCTGTTGTCAAGGGACTTTCCCTTATACAGCTGCACCACATTTCAGCTTTAATTTCACAGGTTCAAGATGTATTTAATGACTTAAGTGTTTCACTAAAACAAAGCCAAGATTATATGTTTTAAGTCTCTAATTCTACAATAGATGGCTCTTAACTTCACAGGGGAGAGAAACTGAAATTGTGATCATCAGTGAGGAAGTAAGATAACTGTCAGGAAGTCTTGAAGACTGTGTTTTACAACAGATGTCTCAGGTGTGAGTGAAGCGTTGAGGGGCATCTTAGAGACACACACCCATTCTTCATCTGTGAGAGGGGGGCGACACATCTAACTGACTTTAAGCCTGGGTGTGTTTTGAAACAACTTCACACTCAGTTTCACTTCACTGCTCTTGAAAAAGGCTTGGATTGTATAAATAAATAGTAAAATCACATCCTAACTGAGACATTAATACAGTCTAGTTTCATTTAACAGATTTTTGTTGATGGTAGTGAGCTGTGCAGCCAAAGGAAATACATGTTGCAGGAGAGATTAGGTTGTTAGCATGTTGCTAGCATTATTTATCTTTTTAGTTAAAGAGTTATCATTAAGACGACTCCAATCCAGAAGGATGTTGAGTGGAGCTGCAGGACAACCAGACCACTGTTAGGTTGAAATCAGGAATGTATAGACTTTATGATGGCTGGAAAACACATTATGGGCTTCGTAATATTCTGTGTTATTCTGTATTGATGGAGCAAAGCCTTGGGCAGGTGGCCAAGGTTTGAATCCTTGCAGCCTCTTTCCTGGATGTCACCACCCATCCTTACCCCGTCCTGCTCTATCAACTGTCCTGTAATCTCTCTAATAAAGGTGTAAAAAAAAACTTGAATAACTAAACATCATAAATGTTGGTGCAACACATTTAAAGACCGAGATTAAAAAGACTGACTTATTCCAAATTGCCGCCTTGGTTATTAGTGTCAAAGCAAAAAACTCACTGTCTTTTATTTGTTAAGTGACAATTTTTTTGTAAATCATGAACTTTTCTGTAAAAATATCCATCACCTTTAAAAACATTAAAAAAATTATTTCAGAAGGGTTTACATTGAGGAAGTTTTGTGCCAGGGTTTAGGAGCTCTAGTATGAGCCCAGGGTCTATAATGAGACCAGCAGCTTCACAAGGCTGTACCTCTGAATTTGAACTCAGGGACGTCTACATGCTCACAATGTTTTAAAAATTTCCAGGAAGTTTTAGCATGCTAACTTTTCAGATAAGCATGAATAGTGCACAGCTCAGGCTGGTTTTGATGTTTCTATTGTTTGAATATTTGATCAGATACCGAACCAAGATTATAATAGTTAACTAAAACAAAACTAAAAACGAAAACTAAAATTTAAAATACATTGCAGTTAACTCAAACTAATAAAAACTAGAACAGAAAACAAAAACGACAAGTAAGCTAAAACTGTATCTTGTGTTCAGAAAACTAACTGAAACTAACCAAAATTATAGACAAAATGTCCTTCCTTATTGTTTCTTAATAGTCTTTAGGATTTAAATCAATCTGACACATTTTCCCATCCAATTTTACGACAGTTTTGAGCAGTTGTCAGCACCGTACGGCACCATCATAGCAACTTACTGGGACTTGAAAATAAACAGTATGACAAAATATTTACTCTGACCTTTTTGAATCCTGCACCTGGTTGATAAGGTATGAAATACTAAACTAAACTGAAACTAAACTAAAACTAAGCCTTGTTGCAAAAATCAAAACTAAATAAAAACTAGAATGCCCGCTCTAAAACTAATTAAAACTAAACTGTAATGGAAAACAAAATGTCAAAACTAACTAAAAGTAAACTATAATGACAAATCCAAAACTATTGTAACCTTGTACTGAACCATACATACAAGACTTGATCTGATGAATGGGGAGTTCAAAGGTCAAAAGAGCATCATAGATGTTTCAGATATTCACACTTAGGGAAACATAAATGAGTCAACCTTTCTTTTTTTTTTTTTTCGCTAATGCATGCAAAACACTAATGAGTTAGTCTCAAAGGGGCAAAAACATCCCAAAACCTCACCTGTGAACCAACAATGTCTGCACAAAACCCTGTGTGATGTTTATTTTACAGCAGTGAAACCATGGTGGAGCTCTTGGCCTGAAATTCATCTCATCACAAAACAATGCAGAGCTGATCCTGTGGACCTAAAGTGGAAGATGAGCCTCTGCTGTACTGACACAAACATAATTTCCTTATTAGTATGAATACACAGAACACAATGTCAACAAAAGGTAAATGTGAGGAACACAGCAGCATCAGAGACTCTTGACAGATTTATTTAGTGCTTGTCTTGAGCGTAATTTCCTGGTTACAAAACGTTGAGGTCATCATGAAGTAAGTGCTGTTTTGATAATGCCTTTTTTAGGATGAGTTCAGTGGAACAGGTTGTTTTGTTTGTGTCACTCCAAAGTCCTTGCTACATGAGTGTGTCACAATGAACCGTGCTGACATCAGCTACCTGGGGAAAATAACCATCAGTCAATGATGTCTCAGCTCCAGATACACAGGTGTCTGCAGGGTCACAAATGATTATTTCACCCTGCTGGAAATCCTGACAGGGACAGTCCAGCTCCATCTCTTTCTCTGGTAGGTAGCCCTCTTTTAGGTCAGTTATTGTCTCTGTGGGTTCAGGCCAGAGGAGATCACTCACAGAGCTGAGAGTCTGACCAAGAGGTGAAGCAGAGAAATCCACCTCCACAGTGGACAGCAAGCCTCCCAGTAATCCTCCTGGTAAACCTAGACATCTTTCCTCCTGCCCACTTGTTAACATGTCACTCTGCTCTTCATCCGTCTTCTTTGACTCCTCTTCTTGTAAAGCAGTCTGAGGTTTGTAGCTGACAGGCTCCACCTGACTGTCAACATGCAGTGCTTTGAAATCTGAGATCAGCAAAGGCGTATCCACTGTGAACTGTCCTCGTCTGGTCTGATAAGACTCAATGTGTACACAGGGGTACACGTCATCTCTTTCATCCTGAAGGATCAGACTGAGAGGGGGGTCACTGATGGTTGTTGAGAAGGACAGCTCATCCCTGTTGTGCTGGAAACCAGAAGACCAACAAAAGAATGAAAACTTGAGCTGAATGGATATGTATCTAGCAAAGAGTGTCATCATATCCCTGATCATTACTTCAGCAGCTCACAAAGGTTCATGTTGTCAGAGCAAAAGCAGAAAGGCAACAAAGAACATTAGTAGTGGTTCAGTCTTTTAAGCATCAAGTATAAGCAGCGTTGGTAGAGGATTGCCAAGTCTGGTCAAAATAGTAGTAGGTCAAGTTACATGTTCTGTGTGGTCATGCCTGGTTTGTTGGCTCTCATATAAAGAGAAGAGGGGAGTGTGAAAGCCAGCACAAGTTTAGTTACCTTCAGAAGTCTGATGGCAAAGCTGTTTTCTGGTTTCGGCAAGTTTTCACCAACACATGCAGGTCCCCAGGACACACATTTCTCTTTGATACTGAAACACACAGACGAGGGCAGTTAGGTGCAGGAGAAGTCAGTTTATAATCTGACACTGTAGCTATGAAAAATGTTAATTACATCCCAGAATGGTGTTATCACTGCTCCATTTCCTTGTTTGATATCTACTTCTCCAAACATCTGTTACACCGGGGTGCTTTGACCACACTTTGTACTTTTGTTCTGGTTAAGGTTCCTCTTCTAGTTAATGTGTGGCTTTCATAAGATCAGCCACTGTGGCATACACCCTGGATACTTGTGAAACAGAAACTTGTGAACATTTAAAAGCAATCACAGGACCATGAGAGAACTGATTTACCTGTTAAGACTTTCCTGTTCATTCTATGTTTTAAGTACACTAGTTACATAATACCTTTCTCTCACACAGCTCCAGCACAACAGGTTGGATAGGATCCCCACGAAAAAAGTAATGATGAAAACCATCACAATCACCAGGCTGACTGGAAAAGACAACAAGGGAAAAACACAAGAGTTAAAGAGAAAGGACTTTTCATTTTTTATATATGAAATAAAAAGGTTAAAGGTTATTTCTTCAGAGAGACAGCAGCGGGGCACTGACCTCCAGGTTCTGCAGGCAGAGAGGGAACCCTGATCCCTCGTGGCCCTTCTCCAGCTGAGGTGGATGCAGTCATCTGCAGAGCAAGAGCTCCGTCAGGACAGTCCAGCCACATTTGTCTGGGCTTGGGGTCAGACACAGGTACTGTAGAGACGCAAATGATGGTGAAAATGAAAGTTCTTTGATTTGGACAAATAGCTACAGTTTCTCTTATTTAAAAGTGCATACACTGTAAAAATAAAGTCCTTAAAAACAGGGTACAAAGTACCATACTAACTTTACGTATTTTCTGTATAGTCTTTTTACATGAATACTATATGTTTATCGATTCACATGTTGCATTGTGCCGCTGCACCCTGTTCCCTCCTCACTCATGGTTGCAGTAACTGTTGTTATATAATAGAGAAAGACCGATATGGATTTTTTTGCGGCTGATACCGATTATTTGTAGTCAAGGAGGCCAATAACCGATATTTGAAGCCGATATTCATTTGCAGTCAAAGTGCAAATATTGGTGTCAAAATTTTGAACAATACAAACTCCAACACTTAAATTTATTCAAATACCTTTAAGCATCAGTTTATCAAACAGCTCCCAGGCTTAGCAGCATGTTTCATAAAGTTAAATGAAAACTTAAAAAAAAAAAATAGCTAAAGTTTTCTACAGTAAATAAAGTTTTCTAAAATTTCAATGTAACTGCAATAACTGTAATAACTGCATTGCTGATTGGCTGTTTCCCGAGCAATGGCTCTGCTTGTAACCACTTAAATGGTAGTGTGGGTGGGACAGTGCTGGAAACTGAGTAGTGACTGCAGACAGCGGAGCGGCTGCATCAGAGCCACAACAGCGCAGTTTTAAATTTGTTTCTTATCGGCCGTGGGATTAAAAAAAGGGCTGATGCCGATATGCCTCAAAATGCCAAATATTGGCCCCGATAATCGGTCTATACCTATTGTATAATAAACTTTTTTACAGAACACTGTCAAATCACAGTGAAGTACTGGCAGGTGATACAAAATTTAAACTGCAAATTTACAGAAACGTCTCTTTTTAAGGTTGAAGGAAATGTCCATAAACTTAACGGAAAATATACTGGTAGTTTTCTACCAGGACATTATCTGCCTTTTTACAGTATTTTTTTTTAGAAAGTACAAGATGAATTTAGAAAGATGATCATATAAAGACACAGTATGTAGTTTTTACGCATTGTGTAGAATTTCGACACTACAGATGTTTCAAGGTCATTAATTTTTTTCACGGCCATGATAAAGTTTTATCAGCTGTGAGAATTCATTAAAGTAAATGCAAACTGATGTAAACATGTACAAATTCATGTCAACAAGGCTAGTTGATTAAATATTTTGATGCTACATTTGTGACTTCAGACTAGAGATCACACAGCAGGGATACTTGTTTTCTGCAGACCAACCGGTGGTTCTGAGAAAAAGAAATTCTGGTGCATCTACACTTCAGCTCCAGAAATAGTGTACGTGTAAAGTAAATGCCTCATGGTTGCATGTGTGCATAAAGCCGCAGTGCTTCCTGTTGGTGGTCAGAGTGAGTTCTAGAAAACACTATGATTCAGTGAATACAATGAGTGTCTGAGACAGAATGAAAACCTGCTCTTCTGAACATCTTCCTGCTGTTCTCTCTTCACTGTCCTTCACTGTTGTTTCAGCATTTTAATGAGTTTCTTAATGAATGTTGGAGTATCTGCTGCCTCAGTGCTTCTAACAATCATTTAATGGTTTGTTTGTCTAATCAATAAAAAAAAGAATCACTGAAGCATCAAAAAAGAAACCACAAGTAGATATTTGAATTACTGGAAGTGAGAGGTGAAAAACCCTGCTGATGCACTCAAAGTTTGTGGGAGGGGAGTATCGGTGGAATGCTGGTTGCACACTTTCCATTGAGTAACAATGGCGTTTGCTGTGATGCAGCCATAAATGCATATGGCTGCATATGTTACTACCCACGTGTGTGAGTGTTTAGCAGACCACAGAGAAGAAGTCCTGATGTACAATGAACAGAAAACACCTCACAGCAGTCGTGCTTCCTTCAAACACTCATGAGATTTTTAGTAACACAACAGATTTTTTTTTCACTTGTGGTAGAAAAACCAAGAATAAAGCTTAATTCTTCTGTTCTTCGTTCAAGAAATAAAAGGAGCAGACATTCAGATTGTTTGTTCAGCCAGAAAACTAAAGTGCTGTTTACCTCTAAGCTCTGTGTTTCTGGAGTCCAGTGACTGGACATAGATGGTGTAGTTTTTGATGAAGCCTCTCTGCTGCTCAACAGGCAGCTCATCCCACTGGACCTGGATCTGTCTGTCTTTACGAACTAATACTGACATACTGGGACCGGCCTGTGGCTCTGAAACACATACAGTCACAGAGAGAAAAGGGAGAGAAAAAGGGTGCTCAGTATCAACATGTACAACAAATAGGATAGCCTGTCTAGTTGTCTTAACTGGACTAAGATGAGGTAAAGCAAGAAAAGTTTATTTATAGCACATTTGGCACCAAGGCAATTCAAAGTTCTTCACAGAAACAAATAAGTAATCACTATAAATATGGTCTGCTGAATGAATTCATTAAAGAAACAAACTGTTAACTTACTCAGTTCATGGGAGTAGACCAGATGAGATGATGGAGCGCTGACACCTCTAGTGGTCACAGCAAACAGAGAGATATTGTACCTCACACCTGCAGTCAAGCCTGTAATGAAAAAAAAAAAAAAAGCTTTGTATTCTCATAATAAAAACAACTGGACAACAATATTATTTTTTACTTTGCTTTTTTGAGCTAAATATGCCGTAGAAGCATGAATTTTTTATTTTAAATACAAACATAACAGTTGTTGATGTCAAACCATTAAAGCACAAGCTGTCCACAAGAGGGCAGTGTTTGGCTGAGGTAAAGGATTTGTGTTGTCAAAAGTGTATTATTTTACATTTGCCTGTTGTATGAAATTGTTCGTACTCGTGTTTCTGTGCACAGACACATAGACACACAGGCAGAGGCTCTGTCATCTTTGTGGCTGGACAGGATCACTTCTGTACCTGTGACTGATGCTGTGTTTTCATCAGGGCCCAGGCTCTGCCACTCCTGCTCTGCTGCAGGTATACTTTTCCACTCCAACACACAGCGCAGGAGTTTTTCCCCTGATGCAGACCAGTGTTTGCCCTCTGCCCACGACCAGGAGACAAAAACAGCACTACCATCAGCGGCAGGGGTCACATACAGGTCAGGCCCATGATCACCTAAAGAGTTTGACAGGAGAAGAGATTACACCTTAGTTAGTTTTTGTTTTTAACCTTTGATACATTTTTCAGTATTTGTTTGATGTTTCTGTACCTGATTGTTTGAGAGGCATATCAGCAGGTGGAGAAGTCCCATACAAGGTGACCACACTGATGCTGAGCGTCTGGACGTCTGCCGGTACTTGAACTAAACACTGACTCACGGCAGCAACACAAGTCGTATTCTTTCTCTTCTCTTCACCAGAAAAGATAATGTAGTGTTGCACCTCTCCACTGTAATCTTTTGGAGATGGAGGCTGAGGGAAAAGTCCATCCAAGTGACGTACAACACAAGCAAGAATTTAGACAGAAGGGAAAACCTAAGTTAGTGTGACATAGTGCTACTTCGCTGTAGGTGCTTCCAATAAGTGCAAGAAGAAGTGTGTTTTTTTTTCATGTAAAATAATGTAGTCATAGCTAACCACAATTATAATTACTTCAATAATATCATTAAACCTTCAACAGCATTCAATAATCAGAGCTAAATATTCACAAAAAGCTGGGTCTGAGATCTTCTGATTCATTCTACGCCTGAGGACAAGGAGGAGAAGGTTCAGATTAAAGACCCAATTGTTTCATTAACAGATCAGTCTTCGGACATCTCTTAAAGTAGAAAGGATCTGTGGATTGAATGGAGTTGGGTAATTCATTCCACCATTTGGGCTCAGCAGAGGAGAAGACTCTGGCTAGAGATTAAGAGCCGCACTGAGCTGGGAGCACCAGGCATTTTTATAATTATTGTTATTATTATTATATTATTACCTCCGCCAAGGAGGTTGTGTTTTTGGGAGGGTTTGTCTGTTTGTCTGTGAACAACATAACTCAAAAAGTAACAAACAGATCTTGATGAACTTTTCAGGGAATGTTGAAAATGGGATAAGGAAGAAGTGATTAAATTTTGGAGGTGATCTGGATCACTGTCTGGATCCAGGATTATTTTTAAAGAATTCTTTATCATTGTGAGATAGGGCCGTTTTCACCATATGTGAATATAACTCCATGATAAATGGTCAGATTGCTTTGCAAAACAATACAAGACAAGGTCACCATTATTTCTGACAGATGTTTAAGTATGATCCAGATCCTGCCAATATTGTGGATACTAAGATCCAGAATATGAAATTTGTTCTGGGTCATCACAATTTTCAACTCTGTCAGGTAACAAATTATTTTACAAACCTACAACTAACACCAAATTGTAGCAGACAGTCTGCTGAAAGGGAGTATAACATTAAAGTAGGACTAAAGTGTTGGGCGACAATCACAACATGCTTGGTGGAGGGCTGTGCTCTCCGACCTTTTCTAGTTATTATTTATTTATTAAATTAACTCTCAACCATGAAATAGTTGGCTTATTGTAGAAAAAAGGGAAAACAACTGGAAAAAAATTATGTTAGTCAGTAATTATCATCAAGAAGTCATCAAGCACCATCACAATAAGCTTCCTGTGCCATTTAGTTCGACTTTCCTTTTCTTGTCTTTTCTCTTTTTTTGGAACAGGCTGTAAAAATATAAAAGCCAAAGCTCATAGATATCTTTGACACATACCTTCCACAAAGCAGTCACCATCTTCAGCCCATTTGTCTCCGTGTTGCCTAAAACCCTCCACACATGCAGCTTCTGAGATGGACCTAAAGATAGGTTTCACCAGAAGCTGAGTTTTTTTTTTTTTATGACATTTGAGAAACTTGTCATATTATTTATCACAATTTTTTTTTTTTCAATGATGAGTAAGAATTATCAGCTCACCTTTTCCGGGACTTTTCCCTTTCACAGTTGGGCTCCAGTTGCTGCAGTATGACCTTTTGTTTGAGGCTGATGAAGAGGTGAAGCAGAGTTTGAAAACCTGCTTCTCTCCTGATAGTGGGAAACATGCTCTCACCTGGAACTCATAATCAGTCAGCGGCTCGAGACCTCCCACTTCTATCTGATCTTCTCTAAGTTTAGTCCCTTCTGCAGCTCTCTAAAGCAGAAAAAAAAAGAAAAGACAAAGAAAGACGTTCACTTTCTGGTAGTCGGTTCCGTGTAATACCATAAACCAACTATTTTAAGACATCATCACTTTACCCAAGAGGTATTAAACGTGCGCAGCCTGACACAGGGACTCAAGCGCTCCGAGGATTCAGCTGTGCTCCAATGCAGCAAAGCTGCTAAAGAGTAATTCACAAACTCCACCTGCATGATGTGAGGGGTCTCTGGTATCACTGCAATTAAAAAAACCCAACAGAGTAAGTATATTTGTGATGAGGGATGGACACACCAGCAGTTTGTGTTGAACTCTGTAAACTAAATGTTCACAAGATGAACGATTTCCAAAGAAAACTCTTGGTAATCTAATGTCAAAACAGAACTTTGATGTAGCTGCACAGTCATTGCTGGAGATGTGAGTTTGAGTGTAACAGAGGTGAGAGCTTGCCTATATCCTTCACACAGAGTGGAAATGGATCAGACGGTGAGGCTCCAAAGGGGTTGTAAGCAGTGATGTTAATCTGGTACGTAGTGTTTTCATCAAACCACACACGTGGCAGGGTGACTTCTGTGGTACCCTGTATCTGAAACTGACGTAAGAGGCTCCCATTCTCTCTGGAAAAAAGAAGAGGGGTGGTCAAATAATACAGTCTATGGTTGTGACATATTTTAAAACAATAAAACAGCTGCTTTTGTTCCACTCAAGGTGACGACATACCGTTTGATTGAAATGTTGTTTGCAGTTGGGATATATGTTTCCTGTCCTTTGAACCATGAGCAGCCAATAGAATCAGAGCTTTTAGTGGTGACACAAATAATATTTCCAGGTTTATCTGGAGGAACTTTGGATAAAAAAAAAGGTTAAAAAAAAGTGAGCAGTGAAATTGAAATGATCTTAAGATTGAAAATCTTTTAAAAATTGAAAGTCTAATGACTTTTAATCTTTCAGAAATTGAATCTTAACAAGTCCAGTCACTTCGTTAATGAAAACTTGGATGAATATTATGATCTTATGAGTCTTTCTAAAAACTTACTTCCACCCTTTAGAGTCAGTCCATTCACATTTCTCAGTGTCTTTCCAAACTCCAACTTGCAGAGCACTGCAGACTGTGGCGTCCGCACATTAAACAGATGTAAAACTGCCGTGGTGCAGTTGACTCTTTCTAATGTCGCTGAAATCCCATTGTTCTGTAGTTCAATGAATATTTTGCTCCTAGAAGACAGTATCACCAAAACCAAAGAGTTTAATTTCTGAAATACCTTTATCATTTCAGAACAAACATGGACAAAATGATACAAGAATAATGTACATTATTCTGTACCATATCATACACACAGGAATAAGGTGTGTTTTTGTCATATTTGTATTTTTCCCTACCCTTTTCTGCACTCTCTGATGTGGCAGTGAACCGTCAAGTCTGAGCCCAGGAGGAAGGGTGTAGCGGGTGTTACTGTCAGGGTGCCAAGGCCGTTGAACTGCGCCTGAAGTGCAGGATGCAAACGACAGTCTGCAGAGAAAAGACAGGCACACAGGTTTCCATACACATACAGTCTAATGATGTGTTGTCTAATTGGGGGATAATCCAAACAGGATGGTAAATGCATGCAATCAAAAACAAGTTACAAGTGTTTGAAAATCCACAACATCTTTAGATTACCTCCAATTTCTACTGTCAAAAACCAAGACACTTTACAGCTGACCTCTGTGGTCAGAACTGCAACAGTGACAGTTAACGCTGCGCTAAACCACACACGCTCTAAACTCAAGCAGGCTCAATGGATACTGGACTCACCTTTGAGGAAAAAAATAAATATCATGATACATTCCCAAACGCTCCAGTAAGAGTTCATCTCAGCTCATCCTTCTTTTTTTGTAGAAAACTACACAGCACATCTGAGCAGCTGTGGAAAAAAAAAAAGGTTTTATCATTACCTAATTTCTTTGTAAAGAATCACTTTTGGGGAATTTCCACAGTCATACAAAAAGTCATCTTCAGAATCAGTAATATGTACACACAGGTTAATCTGACTAATACATAAGAGATAAAAAATTAGTGATAATGTAAAAATGTTGGTAGCACTTTAGATTACAGCCCGCGTCTTACAGTGTAGTTTCCCGTCTCTTACAGTGTAGTTTCCTCAACTGTAGGGGTAACTCTCACACATGTACCTTGACATTTTGCGGTACCTATCGGGTAGTTATGCTCGCGTCTTACAGTGTAAGTCCCGGAGTCTTACAGTGTAGTTTCCCGTGTCTTACCATGAACTTATCAAAACAGTGTAATTTTCCTGGACATATGCTCCAACTATGCAAACCTTGATGTATCACTTCCTCATCAGCATGGATAAAGATTATGTAGACCAATGATAAAGTTAAAAGCTGTAATGTATTGATGAGTATGGGTTTCACATAATAATGATATTCAGACGTATAAAATATCTTTATTTTTTTATACACACAGAGACCCCACATTGTAATTCTCCTTTTAAGTTACTGATCCATTAAGATCACACTTGTCTTTGCTTACTGGCTAACTATCCAGTATTTTCTGTTATAAATTGCCTCTGTTCTTCGTTGATGTGTTGTAAGCATTTTGTATATAATTTTATTCAGGCAACTTAGAGGGCAGACCGGGGTCCTTAGGATTTTGCGTATTTGCGTTCATGCCTTTATGCGGGCAGCCTGGGGTCCTAAAAGTTGTATAGCCCGAACGGAGATTCCGCGATTGTTTAAAAGCATCTTCAAACATCTTATAAGTTATCAGTGATGCATTCTTGAGGAAGTAAGTACTTTAATAGCTTAAAAGTTATCTTTAAGGAGTGTTGAGTGAGGAATGAACATTTAGTTTATGTTTGTTTGTGTGGCAGGAATTTTGGCTCTTGTTTCCCTTACGTTGCACTGCTAATGCTAAATAGCTAGTGGGCGCATCATTAACGTCTGGTAGACACTGTCTTTGATTCACCTTCTGTTATTTATTGTTTCAGATACCATACACTGCCAGCCCTGTTGAGATGCACTACTGATAAGTGGCTGTTGGACGTTGATGTCACACACATTATTCATCCTCTTCGTTCATTCAATCTCCATCCATCCGGCCGTTGGTGTAATGCTGTTTCTAAAAGGATACATAAAAGACTGAACTGTGAACTGTGTATCTGCCTTTACTCTCTGACCGGAGTATCTGTGTGGATAAAGTGTCCCAGCATTATTCATCATAGAAACACAGATGTCAGTAGCTTCAACAGTTCCACTGCAACAACCCAGCACTTTACCTGTAACTACTGGTCAACACCTGGAACTGGACTTGAGTATAAAGTGTACATCAGTAGAGGGTAGTTAAACATTAAGTACAGCGAACAAGTGTGCACTTTAAAATCCAGCCCGGTTCCAGTTGTTGACCAGTAGTTACAGGTAAAGTAGTGGGTAGTTACACAGTAAGTAAAGCCAACAAGTGTGCACTTTAAAATCCAGCCCGGTTCCAGTTGTTGACCAGTAGTTACAGGTACAGTAGTGGGTAGTTACACAGTAAGTAAAGCTAACAAGTGTGCACTTTAAAATCCAGCCCGGTTCCAGTTGTTGACCAGTAGTTACAGTAAAGTAGTGGGTAGTTACACAGTAAGTAAAGCCAACATGTGTGCACTTTATAATCCAGCCCGGTTCCAGTTGTTGACCAGTAGTTACAGTACAGTAGTGGGTAAGTACACAGTAAGTAAAGCCAACATGTGTGCACTTTATAATCCAGCCCGGTTCCAGTTGTTAACCAGTAGTTACAGGTAAAGTAGTGGGTAGTTACACAGTAAGTAAAGCCAACATGTGTGCACTTTATAATCCAGCCCGGTTCCAGTTGTTGACCAGTAGTTACAGGTACAGTAGTGGGTAGTTACACAGTAAGTAAAGCTAACAAGTGTGCACTTTAAAATCCAGCCCGGTTCCAGTTGATGACCAGTAGTTACAGTAAAGTAGTGGGTAGTTACACAGTAAGTAAAGCCAACATGTGTGCACTTTATAATCCAGCCCGGTTCCAGTTGTTGACCAGTAGTTACAGGTAAAGTAGTGGGTAGTTACACAGTAAGTAAAGCCAACATGTGTGCACTTTATAATCCAGCCCGGTTCCAGTTGTTGACCAGTAGTTACAGGTACAGTAGTGGGTAGTTACACAGTAAGTAAAGCTAACAAGTGTGCACTTTAAAATCCAGCCCGGTTCCAGTTGTTGACCAGTAGTTACAGTAAAGTAGTGGGTAGTTACACAGTAAGTAAAGCCAACATGTGTGCACTTTATAATCCAGCCCGGTTCCAGTTGTTGACCAGTAGTTACAGTAAAGTAGTGGGTAGTTACACAGTAAGTAAAGCCAACATGTGTGCACTTTATAATCCAGCCCGGTTCCAGTTGTTGACCAGTAGTTACAGTAAAGTAGTGGGTAGTTACACAGTAAGTAAGGGTTGTCGCAGTGGAAGTACTGGACAGTTAGACAGTAAGCAGTGGCAAGTGTTAACTTAATGGCCGGGTTACTTAAAAGGTGAATTACTATGTGGGGTCTCTGTGTGTTTAAAAAAATAAAGTTTTTTTTTTTTTTACATCTGCAAGTCTTATCTTTATTGTGTGAAACACATACTCATCAATACATTACAGTGTTTAGGTTCATCATTGGTCTACTTTATTCACCATACTAATTGTTAAGAGGAAGGGGCACATTAACAGCAAAAGCATATGCCCAGGAAAATTACACTGTTTTGACAAGTTCATGGTAAGAGACGGGAAACTACACTGTAAGACGAGAGCGTAACTACCCGATAGGTACCGCAAAATGTCAAGGTACATGTGTGAGAGTTACCCCTACAGTTGAGGAAACTTCACTGTAAGAGACGGGAAACTACACTGTAAGACGAGAGCGTAACTACCAAATAGGTACCGCAAAATGTCAAGGTACATGTGTGAGAGTTACCCCTACAGTTGACGAAACTACACTGTAAGAGACGGGAAACTACACTGTAAGACGAGAGCATAACTACCCGTTAGGTACCGCAAAATGTCAAGGTACATGTGTGAGAGTTACCCCTACAGTTGACGAAACTACACTGTAAGAGACGGGAAACTACACTGTAAGACACGGGCTGTAATCTAAAGTGCTACCAAAATGTTAAGTATCTGTGTACAAAGGCTGAGAGCCACTGATTTAAATTAAAGCATTTTGTTAAAGAATTTCTTAAAATCTTAAAATTAAATCAACTTTTCTGAAACGTGGTCTTTGTCAAATTTTCTTCTCCAGTGAATTAAAAGATACGTTCATATTATCATATTACAGATAAAACTCACCAGAATTTCATGCCTCTGTAACGCAAACTTTTTTTCAGTAGATGAAATAATCCAAAGATATTTTTGGCAGTTATTAACATCTTCCTCCGTTGACTCTCTTCATGAGAACCACCCCACTCAACTGGTCCCTGTTGCGCAAACGAAACATCTTATAGGAGGCCACTGACCTAGTTTGGTGGTATTTTTGCAGATAAAGAATCTTTGATCACGAGCTTCAGTACTTTGGTGCCCTATTTCAGTTGCCGGTTTTTTATCACCACAAAAGCTCAGTTGACTTCAAATGACATTCTGCTGAGCACCTGTCCCCATTAAAGGTGCTGCCGTTTGCAGATAATAAAGACTTCAAACCTTACATACTGTCTGACAACATCTGTACTTTGAAAAAGCTGATGTAGCATCCTCATTACTTTAGTTTCCGTCAGTGCTGACCCTTTGATTTTACAGTAGCTGATGTGCTGAGGCAGTCAAAGGTGAGGTTCAGCGTTGTTTCTGAGCTACCCCTTACAAATATTTACATACAGACTAGAAAGGCTGGTAAAAAAACAAAAACAAAAACGTACTCACTCCTTCGTTGTGATTGTTTTCTCCAGAGGAAGCCTCATATTAAAAAAGTCAACCCATATTATGTTCGTATCTCAATGGTTGCTGTAGTTTGTAGTCTCTCGAAGTACTACAATGTTGACTGTGTCAAGGAAAACACAGAGAAAGACTGAGAGTTTCTCAAGCTCAATAGTTTTTGTCCCCACATCAAAAGGTACAGAGGGAAAACCCAGAAGTCAGTACATCATGGTGCATGTTTCTACCAAGATAAGAGAAATCTGGAGCTTACGAGCTCTCTGAACTTTAACAGCAGAAACAATGCTCAAAATGCTGGGTTTAGGCTTTAAATGACATTTGCTTAAAGAAATACAGAAAAACACAAAAAATGTAAATTGTTTATTAATTCTTGTTCATACAAATCCAAAAAAATGCAGTTTTCAGCATACTAACTACTGACAGCAGATATATAAACCTATGCATGCAGACACTGAAGAATAGACTGAAGATTAGAAATTAGACCTTTGAATTTTAGAGTTATTTTTACATCTGACAAACCTCCAACCAAAACCACAGCCTGAATTTGAGTTAGTAAATAAAGCACAAACTAAATACAGTTTTACTTTTTAAACTCTAAGCAAGTGTCAGCAAATAAAACAATTTCATTGTGGAGTCACACAGACAAGAATGATATGGTAGACAAATGACAGAAGAGCATTAATGTTGTCTTAAAGTATATGAAGAAACACGATGATGATATCCTGTGTGTGAAGTTAGCTGGTTGTTGGTTTATCTTGGTACAGCACAGAGGCGGTATGGCTTGGGACCGCGAGTGCCTCCTAACCTAAACTCCAGACTGGGCTGCTCTCCATCACAAGCAGAGAAAGAAAACCTCTGAAGGAGGCTGGTAAAAAAGAGGAACAACTCCATCCTGGCAAGCTGCTCCCCAATACACACACGCTTCCCTGAGGATACACATCAACACAAGTTATTTTAACACCAGAGGTTTATGCAACAGTGTCTTTATTAGTGCCTCTAAAGCATTAGCAGTCAAGCCAGATGTCAAATTTGCTGAGCAGTCAGAGGATTGGGGCATGCTGAAGATAAAAAGTCATGAATTACAGATTCAACACATGGATGTATGACTGTATGGTGATATGGATGCCTTGCCCATTGCGAGGGACGTTCAAGCATTAAGTATCACAAGAGAGTTTATCTGTCAGGTATAAGCACACACACTGCCCCTTTTTCTGTAGATATATTTCTAACCAATAAAAAGAAAACATCTAAATTAAACCAGAAAGAATTACAGACACGATAACCAAGCTATGAAGCAGTGTTTTAATGTGAGTGGTGCAAATTTTGATGTGAGAAGCAGAAAAAACTTCTGTACAAACCTTAAGGTTCAATAGTGCTCATGTAATAAACAACATTAACACTGAAGAGTCTTAAATAAAACCCTGTGATTAATTACAGAGCAGGAGCTTCTATGAAACATACTTTTAACCCAGATGTTTCACCTTAGTTTTTTATGTAATTATCACATCAGTTATTTCATATCTGTTTGTATCTTGCTATCAGTCCCTCGAGTAACTCTGTACATTTTCAGAAATTTAAAGTCTCTGTATCATATTATCAGTGTGGTTAACTTTAAACAACCTAATATCAAAGGTTACTTCTGTAACCTTTGATTACTAGCTTCCTCTCATAAAAGACACAAGCAGCCACTTTTTCAGCCACTGCTTGCTCTTTTATTGGAGCTTTGTGCAAACCAGTAGCATGTGCGCTAAACCTCACTAGATCTCTAACATTTTAAAGGAACCCCCAAAAAACATACCAGTCTGTTGGAAATTGAATAAAAATATAAGGTAAGCCAGCAGATAGAAAGTGCCCAGTGTTTCTGCTAAACTCTAGGGGCCGTTTATATGACAACGGTTTTAGGGTGAAACGCTAAAGTTATGTTGCGTTTCAGCTGACCTAAAACACAAACTTTTGAAAAACGGCCTCCAGAGTAGGATTTTTCTGAAACGCTCGCGACACCGTTGCTGTGTAAACGGTAAACCGTGAGCTGACGTCACACTCTGCCTCGCTCGAGCGCATACAACAGGACAACAGTACTGTTGTTACGATCGTCGCAAACTACCGTGTTGTGCTTGTGTAACAAAGTTAAAAATGCATTTTATTTTCTATATATTTTTGTAATTTATTTTTGAGAATTTGCATTAGTTTTCTTTGAATATTTTAATGGGTATTTGTGAATTTTATCAATCAGTTGTTTTTATTTGGAGTTATTTTATTTCTCCTGCAGAAATTGCCATTTTGGCCTTTCATGCTTTATGTACCTCCTAAGTTTCCGTAGCTCCTCCACTATGCCCCTCACAGTGCTAGTCCGCATTGATGAGGGTAAGTTGTATGTAAAAATGCTCCGATATCTTTCTGCTGTTTATATTATGAAATAAGGTATATAAACCGTACATTTTGGTGTGTAGTGCTGCCTGTTCATAATATTACCTTGTCCTGTTGTTTTGGTGCTGTTTTGAACAGTTTAAAATAGAGTTTAGACGATCTTTTCACATTAGTTTTTAGGCGCGATTCCCTGTACTGCGTCCCGCCAGAAGCTTTGTTTTCATTCAGAGCAGATTTACTGTTTTATTTACTGTTTAACATCTGTCGTTCAGGAGCTGACGTGCAGAGTGAGGTGCAGAAGGAAAAATATGTGTTTTGAGTCTTCTGCAGGGATGATTTTTGTTTGATTTCTCTTTATTTTCTGGTACATCTGTTTAGTTTTCCTTCCACAGTTTTTCTTCCTACTTTATCCACAAGGTGTCGCCGCTTCATAAACACACTGTGTTTAACATGTTTGTCGGTTGATTTGTTAAGATTATTAAGGCTAACAAGTATGTTTTTCACTAATATCTGGTGTGATTTGGTAGACAGTTTTATTCACAATTTGTGTGTTATATTAATAACATTTGTTTGGCTGTGTTTTGTTACATTTATTATGTGGCTATAGTGCACAGTTTAGCTCACACAGTGCTAGTCCACATTGATGAGGGAGCTGACGTGCAGAGTGAGGTGCAGAAGGAAAAATATGTGTTTTGTGTCTTCTGCAGACCAATAAATCCTGAAAAGTGTTCCTGTGTCGGTCTCCACATCTATGCCTTAACCACATCCGTTACACTTGTGCTGCTCAATATGCTGTATCTGCTGACTATCTTTATACAAAATGTGCATCTGTTGCTCCACTTTTGAACTTAGTTTTCCCCAATACACCAGATGATCGGCTTAACTCTACTTCGGTGGAGATCTCCTAAAAGCAGCTTCTTGACAAGACAGTTATAGCACCAACTACAGGCCTGAAATGCTTACTACAGCGTTTTCAGTCCACCACTGTTTCCTGGTAAACGCAGATTTTTTTCCACTGCGTTTTCACAGCGTTTTAGCGTTTTCAGATGAAACGTTATCGTGTAAACGGGGCCTTAAGCCATAGGATAACTTCACTGTGGCTCTGTATACCTCACATACGCAGACTGTGGCTGTAAACCTGACTGACCTGCTGAAAAAGGGAGGAAGGCCTCTCTCTTCCTGAATTGTCCATCTTGATCCAGGAAATGTTGAGGGTTGAAGGTGTGTGGAGTTTCCCACATCGTCTCATCGTGAAGAACTGAATCCAAGGTGGGCATGACCATGGTACCCTGAGAAATTGCATCATTAGAGTTATTCAAAGGACATCTTCTAAAGCTGTCATCTAATGGATCTCAATAAAAACCTGACAGGCGAATTTGAGAAAATTAAAAACCTGAGCTCTGAAAAAGCAGAGGATTAATTGACCATATTAAATAAAAAAATATATGATTCAATCATAATTTTGTCAATTTCAAGTTGTAAATAGCCATGACTAGGCTGGTGACCCCGCCTTGGCCCAATGACAGGTGGGAGAGGCTCCACCTCGAAAGGAAAAAGTGGCACAGACAGTGGATGGTAAATTCTAAATATTGAGAGAAGATAGACCATGATTTCAATAGCTTCACAGACATTAGCTCTTCAGCCTACCTTTGGGATTGTATACTTGTCCAGAGTGGTGTCTCTTGATGCCATGCGAACCACATTTAAGGGGACGATGTTGCCCATTCTCTGGATCTCATGGATGACTGCATTAGTATAGGGCATGTTGTCTCTGTCGCTCATAGAGGGCAGTCTGGATGAACCAATGACAGAATCTATCTCAGCCTGGACTCGCTCTGTGCAACAAAGACAACACACAATGAGAGCAATTCAATGCAATTAGATGAATAAACTTCCCAGCAAATCAAATAAACCTGCTTTAAAGAACAGCTGCTTTATCTAAGCACCTTATATTTAGTATTACCATAAAACATTTTTTTCTTTCTATTTTTTGGTGTTTATACATTTTCAGACTGGACTAGACTGCCCAGTTGTTTTAGAGTTGTGTAACTCTTCTCAAACACAAACCTTGTATCTGAGGGTAGTAGATCATGTAGAGCAGCCCCCAGTGTAAAGTTGTTGTAGTGGTTTCAGTTCCAGCACCAAAAAGGTCCAGAGCGCAGACACACAAATTCTTTATATCAAAACCACAATCTTTGTCCTCCTTCTTCTAAGACACAAAAGAAAAATGCATCTGTTAAAATATTTTAACACCATAAAAACAAAAAAAAAGAAAGAAGTTTTTTTATATATTTTTTTTTTACCTCTCCCATCTCTGCGAGGAAGCAGTCGATGTAGTCTCTCGGTGAGGATGGGTCAAAGCTTTCTTTGTGTTCTTTGATCTTGACTTCAATGAAATCAAAGATCTTTTGTACCAGATGGAAAAACTTCTTGTGAGATCCCGGCAACCACTTCATCAGCCACGGCAAAGTATTATACAGCTACAGAGCAACGAGACAGGTACCAGATCATCCATCAGTCAGTCAGTCAGTCAGTCAGGGGTTTAAAATCACATACACATACCTAGGTGGAGTAATGACAAACTAACCCTTTAAAGCTTTTAAATATTACATCCACATCATTAATATTCACAGCAGGTTTTATATGTAAAATGTATTGATTTATGGATGAGCATCTGTGGTGAAAAATTGTCAACTAAAGGCAGGCTCCAAAAATGAGTCAACTGCATCAGAAAGCCCCATTAAAATCCCAGTCAATATTGAAAGCAAACTTTATCTTAAGTTTGGTAAAAGCAATCAAACAGAAAAAAAGCTAACAGTTTAGTTTACAAAGCCCAAATGAGTGACACTGTATAGATTATTGTAAATGTTAACTAAAGAAAAATAATCAAAGAGAAAAAGCAGTTTGGTTCGTTGCCTATTCCCCCACTCCACACTATTGTCCAAATTAAGCCACAAAACCAAGATGGCTTCAAAACAGCAAAACATACACCAGATAAATCCAGAAGCTCTGAAGTTTCATCCTTGGATCCTCTGCTTGTGTCATTCACTTGTGTCTCCATCCTTTCTACTAGGAGGGATGTCAGGAAATGAAGTGAGGAGAGAGGGATCGAGGGAGTTCCCTTGCCTCATATTTTGTTTTAAGTTATTTGTACTCAGTGTGTATCTGATCCTGAACTCTAAATAGAAGAACATTGGATATTAGCTATTTATTAAGTGTCAGGTTCAAGTTTTGAAATAGAAAATTAATCATATTACTCTGAACATCTCCATGCTGATGAATGACACTGTATCATACGCACATTTTGAAAAAGTATAGTAAGAAAAACTTAGTAGTGATCCTCTGAAAGTTATGCTTGGTCCACTTCTATTCACGTTATGCGGATGGTCTTATAGCTTCCTTTTATGGGAGATGGTTGGAATAAACATAAACTTTTGAATTAATGATGGCTGCATTTATTTAACTGTGTTAGCTTCAGGGTAGTGATAATATGCCTGCTACCCTTGTATTTTTTGCCAAGTCAGGGTGTTTTAAATAACTAAGTGTATGATAAGATTACGTATCTGTCCAATCAATGGTAAGTTTGCATTCAAAGGGAGGTTGATGTCATTTAAAATCTGTGACCTTTGTTTTGTTGTAGTCATCAAAACATCACCACCTGCTGGCAGAATTAAATAATGCAATCAGAGGAGAGCAGTGTATTCAACATGTAGCATTGTTAAGAATTATTTTGGAGCATTTGTTCATCTTTGAAAATAGCTTAACTTTTCTCTTTTTATGTATTTTTGTACAACAAAATCAATATAGTATTATTTACCAAAACTGGTGATTAACCTCATGGTTATTTGCTATTCACACTTTAAATGCTGTATTTTAACACTGCTATTAAAATGCTAAAGTATCCTAGTACATCTTCACTATTTACACTTTTATTTTATTTCCTGGATGCACCATTTAAGATTTTACTGATTCTATAACCTGCTAACTTCTTCTGGAAAACCCAGATTAAAGACAGATTACCATGTCCAGTTTAAATACAAAACTCACCTGTACTCCCATAGTTCCCTCCAAGTCCACAATCTCATTGAAGTGTTGAAGAATGCTCTTGTACTGCTGGTCAGTGTACTCATATCGTTCCCCAAACACCAAGCAGCAGATGATGTTGGACACAGCATTGTTCATGAGTGTCTGGGCCTTAAAAGGCTGACCTGTAAAAGACAGAACATAGTGGTTAGAAAAATACTTGTTTTATTAGATGGTTATCAGAGATGGCTACAAGGCTGGCATGAGATGTCCTCCTGAGTGCAGACAGGTGTGGTCTTTTTAATAAACAGGCAGTGACTTAGTCCTGTGTTTATGATCCAAAGTTTAAAATCCAGTTCTTCATCCTATTTGTGAATTCTAGTGCACGTCACAGTTAAGAACATTACCTGTTTAGGTAACACCTACAAGAGTAAACTAGCACACTGAGTCGTGAGCTTGTCTGTAGCTGTTTGTGAAAAATAAGAAATGTTTAGTACCTTGCTGTGTGGAAAAAGCCTCTGTGAGATACTGGCACTCCTGTTGGATGGATAGCTCCAGGCTCTTCTTGCCTAAACCAAAGTTTCTGAGCGTATGCAGAGCAAATCTCCTCTGATGCTTCCATATTTCACCGCTTGATAACGATATACCTCAAAGACAAAACACACAGGGTTAGACTGCAAGTCATTTTAAAAAGATTATGAGTTTTAAATCACCAAATGCTACATATTAATTGTGCACAGTCATACCTCTGTTTCCAGCCACTTCTCTGAAAAGTGGTATCATAGGGCGGTCTGCATAATCTTCTCCTCTGTGAACCAGCGCCTCCTTCACAAGCTTGTAACCATTGATGACAACGATCCTTCCACCAAAGAGCCGAATGCTAAAAATCTTTCCATATTTCTCTGCAAACTAAAGCACAGAGCTGATTGGTGTTTCAGTCACACTAAGACTTGATTTCATCTTAGGATGGCACAGAGAAAAAAAATCAGTCGACACAAGATAAGAGCACTCTAAACATTCGATAGCTTTCCTTACTTTATGGTGTACCTTCTTATATAATGCATATTCTTTAACACATTACTTTATTCATAATGAAGAAACCAAAATAAACCAAAATCCATTTAGTATTCTAGCGCTTTTAAACTTGAGAGTAGACTCTCATCTGGTTAATTATGCTCTGAGAAATAATTAACTGAACAAAAGGACAAAGATCTTTTAAAAGATCTTTTATATAAAAACTAAAAACTTCCTTTAATGCTAGTTTTTGTGGTTTTATGTTATGCATATGATCTGGTAATGGCAGGTCAAAGGGCGGACAGTCAGGACTATAAAAGGATAAAAGGGTCCAACAATATTGCAACATATTACAATAAAATATTACTTAATTTAAAACTCCACACTGTATTTTTTACATTATTTAACATTAAAGAAGTTTGGATCGTTTTCACTCAAGACTGCAAAAAATATTTTGAAAAGTTTTTTTTTAATTAAAGGCTTAAAACACACTGAGATGGGAAAACGTGCTATTCTTACATTTTAAGATTCCCCACATATTTCTTAACATTCAGATTATTTAAAAATATGAGAAAAATATATTTCTAGAGAAAATGTAATTTTATTGCATAATTTAAAGCACATTAAGTGTTCCTTGGTAGCACTGCTAGTTTAATCTGTTAATTTGAAATAAGTAATTTTGAATATCGGATGCTATCCCTGCTACTGCTATTATTGCAACATGAGCCCAAGTTCAAGCTAGGACAGTGTGAGGCAGTTTGTTTGTGACGCCCATCATCGTTCAGAGTGATATGGACCTTATCTCTTAAAACAAATGTCTTTTTATCTGACAGCTCGGATCACTTCAGGCCTGCTCCGCCTCGACCTACCTCAGCAAACTGCAGGTGGATTCTCCTGGGATCGATACGATGAAGGTCACCGATCAAAGGAAGAGACCACGGTCCAGGAGGAAAGTTTTCCGGGACTCTGTTTTTCAGGATATCGGCCAACAACACGAAAACACACAAAAATATCAAAACACTGCTGCAGTCCATCCACTCAAACCCCAGTACGCTCTTTAATGTCTCCATTTAAACATTAATTTGAGATACCTCTACGAAGGACAACCAACGACCCAATGACTGAGTCGAGCTGTGGGAAAACAATTAAAGTTTTATGGTCCAATGTAATATCGAGATAAGTCTTCCGGTTGACGTGCATACCCTTCAAAACAAAAGCACCTTGCACATTCATGACATAAATACATGTAACCGTGTCAGATATTGGTTTGTGCATAATGTTTACTGCAATGAGACGCATTAACCGTGACTTTTACACTCTCTTACCATTCTGTGTGTAGTGGCAAATCCTGCCTTGTGTTTTAAAAGCCACCTGAGTGTGAGGAGCCAGCTGTTGTCCACTTTTCAACTTTGCAAAAATAAATCCAGCACTCACGAATCTGGTCCAGGTCCGTTTATTTTACAGATGTAAACTCAGTTTTTGTCATTCATTTCTTGGGAAGCTCATCTCATCAAATCCAACATAAAAGACTTTTTTCCATTTTCACACCGTCACAAAACGTTTGGCATGAGCTCCCCTCACTCTGCTTGAAACAAAAGACTGACCCACACACCTGCACGAACTGCCGTAATAAACAAAACTCCACCCCTGATCAAGCACTTCAAACGGTCTAATTAACATAAACTACCTACTTAATTGTTTTAAAGTTAATAAATTTATTTGGTCCCTAGAACTTAAAACTAAAAACCCACATGAACTTAAACCTGTAATTAATTTGCTCTGCAAGAAACGATTTAAAATAGCCTATGTCTTTAATATTTGAGCCCAACCTTTATCTGTTTTTATTTAATGCAATAAATCTCAATCATATAAAGCAACCCTGTTTTTGATTTTGTACACATTTGTCACTTTTAAATATTTGTCACAAGGGACTATTCAAGTGATTAGAATGCTTTAATAAAACAGATGCTACTTCAATTAAACTGTTATACTTAATGCATGCACCCAATGAGCTGCCTTTTTTTTTTTTTTTTTTAACCTCTGGATAATGAGATGATGATTTAGCCCCAGTCTCACAAGTGGCAGATGGTGATATTTCAGAACCACGCTCTCTCGGGATCTTTAAAAGTATAGATACACACCACCATTTAACACTAACATTGTGCCTTTGCCGGAGTAATGATGGCAGCGATGAACTAAGGTTGCAGACGCCAAATCTTCAGTAACTTTGATGGTTGTTATATCCAAAGTGCCTAAGTGAAAAACATATCAGACTAAGACTGAAGCCTCATGATATATTTTTATTTTTTTTTAATCCTCATTTACAGCTTCAAATGCAGAAATTAACCATCAATAAAAGTGTTTGACAAATCATTTTTACAAAAGAGGCCCTAAACTCAAAGTTTGTTTGTTTGTAAGATTTAGAAATATCTCTTATTCGAAACTTGGATATCTTGGTGGTTTATCGTGGTACAGCACAGAGGCGGTATGGCTTGGGACTGCGAGTGCCTCCTAATACAAACTCCAGACTGGGCTTCTCTCCATCACATGGAGATAAGGAAAACCTCTGAAGGAGGCTGGTAAAAAAGAGGAACAACTCCATCCTGGCAAGCTGCTCCCCGAGACACACACGCTTCCCTGAGGATACACAAAATGACAGATGAGTTTCATCAACATCATCTTTAAACTACTGCTGCAGCTTTAAATGAAGAAGAATAAAGTGACTGACCTGCTGAAAAAGGAAGGAAGGCCTCTCTCTTCCTGAATTGACCGTCTTGGTCCAGAAAATGTTGAGGGTTGAAGGTGTGTGGAGTTTCCCACATCGACTCATCATTGAGGACAGAGGTCAAGCTGGGCATGATGATGGTGCCCTGTGAGGAAATAGCATTCACAAAAGTTTAAAGATAAATTAATATAATACTTTAAATAAAAACTTTAATTAAGAAAAATATTGTTTTCAGGCTGAAACCTGCATCAATATAACTCACTAAACACAATTTAAAAGTTTCAAAAAGGAGGACACTGATTATCTTCAGCTACATGACAGATGAACTAACTATACCTTGGGAATCATGTACTTGTCCAGGGTGGTGTCCTGGGTTGTTGTGTGGAGCACATTCAGGGGGATGATGTTGGCCATTCTCTGGATCTCATGGATGACTGCATTAGTATAGGGCAGGTTTTCTCTGTCACTCATGGAGGGCAGTCTGGATGGACCAACAACTGTGTCTATTTCAGCCTGGACTCTTTCTGTAAACAGTGAACACAGAAAATAACAAAAGTTATTGCAGAGCAGAGATTATATTACTAACTGAGTAACATGTTTCACATAATTGCTGTCCCAACACTTAGCATCTTTTTTTTGTTAAACTTCTGACCATAACAGCTGTTTTGAAACCAATCCCTTGTGATGAGATATAAAAGAGTTACTACAGGCAGAGCAGTGATAAAAACCAGTACTGTAGCAAAAAATGACATGACTTTTTTAATTTAAGACATGTTTTGTCTTTCTTTATGACACTTTTGACACTGTTTGCAGCGGTTTCTAGCTTAGCTTCAGTATGGGACAAGTCAACGTGTAGATCCTTCTTGCCAAAATTACTCCAATACAAGTGGAAGTTTCACAGTCAGATTATAACATGGGTTAAAGTACTGGAGTACTTACTTTGAAGAATTACTGAGGTATTCCATGCAATTTAAAAAAATCTTAAAATGTTTTCTTACACTGTGAAAGTGCAGTCAATAATTGGTTATTTTGAAGACATTATTTCAAATCTCGATAAAATAAATTTGCAATTAAGTTCAAAGAAGCACGAACAACTTAGCATTGTACCTTAAAACACTTTGGATGGTGGAAATTTGTGATGAGGTGTGTGGATTATAAATTAAGTTCCTTTAAAAAACTTTGAACGTCCTGTCAGAGAATTGCCATCCCTATGATCACCACTAAATGAACAGCCTGACCTGAGTGAAGTTTGATGTGATGTTTTAATCCCAAAATAATACTCTGTAAGGATCAGATACTCAAATAATGTACTGAAGTACAGTCATCATGTCCTTTGTTAGTGTCCATCACTTCCTAAACTTCAAAATTTGTCCTGTGCTTCCAAACATGTCTTAATGTTTGAGAGGAGCCAGCTTTCTGCAAGACCTTCCATCCTGCTTTTGTTATACGCTGTTGCCAAGAATATATACTTTTTATTGAACTGTGATACAAAGTAAATTCAGAAAGACACACAGCACACCTTGTATCCGAGGGTAGTAGATCATGTAGAGCAGTCCCCAGTGTAAAGTTGTTGTAGTGGTTTCGGTTCCAGCAATGAACAGGTCCAGAGTACAATCACACAAATTCTCAATATCAAATCCAGAATCTTTGTCCTCATGCTATCAACAAAAGAAATGTCAGTGTCAAGTATGTTTTTGAATATTCCACAACAAATACAACACACAGTAAAAAAAACCCATACCTTTCCCATTTCTCCAAGGAAGCAGTCGATGTAGTCTCTTGGTGAGGATGGGTCTAAGCTGTCTTTGTGTTCTTTGATCTTGATTTCTACAAAGTTAGTCATACTTTTTGTTAAAGTAAAGATCCTCTGGTGAGGTCCAGGCAGCCATTTCATCAGCCAGGGCAGTGCGTTGTAAACCTACAGAACAATGAGAGTTAAGGTTAAAAAGAAGCACAAAACCTGGACAAAGACCTGGGAGCTCCTTTTAACATGTCTTTTCCCCACAGGTTTCTTTTTGACCAGCATGTTTTATTGTTATGTTTTTTAGTATTTTGGGTTTACCTTAAACCTGTGGATTACATTTTCAATATTTTGTGGTGTCCTTAATTTTATGATCTGGTCTCCTTTCTTGAACCTTTGTTAATTTTATATTTGTGTAAAGGAGGTCGTAACAACCTTGTTTACGTAGGACTCACCTGAACCCACAAACTTCCCTGAACGTAAATCAATTCATTAAGCTGTTCAAGAATGCTCTTGTACTGCAGGTCATTGTACTCATATCGTTCCCCAAACACCAGACAGCAGATGATGTTGGAAACAGCGTTGTTTATCAGTGGCTTGGCATCAAAAGGCTGGCCTGTAAAATGGAAAATGTAGATGATATACAAACAGTTTTTTGTGAAAAAGATTCAGAGTTAATTCATTAATGATTTACTCGTTCACAGATTTATGATCTCAGGTGAGTCAAAGTCCAAGATTAATTAAATGTTGATTAAACGAACAGAAAAGTAGAGGAACACATGACTACACAGTAATCTTCAGAATCAAGAGTTTGTCGATTGTTGTTTGATGAAAAAAAGAGAAATGTTTAGTACCTTGCTGTGTGGAAAAAGCCTCTGTGAGATAGTGGCACTCCTGTTGGATGGATGGCTCCAGGCTCTTCTTGCCTAAACCAAAGTTTCTGAGTGTGTGAAGAGCAAATCTCCTCTGATGCTTCCATGGTTCACCATTCGATAACACCAGACCTTTTAGGGACAATAAAAGTAGAAGTTCAATGTCCCTGAGGGGCAATTCAATTAGTAGACAGACAGTAGTCAGCACAATAAAAAACAATGCTCAGACAAAAATACATCAGAAACACCACACAAAACCCATGCACTGTCCAAACATAGATCACAGTGGTTACAGACTATTCAAGAAACCAACAGCGGATGGAATAAATGACAGTCCATATCGTTTTGTGCTGCACCTGGGGAGACTGAAGTGTCTCATCAGCATCTGACACTCCTCATGTAAAGGATGCTGGGGATCCATCATGATAGCCTCCCCCCCTGGAGATTAGTCTCCCTTCATAAATGTGCTGGAGGTCATTAAAAGAGGCCCCAGTGATCTTGCAGCACTGCCTCATGATTGTAACAAGCTTTGTGGGGTTGGTGTGTGGACTTGACAAAACTATGATCCCACTCATTGCTTTAACCACACCTTGGATCTTGTTCTTGCTCATGGTGTGGAACCAGTAAACTTTGTAGTCTTACTACAATCCTCTTCTGTTGGATCATTTCTTTATAAATTTCAAATTCTTGCTTTAAAACTTTACAGCAGCAAATAAAACTATCTTGTCGAGAAACTTGTCTGACAGAGCCACTGCCATCTTCAAGAAAGCTATTCCTGCTGCCTTGAATTCTTGCTCTACCTTTACAGAGAGCTCTTATGCTCCCTTTCAGCTTGATCAACTTGTTGTGGATACCACGGGTTCTCTTCAAGCCGTCCCTGATTCGATTGCTCCGCTTAGACAGAGGACTCTTGGACGACAGAGTACGGCTCCGTGGTACAATGCTCAAACTTGTGAGCTTTAACAAAAACCCAGGAAGTTGGAAAGAATATGGTGCTAGACTAATACAAATGAGTCCCGCTCACGTTGGAAAAACAGTCTAAATGAATGCTGTTCCAATAAGTCTATTAGAACTCTTCAGCTGGTTCAGAACGCTGCAGCTTGGGTACTGACTTGGACTGGGAGGCGAGAGCACATCTCTTCAGTGTTAGCGTCTCTACACTGGTTACCTATAAAATCTGGAACAGAGTTTAAAATTCTTCTTCTGACTTAAAAAGCGCTTAATGGCATCGCGCCATCCTATCTTGAAGAGCTCATTGTTCCATATTATCTGTCTAGGTCACTGCTTTCTCAGCATGCAGGTCTGCTTGTTGTACCTAAGGTCTCTAAAGCCGCATTTCCACCAAGCAGACCGTTTGGGCTTGTCTAGGTATGACATATATTTTGCAGCTTTTCCACTGACTTATCTCGGGACAGATCCCCAAATAACCAAGACGAACCGTCCCACTTTTTGGGACCCTTTCGTATGGGTGCCAGACTTAACCGATCCGCTCTCGGAGAGTGGAGCAACACACTGCAGACTGTTGATTGGCCGAAAGAATCGTCACTTACCCCGCGACAGCAGCTGCATTTCTCCTGGCGGCACACAGACTTCTCTGAAACAAAGCTTGATTGCACTTTGTATCAAAGAGCTACATGTCAATCACAGAGAGGACGAAATGCTGCATGTCTTCCATTTAGGCTCTTTGTTTACTGTGTCGTGTTTTTCTTCTTCGTTGGATTTATTAGCTGGGTAAACTGTGTCGCACTGCTATGGAGTCATGCTTTTGTTTCACAGCGGCTTTCAGCATCTGGCTGTGGAAACGCAAACAGCATCAGGCTTAACTGTACCAAACCGTGCCAAACCGAACTGGACTGCTTGGTGGGAACGCGACTTAAAAGTAGTATGGGAGGTTGAGGCCTTTAGTTATCAGGCTCCTCTTCTTTGGAACAACTTACCAGTTGAGGTCAGGGGGGCAGACATGGTCTCAACCTTTAAAAGTAGACTTAAAACTTTTCTTTTTTGATAAAGCTTACAGTTAAAGGTGGACCAGGTCTAGACCAGCTCTCAGTTCTGCTGCTATAGGTTTAGACTGCCGGGGGGAAACCGACACACAGGGCTCCTGTTTCCCTCTCTCTATCTGTCAGTCCAACTTCTAGTCTTAATGTCCTGTTATAGTTACTGACCATACACCTCTCTGAGAGGCTCTGAGTTTGTCTTGTAGGTTCCTCTGGATCAGTGATGTGGACGGTCTGCTGATGTTCTCCTGTCAGACTCCAGCTGCTTTGTATTATTGCCAGGAATGGCCTACTACCCACCCCCTCCATCTCTCTCTAACCCCAACACAGTCGAGGCAGATGTCTGTCTGACATGAGTCTGGTTCTGTTCGAGGTTTCTGCCTATTAAAGGGAAGTTTTTCCTTGCCATTGTAACTTGCTAAATGCTGTCCTGTACTTATGGTGGGTTAAGATGGGATAAGACTCCATATCTTGTCTTGGTGTTGGGTTTCTGCTAATAAAATTTTATCAACATGAACAGGTCTAAACCTGTTCATGTTTCTGGAAAATGTCTTGTGATAATGTTTGTTATGATTTGGCGCGATACAAATAAAGACTGATTGATTGATTGATGGATGAATGGATTTCTAAGACTGGGGCTGCTGAGCCAGCAGATCAAAGAAAAGTTAGAATAGATTCAATAAAAGCAGAATAAAAATTTCCCATTAAAGCAGGATCCACATTAAAACAACCACTGGTTAGCCTTATACATGGCATCAGTGTTCCCATCACAGTGAAGCTTTGCACGAAGCACAGTTGTTAGACTGAAAATAAGGAGGGATAAAAGTTTTACTACCTGCTCAGTGGTTGATCTCCTAATCACAAATAATCTGATGATACCACCCAAGGTTAATACTAGCTAGTAAGTGATAGTTACATAATGTAAAATCAGTACCTTTGTTCCCAAACGCTGCATCAAACAGTGGTATGAAGGGGCGATCTGCGTAGTCCTCTCCTTTTTGGACCAGGGCCTCCTTCACAAGCTTGTAGCCATTAATGGCCACAAGTCTGCCACCAAAGAGCCGCAGACTGAAGACATTTCCATATTTCTCTGCAAACTGAGCACACAGGGCAGACAAGAGTTAAGAAGGAAATTATGACAAAGCAAAAACTCAGCTGGATGGTGTTGACCACTTCTGATATGTCAGGATTTGCCTGCTTTATTTGCAAACATCACAAGAAATAAACTTGTGTTTATCTTCCTGGAGTATATTCAATTTACAATGTCTCAGAAATACTTGTTAAAAAAACTGCAAACAAATGGATAACTTTATGTGTATTGTACTTAAAATATTTTACAAAACATCAAATCATCCATCCAACAAGTATCATAGGTGACCAAACATGTTTTTAATGTGACACTGACTGCAGAAGACATGTTTTTTAAATTCTATACTTGTAATCATAAAGTCAAAAACGTGTTTACTACTTGGCTTCGACAAACCTCAGCGATCTGCAGGTGGATCCTGCGGGGCTCGACGCGAAGCAGGTCACCAATCAGCGGGGGAGACCACGGTCCAGGAGGAAAGTTTGGAGGCACCCTGTTCTTCAGAATATCAGCCAACACCACAAAAACACAGAGAAATATTAAAACACTTCTGCCGTCTATCCACTCAAACCCCAGTAAGCTTTGTATCGTCTCCATTTTCTCAGCCTGTTTGATTCACAGTGTCAACAGGGAGAGGCTCCGCACTCAGGGTATGTGAGGTCAATCAATAAAAAAAAAAAAAAAAAAAAAAAAAAGCATGTTCAAAGTTTACGGTAAGTCGGAGACATGTTTTAAATGGGAATTTCCTGTTTACTTGCACTACCTTCAAAACAAAAGCTCGGGACACAGTGAAAGTAAGTAAAATGCTTTTGCATATTGTATGGTCAAAATGAGAATTATATCAATTAATCAGCCTAATTGTAGAATCATATACAACAAACACAATTGACTCAATTATAAAACATCATCATATTACGGTATTTCACAACAATAGGTGGTAAACCAGGTCAATTACGCAATCTTTAAATCCTCCAACAACGCTGTCTGGCACTGTCCCCTGTGCGTCCGCAGCGTGATTGACAGGCTGCTCTGCCACAGCCTGGTCAGACCCGGCCCCTCGCTCTCAGGTTGCGGCCGCTGTCCATCGGCCCATCGGCACACCGGGGAAATCCCCGGTATCCCCATACGCAAGTCCGTCCTTGGTTGGTCAGTGGTGGTCCTTTGTTAGAAACCCCACTACCGGGGTAAGTTGACACATGCTGGGGTAACATGTAACAATACAACGACAAAAATAAATAAATAAATAAATAAATAAATAAATAAATAAATAAATAGAAAAAAAAAAAAAAAAGGGATTACGCCCCTCAAAAAGAGGTTTATTGAAACTGAACAATCTCTGTGACTGACCACTCACTTCCTAATTGACTCAAGAGTTCATCCTTAACAGTATGTATGCTCAAACATTTCAGTGTAGCTGTGAAAAGAACATGTAGGTCTGACAAAAACAGTGTGCGTGTGTGTGCGTGTGTGTGTGTGTGTGTGTGTGTATGTGTGCGTATTTTTAATCAAAGTCACAAATGGTTGTTTTCAACTCTGTAGTGATGGCCTTTCCCCCCTTTTTAAAATTAATTAACATTTCCTCCTGCCCCTCAGAGAAAGCCTTGCTGCTGCTCCAGTAACCTACACTGGGATATGACTGGACCCTCAGCTTCTGCAGTGATTTGTGGTAACATTGCAGATCCCATGAGCCCTTGTGACTGATCTGATTGGCTTAACGTTCTGTTTGACGTCATCAGATGCATTTTTTAAAACATTTGCAGGGACACCCTGTCAGTCTTTCCAGAGCCCTTCCTCTGCCTAGGTGTTGTGTAACATTATTAAAATCAAGAAAATTTTTGTTAGTTGTACATAAGGAAATGGTTGTGACACTTTTTAAAGATGTGTTACAACCCACCCCACTCCTGGCAGCTAGTGTTTAGCTAGCTATATTAGCATAGCGGATTGAAATTAGTACAAGAAAAATGCATCACATTTTGCCTGAGAAACTGCAGTTTATTGTGACATAAGTCAAATGGTTTTATCTGGAATAGTATAAGGACTAAACAAAACATAGTATAGGTAAAAAAAAAAAAAAAACTTTCTTAACTCAAAATCAGTTTTTTTTCTCTATAGAATCTGCATGCGACTGTTTCCAGCCCCGACAATCACCATGTTTGACCAGGGTGGAAGTGGGTAAATGTTGAAATTATTATATGATCCTATCTTATCCCTGACTGGTCAAATTGGTAGTGATACAGCTCTCCCCATGTTACAACCACACCTGGTCTTCGATACTTCAAATCACCGGCCTCTTAGTCTTATTCCATAAGAGGGCAGGTTTTTCATTGATAACTGCTGACATTAACAGATATGTCCCCAGCTCTAAACCTACTGAATGAAAAATTGTTAAAACAATCATCTGTTTTAAAAATGTGTGAAGGCTTTGTGTGTGTTATGAATCTAATAATATTCCCTGCTGAATGAAATTGAGAAAAAAAAAGCTTGATAATAGTTATAGTTGATAGCAATAGTTTGCATATCATCTTATAGAGCCAGCCTGAATCACCTCACGGTGAAATCCTTCACTGTGGAAGCCCTCACTGAAGTTATAGTAGGAGGCACCAGTAGGCCAAACAGCGGCAGTTCAATGAAAGAGACCTGACTTTTAGTCACTGACAGAAGCTTCCTTTGGCTGAGACTTGAGATAGAGTAGAAAGCTAAGGCCTCTAAAGGGTGAATCACATGGTTAGTTGGTTAACTGATAAGTGTCATTTGGTAGAAAAGTTACTATGAAAGATTTTATCAGTCAAATACACTGTAAAAATGATACCAACAGAAATGTAAAATACACATTTAACCCTCCTGTTTTCCTGCACTGCAAAAACTGAAATTATGTCAAGTGTTTTTGTCTTATTTTCAGTTAAAAATTCCTTTTTAGACTCGATATGAGCCAAATTCACATGACCAATCCAGAAAAATGGCTTGTTTAAAGTTATTTGAGGACAAAAATGAGGTCTGAATTGCTCGTTACCAGTAAAAAAAAATCTGCCAATGGAACAAGAGAAAAGTTACTTGTATTAAGACATTATTCTAGTCTCAAGGAAATTTTCAAGCAATTTTTTCTTGTTCCATTGGCAGATTTTTTTACTGGTTACATGCAATTCAAACCTCATTTTTGTACTCTGATAACTTGAAACAAGACATTTTTCTGGATTGGTAAGTTGAAAGTGGCTCATATCGAGTATAATAAGACAATTTTTACTTAAAAAAAAGACAAAAACACTTGATAAGATTTCAGTTTTTTGCAGTATGGGTTCAATCTGACCCCAAATTCAATCTTTTGCTGTCAAATTTGATTTTTTATTCATCCAATGATCTGAAAATAACAGACCTCTGGGGTCAAAACGACCCTGAAGCACAAAGTGGTGCAAAGGATCAAACAAAACTGCTTTCCAAAACATCTTTGATCTCACATCTTTGATGTGTGGGGTCAAGTAGCAGTTATGGCAACAATAAAAAAAAAAATATTTTCTTGCAGGTGTTACATCTTTTTACAATTTAGTTTGAGAAAGACATGCTGCACAATAAGGAGACAGAGGCCTTATACTGCACAGAAAGCTATGTAGCTCATTTTAAACCATGGAGGGGTAATTTAACCATCCAACGCAGTCCACTGTCATCAGACACTAAACCCACGGGCTGAGAGTGAAAGAAGGTAGAGGAAAAGCAACAGAAACATATTAAAGAGCGCCTAAAAACCTGTGGATATTGTGAGCACTTATGTTGCAGGGGCGTCTGAAAAAACCAAAGAGAATCTTGGACAAACAGCATATTCCTGTTTGCTTTAAGCCTGGAAACACTCTAAGGCAGAAGCTTGACCATTTCAAAGACAAACACCAAGACACAAACAGAGCATTGTGGAGTACGCTGTCCTGTAGGCTCAGACCTTCACATCGTGTAAACGTTAAGCCAGTGATTTCAGTGGAAAAGCTGACGTCACACTCCGCTCCTCACGAGCCCATACAACAGGACAACGATCGTGGCGAACTACCATGTTGTGCTTGTGCTGCTCAATCTGCTGTACCTGCTGACTGTCTTCTTACAAAATGTCCATCTGTTGCTCCACTTTTGCACTTAGTATTCCCCAATACACCAGATGACCGGCTCAACTCTACTTCGGTGGTGATCTCCCAAAAAGCGGTTTCTGGACAAGACAGTTATAGCGCCGACGACAGGCCTGATATGCTTACTACAGCGTTTTCAGTACCTCTGCGTTTCCATCTAAACGCAGAATTTTTTTTCATTGAGTTTCCACTGCGTTTCAGCGTTTTCAGATGAAACGTTATTGTGTAAAGGGGGCCTAAATCGTGTTTTTCATACCAACCCATATTGCAGTTTGCTGTTTTCAAGATTCCACACAAGACTACAGCAGTGAACCAGAAAGGGCTCCAGGCAAGAGCTTTGGTAATGGCTGTTGGCCTCAAGCCAGGATGTTAGTTAATGTTAGTGTTTATTATCAGAGGAAACTGGAGTAAGGGTAGCTTGCTGTGGGTGTTGGAGGAAGTGATGCCAGCTTTCACTGATAAGGATGTCAGCTGGAGGTAGAGACTGATATTTTTTGCCTAGAGACTGCAGAGTGGTCCCAGAGACTTGGAAAACACTGTGTAAGTACTGGTCCATTACCATTACAGCACAGACAAATACCTTTAAAGCGGTCTTGGTGAGCAATTTTTCTTTCTTGAATTAAAATGTCATACATTAAAAAACCACAGGTTATGCATGTTTAAACTGAGGAAGTATATGACGTCACTTGTTGTTGACTTGTTTCTAAAAATGTACCAAACCTTAATAAAAAAAGTTCAACTTGAAAAAAAGTGCAACAACATGTCAGTTTTAAAAAGCAATTCAGTGATAAATGCTAAATACGCAAAACAGTTTATTTATTTAAGACCTGATTTGTGTTTATTTGTGTAAGATTGGAACAGTTGTCCACAGTTAAATACTGCAAATACATTTCATATACTTAAATTCTTACTGAGAAATCTCTTTTCATAAACTTTCATAAACATAAACTTTTTGGAGTGTTGATGGTTTATCGTGGTACAGCACAGAGGCGGTATGGCTTGGGACTGCGAGTGCCTCCTAATACAAACTCCAGACTGGGCTTCTCTCCATCACATGGAGACAAGGAAAACCTCTGAAGGAGGCTGGTAAAAAAGAGGAACAACTCCATCCTGGCAAGCTGCTCCCCAAGACACACACGCTTCCCTGAGGATACACAAATTGAAAGATGAGTTTTATTAGCATCATCTTTGAAAGGCTCCAACTTCAGTATAAATTATTGCTACAACTCTTAATGAGGAAGAATAAAGTGACTGACCTGCTGAAAAAGGAAGGAAGGCCTCTCTCTTCCTGAATTGACCGTCTTGGTCCAGAAAATGTTGAGGGTTGAAGGTGTGTGGAGTTTCCCACATGGACTCATCATTCAGAACAGAGGTCAAGCTGGGCATGATGATGGTGCCCTGTGAGGAAATAGCATTCATAAAAATTAAAAGATAAATTAATACAATACTTTAAATAAAAAAATTGATTCAGGAAAACATTGTTTTCAGGCTGAAACCTGCATCAATATAACTCACTAAACACAATTTAAAAGTTTCAAAAAGGAGGACACTGATTATCTTCAGCTACATGACAGATGAACTAACTATACCTTGGGAATCATGTACTTGTCCAGGGTGGTGTCCTGGGTTGTCATGTGGAGCACATTCAGGGGAGCGATGTTGGCCATTCTCTGGATCTCATGGATGACTGCATTAGTATAGGGCAGGTTTTCTCTGTCACTCATGGAGGGCAGTCTGGATGAACCAACAACTGTGTCTATTTCAGCCTGGACTCTTTCTGTAAACAGTGAACACAGAAAATATCAAAAGTTATTGCAGAGCAGATTGTATTACAGACTGACTAACATGTTTCACATAATTGCTGTAACACTGAGCATCAACACTTTTTTTGTTAAACTTCTGACCATAACAGCTGTTTTGAAACAAAGTCACAGTGATGAAATCCACTGCTTTAGCAAAAAGTGACATGATTTTTAAATTTAAGACATGCTTTGTCCGTCTTTATGACACTTTTGACACTGTTTGCAGAGGTTTCTAGCTTAGCTTCAGTATGGGACAAGTCAACGTGTAGATCCTTCTTGCCAAATATTACTCCAATACAAGTGGAAGTTTCACAGTCAGATTATTACATGGGTCAAAGTACTGGAGTACTTACTTTGAAGAATTACTGAGGTATTCAATGTAGTTTAATACATGTCTTTAAACTTCCTTTTACATTGTAAAACTGCAGTCAATTCATCAGTGTACATTCAGCCCTGTTGGGTTATTTTGGACAAGACATTGTTTCAAATCTCGATAAAATAAATTTGCATTTAAGTTCAAAGAAGCACAAAAAACTTAGCATTGTACCTTAAAACACTTTGGATGGTGGAATTTTGCGATGAGGTCTGTGGATTATAAATTAAGTTCCTTTTAAACACTTTGAACGTCCAGATGGAGAATTGTTATCCCTCTCTGCTGTAGCTATGATCACCACTAAATGAACAGCCTGACCTGAGTGAAGTTTGATGTGATGTTTCACTCCCAAAATAATACTCTGTAAGGATCAGATACTCAAATAATGTACTGAAGTACAGTCATCATGTCCTTTGTTAGTGTCCATCACTCCCTAAACTCCAAAATTCATCCTGTGCTTCCAAACATGTCTTAATGTTTGAGAGGAGCCAGCTTTCTGCAAGACCTTCCATCCTGCTTTGTTATACACTGTAGCCAATAAAGTCGGAATATTTTTTTATGGAACTGTGATACTAAGTTAATTCAGAAAGACACACAGCACACCTTGTATCCGAGGGTAGTAGATCATGTAGAGCAGTCCCCAGTGTAAAGTTGTTGTAGTGGTTTCGGTTCCAGCACCAAACAGGTCCAGAGTGCAGGCACACAAATTCTCAATATCAAATCCAGAATCTTTGTCCTCATGCTATCAACAAAAGAAATGTCAGTTCAAGTATCTTTTCAAATATCTCACAACAAATACGACAGACAGTAAAAAAAACAGCTGACCTTTCCCATTTCTCCAAGGAAGCAGTCGATGTAGTCTCTTGGTGAGGATGGGTCTAAGCTGTCTTTGTGTTCTTTGATCTTGATTTCTACAAAGTTAGTCATACTTTTTGTTAAAGTAAAGATCCTCTGGTGAGGTCCAGGCAGCCATTTCATCAGCCAGGGCAGTGCGTTGTAAACCTACAGAACAATGAGAGTTAAGGTTAAAAAGAAGCACAAAACCTGGACGAAGACCTGGGAGCTCTTTTTAACTTGTCTTTTCCCCACAGGTTTCTTTTTGACCAGCATGTTTTATCGTTATGTTTTTTAGTATTTTGGGTTTACCTTAAGCAGGTGGATTACATTTTCAATATTTTGTGGTGTCCTTAATTTTATGTTCTGGTCTCCTTTCTTGAACCTTTGTTAATCTTATATTTGTGTAAAGGAGGTCGTAACAACCTTGTTTACGGAGGACTCACCTGAACCCACAAACTTCCCTGTACGTACATCAATTCATTAAGCTGTTCAAGAATGCTCTTGTACTGCAGGTCATTGTACTCATATCGTTCCCCAAACACCAGACAGCAGATGATGTCGGAAACAGCATTGTTTATCAGTGGCTTGGCATCAAAAGGCTGGCCTGTAAAATGGAAAATGTAGATGATATACAAACAGTTTTTTTGTGAAAAAGATTCAGAGTTAATTCATTAATGATTTACTCGTTCACAGATTTATGATCTCAGGTGAGTCAAAGTCCAAGATTAATTAAATGTTGATAAAATGAACAGAAAAGTAGAGGAACACAGGACTACACAGTAATCTTCAGAATCAAGAGTTTGTCGATTGTTGTTTGATGAAAAAAAGAGAAATGTTTAGTACCTTGCTGTGTGGAAAAAGCCTCAGTGAGATAGTGGCACTCCTGTTGGATGGATGGCTCCAGGCTCTTCTTTCCTAAACCAAAGTTTCTGAGTGTGTGAAGAGCAAATCTCCTCTGATGCTTCCATGGTTCACCATTCGATAACACCAGACCTTTTAGGGACAATAAAAAGTTGTTGGACTGAAAATAAAGGTGGGATAAAAATTTTACTACCAGCAAAGTGGCTGATCATCTAATCACAAATAATCTGATGATACCACCCAGGGTTTATACTAACTAGTAAGTGATAGTTACATAATGTAAAATCAGTACCTTTGTTCCCAAACGCTGCATCAAACAGTGGTATGAAGGGGCGATCTGCGTAGTCCTCTCCTTTTTGGACCAGGGCCTCCTTTACAAGCTTGTAGCCATTAATGGCCACAACTCTACCGCCAAAGAGCCGCAGACTGAAGACATTTCCATATTTCTCTGCAAACTGAGCACACATGGCAAACAAGAGTTCAGGGGGAAACTATGACAGTAAAAAAAAACTTAGCTGGATGGTGTCGACCAGTATCTTTGATATAATATCAGGATTAGAATGCTTTATTTTCTAACATCAATGTCTTGTTTATCTCCCCTGACTATCTTTTGCTACAAACAACTGGATATCTCTACCTGGTACGTTGCATATTTTACATATTTTACATAACATTCCGTGAAGGATCTTCGGAGACCAACATGCTTTTAATGTGACACTGACTGCAGAAGACATGATTTAAATTTTATACTTGTAATCATAAAGTCAAAAACTAGTTTACTGCTTGGCTCCGACAAACCTCATCGATCTGCAGGTGGATCCTGCGGGGCTCGATGCGGAGCAGGTCACCGATCAGCGGGAGAGACCACGGTCCAGGAGGAAAGTTTGGAGGCACCCTGTTCTTCAGAATATCAGCCAACACCACAAAAACACAGAGAAATATTAAAACACTTCTTCCGTCTATCCACTCAAACCCCAGTAAGCTTTGTATCGTCTCCATTATCTCAGCCTGTTTGATTCACAGAGGGCAGCGACTGAGCGGCTCCGCACTCAGGGTGTGTGAGGTCAATCAAAAATGATCAAGATTTGTAAGAAACAGCCTGTTTGGTTCACAGTGTTAATCAGGACTGAGAGGCTCAGCACTCAGAGTGTTTAGGGTCAGTCACTTAAAAAAATGCAAGATCAAAGTTTACAGCGAGTTGAATTTGTTTTTCATCAGCATTTCCATCTTGGAATCACTACCTTCAAAATAAAAGCTTACTACACACACACAAAATAAAAAATGAAAAAAAAAAATGAAATGACACAAATGTGAGAAAACAAGTTGTGTTTATATTTGTTTTTTTTTTCTTACTTTTTTTGGTCAACATATAAAAAAAATGAATTTGATTTTATGATGAAGTATGTTGAAATACGAAATGAAATCTGAACTATGAACAAAAACTCTATTTTTCTACTCTTGTAATTCTATCCACGTTTGTACTGAGAGAGTGCAGTTTAAACCGGAGTCAAGTTCCTTGTATTCTTGAAAATACTTGGCCAATAAAGGTGATTCTGATTCTGATTCATGGATATCCACAACACTACTAAAGATGTCCCTCACCTGCATAATTTACCAAATCTCTCACAGGGGGTAATATTTCTGTGTCGGGCTTGGCATATACTAAAGGTAACTTTACTCTGTGGAGACCTTTCAACCAGAAAAGGCTTCAGATTGTTGGTCATGAGCCAGGATGTTAGTTAATGTTCATTATCAGAGAGAACTAGAGTAAGGGTTGCTTACTGTGGGTGTGGTAGGAAGTGATGCCAGCTTTAACTGATAAGGTTGTCAGCTTGAGGTAGAGGCTGATGTTTTCTGGCAGGAGCACAGGTTAAGGTAGCATCTGAATGCTACTGGCTGAAGTTGGAGGTGGTGCTTCAACTTTATCTTTCAATCATTGAAAGTAGCCGGTTTCCAGGTGTAACAGGGTTAAAAATATAATATTATTTGTTTGTATATAACTAAACAAATTATACCGGTTTATAAGTGTGTGTGTCGTGGAGTCATTTTGTAAAATTTATTTTGAAGTATTTTTATGTGCAGCTACATTTTCTGTTCAGTTTCTTCTTCGTTGGTGTTTGCCCCCTGCCCTCTCCCCTGTTCTGTCATCCCTGGGGACAGGTTGGTGTCTGTGGTTTGAGTTTATCTCTTTTTCCATCTATTTATTCATTTTATACCATGGTAAGGTTACTCCGCGGAGTAACACCACTCCGCTGCGCGTCGTGCCTTAAAACGGTCTAATGCATGCTTCCTCGTTGTTTTATTCTTACTTGTGTGCTCCTTATGATGTGTTTCAAGTGTTTACTGTGTATATTTGTATTTTTATCTGGTTTCTATGTCGCCTCCAAATGATATTTCGAAGTTATTTAGCCTAGCTTGCGGCCACATGCTTTGTGCTAACTTGCCTACAGTTTTAAGCTAGCTTAAATGTACATTTATCTGTGCAAGAGTGGAGGCGGGCTGCACTGTGTGCGTGAAAGCTACTGAGATTCTGGTTGAGTCTGAAATTACTCACTCATTTCCTACTCACGACTCACTGTAAAGTGAATTAAACGGAGTGGATTATATAGTCCACTCAATCAGCTAAATTAACAACATTTCGGACACTACTCACGCACACTCACCAGCCGCTGACAGTGATGTAATTACTCTCGCGTCGCTCACGGACGGCTGGGGATTTACAGTTGATAATTTTTCTCAAACACGGCAAAACTTTATCTATTTCAGTGATAACTAATGTTATTCTTAGCGTATTTTACACGACAGCCAAATATAATAGAAACATTTAGTACACGTTTTTTAAGAAATGAAAATACCCATATATTTGTGAAGCAACTTAAGCTGAGACTGACAATTATAAGGTCCAGTGAATGCAACACTTGTGTTGAACGGTTAAGCGGTTAACGTCCGTGTTGTCTGTTTCTCTGCTCGAAGTTGCGAGATTGGTCCATCCAAAAGTTAAACAGAGAGCTAAGTGCTACTCCTACAGTTTTTAATGTTGTTTCATGTTATCAGTAATCATTAATCATGTAATCAGCTATTCCTTCTGTTTGAACCGCAATGCATGATGGTATATTTTGCTCATCTAATAGTGAGTATCGCTAATATACTAATTTTCAAAATGCATTGTGGGATACATTGAGTGGACTATATAGGGATTGACCATGCTCACTCAGATTTCGGACAGCACTACAAAATGGTGTATTATAGGGATAGAGGGTGATTTCGGACACATGCAGCCTCTGTCTATGTCGTACAGAATAAATACTGTGAGAGACAGAGCAACATCTTGGTCGGTCATCTATCAACTGAAGAAATTGAATGAGTCTTGCAAAGACCACAGTAAAAGACATTGGAAGCTGCTTTTCGTGAGTTGTTGGCAAAAGCTGAAAGGATAAGCTCGGTATATACAGCTTTTACATTGTTTATAGAATGAAGTAGAACAAAATACTCACCCAGAAGGTTTTCCTGATCCAAGCAGTGCTTCGGGAGATATTTATATCCAAAATCGTGCAGCGGACGTCCGTATAATGGGATCCATCGGGGCATAGACAGCGCCGCTCCTAAAACTGCATTAATCTTCCAAAAACTTGTGTTTTTCACCAATATTCCATCACGGTCCGCTCCGGGTTAGTCCTCTGCTGCACTCTGTGTCACTTCAGACAGGGCTGTGTGGCTGTTATGACCTCTGAACTGACGAAGACTTTGTTTACGATTGCCCCTCCGCGCGTCGACGTGTAGCTTGCCGTCTTCCCCTGAAACAATGAGCCGCACTGCGCATGCACACACACACGCACACACGCACACACACACACACACACACACACACACACACACACACACACACACACACACACACACACACACACACAAGGGACTTAATTGCCAGAATTTCGTCTCTAGGGTGGCTTTGGCACTTTTTGGAGTGGTCTGCTGGGAAGCAGGGTGCACAGAGAGAGACAGAAAGAGACTGAGCAGACTGGTCAGGAGGGCCAGTTCTGTCCTGGACTGCCCCCTTGAGGAGTAGGTGGGTGAGTGGCAATGGTGACAGCTTGTATTCAGTATGGACAATCCCACTCACCCACTGTACTGGTCTGTGGGGACCCAAATAGCCCCTCTGCAGTAGACTCATACTCCCACCCTGCAAAATGTAGATCTCAGACCCAGCTCTTAAGTTTAAAGCATGTTTTTCTTGCCAACCCCTATAGCTGTTTGCTGCTGGGTGCAGGTAAAAGCTGCTTAATCAGCTTTATTCGCCAAGTATTTTCAAGAATATAAGGAATTTGACTCTGGTTTAAACTGCACTCTCTCAGTACAATTGTTGGGAATAGAAAGACACTATGAGAAAACACTAAATATTACAAAAAGTAGAAAAAACAGAGCTTAAGTAGTAGAGAATAATAATAATAATAATAATAATAATCACAATATTAAATAAAGAACTTTGTACAAAGTAGAATAAAATATACACACAATTTAAGTTAAAAAATAGTGCACTGAATAGATGTCAGAAAAATGTGCAATTTGCAATAGAGAGACATCCATGTAAGACTACTGTTAACCAGAAAGGGCTCCAGGCAAGAGCTTTGGCTGTTGGCCTCGAGCCAGGATGTTAGTTAATGTTAATGTTTATTATCAGAGGAAACTGGAGTAAGGGTAGTTTGCTGTGGGTGTTGTAGGATGTGATGCCAGCTTTAACTGATGAGGATGTCAGCTGAAGGTAGAGGCTGATGTTTTCTGGCAAGAAACCACAGTGGAAGGTACTGAAAGTAGCTTTTTGTTTGTTGTTGGGCAGAAACTCATGTAATCAAGTAAGCGGTCTATGAATCCGTAAAGGTTTTTGGCGTTTTATGCTGGTAGCACAGTAATGTGTCTTTAAGCATTTCACTATTCACAACATGACCAGTCAGACTGTTGTGGAGTTTATCGTTGATGTTTATATGAGATGGTGATGACCTAACTACACAGCCTCAAGTCAAAGTTTAGAAACTCCTAAGTATGTATTTTTCTAAAAAAAAAAGTGAAAGTTTTGTCAGATTATTAACTATTAGTTTATTTTGTTTGGGATCAGATTTCATGACAGATAAAATAGCCCATCAGTTGACTTCATGTACCTAAGTACAGTATTCAAGTAAATTTACTTAAAATGTTACTGTCCACCACTGGTCTTAGACAAGTGTTGTGTTATGCCAACATACCTGGTGTGGAGACCACTTGAAACAGGCTGCTTCTATCTGCATCTCTATCCATCAGAGCTGACAATGAATCTTTTATACAACTGCATTTTAACATGATGGTTCAAACATTTGAGTTTTCACACTAAAATTTTAAGGACATTTATTCACTTGAAAGCATGCACATGTTTAAAATGTGGAAGTACATGACTCCATCTGTTGTTGACTTGTTTCTAAAAATGTACCAAACCTTAACGGAAAACATTCAGCGTGAAAAAAGTGCAATTAAATGTCAGATTTAAAAAGGAAAAAAGTGATTAATGCTAAAGACAACAGTTTATTTTCTTTTATTAAAGACCTGATTTGTGTTTATCTGGGTTAGATTAGAACAGTTGTCCACAGTAAAATACTGCAAATACATTTTATACACTTTAATTCTTACTGAGAAATATCTTTTCACAAACTTTAAACTCTTTCCGGAGTGTTGTTAGTTTATCGTGGTACAGCACAGAGGCGGTATGGCTTGGGACTGCGACCAAACCCCAACATAAACTCCAGACTGGGCTGCTCTCCATCACATGGAGAGAAGGAAAACCTCTGAAGGAGGCTGGTAAAAAAGAGGAACAACTCCATCCTGGCAAGCTGCTCCCCAATACACACACGTTTCCCTGAGGATACACAAATTGACATGTGAGTTTTACAACCATCATCTTTAAAGAGCTCCAACTTCACCATAAACTACAGCTGCAACTCATAATGAGGAAGAATAAAGTGACTGACCTGCTGAAAAAGGAAGGAAAGCCTCTCTCTTCCTGAATTGACCGTCTTGGTCCAGGAAATGTTGAGGGTTGAAGGTGTGTGGAGTATCCCACATGGACTCATCATTGAGGACAGAGGTCAAGGTGGGCATGATGATGGTGCCCTGTGAGGAAATAGCAGTAATGAAAATAACATAATAAGACATTTTTCATACTGTGACGCCTGAACTACACCAGAAAGCCTGCAGTGCGACTCCGTCTTGACTGGGTTTGTCAACTCACTCTGGCTGTGTGTTTAGTCCAACAAGCAGCGTGCCTGGGTTACGTGACAGCTGGAGTCACAAACAGAAGAGTTCCCGCGCTTCCCTCTCCATTGATAAGTCTCGCTTCATTCATGCTGGGTTTTAAAACCTCAACCTTTTGAAGATTGGGTCCAGCTGCACTCATTGGGCTCTAATTTCGTAGACCAGGCGCAGGCACAGGCACACAGAGAAATTAGAGCCCATTATGTCAGTTCATCATCATAGTCAAGCTAAATATGAACTGATTTTCACCTTGGTCTGTTTTATTTTGAAAGTCACTCTGTGTTTTGGGGTACTTTCCAGTCATGACTTCCTTTCCCGCTTGATCTTCCCTATGCTTACTTTATGCGTCACAGCTCTGCGTCTGTCATAAATAGGATGGCTGCGTATCAAGCTACCTGCAACACGACGGAGTAATGCCATTGTTTGCTGCAACAGAACAGATCCAGTGTGTGTGTTGACACATTGGGCTCTAATTTCGTAGACCAGGCGCAAGTGCAGGCGCACCTGCCCTGCGCCAGCCTTCACTGTGTGGACAGGGCGTGACCGGCGGACTTTGCAAGTTTCCTGCAGTGCCAAGAGAGGCGCAGTCAAGGCGCAGAGGAGCGCAGAGCTGCGCGTCCACGCCTCCCTCCGCGCAAATGGCAGAGAGGGAGGAGAAAAGCCGTGAGTGGGTTTAACACAGCCTAGTGCTGTTTTCACCAATCAAATGAGTGCCTCTCCTCGCCTTTAAATGCCCTGCGGTCGAGGCACAGCGTCTGATTGGTCTGACTGATCCCCAGCACTGCGGAGAGAGTGCTGGTTGTTTAAAGGTTGCTCCTAAACAAAAAACATTCTGAAAACAATAATACTAAATAAAAGTGAGACTAAGCCCTTACGAAAGAAAAATATATATACCAATATATTTTTTGAAATGTATCGTAATGTATTATTGATATATTATGATATACATGGAATAATATATTGAGGGCAAATATACAATATATTATATATTCATGAAATATATTGCAATATATTGCAAAATATACAAATGATTGCCGCTTTCCATATATTGCAATATAATGGAAAATATAAATACTAAATCTCATATATGGGAATATATTCCCTAATACATGACATGATATTTTCCAATATGCTGCAATATATTTTTCTTTCGTAAGGGAGTTGTGAGTGATAATCTGGAAAATGCTGTTTACAGTCTGAAGCTTGCATCAGTGTAACCACATTTTAAAAGGTTTAAAAAAGAGGACACTGATTATCTTCGGCTACATGACAGTTGTAAATACTGTAATCAAAGTGTTCATGTATGCAACTCATACCAGACCTTTGGAATCATGTACTTGTCCAGGGTGGTGTCCTGGGTTGTCATGTGGAACAAATTCAGGGGCACGATGTCAGCCATTCTCTGGATCTCATGGATGACTGCATTAGTATAGGGCAGGTTTTCTCTGTCACTCATGGAGGGCAGTCTGGATGAACCAACAACAGTGTCTATTTCAGCCTGGACTCTTTCTGTAAACAGTAAACACAGAAAATAACATGAGTTACTGCACAGCAGAGATTGTATTACAGACTGAGCAACATCTTTGACATATTTCATCAATTTAATCTCCCTTTTCTGTTTTTCTTTTGTTTCTTTTGTGTGAAGCGACATAGAATGTATTTAAAATGTGCTATATAAATCTGACTAATTATTATATTAATGCCTGGTTGCTAGGTGCCGCCCTGTTGGCTCTGGCTGCCTTTTGCAGCAGCTCTCTCTTCTTTGTCCGTTTCTTGTAATTTTTTTGTCTCTTTTTTGTAATCTTTGTATTTGGAGTGGATCATTACTTTGTCTGGCTTATTTGTTGGTCATGGACACCAAACTTTTTGTGGCTTATTTTTACTACTTTTTCTCCTGTGTTTGTTTGGAGATCCTACATGTAACCATGGCTGCATTGTTTACATGTGAAATCGGCTGTTAGCAGCCTGTAGCATGTCTATGCTAACTGGTGTAAGGCCTGATGTCTTCCCACAAGGTGAGGAGAAGGAGGTGTGGACAACGTGCTGGTTCTAAGGTGTGAGCTAAGAAGTGACGAAATGGACCTGTCCTTCCATCCATCGTTATTGGGAAGATAAGATCTATCTCCAATAAGATGGACAAGCTAGCTGTGCTAACCCAGCAACAGAGGGAATACCAGAGGGCAGAGTAGCATCATGCTATTCACAGACATGGCTAACGGAGCTAACATCAGACACCAACGCCACATTGGAAGAGCTTCACCTGCTGTGAGCAGACAGGATCCAGGAGACAGAGATGGAGCATGACTGAAGAAGCTCAGTCCTGGACTCTGTGGAGGTGGAGGCTGGCTGAACTGGACAATGATGGACAAGCTGTCGTCATCTATTTTCTTATGGACCTTTTTGCACTTTCTATAGACTTTCTTACTTTTGTTTTCTTGATTGCTGCTGTGACTTCAATTTCTTTGTACTTGTTAAAATGACAAAAAAATTCTATTCTATTCTATTCTATTCTATTCTATTCTATTCTATTCTATTCATACTATTATATTTGCTGTCCTTGCAGTACTGGTTCTGCCAGTACTGACTTTATTGGAAGTGACTTTTTAACAGCTGTGTCAACAATGTATCTCCTGATATCCTAAGTTGAACTTAAAAACTATTTCCTGAAACCATTATGTTTTTATAACAAAAATAAAACAAAGACACTCTGGGCTCTAATTTCGTGTGGCAGTGCAGGGGGCGCAAGCCTGGCGCAGCCTGCGCAGTGCTAATTTCGTGCGGCGCACCGCTGTGCGCTGCCAATTTGACAATTTGGTAGACCGTCTGCGCAGAGATGGGTGTGACGGTGCGCCAGGGGGAGTTGACGGCGAACCAGGGGGAGGTGTCAGCAGATTCATGTTGGGGCAATGACAATTTCGTGCCAAAAAAGTGCGCTGAAAGCTCGCCAGCTCCAACCGGGTCTGTCCTCGGCGCAAGGCGGAGCGCACCCCACGCAGCTGTAATTTGGTGACAGGCGCACATGTGCACACATGTCAACAAAGCCTCAGAGGCAGGTTTCCAGAGTGTCAGGCACATTTTTAATGCAATAAACAATCACAGCAATCGCTATTTAATGTAACCGTCTGAACCAGCATATACATTAATATCTATATTAACTGTCCTGTCACATCTGAAGTCAGATTAAAGCCGTTTGTCATAATGGAAAGTTAACTTGATGGCAGCAGGAGGTTTGATGCACATCTTACAATTAAACAATAAACAGCTTTAACATCTGATACTGAGTATATATCTGGTTCTCTCATTTCATTTAATTCAAAGAAAAGAGGGGGAGAAAAGACGAAGAAAAAAGAGACAAAATAAATCTATTTCACTCAGGATTTACCCGTGATTTCCCATATTTCTCTGTTTTAGTCTTTATTTTTAACCTGATCTAAAAAGATGGAGTACATTGTTGTAAGGAGGATGAGGTGGAGATACTGGGAGAGTATACAGTGTATCAACAAAGGCTTTGCTTGGCGATGACAAACCAGGAGTGCAGGTGGATCAAAAGTATTCTGAATGGATAAGCCAGCTGTGTAACTGCCTCTTAATTTTTTACCCCGGATAAAGACAAAGGAACAGATTAAATCTGTCCCGGGAGCTGGCCCACAAGGTGACGCGCGTCGTGTCCTCCGATGCGCCCCGCTCTCCATTAACCTGCTGCAGGCACAGCGGCTCTGACCGTCACCGCTACCAGCACTCTCTCCGCAGTGCTGTGAATCAGTCAGACCAATCAGACGCTGTGCCTCAGCCGCAGGGCATTTAAAGGCGAGGAGAGGCGCTCATTTGATTGGTGAAAACAGCACTCGGCTGTGTTAAACCCACTCACGGCTTTTCTCCTCCCTCTCTGCCATTTGCGCGGAGGGAGGCGTGGACACGCAGCTCTGCGCCTGGACTGCGCCTCTCTTGGCACTGCAGGAAACTTGCAAATTGCACCGGTCATGCCCTGTGCGCACGGCAAAGGCCGGCGCAGGGCAGGTGCGCCTGCGCCTGTGCCTGGTCTACAGAATTAGAGCCCTCTGTTTTGACTGAACATACATGTTTGTTATATAAAATAGAAAATAAAAACATTCTCATTTGACCTGACATGTTTAACTATTAACACTTTAAGCTGCGTTTCCACCAAGCAGTGCAGGTCAGTTCAGTACTGTTTGGGACGATTTGGTACAGTTAAGCCTGATCCCGTTTGCGTTTCCACAGCAAACTGTGCCCTGTCGTGGTAGGCGGCGTGTAAGCCGGATGCCAGAAGCTGCAGCTGTTAGACAATAGCATGACACCGTAGCAGCTTATCTCACTTTTAAATTCAACGAAGAAGAAAAACGCGACACAGTAAACAAAGTCCACGGATGGGAGACATGCAGCATTTCATCCTCTCTGTGATTTTCATGTACCTCTCTGTTACAAAGTGCAATCAAGCTTTGTTTCAGAGAAGTCTGTGTGCCGCCAGGAGAAATGCAGCCGCTGTGGGGGTAAGTGACGATTCTTTAGGACCAATCAACAGTCTGCAGTGTGTTGCTCCACCTTCCGAGAGCGGATCAGTTCAGTCTGGCACCCATACGAAAGGGTCCCTAAAAAGGAGGCCGGCTTGTCTCTGTTTTTGGGGATCTGTCCCAGGATGAGTCAGTGGAAACCCCGCAAAAAGCGCGTCGTACCGAGATGGAACAGATGAGACAACTCCACAAACATAAAGACAAAAAACACAAACATGCACAGCACACCTTGTATCTGGGGGTAGTAGATCATGTAGAGCAGTCCCCAGTGTAATGTTGTTGTAGTGGTTTCAGTTCCAGCACTGAACAGGTCCAGAGTGCAGGCACACAAATTCTCAATATCGAAACCAGATTCTTTGTCCTCATTCTGTCAACAACACAAAATGTAAGTGTCGAGTATGTTTTTGAATTTATTCCAAAACAAATACAACACACAGTAAGAAAACCCTACCTTTCCCATCTCTGCAAGGAAGCAGTCGATGTAGTCTCTCGGTGAGGATGGGTCAAAGCTTTCTTTGTGTTCTTTGATCTTGATTTCTACATAGTTATTCATACTTTTTAACAAAGTGAAAATCTTCTGGTGAGGTCCAGGCAGCCATTTCATCAGCCAGGGCAGTGAGTTGTAAACCTACAGAGAAATGAGAGGGAAACGGGTAGAAAGATGCTTAAAACTTGGACTTTGACACAGGAGGAGGAGGTCATGCAAAATTATAACAGAGAAAAACAGATTTGTAAGGTAAAATACAAAAACTCTCCATTTGCTTCACTACAAGGGTTTTTTTTCATTACAACCACAGTAATAAAATAATGTCCCCCTACAGCTTACCCCTGACAAAGCCTTTACTTACTGTACACTATTATAAACACCTAGGCCCATATTCAAAGAGCATCCTTAGGCTAAAATGACGTCTCTTGGTGATGTCATTCTTAGAAAAATCTAAAAATTCTTCCATTTTAAAGATTTTTCTCAGAATTTTCCCACGGTAAGGTCAAACTTATTCACAAAACGTCTTTGGCCTTAAGAGAGCCCCTGAGGCGAAAAATTGTTAGGAGGTGGGAGGAGGACTTTCGAGAAGCCTCAGAGTGAACGCTGATACTGGTGACAGACTTTCACAACATGCTTAACACAGCAGGCACTGCTTCTGTGTCCAGCTGGGCTTTTAAGATCTTTTTTTTTAACCATTTGGTTTGTTTGTTTTGGTCATTCTACCAAATCAGACCACTTTTTATAACGATGCCAGCAATCAGAGGAATTTCTTACAGCTGAGTCTGCATCCACCATTAATATCAAACAATAAGCAAATCAGTGTAATCATTCAGACATTTTGAAGCTGTGTCACAATTAATTTAACTTTGCTGAGTTTCATCATCATGACATAAAATCAATGTCACAATTACATATTTCTCCATACAGTGCAAGTTAGGGGAGACCCGGGACAGTTGTAACATGGGTCAGTTGTATCACTTGTAATCGCTCTAATCAGGAACAAGTTAGGAATCGCCTGATTTACTCTGAGCATGCTCAGTTTAGTCCTTAGTCCACATGTGAAGAAGTAGTGCCATGAGGAAGACACAGGGAAATTTGTGAGGGAAAACAAGTTCAGAGATAAGAAAGTATTTCTTTTGGCTCAAATTATTTTTGTGATTACCCATCCTGCTTTGTAGTTTAACTCATCAAACTAACGTCTTGTTGATTATGTGTCTGTTTGGCTATCTTTCATTCTTACATTCACACTGTTTGAGGTTATGTTACTGTAAGTCAACTCAGTTGTTGAGGGCACACACACACACACACACACACACACACACACACACACACACACCCACACCCACACACACACACACACACACACACACACACACACACACACACACATATTTAAATGTTGAAGCTAGTGCTTCAACCAGTGTCAACTTGAGTTCTGTGCATCATGTTTACAAGAGACTCACCTGGATCAATGGACTTCCCTGTAAACGCTCAACTTCATTCAACTGTTGAAGAATGATCTGGCTCTTTTGGTCAGTGTACTCATATCGCTCCCCAAACACCAGACAGCTGATGATGTTGGACACAGCACTATGTAACAGTGGCTTGGCATCAAAAGGCTGGCCTGTAAAATGGAACATAGATAACATGATCTCAGGTGTGTCAACGTCCAAGATTTATTAAATTATGGCAAAATGAATTTGATGAAAAAAAGAGAAATGTTTAGTGCCTTGCTGTGTGGAAAAAGCCTCAGTGAGATAGTGGCACTCCTGTTGGATGGATGGCTCCAGGCTCTTCTTGCCTAAACCAAAGTTTCTGAGTGTATGAAGAGCAAATCTCCTCTGATGCTTCCATGGTTCACCATTTGATGCCACCAGACCTTTTAGAGACAAAAAAAGTTTAACAACCACCTCAGTGGTTGAACACCTTATCACAGATAATCTGACGATACCACCCAAAGTTAATACTAACTAGTAAGTGATGGTTACATAATGTAAAATCAGTACCTTTGTTCCCAAACGCTGCATCAAACAGTGGTATGAAAGGGCGATCTGCATAGTCCTCTCCTTTTTGGACCAGGGCCTCCTTCACAAGCTTGTAGCCATTAATGACCACAACTCTACCGCCAAAAATCCGCAGAGTGAAGACATTTCCATATTTCTCTGCAAACTGAGCACACAGGGCAGACATTCAGGAGCGGAGTACAAAAACTCAGCTGGATGATGCTGATCACTATTTCTGATATAATTTCAGGATATGACTGTGTTACTGACTTCAACATTGTGTTTATTTGTCTTTCTCGACAATCTTTAGATTGCAATTTCCCACATAAATACTCAACAAAAACTGTAAACAACTGAATAACACTAGATGTATTGTTCACTGAATATTTCACATAAGGGTAAAGTATCTGCAACCACAAAACACATTCAGAACCCACATCTTATCTCAAAACTGATTAAGTGTATGTCTTTGACAAACCTCAGCGAACTGCAGGTGAATCCTACTGGAATCGACACGAAGCAGGTCACCAATCAGTGGGAGAGACCACGGTCCAGGAGGAAAGTTTGGAGGCACCCTGTTCTTCAGAATATCAGCCAACACCACAAAAACACAGAGAAATATCAAAACACTTCTGCTGTCTATCCACTCAAACCCCAGTAAACTTTGTATCGTCTCCATTATCTCATGTGAAACAGCCTGTTTGGTTCACAGTGTTAATAAGGACTGAGAGGCTCAGCACTCAGAGTGTGTAAGGTCAGTCAATTTAAAAAAATGCAAGATCAAAGTTTACAGCAAGTCGGATATGTTTTTCATCAGCATTTCCGTCTTGGAATCACTACCTTCAAAATAAAAGCTTACTACACAAAAAAGAAAACTGAAATGACACAAATGTGAGAAAACAAGTTGTGTTTTTATTTGTTTTTCTTTTCTTACTTTTTTTGGTCTGTCACGACCTGGCTCAGAGGTCGCAACAAAAATAAAGGGGGAGCACACGATCAACTTAACTTTAACAAATATTTATTTAAAGAATGTACAAGCGTTTGAATGATCAATATAACGATGAGGTGTGTGCGTCAGTAGATCAGTGTGTCTGGTGTGGGTGAAGTGAATATGTGTGTGTGGCATGTTGTCCAGGTGCAAAACTAAAACAAAAAGAAGGCCGAAGCCAACCAAACGAAAAGCAAGCTACCTCTCAGAGCGCCTGGAGAGAATGAGAGAGAGAGAGAGCAAGTGATCAGGCACGGCTTAAATCCACCTGGGAGACTGGCCAGGTACTCCCAGGTGCGCTGAAACCCCGCCCACCTGCAACCTGCAACAGATGAGACAAGACAGAACCCGGGAAAGACAAACACAAACGACAGCAGGCCCTAATAGGAGGGCCGTCACAGGTCAACATATAAAAAAAATGAATTTGATTTTATGATGAAGTGTGTTGAAATGTGAAATGAAATCTGAACTATGAACAATTCATGGATATCCACAACACTACTAAAGATGTCCCTCACCTGCATAATTTACCAAATCTCTCACAGGGGGTTATAACTGTGTCGGGCTTGGCATACACTAAAGGTAATTTTACTCTGTGGAGACCTTTCTACCAGAAAAGGCTTCAGATTGTTGGCCATGAGCCAGGATGTTAGTTAATGTTCATTATCAGAGAGAACTAGAGTAAGGGTAGCTTGCTGTGGGGGTTTTGTAGGAAGTGATGCCAGCTTTAACTGATAAGGTTGTCAGCTTGAGGTAGAGGCTGATTTTTTCTGGCAGGAGCACCGGGTTAAGGTAGCATCTGAATGCTACTGGCTGAAGTTGGAGGTGGTGCTTCGACTTTAGCTTTCAATAATTGAAAGCAGCCAGTGTCAAGGTGTAACAGGGTAAAAAATATTATATTAGTTGTTTGTATATAAGTTAACAAATTATACCGGTTTATAAGTGTGTGTGTTGTGGAGTCATTTTGTAAAATTTATTTTTAAGTATTTTTATGTGCTGCTAGGGTTGGTGTCTGTTGTTTGAGTTTATCTCTTTTTCCACCCATTTATTCATTTTATGTGCTCCTTTTCGCTTATGATGTGTTTCAAGTGTTTACTGTGTACATTAGTATTTTTATCTGGTTTCCAAGTCGCCTCCAAATGATCTTTCGAAGGTATTTAGCCTAGCTTGCGGCCACATTCTTTGTGCTAACTTGCCTACAGTTTAAGCTAGCTAAAATGTACATTTATCTGTGCAAGAGTGGAGACGGGCTGCACTGTGTACGTGAAAGCTACTGAGATTCTGGTTGAGTCTGAAATTACTCACTCATTCCCTACTCACAGCTCACTGTGTAGTGAATTAGATGTGGTGGATTATACAGTCCACTCAATCAGCTAAATGGAAACAACATTTCGGACACTACTCAGGCACACTCACCAGCCGCTGACAGTGACGTAATTACTCTCGCGTCGCCCACTGACGGCCGGGGATTTGTAGTTGTAATTTTTCTTTAACAGTGCAAAACGGTATTTATTTCAGTGATAACTAATATTATACTCAGCGTATTTTCCTTTCACAGCAAAATGTAATGGAAAGATTTATTACCCCTTATTTAAAAACAAACAAACAAAAAACAACAACATATATTTGTGCAGCATTTATGTTGAGTCTGAGGATTACAAGGTCCAGTGAATGCACCACCCGCGATGAACGGTTAAGCGGCTAACGTCCATGTTGTCTGTTTCTCTGCTCGAAGTTGTGAGACTGTTACGTCCGAAAGTTAAACAGAGAGCTAAGTGTTATTTCATTCTGGCAGTTTTTAATGTTGTTTCATGCTATCATTTATCATTGATTTCAGACACATGCAGCCTCTGTCGTACAGAATAAATACTGTGAGAGACAGAGCAAGATTCTGGTCGGTCATCTATCAACTGAAGAAATTGGATGAGTCTTGCAAAGACCACAGTAAAAGACACTGGAAGCTGCTTTTCGTGAGTTGTTGGCAGAAGCTTAAAGTATAACTTCGGTTTATACAGCTTTTACATTGTTTATTGAATGAAGTAGAGCAAAATACTCACCCAGGCCAGAAGGCTTTGATCCAAGCAGTGCTTCCGGAGATATTTAGATCCAAAATCGTGCAGCGGACGTCCGTATAATGGGATCCATCGGGGCTTAGACAGCGCCTCTCCTAAAACTGCATTAATCATCCAAAAACTCGTGTTTTTCACCAATATTCCATCACGGTCCACTCCGGGTTAGTCCTCTGCTGCACTCTGTGTCACTCCAGACAGGGCTGTGTGGCTGTTATGACCTCTGAACTGACGAAGACTTTGTTTACGATTGCCCCTCCGCGCGTCGACGTATAGCTTGCCGTCTTCCCCTGAAACAATGAGCCGCACTGCGCATGCACACACACACACGCACGCACGCACACACACACACACACACACACACACACACACACACACACACACACACACACACACACACGGGACTTAATTGCCAGAATTTCGTCTCTAGGGTGGCTTTGGCACTTTTTGGAGTGGTCTGCTGGGAAGCAGGGTGCACAGAGAGAGACAGAAAGAGACTGAGCAGACTGGTCAGGAGGGCCAGTTCTGTTCTGGACTGCTCCCTTGAGAAGTAGGTGGGTGAGTGGCAATAGTGACAGCTTGTATTCATTATGGACAATCCCACTCACCCACTGTACCGGTCTGTGGGGACCTAAGTAGCCCCTCTGCAGTTCACTCATACTCCCACCCTGCAAAATGTAGATCTCAGACCCAGCTCTCAAGTTTAAAGCATATTTTTCTTGCCAACCCCTATAGCTGTTTGCTGCTGGGTGCAGATAATAGCTGCTTAATCAGCTTTATTCGCCAAGTATTTTCAAGAATACAAAGAATTTGACTCTGGTTTAAACTGCACTCTCTCAGTACAATTGTTGGGAATAGAGAGACACTATGACAAAACACTAAATATTACAAAATGTAGAAAAAACAGAGCTTAAGTAGTAGAGAATGATAATAATAAGAATAATCATAATATTAAATAAAGAACTTTGTACAAAGTAGAATAAAAATATACACACAATTTAAGTTTAAAAAATAGTGCACTGAATAGATGTCAGAAAAATGTGCAATTTGCAATAGAGAGACATCCATTTAAGACTACTGTTAACCAGAAAGGGCTCCAGGCAAGAGCTTCGGCTGTTGGCCTCGAGCCAGGATGGTAGTTAATGTTAATGTTTATTATCAGAGGAAACTGGAGTAAGGGTAGTTTGCTGTGGGTGTTGTAGGATGTGATGCCAGCTTTAACTGATGAGGATGTCAGCTGGAGGTAGAGACTGATGTTTTCTGGCACGAAACCACAGTGGAAGGTACTGAAAGTAGCTTTTTGTTTGTTGTTGGGCAGAAACTCACGAGGTTTTTGGCGTTTTATGCTGGTAGCACAGTAATGTGTCTTTCAGCATTTCACTATTCACAACATGACCAGTCAGACTGTTGTGGAGTTTATCGTTGATGTTTATATGAGATGGTGATGACCTAACAACACAGCCTCAAGTCAAAGTTTAGAAACTCCTAAGTATGTATTATTCTAAAAAAAAAAAAGAAGTGAAAGTTTAGTCAGGTTATTAACTATTAGTTTATTTTGTTTGGGATGAGATTTCATGACAAATAAATTAGACCATCAGTTGACTTCATGTACCTAAGTACAGTATTCAAGTAAATTTACTTAAAATGTTACTGTCCACCACTGATCTTAGACAGGTGTTGTGTTATGCCAACATACCTGGTGTGGAGACTACCTGAAACAGGCTGCTTCTATCTGCATCTCTCTCCATCAGAGCTGACAATGAATCTTTTATACAACTGCATTTTAACATGATGGTTCAAACATTTGAGTTTTTACACTAAATTTTAAGGACATTTATTCACTTAAAAGCATGCACAAGTTTAAAATGTGGAAGTGCATGACTCCATCTGTTGTTGACTTGTTTCTAAAAATGTACCAAACCTTAACGGAAAAAGTTCAACTTGAAAAAAGTGCAATTAAATGTCAGATTTGAAAAGGAAATAATTGATGAATGCTAAAGACACCAGTTTATTTTCTTTTATTAAAGACCTGATTTGTGTTTATTTGGGTTAGATTGGAACAGTTGTCCTCAGTTAAATACTGCAAACACATTTTATACACTTTAATTCTTACTGAGAAATATCTTTTCACAAACTTTAACTCTTTTTGGAGTGTTGATGGTTTATCGTGGTACAGCACAGAGGCGGTATGGCTTGGGACTGCGACCGAACCCCAACATAAACTCCAGACTGGGCTGCTCTCCATCACATGGAGACAAGGAAAACCTCTGAAGGAGGCTGGTAAAAAAGAGGAACAACTCCATCCTGGCAAGCTGCTCCCCAATACACACACGCTTCCCTGAGGATACACAAATTGACATGTGAGTTTTACAACCATCATCTTTAAAGAGCTCCAACTTAACCATAAACTACAGCTGCAACTTATAATGAGGGAGAATAAAGTGACTGACCTGCTGAAAAAGGAAGGAAGGCCTCTCTCTTCCTGAATTGACCATCTTGGTCCAGGAAATGTTGAGGGTTGAAGGTGTGTGGAGTTTCCCACATGGACTCATCATTGAGGACAGAGGTCAAGGTGGGCATGATGATGGTGCCCTGTGAGGAAATAGCATTAATGAAAATAACATAATATTTTTTAATACATTTTTCATACTGTGATGCCTGAAATACACCAGAAAGCCTGCAGTGCGACTCGGTCTTGACTGGGTTTGTCAACTCCCCCTGGCTGTGTGTTTTGTTCAACAAGCAGCGTGCCTGGGTTACGTGACAGCTGGAGTCACGAGACAAAAGAGTTCCCGCGCTTCCCTCTCACTTGATAAGTCTCGCTTCATTCATGTTGGGTTCTAAAACCTCAACCTGTTGACGATTGGGTCCAGCTGCGCTCATTATGTCCGTTTATCATCATAGTCAAGCTAAATACAAACTGATTTTCCCCTTGGTCTGTTTTATTTCGAAAGTCACTCTGTGTTTTGGGTACTTTCCAGTCATGACTTCTTTTCCCACTTGATCTTCCCTATGCTGACTTTATGCGTCACAGCTCTGCGTCTGTCATAAATAGGATGGCTGCGTATTAGGCTTCCTGCAACACGTCGGACCGGCGATGCAGTCGTACTGCAACAGAACAGATCCAGTGTGAGTTGACACATTGACTTGAATAAAACCAATTTGATTGTTTGCTGTAACTGAACGCAGACACACTGTAATAGCATCAGGTGCATTTTAGCCATGATTGTATGTTGTGAGTATTTTTTATTTAAAGATGCTACGAGGAGGATCTGTTTTAATTGCACTCCCTCGCCACCTTGTGGCCTGTAGTCTCCGTACACTGTTGTAAATTACTTTTAGTGAGGTGTGTGTTTGTTTTGGGAAATAAATGAAAAACAGATCAAAACAAATTTTCTTTGTTCAAGACAACTTTTTACTGGATACAGCGCGCTGAGGCAAGGGACTTATCAGTACAGTTATGTAGCTCTATGGTTTGAAATGTGACATCAAGCAAACGTTAACAGCCAGCTATATGTTAGCCAGTGCTCTGAGGTATCTGTAAGCTAACGTGACAAGAAGTAAACACTATCAGTTTATAAGTAGTTAAGTAACCATTTATAGTTAGTGCAGCTGGCAGCCCGGTGCTCTAAGACATGTCCGTAATGTGTAATGTTAGTAAATCCTGGCAGAGCTAACATAACCTCACTCTTCATTTTATTGATAGACTTTCAAGTTTGAACAGACCACTGCAGAATAACTGCTGACTGTGGGTTGAAATGAAAATTATCACCAACAGTTTAGCCCATGTGTTATAGAGTTATACAGCCCGAGCTAAAGGCTAATTAGCCTTTAGCTCGGGCTGTATCCGATCAAGGAGCTGCGAAGTAGCATTTGGGAATAACCAATAATGGGGCTGTTAGTGTCATTTTATGTTGTGGAAAAAAATCAGGCATATATCTAGAAGTGAAACTTATTCCAGATCACTTAGAAACTCCTCACAGCCCCGTTAACCAAGAAGAATAAAACAGATGGAAAAAAAGACATTGAGGAAGTTTAAAGGTTGCTCCTAAACAAAAAACATTCTGAAAACAATAATACTAAATAAAAGTGAGACTAAGTTGTGAGTGATAATCTGGAAAATACTGTTTACAGTCTGAAACCTGCATCAGTGTAACCATAGTTTAAAAGGTTTCAAAAAAAGGACACTGATTATCTTCGGTTACATGACAGTTGTAAATACTGTAATCAAAGTGTTCATGTATGCAACTCATACCGGACCTTTGGAATCATGTACTTGTCCAGGGTGGTGTCCTGGGTCGTCATGTGGAGCACATTCAGGGGAACGATGTCGGCCATTCTCTGGATCTCATGAATGACTGCATTAGTATAGGGCAGGTTTTCTCTGTCACTCATGGAGGGCAGTCTGGATGAACCAACAACTGTGTCTATTTCAGCCTGGACTCTTTCTGTAAACAGTAAACACAGAAAATCACATGAGTTACTGCACAGCAGAGATTGTATTACAGACTAAGGAACATCTTTTGCATATTTCATCAATATAATCTCCCTTTTCTGTTTTTCTTTTGTTTCTTTTGTGTGAAGCGACTTAGAATGTATTTTAATGTGCTATATAAATCTGACTAATTATTTTATTGATGCTTAGTTGCTAGGTGCCGCCCTGTTGGCTCTGGCTGCCTTTTGCAGCAGCTCTCTCTTTGTCCATTTCTTGTCATTTTTTTGTCTCTTTTTCATAATCTTTGTATTTGGAGTGGATCATTACTTTGATAGCTCATTTGTTGGTCATGGACACCAAACTTTTTGTGGCTTATTTTTACTACTTTTTCTCCTGTGTTTGTCTGGAGATCCTACATGTTACCATGGCTGCATTGTTTACATGTGAAATCGGCTGTTAGCAGCCTGTAGCATGTCTATGCTAACTGGTGTAAGGCCTGATGTCTTCCCACAAGGTGAGGAGAAGGAGGTGAGGTGAACGTGTTGGTTCTCAGGTGTGAGCTAAGAAGTGACGAAATGGACCTGTCCTTCCATCCATCGTTATTGGGAAGATAAGATCTATCTCCAATAAGATGGACCAGCTAGCTGTGCTAACCCAGCAACAGAGGGAATACCAGAGGGCAGAGTAGCATCATGCTATTCACAGACATGGCTAACGGAGCTAACATGAGACACCAACACCAAATTGGAAGAGCTTCACCTGCTGTGAGCAGACAGGATCCAGGAGACAGAGATGGAGCATGACTGAAGGAGCTCAGTCCTGGACCCTGTGGAGGTGGAGGCTGGCTGAACTGGACAATGATGGACAAGCTGTCATCATCTATTTTCTTATGGAGCTTTTTGCACTTTCTATACACTTTCTTACTTTTGTTTTCTTGATTGCTGCTGTGACTTCAATTTTGTTGTACTTGTTACAATGACAATAAAGTTCTATTCTATTCTATTAAATTCTATTCTATTCATACTATCATATTTGCTGTCCTGGCAGTACTGGTTCTGCCAGTACTGACTTTATTGGGAGTGACTTTTTAACAGTTATGTCAACAATGTATCTCCTGATATCCTAAGTTGAACTTAAAAACTATTTCCTCAAACCATTATGTTTTTATAAAAAAATAAAACAAAGACACTCTGTTTTGACTGAACATACATGTTTGCTATATAAAATAGAAAATAAAAACATTCTCATTTGACCTGACATGTTTAACTATTAACACTTTAAGCTGCGTTTCCACCAAGCAGTCCGGGTCGGTTCAGTACTGTTTGGGACAGTTTGGGACAGTTAAGCCTGATCCCTTTTGCGTTTCCACAGCAAACTGTGCCCTCTCGTGGTAGGCGGTGTGTAAGCCGGATGTCGGAAGCCACAGCTGTTAAACAATAGCGTGACGCCGTAGCAGCTTACCCCTCTATTAAATCCAACAAAGAAGAAAACGCGACACAGTATACAAAGAGCACAGATGGAAGACATGCAGCATTTCGTCCTCTCTGTGATTTTCATGTAGCTCTATGTTACAAAGTGCAATCAAGCTTTGTTTCAGAGAAGTCTGTGTGCCGCCAGGAGAAATGCAGCTGCTGTGGGGGTAAGTGACGATTCTTTAGGACCAATCAACAGTCTGCAGTGTGTTGCTCCACCTTCCGAGACCCTTCCGTATGGGTGCCAGACTGAACATCAGTTCAGTCTGGCACCCATACGGAAGGGTCCCAAAAAAGTAGGTCGGCTCGTCTCGGTTCTTAGGGATCTGTCCCGGGATGAGTCAGTGGAAACGCCGCAAAAAGCGCGTCGTACCGAGACGAACCGAACCAGTCTGCTTGGTGGAAACGCGGCTTTAGTGTCAAAACTTTGTTTATGACATTGAATGTATTTCCAGCTAGAAAATGTGCCTCTCTCCTCCCTCCATTGTTGTTTCCGTTTATCTATATAAAGGAGCCCATAGAGACCTGGATGGGTAGCTTTCATTTGATTACTGGTTTGGAAAAAGTAGCATGTTAGATTTCTGAAAAAAGTGGTTGTCTTCGATTACTGTTCATTATAAGTGAACTGTTATACTATGTAAGATAATAAAAAGATGTTCACAAAATAAATATACAAGAGATGGAACAGATGAGACAACTCCACAAACATAAAGACAAAAAACACAAACATGCACAGCACACCTTGTATCTGGGGGTAGTAGATCATGTAGAGCAGTCCCCAGTGTAATGTTGTTGTAGTGGTTTCAGTTCCAGCACTGAACAGGTCCAGAGTGCAGGCACACAAATTCTCAATATCAAATCCAGAATCTTTGTCCTCATTCTATCAACAACATAAACTTGTCAGTGTCGAGTATGTTTTTGAATTTACTCCAAAACAAATACAACACACAGTAAGAAAACCTACCTTTCCCATTTCTGCAAGAAAGCAGTCGATGTAGTCTCTCGGTGAGGATGGGTCAAAGCTTTCTTTGTGTTCTTTGATCTTGATTTCTACATAGTTATTCATACTTTTTAACAAAGTAAAGATCTTCTGGTGAGGTCCAGGCAACCATTTCATCAGCCAGGGCAGTGAGTTGTAAACCTACAGAGAAATGAGAGGGAAACGGGTAGAAAGATGCTTAAAACTTGGACTTTGACACAGGAGGAGGAGGTCATGCAAAATTATAACAGAGAAAAACAGATTTGTAAGGTAAAATACAAAAACTCTCCATTTGCTTCACTACAAGGGTTTTTTTTTCATTACAAACCACAGTTATAAAACAATGTCCCTCCTACAGCTTACCCCTGACAAAGCCTTTACTTACTGTACACTATTATATACACCTAGGCCCATATTCACAGAGCATCCTTAGGCTACAATGACGTCTCTTAGTGATGTCATTCTTAAAGAAATCTCAAAATTCTTCCATTTTAAAGATTTTTCTCAGAATTTTCCCACGGTAAGGTCAAACTTATTCACAAAACGTCTTTGGCCTTAAGAGAGCCCCTGAGGCGAAAAATTGTTAGGAGGTGGGAGGAGGACTTTCGAGAAGCCTCAGAGTGGACGCTGATACTGGTGACAGACTTTCACAACTTGCTAAACACCAGGCACTGCTTCTGTGTCCAGCTGGGCTTTTAAGATCTTTTTTTTTTTTTTTAACCATTTGGTTTGTTTGTTTTGGTCATTCTACCAAATCAGACCACTTCTTATAACGATGCCAGCAATCAGAGGAATTTCTTACAGCTGAGTCTGCATCCACCATTAATATCAAACAATATGCAAATCAGTGTAATCATTCAGACATTTTGAAGCTGTGTCACAATTAATTTAACTTTGCTGAGTTTCATCATCATGACATAAAATCAATGTCACAATTACATATTTCTCCATACAGTGCAAGTTAGGGGAGACCCGGGACAGTTGTAACATGGGTCAGTTGTATCACTTGTAATCGCTCTAATCAGGAACAAGTTAGGAATCGCCTGATTCACTCTGAGCATGCTCAGTTTAGTCCTTAGTCCACATGTGAAGAAGTATTGCCATGAGGAAGACACAGCGAAATTTGTGAGGGAAAACAAGTTCAGAGATAAGAAAGTATTTCTTTTGGCTCAAACTGTTTTTGTGATTACCCATCCTGCTTTGTAGTTTAACTCATCAAACTAACATGTTGATTATGTGTCTGTTTGGCTATCTTTCATTCTTACATTCACACTGTTTGAGGTTATGTTACTGTAAGTCAACTCAGTTGTTGAAGGCACACACACACACACACACACACACACACACACACACACACACACACACACACACACACACACACACACACACATATTCAATTGTTGAAGCTAGTGCTTCAACCAGTGTCAACTTGAGTTTTGTGCATCATGTTTACAAGAGACTCACCTGGATCAATGGACTTCCCTGTAAACGCTCAACTTCATTCAACTGGTGAAGAATGATCTGGCTCTTCTGGTCAGTGTACTCATATCGCTCCCCAAACACCAGACAGCTGATGATGTTGGACACAGCGTTATGTAAAAGTGGCTTGGCATCAAAAGGCTGGCCTTTAAAATGGAACATAGATAACATGATCTCAGGTGATTCAAAGTCCAAGATTTATTAAATTATGACAAAATGAATAGGAAGGTAGAAGAACACGGGCCTTTACAGTAGCTATTTCAGAATTAAGAGTTTGTCGATTGCTGTTTGATCTGATGAAAAAAAGAGAAATGTTTAGTGCCTTGCGTTGTGGAAAAAGCCTCTGTGAGATAGTGGCACTCCTGTTGGATGGATGGCTCCAGGCTCTTCTTGCCTAAACCAAAGTTTCTGAGTGTGTGAAGAGCAAATCTCCTCTGATGCTTCCATGGTTCACCATTTGTTGCCACCAGACCTTTTAGGGACAATAAAAGTTTGACAACCAGCTCAGTGGTTGAACACCTTATCACAGATAATCTGACGATACCACCCAAAGTTAATACTAACTAGTAAGTGATGGTTACATAATGTTAAATCAGTACCTCTGTTCCCAAACGCTGCATCAAACAGTGGTATGAAGGGGCGATCTGCGTAGTCCTCTCCTTTCTGGACCAGGGCCTCCTTCACAAGCTTGTAGCCATTAATGACCACAACTCTACCGCCAAAAATCCGCAGAGTGAAGATGTTTCCATATTTCTCTGCAAACTGAGCACACAGGGCAGACAGAGTTCGAGAGCGCAGTACAAAAACTCAGCTGGATGATGCTGATCACTATTTCTGATATAATTTCAGGATATGACTGCGTTACTGACTTCAACATTGTGTTTATTTATCTTCCTCGACAATCTTTAGATTGCAATTTCCCACATAAATACTCAACAAAAACTGCAAACAACTGGATAACACTAGATGTATTGTGCACTGAATATTTCACATAAGGGTAAAGTATCTGCAACCACAAAACACATTCAGAACCCACATCTTATCTCAAAACTGATAAAGTGTATGTCTTTGACAAACCTCAGCGAACTGCAGGTGAATCCTACTGGAATCGACACGAAGCAGGTCACCAATCAGCGGGAGAGACCACGGTCCAGGAGGAAAGTTTGGAGGCACCCTGTTCTTCAGAATATCAGCCAACACCACAAAAACACAGAGAAATATCAAAACACTTCTGCTGTCTATCCACTCAAACCCCAGTAAACTTTGTATCGTCTCCATTATCTCATGTGAAACAGCCTATTTGGTTCACACTGTTAATAAGGACTGAGAGGCTCAGCACTCAGAGTGTGTAGGGTCAGTCACTTAAAAAAATGCAAGATCAAAGTTTACAGCAAGTCTGATATGTTTTTAATTGGCATTTCCGTCTTGTAATCACTACCTTCAAAATAAAAGCTTACTACACAAAAAAAAAAAAATTGAAATGACACAAATGTGAGAAAACAAGCTGTGTTTTTATTTGTTTTTCTTTTCCTACTTTTTTTTGGTCAACATATAAAAAAAAATGAATTTTACTATGAAGTATGTTGAAATGCGAAATGAAATCTGAACTATGAACAATTCATGCATATCCACAACACTACTAAAGATGTCCCTCACCTGCATAATTTACCAAATCTCTCACAGGGGGTAATATTTCTGTGTCGGGCTTGGCATATACTAAAGGTAACTTTACTCTGTGGAGACCTTTCAACCAGAAAAGGCTTCAGATTGTTGGCCATGAGCCAGGATGTTAGTTAATGTTCATTATCAGAGAGAACTAGAGTAAGGGTAGCTTACTGTGGGAGTTTTGTAGGAAGTGATGCCAGCCTTAACTGATAAGGTTGTCAGCTTGAGGTAGAGGCTGATGTTTTCTGGCAGGAGCACAGGTTATGGTAGCATCTGAATGCTACTGGCTGAAGTTGGAGGTGGTGCTTTGACTTTATCTTTCAATCATTGAAAGCAGCCAGTTTCCAGGTGTAACAGGGTAAAAAATATTATATTATTTGTTTGTATATAACTAAACAAATTAAACCAGTTTATAAGTGTGTGTGTTGTGGAGTCATTTTTTTTATTATTATTTATTTTGAAGTATTTTTATGTGCAGCCACATTTTCTGTTCAGTTTCTTCGTTGGTGTTTGCCCCCTGCCCTCTCCCCTGTTCTGTCATCCTGGGGACAGGTTGGTGTCTGTTGTTTGAGTTCATCTTTTTTTTTTCCACCCATTTATTCATTTTATGTGCTCCTTTTCGCTTATGATGTGTTTCAAGTATTTACTGTGTATATTTTTATTTTTATCTGGTTTCTATGTCGCCTCCAAATGAAATTTCGAAGTTATTTAGCCTAGCTTGTGGCCACATGCTTTGTGCTAACTTGCCTACAGTTTAAGCTAGCTTAAATGTACATTTATCTGTGCAAGAGTGGAGACGGGCTGCACTGTGTACGTGAAAGCGACTGAGATTCTGGTTGAGTCTGAAATCACTCACTCATTCCCTGCTCACGACTCACTATATAGTGAATTAAATGTCGTTGATTATCCAGTCCACTCAATCAGCTAAATTAACAACATTTTGGACACTACTCACTCAGACTCACCAGCCGCTGACAGTGACGTAATTACTCTCGCGTCGCCCACTGACGGCCGGGGATTTGTAGTTGTAATTTTTCTTTAACAGTGCAAAACGGTATTTATTTCAGTGGTTAATATTATACTCAGCGTATTTTCCTTTAACGGCAAAATGTAATAGAAAGATTTATTACTCATTATTTTTAAAACAAACAAACAGCACAGCAAACAAAAAAAAAAAACATATTTGTGCAACAATTTATGTTGAGTTTGAGAATTACAAGGTCCAGTGAATGCACCATCCGCGATGGTTTAGCGGTTAACGTCCGTGATGTCTGTTTCTCTGCTGCTCGAAGTTGCGAGACATTGTCCTTCCGAATGTTAAACAGAGAGATAAGTGTTACTTTGTTCCTACAGTTTTTAATGTTGTTTCATGTTATCAGTAATCAGCCATTACTTCTGTTTGAACCGCAATGCACGATGGTATACGTTGCTCATCTATCACACCTGATTCAAATGATCAGCTCGTCATCAAGCTCTGCTCGAGCCTGATAACGAGCCATTCATTTGAATCAGGTGTGCTGGAGTGGGGTAACATCTAAAACATGCAGGGCATGGGGTCCCCAGGACCAGGATTGAGAAACACTGGATTAACAGACAAAGAACTTTGAAGCGGTCTTAGTGAGCAGTTTTTAAAGAAAATACATTTTCTGTCTATTTTTTTCTATTTCCACAAGTTGTGCATGTTTGAATGAGGAAGTATATGAATTCATTTGTAGTTGAATTGTTTCTAAAAATGTGTCAAACCTTAACAAAGCAATGACGTGATAAATGCTAAGACACCAAACAGTTTATTTTCTTTCATTAAAAACCCAATTTGTGTTTATTTGGGTTAGATAGAAACACTTGCCCTCAGTTAAATACTGCAAACACATTTTATGTACTTCTTACTGAGAAATCTCTTTCCACAAACTTCAACTCTTTTTGAAGTGTTGTTTATTTATCGGGGTACAGCACGGAGACGGTACGGCTTGGGACTGCATGTGAACCCCAACATAAACTCCAGACTGGGCTTCTCTCCATCACATGGAGACAAGGAAAACCTCTGAAGGAGGCTGGTAAAAAAGAGGAATAACTCCATCCTGGCAAGCTGCTCCCCGAGACACACACGCTTCCCTGAGGATACACAAATTGACAGATGAGTTTTATTAACATCATCTTTAAAGGACTCCAACTTAACAATAAACTACTGTTGCAGCTTTTAATGAAGAAGAATAAAGTGACTGACCTGCTGAAAAAGGAAGGAAGGCCTCTCTCTTCCTGAATTGACCGTCTTGGTCCAGAAAATGTTGAGGGTTGAAAGTGTGTGGAGTTTCCCACATGGACTCATCACTCAGAACAGAGGTCAAGGTGGGCAGGATGATGGTGCCCTGTGGCATTCATAAAAGTCACATTTTTAGACATTTTTCATAGTGTGATTGTTGAGGGATTTTGTTAGACAAGAAAAAATGAAATGGAGTGAAATAAAAAAGAACAGAAATATGACTTTAAGGGTGGAAACTTAATGATAAGAAAACTTTCTGAATAATGTAAATAAAAAAATAAGAGCAAACAATGACTGATTATTAAGAAACTGTTTGTTTACAGCCTGAAAGCTGCATCAGTGAAGCAAAATGCAATTTAAAAGTTTCAAAAAGGAGGACACTGAGTATCTTCAGCTACATGACAGATAACTAACTATGACTAAAGTGTTCATGTGTGTAACTCATACCGGACCTTGGGAATCATGAACTTGTCCAGGGTGGTGTCCTGGGTTGTCATGTGAAACACATTCAGGGGAACGATGTTGGCCATTCTCTGGATCTCATGGATGACTGCATTAGTATAGGGCAGGTTTTCTCTGTCACTCATGGAGGGCAGTCTGGATGGACCAACAACTGTGTCAATTTCAGCCTGGACTCTTTCTGTAAACAGTGAACACAGAAAATAACACAAATTATTGCACAGCAGAGATTGTATTACAGACTGAGAAACATCTTTCACATATTTGCCGTCCTGACCCAGAACTGTAGTGGTTCCACGCATGGCTTTGGTATGGGTACTTTACAGCTCAAACAGGAGTGATCATTGACTTTAAAGTCACAGAGTGAATTGTGGACCAGGACACTGAAGATGAGGAGCTGGAACTCAAAGACTTATATGAAAAGTGTTTTTCCTTATAATAATCAATGAAACAAGAGAAAAGATCTGAGCTTGGCTGTACATATGGTCTAAAGCTGTGAGCTCATATGGAAATGTGAGCCACCCCCACCCAGACCTAGTAAGCTCACTTTCAGCCTAAAGCAGTGGCCGTATTGAGTTTCACCATTTAACAGGACGTTCAAATAGTCCAACAGCCTCTAATTTACATCAGAGTCAGGATTGGGTTTTATTGCCAAGTATATTTACACATACAGGGAATTTGACTTGATGTGTTGCGGCCAAGCAATCAATGAGAAAATAATGTGTGAATAGCAACTACTTAAATAATACAGAATTAGAAGCTATACACTCCATAAAATAGGATATAGAAAAATGTTGGGATATACAATACAAAAATATAGAAAAATGTAAGAAAATAAAAGAATATAAAAAGTGAGATTACATTTCCATTATGACATTTTTTAACCATTGCTACTTTATGCTCTAAATTACCACAAGCTTGTTTGATGACAGAAGTATTAAAGGATGCAAGTTTTTCCTGGGATTCCCCTCATTTTTCCTCAGTCCTCTCTTCTCTCAGCAGTCCTGAGACCTCTGGATTTCTCTTCAAGTACTAGAAGCAAAGCTACTAGTTGTTTGACTGAGGAAGTGTAATTTTGGAAGTTTGAGATGCAGGGCACGTGCAATCACATCTCATATCATATTAAGAGGAAACTGAAATTCAGGACTGTTGTTTTTCTGAGTGTTGACTTTTCTGCCTCTTGTGAAGACATCAAAACAGAAACAGGCTCTGAGAATCCTAAAACCACCAGCATACACCAAACCTAGATGTGTGTGAGGCTGTGAGGAACTACGTCATGCTGCTTGCAGCATTGATAGCTTAAATTGGCCTCACTTTAATTATTGATCAAATGTAAGATTGTGCTAAGATGCTCACACAATAAACAGACAGGAAATGCACAGCACACCTTGTATCCGAGGGTAGTAGATCATGTAGAGCAGTCCCCAGTGTAAAGTTGTTGTAGTGGTTTCACTTCCAGCACCGAACAGGTCCAGAGTGCAGGCACACAAATTCTCAATATCAAATCCAGATTCTTTGTCCTCATTCTATCAACAACATAAAATGTCAGTGTCAAGTATATTTTTGAATATTCCACAACAAATACAATAGACGGTTATAAAAAAACCCCTACTTTTCCCATTTCTCCAAGGAAGCAGTCGATGTAGTCTCTTGGTGAAGATGGGTCAAAGCTTTGTTTGTGTTCTTTGATCTTGATTTCTACAAAATTGGTTATACTTCGTATCAAATGTAAAACCTTCTGGTGAGGTCCAGGCAGCCATTTCATCAGCCAGGGCAGTGTGTTGTAAACCTACAGAGTAATGAGAGTCAATACAGTAGAGAAATACACGAAAATTTCCTTTCCATGAAAAATTATTTCCTATTACTTTTTTAAACACTTTCTAAAAAGGGCTCAATAACAGAGCCACTGGAAATGACTTTAACAGAGATGAATGTCCAACTGCAACCAATAGAAAAATATATGATAACAAACATTTCATCAGTCAAAGTTTCTGTCTGACTTTAGGTCATTTCTCAACAATCAGGGATACTGTGGTCTATTTCAAACTTATGATTTTTTTTTTCTTTTAGATATATAATAGAAGATGTCAAACCCTCACACACACACACACACACACACACACACACACACACACACACACACACACAAAATAAAAAAGGAAACATTTTATTCTTTGCCTTCCATATGCCATGTGCCACCAGAGTTGGGGTCCGTTACTCAAAAAAGTAAAGAGTTACCCGTTACTCGTTACTATTGAAAAAAGTAGTGCCTTACACTACTTGATTACTCCATGGAAATAGTAATGAAGTTACACTACTCGTTACACTACTTTATCCCCCTGATACATTTTTATATTCTTCAAGAGATTCGCGGTTGTGTTCCATGCAGTATTCAGCCTCTTATTTCCTGGACATAACTTGCATTTTACGGTCGCGCTCTTCTCCTTCTGCTCTACAAAATCCAAATAATGTGCACATGAACTGTCACAGTAAAATTGGTTGCCTTATATAAATCTGTGCCCCACTGACAACACTGCACTCCCTCCTACTGTAAATGCCCCTTTTAAAGGATAATTTCGGTTTATACAGCTTTTACATTGTTTATAGCATGAAGTAGAACAAAATACTCACCCAGAAGGCTTTCCTGATCCAAGCAGTGTTTCAGGAGATATTTAGGTCCAAAATCGTGCAGCGGGTAATGGGATCCATCGGGGCATACAGCGCCGCTCCTAAAACTGCATAAATCGTCTGCATAAACTCCTGTTTTTCACCAATATTCCATTATGGTCCGCTCCAAGTTAGTGCTCTGTTGCAGTAGTGTCACGTCAGACAGCGCTGTTTGGCTGTAATGACCTCTGAACTCACTAAGACTTTGTTTACATTTGTCCCTCAAAGAAAGGACTCAGCTCTCCAGAAAGTACTGCGCATGCGCAGTCGGCTCTCCAAGGAGTACTGCGCATGCGCAGTACTCCTTTCTTTGAGGAGCAAATGTAAACAAAGTCTTCGTGAGTTCAGAGGTCATTACAGCCAAACAGCGCTGTCTGGAGTGACACTACTGCAATAGAGCACTAACTTGGAGCGGACCATAATGGAATATTGGTGAAAAACAGGAGTTTTGGATGATTTATGCAGTTTTAGGAGCGGTGCTGTCTATGCGGCCCCCGATGGATCCCATTATACGGACGTCCGCTGCACAATTTTGGATCTAAATATCTCCCGAAGCACTGCTTGGATAAGGAAAGCCTTCTGGGTTAGTATTTTTTTCTACTTCATGCTATAAACAATGTAAAAGCTGTATAAACCGAAATTATCCTTTGAAAGGGGCATTTACAGTGGGAGAGAGTGCAGTGTTGTCAGTGGGGCACAGATTTATATAAGGCAACCAATTTTACTGTGACAGTTCCATCAGCCCTGACCCGGAAGAGATAGCGAGTAGTTGCTCGTATGGCCACCGTTTAATCTACTGGTGGTAATAAAAAGAAATCAGCCTAAATAGTAATATTTTGGTTGCTCTATATGCAGTCATTGTAAAAGTAACGATTGTGGCGTTTCATTTGTAACTCTAGTTTAACTACTAATCAAGGAGGAGTAGTGCCGTTACACTACTCGTTCCTATCAAAAGTAATTTTACTACTTGTAACGTTCGTTACTTGTAGTTATATACCCAACTCTGTGTGCCACCATACTTGCTGCACTGTCCACTGTATTCAAGCATTTCCCCCTGAACTTATAGTATCATTTCATTATTGTTTCAACAACATCATGATGACTTAGTTTTGTGCATCTTGTTTACAGGAGACTCACTTGAGCTGCTGGACTTCCCTGTAAGTACATGGCTTCATTAAGCTGTTCAAGAATGCTCTTGTACTGCAGGTCATTGTACTCATATCGTTCCCCAAACACCAGACAGCAGATGATGTTGGAAACAGCACTGTTTATCAGTGACTTGGCATCAAAAGGCTGGCCTGTAAAATGGAAAATGATATGATATGGTCTCAGGTGTGTCAAAGGCTAAGATATGTTGAATTCTGATGAAATGAACAGAGAAGTAATGGAGAAACACAGGACAGCACAGTGACTATTTCAGAGTTTGTCAAAAAAAAGAAGAAGAAATGTTTAGTACCTTGCTGCGTGGAAAAAGCCTCAGTGAGATAGTGGCACTCCTGTTGGATGGATGGCTCCAGGCTCTTCTTGCCTAAACCAAAGTTTCTGAGTGTGTGAAGAGCAAATCTCCTCTGATGCTTCCATGGTTCACCATTCGATAACACCAGACCTTTTAGAGACAATAAAAAGTTGTTGGACTGAAAATAAGGAGGGATTAGAGTTTTGCTACCAGCTCAGTCACAAATAATCTGATGATACCACCCAAGTAGTAAGTGATAGTTACATAATATAAAACCAGTACCTTTGTTCCCAAACGCTGCATCAAACAGTGGTATGACTGGGCGATCTGAGTAGTCCTCTCCTTTTTGGACCAGGGCCTCTTTCACAAGCTTGTAGCCATTAATGACCACAACTCTCCCACCCAAGAGCCGCAGGCTGAAGACATTTCCATATTTCTCTGCAAACTGAGCACACAGGCCAGACAAGAGTTCAGGGGGAAACTATAGCAGTGCAAAAACCCAGCTGGATGGTGCTGACCATCATTTCAGGATTTAACTGCTTTTTGAAGTTGTATATTCTGCTTTGCATAAATACTACAAGAGATGCATCAAAAATGATAACTCCACCTTGATTGTACATTTAATTTTTTGCGCAACACCTTATACTAAGGATAAAGTGTCTTCATCCATAAAGTGTAGTTTTAATGTGATACCTTATCAAAAAAAAAAAAACTAAAAATTAATTTATAACTTCAGAGCTTGTTACAGGGAGTAAAAAGGACTTAACATTTAGACGCACAAATGATATCAAGTATGTTCGGTAAGTCAGCTTTGCTGTGGACATGCATTCATAATGTGCACAAGTGAGTCATAGGCATTATATATTAAATCTCAGAAACTTTACAGTCAGAAACTTGTTTACTGCCGGTTTTTGACAAACCTCAGCAAACTGCAGGTGGATCCTCCTGGTTTTGACCCGAAGCAGGTCACCGATCAGCGGGAGAGACCACGGTCCAGGAGGAAAGTTTGGAGGCACCCTGTTCTTCAGAATATCAGCCAACACCACAAAAACACAGAGAAATATAAAAACACTTCTGCCGTCTATCCACTCAAACCCCAGTAAACTTTGTATCGTCTCCATTATCTCCCCTTTCCAGCCTCTCTGTTTGATTCACAGTGTTAATAAGGACTGAGAGGCTCTGCACTCAGCGTGTGTAAGGTCAGTCAATAAAAAACCCAAGATCAAAGTTTACAGCAAGTCTGATATGTTTTTAATCAGCATTTCTGTCTTGGAATCACTACCTTCAAAATAAAAGCTTACGACACAAAAAAAGAAAACTGAAATGACACAAATGTGAGAAAACAAGTTGTGTTTTTATTTTTTTCCCCTTTTCTTACTTTTTTTGGTCAAGATATCCATCAAAAATGAATTTGATTTTATGATAAAGTATGTCGAAATGCGAAATGAAATCTGAACTATGAACAATTCATGGATATCCACAACACTACTAAAGATGTCCCTCACCTGCATAATTTACCAAATCTCTCACAGGGGGTAATATTTCTGTGCCGGGCTTGGCATATACTAAAGGTAATTTTACTCTCTGGAGACCATTCAACCAGAAAAGGCTTCAGATTGTTGGCCATGAGCCAGGATGTTAGTTAATGTTCATTATCAGAGAGAACTAGAGTAAGGGTAGCTTACTGTGGGAGTTTTGTAGGAAGTGATGCCAGCTTTAACTGATAAGGTTGTCAGCTTGATGCAGAGGCTGATGTTTTCTGGCAGAAGCACCGGGTTAAGGTAGCATCTGAATGCTACTGGCTGAAGTTGGAGGTGGTGCGTTGACTGTAGCTTTCAAACATTGAAAGCAGCCAGTTTCCAGGTGTAACAGGGTAAAAAATATTATATTATTTGTTTGTATATAACTAAACAAATTAAACCAGTTTATAAGTGTGTGTGTTGTGGAGTCATTTTGTAAAATTTATTTTGAAGTATTTTTATGTGCAGCCACATTTTCTGTTCAGTTTCTTCGTTGGTGTTTGCCCCCTGCCCTCTCCCCTGTTCTGTCATCCTGGGGACAGGTTGGTGTCTGTTGTTTGAGTTCATCATTTTTTTTCCATCCATTTACTCATTTTATGTGCTCCTTTTTGCTTATGATGTGTTTAATGTGTATACTGTGTATATTTGTATTTTATCTGGTTTCTGTTGCCTCCAAATGATATTTCAAAGTTATTTAGCCTAGCTTGCGGCCACATTTTGTGCTAACTTGCCTACAGTTTAAGCTAGCTAAAATGTACATGTATCTGCGCAAGAGTGGAGACGGGCTGCACTGTGTACGTGAAAGCTACTGAGATTCTGGTTGAGTCTGAAATTACTCACTCTTTCCCTGCTCACGACTCACTATATAGTGAATTAGATGTAGTGGATTATACAGTCCACTCAATCAGCTAAATTAAAACAACATTTCGGACACTACTCAGGCACACTCACCAGCCGCTGACAGTGACGTAATAACTCGCGTCGCCCACTGACGGCCGGGGATTTGTAGTTGTAATTTTTCTTTAACAGTGCAAAACGGTATTTATTTCAGTGATAACTAATATTATACTCAGCGTATTGTCCTTTAACAGCAAAATGTAATGGAAAGATTAATTACTCCTTATTTAAAAACAAACAAACAAAAAAACAACAACATATATTTGTGCAGCATTTATGTTGATTTTGAGGATTACAAGGTCCAGTGAATGCACCACCCGCGGTGAACGGTTTAGCGGTTAACGTCCGTGTTGTCTGTTTCTCTGCTCGAAACTGCGAGACATGGTCCGTCCGAAAGTTAAACAGAGAGCTAAGTGTTATTTCATTCTGGCAGTTTTTAATGTTGTTTCATGCTATCAGTAATCATTAATCATGCAATCAGCTATTACTTCTGTTTGAACCGCAATGCATGATGGTCAGGGGCGGAGTGGGACTCATTTTCAGCCCTGGAATTTCATACCTCACACCGGCCCACTTTATATCATGATCTTTTGTATTAAAATAATGTAATTATAACTTTACATGTTAAGAGTGCTGACAAGAAAAAAATATATCCTGTGACTGAGGGTGAGCAAAGTAGTCAAAACTATCAACAGACTCATCTTCATCTACCTCATCCCTAACTTGTGGTTCAGGGTGCTGCTGAGCTGCTGTCTCTGAAATCAGTTTCGGAGTAGACTCTGCTCTCCCTTTCACACTTCCTCCAGGTTCCATAAACTCACCTAAACCTATGCAATAAGAATCAATGATAATAAACAATATTATTTTGTTCAGTGGCAAAATATGCAGGTCTATTGCATCTAACATTCATCTTATTCATTTTCAATTGTGTGCTTTATTTACCATCTTACTTTTGATGATAAAAAGGGCAACTACTAATATTTGGGCACAGAAAGTGATTATATTAGAGCTGATGCTTGCCTGTTCACACACTCTGTTACAACAGCTCACCTGTTTCTCCAAAACTGACAGCAGCAATCCCTTCCTCATCACTGTCCCCTATGTCTTCCTTTGACATTAAATCACATTTTAAAAATTAGTCAATAGTCAGCCTTCTGGTCATTTCAGGTCAATTTCATTATTAGTGCTGAATCATCAAGCATCAATTATCTCAGGGCAATTTTCATATAGTGTAGGTCTACACTACAGGCTGATATTCATTCTAATATTCACTCAGTGAACAATCCTACCTGCCCACTCTGCACCTGTGGTGGGCTCATAGCTGGTTGGTACTGCTGCATCTCACTTCTGAGGGGCTCGAGACAAAGTTTCACCAGTTATGTGGTGTCGTCTCATCACATGGTGCAAGCTGCATTTTATTCAACATCTTGCCTTACTAGTTTCGCCATCCTCTGCTGTTTCAAACTGCGAGCTCGTTGATGTTTTATTTTAAAAAAAACAGCTATTTTTGCGCATTTTGGTGTAATTTTCCTGCGCTTTCCTTTTTTATTTATTTCTAAGCTTCTCCGCGCCACCCTTGCCCTTTTGATCCATCTGGTTGGCAGTAGCTACGAGCTGGCTCGTTGCACAGACTCCGACTGGCGGAGCTAATTGTTTTTAGCCTGCACGAAAGAGCTGTTACATCAGGGTGCATCTGAGAAAAAAAAAAAAGAGCTGCTGATGGAGACGGCCCACGGAGACAGCGGTAATAGCATTTAGGTAACACTCATTCAGGGCCACGAATGAACACCAAACCAAAAAATTATGATAATATTAAAAAATGTATATTACCTCCGGCCCTCGAGGCCCAAACTTCAGGCCGGCCCAGCGGGAATTGTCCCGGTCCCCCCGATTAGCCACTCCGGGTATGATGATGGTATATATTACTCATATAATAGTGAGCATCGCTAATACACTAATTTTCGAAATGCATTGTGGGATACATTAAGTGGACAATATAGGGATTGACCGTGCTCACTCAGATTTCGGACAGCACGACAAAATGGTGTATTATCGGCATTGAGGGTGATTTCGGACACATGCAGCCTCTGTCTAAGTCGTACAGAATAAATACTGTGAGAGACAGAGCAAGATCCTGGTCGGTCATCTATCAACTGAAGAAATTGGATGAGTCTTGCAAAAACCACAGTAAAAGACATTTGAAGCTGCTTTCCGTGAGTTGTTGGCAGAAGCTTAAGTAGGATTGGAGGTAGGTCTGAGGGCTTACACTGGATCATCAGGCGGTCCATGAACTCATAGAGGTTTTTTGCATTTCATGCTGGTGGCACAGTAAAGGTGTCTTTAAGCCAAGGGCCACCAACATTGTGCCTAGGGTGCCCACAAAACACACATCAGGCGCTTGCCAGGCATGTTCTAAAAAACAGTACTGGTCACAATGGAGCTACTCTCAGAAATGCTTCCTACCATCATTGCAGTGTAAATCATTAATATTAATTGTGGAATATCTAACATTTACATGTGAGCGGTCTCTTCACAGAGTATAACTTTTTCAACTATTATTATTGTTATTAAAAAACGATCTGTGAATTTTCGTTCAGGAAATTTGTTTCAGACAAAAAGCCCTCCCAACCACTCATTTCCCTTAAGGTAGCCCTTGGTCTCAAAAAGGTTGGTGACCCCTGCTTCAAGCATTTCACTTTTCACAACACAACCAGTCAGATTGTTGTGGAGTTTATGGTTAATGTTTAGACTGTGGTCCACTAACTACACAGCTTCATTACCTAAGTCAAAGTCAAGATAAACCTAACCATTTGTTACACTAAAACATGTGAAAGTCTCAGTCAGATTATTGACTATTACTTTATTTTGTTTGCGATCAGATTTCATAAAAGACAAGAAAGCTCATCAGCTGACTTCAGATAACTCATGTACCAAAGTGCAGTATTCAAGTAAATTTACTGAGAGATGTTACTGTCCACCACTGGTCTTAGACAGGATTTGTGCTATGTCAACAAACCTGGTGTGAAGACCACTTGAAACATAGGCTGTTGCCTCTGTAGAGGAGGTCCACTGGTCTATTGAGTATTTTACACAGTATTGAATCAGCATAACATTACACAGAAGGTTAAAGTCACACAAAACACAATGACCACAGATTTGTGTTGTGATGCAAACTGTTGCTTGTGTTGTTTAAAATAACCACTGATTTATAACTGTATTTCATGGAGCCTCTAAAATCTCATAAAGCAACAAAACAATAATTTACATGTTGTAACTATATATAGATACTTTTTCTATAAACAAAGGTTTCATTGTGCAAACAATCAAAATCATTAAATTGATTTTGGGACTCCAGGAGCTCCACAGTATTTGGAGTAAAAGCACCTCACTTTTTCCCTTTGTGATAAAGAAAACACCATTTAATTGTTTAAAACTGGATTTCAAAATGTTAGGATTAACAAAGAACTTTGAAGCAGTCTTAGTGAGCAGTTTTTTTTTTTTTTTTTTAAAACAAACAAACATTTTCTATCTTTTTTTTTTCTTGAATTAAAATTTCACATGTAGTTGACTTGTTTCTAAAAATGTGTCAAACCTTTACAAAGCCATGACGTGATAGATGCTTAAGACACCAGTTTATTTTCTTTTATTAAAAACCCAATTTGTGTTTATTTGGGTTAGATAGAAACACTTGCCCTCAGTTAAAAACTGCAAACACATTTTATATACTTTAATTCTTACTGAAAAATCTCTTTCAACAAAATTTAACTCTTTTTGAAGTGTTGGTGGTTTATCGTGGTACAGCACAGAGGCGGTACGGCTTGGGACTGCGTGTGAACCCCAACATAAACTCCAGACTGGGCTGCTCTCCATCACATGGAGACAAGGAAAACCTCTGAAGGAGGCTGGTAAAAAAGAGGAACAACTCCATCCTGGCAAGCTGCTCCCCGAGACACACACGCTTCCCTGAGGATACACAAATTGACAGATGAGTTTTATTAACATCATCTTTAAAGGACTCCTACTTAACCATAAACTACTGCTGCAGCTTTTAATGAAGAAGAATAAAGTGACTGACCTGCTGAAAAAGGAAGGAAAGCCTCTCTCTTCCTGAATTGACCGTCTTGGTCCAGAAAATGTTGAGGGTTGAAAGTGTGTGGAGTTTCCCACATCGACTCATCACTCAGGACAGAGTTTAAAGTAGGCAGGATGATGGTGCCCTGTGGCATTCATAAAAGTAACATTTTAAGACATTTTTCATAGTGTGATTGTTTAGGGATTTCTTTTTAGACAAGAGAAAATGAAATGGAGTGAAATAGAAAAGAACAGAAATATGACTTTAAGGGTGGCAACTTAATGATAAGAAAACTTTCTGAATACTATAAATAAAAAAATAAGAACAAACAATGACTGATTATTAAGAAACTGTTTGTTTACAGCCTGAAACCTGCATCAGTGAAGCAAAACGCAATTTAAAAGTTTCAAAAAGGAGGACACTGAGTATCTTCAGCTACATGACAGATAACTAACTATGACTAAAGTGTTCATGTGTGTAACTCATACCGGACCTTGGGAATCATGTACTTGTCCAGGGTGGTGTCCTTGGTCGTCATGTGAAACACATTCAGGGGGATGATGTTGGCCATTCTCTGGATCTCATGGATGACTGCATTAGTATAGGGCAGGTTTTCTCTGTCACTCATGGAGGGCAGTCTGGATGGACCAACAACTGTGTCTATTTCAGCCTGGACTCTTTCTGTAAACAGTAAACACAGAAAATAACAAAAGTTATTGCACAGCAGAGATTGTATTACTGACTGAGAAACATCTTTCACATATTTGCCGTCCTGACCCAGAACTGTAGTGGTTACTTGCATGGCTTTGGTATGGGTACTTTACAGCTCAAACAGGAGTGACCATTGACTTTAAAGTCACAGAGTGAATTGTGGACCAGGACACTGAAGTTGAGGAGCGGGAACTTAAAGGGATAGTTCAGTTTTTTTGAAGTGGGGTTGTATGAGCTCTATGTGACCACTAAGGACATTAAATACAGTAGAAAGTTGTCTCCTCTCCTTCAGTAAGACACAAACTGTTATCGATGGTGACGAGGAAATACACGCTAACAGGGACAGACGGTACCAAATTCAAAGGCTATTTTCTCTGCCTACAAGAACTAAAATCAAAAAGTAATACCACAGTTTATTTCCGACTCTATCTTGATGTCCAGTGTCCGCGGATGTTTCCTCTGTATTCCTTTCAGTCGCCATCTGTAGCAGCTCTTCTTCTGTGTAGCTACTTCGGTTCATGCAGGTAGCCTTTTGGTTCCAAAGTGAATGAAACTTCATTGTCGCTGTCATAGTCACTCATTTTGAATTTCCTACGCTGCCTCACAATCCTTAGAGTACAAACAAAAGAATTACGATACTTGATCAAACTTCCACGAGGCTAAAACCAGCGCCCGAAGCACAGCTTGTTTACATTCCCTACAGCTGAAAGGAGGAGGGGGGACGGAGCGCACTAGGGCTGCGCGGAAGGACACATGACCAGTTAGTTAGGTCTGGATAAATGTTTATATTTCCGAAGACTTAATGCACTTAAAAAATATTTTATGTAGTGTACTCTTAAACTGTGGTATTACTTTTTGATTTTAGTTCTTGTAGGCAGAGAAAATAGCCTTTGAATTTGGTACCGTCTGTCCCTGTTAGCGTCTATTTCCTCATCACCATTGATAACAGTTTGTGTCTTACTGAAGGAGAGGAGACAACTTTCTACTGTATCTCATGTCCTTAGTGGTCACATAGAGCTCATACCACCCCACTTCAAAAAAAACTGAACTATCCCTTTAAAGACTTGTATGAAAAGTGTTTTTTCTTATAATAATCAATACAACAAAAGAAAAGATCTGAGCTTGGCTGTACATATGGTCTAAAGCTGTGAGCTCATATGGAAATGTGAGCCACCCCCACCCAGACCTAGTAAGCTCACTTTCAGCCTAAAGCAGTGGCCGTATTGAGTTTCACCATTTAACAGGAAGTTCAAATAGTCCAACAGCCTCTAATTTACATCAGAGTCAGGATTGGGTTTTATTGCCAAGTATATTTACACATACAGGGAATTTGACTTGATGTGTTTGTAGCCAAGTGAATATTTATTTTATTTTGAAATATTTTGTAATTTTATTTTGTGAACTTCTTCAAAACTTTAATTTAAATTCTGCACAATTTATCAGTGAAGAGAGTATTTTTATGCACCATGACCTTATATATGTATTCTAATGTAATGTAAATACGTTTTTGTGTTCCTGTTATTGTTGCATTGGGGGTCTATTTTTAGTGTAACACCCACTCACACACGAACGTGGCGTAGCTGCACCTTCGCGGCAAAAGTTGTGCAGCTACTGATCTGGTAAGACGTCTATTAACATCCTCCTCCCTTTTGTTAAGCTAATTCGGTCAAAAAACGTTTTAATCTGCCCAAAACCTTATCTTATACGTGTGTTTGGTTATTAAAATTTGTCGCTAAAAGCAGTCGTAAACGTTGTAACGTTGAGATTGACGACGGGTCTGTGTGTTTATGATCTGCAGCAGGAGAGGGAGGGAGACTCTGCCACTGTGTGTTTGTGTGTGTGTGTGTGTGTGTGTGTGTGTGTGTGTGTGTGTGTGTGTGTGTGTGTGTGGGTGTGTGTGTGTGTGTGTGACTTTCCCCTGTGCTCCTTTCAGGTATGTTTAAACTGTTGTTTGTTACTCTATGTATTGAAAATGAAAAGTTGAAGTGTTATTGATGGATAAAAAAGACAGAGATATGTTTTTATATTGTTATATTTTTGTAAAGATGCACTGTTATACCAAAAAAGTTTTTCCTGGGATTCCCCTCATTTCTCCTCAGTCCTCTCTTCTCTCAGCAGTCCTGAGACCTCTGGATTTCTCTTCAAGTACTAGAAGCAAAGCTACTAGTTGTTTGACTGAGGAAGTGTAATTTTGGAAGTTTGAGATGCAGGGCAAGTCCAACCTCATCTCATATCATATTAAGAGGAAACTGAAATTCAGGACTGTTGTTTTTCTGAGTGTTGACTTTTCTACCTCTTGTGAAGACATCAAAACAGAAACAGGCTCTGAGAACCCTAAAACCCCCGGCACACACCACACCTAGATGTGTGAGGCTGAAAGGAACTACGTCATGCTGCTTGCAGCTCTGATAGCTTAAATTGGCCTCACTTTAATTATTGATCAAATGTAAGATTGTGCTAAGATGCTCACACAATAAACAGACAGGAAATGCACAGCACACCTTGTATCTGAGGGTAGTAGATCATGTAGAGCAGTCCCCAGTGTAAAGTTGTTGTAGTGGTTTCAGTTCCAGCACCGAACAGGTCCAGAGTGCAGGCACACAAATTCTCAATATCAAATCCAGATTCTTTGTCCTCATTCTATCAACAACATAAAATGTCAGTGTTGAGTATATTTTTGAATATTCCACAACAAATACAACATTGGATTAAAAAAAAAACAACCTTTCCCATTTCTCCAAGGAAGCAATCGATGTAGTCTCTCAGTGAAGATGGATCAAAGCTTTCTTTGTGTTCTTTAACTTTGATTTCTACAAAACTGGTTATAGTTCTTATCAAACGTAAAAGCCTCTGGTGAGGTCCAGGCAGCCATTTCATCAGCCAGGGTAGTGAGTTGTAAACCTACAGAGTAATGAGAGTCAATACAGTAGAAAAATACACGAAAATTTCCTTTCCATGAAAAATTATTTCCTATTAACTAAGTTTTTAAACACTTTCAAAAAAGGGCTCAATAACAGAGCCACTGGAAATGACTTTAACAGAGATGAATGTCCAACTGCAACCAATAGAAAAGAATATGATTACAAACATTTCATCAAAGTTTCTGTCTGGCTTTAGGTCATTTCTCAACAATCAGGGATCCTGTGGCCTATTTCGAAATTAATGCTTTTTATTCTTTTTAGATATATAATAGAAGATGTCAAACCCTCTCTTCTCAACTACAATTTATTTAATTGATAGTAAAAACAAAGTTGTATTATCACAATGTAGGAAATTGAATCACCATCCCTTTATGTGTGTGTTGAATATAACAAGGGTGGGGCTAACAATACTGTGTCCACCTGACTGTTATCAGGTATGAACCATGATTATTACCTAACCCTTTTAGTACAACACACAAACACACACACACAAACACACACACACACACACACACACACACACACACACACACACACACACACACACACACACACACACACACACACACACACACACACACACACACACACACACAAAATAAAAAAGGAAACATTTTATTCTTTGCCTTCCATATGCCATGTGCCACCATACTTGCTGCACTGTCCACTGTATTCTAGCATTTCCCCCTGAACTTATATTATCATTTCATGTTTGTTTTAACAACATCATGATGACTTAGTTTTGTGCATCATGTTTACAGGAGACTCACCTGAGCTGCTGGACTTCCCTGTAAGTACACGACTTCATTAAACTGCTCAAGAATGCTCTTGTACTTCAGGTCATTGTACTCATATCGTTCCCCAAACACCAGACAGCAGATGATGTTGGAAACAGCACTGTTTATCAGTGACTTGGCATCAAAAGGCTGGCCTGTAAAATGGAAAATGATATGATATGGTCTCAGGTGTGTCAAAGGCTGAGATATGTTAAATTCTGATGAAATGAACAGAGAAGTAATGGAGAAACACAGGACAACACAGTGACTATTTCAGAGTTTGTCGAAAAAAAAAAAAAAAGAGAAATGTTTAGTGCCTTGCTGTGTGGAAAAAGCCTCAGTGAGATAGTGGCACTCCTGTTGGATGGATGTCTCCAGGGTCTTCTTTCCTAAACCAAAGTTTCTGAGTGTGTGAAGAGCAAATCTCCTCTGATGCTTCCATGGTTCACCATTCGATAACACCAGACCTTTTAGGGACAATAAAAAGGTGTTAGACCGAAAATAAGGAGGGATTAGAGTTTTGCTTCCAGCTCAGTCACAAATAATCTGATACCACCCAAGGTTTATACTAACTAGTAAGTGATAGTTACATAATATAAAACCAGTACCTTTGTTCCCAAACACTGCATCAAACAGTGGTATGACTGGGCGATCTGAGTAGTCCTCTCCTTTTTGGACCAGGGCCTCCTTCACAAGCTTGTAGCCATTAATGACCACAACTCTCCCACCCAATAGTCGCAGGCTGAAGACATTTCCATATTTCTCTGCAAACTGAGCACACATGGCAAACAAGAGTTCAGGGGGAAACTATGACAGTGCAAAAACTCAGCTGGATGGTGCTGACCATCATTTCAGGTTTTAACTGCTTTTTGAAGTTGTATATTCAAGATGCAAGATGCAAGAGATGCATCAAAAAGGATAACTCCACCTTGATTGTACATTTAATTTTTCGCATAACACCTTATTCCAAGGACAAAGCATCAATAAAACGTGGTTTTAATGTGATACTTTAACAAAAAAAAGCCACTTTAATTTATAACTTCAGGGCTTGTTACAAGAAGTTAAAAGTCTTTACATTTAGACTCACAAATGATATCAAGTATGTTCGGTAAGTCAGCTTTGCTGTGGACATGCATTCATAATGTGCACAATTGAGTCATAGGCATTATATATTAAATCTCAGAAACTTTAACAGTCAGAATCTTGTTTACTGCTTGGTTTTGACAAACCTCAGCAAACTGCAGGTGGATCCTCCTGGTTTTGACGCGAAGCAGGTCACCGATCAAAGGGAGAGACCACGGTCCAGGAGGAAAGTTTGGAGGCACCCTGTTCTTCAGAATATCAGCCAACACCACAAAAACACAGAGAAATATCAAAACACTTCTGCCGTCTATCCACTCAAACCCGAGTAAACTTTGTATCGTCTCCATTATCTCCCCTTTCCAGCCTCCCTGTTTGATTCACAGTGTTAAAAAGGACTGAGAGGCTCTGCACTGAGCGTGTGTAGGGTCAGTCAATAAAACAAGCAAGATCAAAGTTTACAGCAAGTCTGATATGTTTTTAATCAGCATTTCCGCCTTGAATCACTACCTTCAAAATAAAAGCTTACAACACAAAACAGAAAACTGAAGCAACAGGAATGCGAGAAAACAAGTTGTTTTTATTTGTTTTTCTTTTCTTTCCTTTTTTTTGGTCAAAATAGATATCCAACAAAAATTACTATGGGTTACTATGATTATATGATTAAGTGTGTTGAAATGTGAAATGAAATCTGAACTATGAACAATTCATGCATATCCACAACACTATTAAAGGTTCCCCTCACCTGCATCCATCGATCCATCCATCCTCTGCCGCTTATCGGGGGTCGGGTCGCAGGGGCAGCAGCCTAAGCAGGGAAGCCCAGACTTCCCTCACCCTAGCTAGCTACTACACAATACGTTTGGGTCTACCAGGTCTGACCAGCATCTTCCCCCACCATCGGCGCCAACTCACCACCAGGTGGTGATCCGTTGACAACTCCGCCCCTCTCTTTACCTGAGTGTCCAAGACACGAGACCGCAAGTCCGATGACACAAGTACAAAGTCGATCATCAAACTGGGGCCTTGGGAGTCCACATATGGACACCCTTATGCTTGAACATGGTGTTTGTTATGGGCAATCTGTGACGAGCACAGAAGTCCAGCAACAAAACACCATTTGGGTTCAGACCGGGGGGGCTGTTCCTCCCAATCATGCCTCACTGTCATTGCCGAGCGTTGAAGTCCCCCAGTAGGACAAGGAAATCCCCAGATGGAGCACTCCCTCCAAGAACACCAACAAGGGTGGATACTCTGAACTGGTAGTTGGGCCATGGCCACAAACAACAGTCAGGATCCGTCCCCCCACTTGAAGGCGGAGGGAGGCTAGCTACCCTCTCGTCCACCGGAGTGAACTCCAATGTGCAGGCACCGAGCCTGGGGGCAATGAGTATCGCTACACCTGCCCGCCGCCTCTCACCATCGGCAACTCCAGAGCGGAATAGAGTCCAACCCCTCTCGACAAGGCTGATTACGGAGCCCTTGCTATGTGTCGAGGTGAGGCCAACTATATCTAGCCCAAATTTCTCAACCTCGCGCACCAGCTTAGGCTTCTTCCCCACCAGAGAGGTGACATCCACGTCCCTAGAGCTAGCTTCTGCAGCCGAGGATCAGTCCGCCAAGGTCCGTGCCTTTGGCTGCCACCCAACTCACAATACATCCGACCCTATTGCCCCTCCTGCAGGTGGTGAGCCCACAGGAAGGGGGTCCCATGTTGCCTTTTCGGGCTGTGACCAGCCGGGCCCCATGGGAGCAGGCCCGGCCACCAGGCGCTCGCCATCGAGCCCCACCCCCATGCCTGGCTCCAGGAGGGGGCCCCCATAATGCATAATTTTCCAAATGTCTTACATGGGGTAATATTTCTGAGTCAGGCTGGGTATAAACTCAGGGGAGTTTTACCTTCTAAAGACCTTTCAACCAGAAAGAGTCTTTGATTGTTGGCCATGAGCCAGGGTGTTAGTTAATGTTTACTATCAAAAAGTCAGTGAAAAAGTAAGATCAAAGTTTACAGCAAGTCAGATATGTTTCAATGAACGTTTCCGGTTTAGGTGCACTACCTTCAAAAGAAAAGCTCAGGACACAAAAAAGTAAAAGTGACTTCACCATCCCTCCCAAAACAACTTTTTTTGGTTGGTGTGTACGTTACTTCCTGTGCTTCCGGAGCCAGCCTCAAGCAGACACTCTAGAAACAGCAGATTTTAGCACTTCTGAATTGTCTCATATTCTAAGACCAGAGGTTGCCGCTTGGTAAAACTCCTACCATACCATTTTAAAATCTATACAATCATGATTAAAAACCCCAAGAAACTGGCTAACCAGAGCCTCCAAGAGCCAAGAGAGACTCCTCACAAGCAATCCCTCCACATGGCAGGGAGGGATGTGGAGGAATTGCTTGTGAGGAGCTGTAGCCTCACCTGCTGTCTATTATCTCTGGTGAGCTCCTTCCAGCCTCTGATTGGCTCTCCCCTCATGGTCCCAATGCCCCTCTACTACATTTACTTATAACAGAGTAAACATAGTGCTACTTTATTCTGAGTAATTTGCTGCTTCTTTATTTGTGACATAGCAGTTTTTGGCCAGCTCAATAGCAAATGTTTAAATGTCATCTTCTGTCACATTCAAAGGTTGTTAACCAGGGAATCTCCTTGTATCTTAAAGACTTTACTTGATACTTATCTACAACGACTAACTATCTCTGGGGCATTTCTCCATCAAGAGTCCAGAATGCCATTTTTCAACAGAGTCCTGTTGGGCTAACAACAATCCACGAAGACCCATGTAAAATGCTGAAAAACACTTTTAACAATTACAAAAAGTAGTGATGTTACGAGGTGTGCCGAGGCTTTGAAGCGTGTACTGATTAATGGAGGGGGCATTTCTGCGAAGCGTGTGTCGAGGCTTGTTTCATTAGGGGGAGGAGCCAGAAACAATGACGTCTGAAGCCTCGCTGCCCCACTGCACCACATGACTGCTTCGGAAAGTAGTTCAGAGCTTACCGCAAAGTTTGACTGCAACATAAGCCCATCAGGCTCTATTCAGAATGTAGGCTTTTGATAGAGAGTTGCGGTCAGTCTGGATACTAGAGTTTGGATAGCGTTTATAGTTCGAAAATAGTTTGAAACAGTTGAGAAACTTTTATTTCTGAATGAAAATAAGTAGAATCTCTACTGTACTGTTTATTGCCCATATAAGCATATTCAGTGCCTCCTCGTTCCACAAGCACTTTCACTGTACTCTGCCTGTTTAAGCTCATGCAATTTTCCTACCACCAAACCTGTAATTAAACTGCCATATCATTTATACTCCCATCTTGTGGAAATTTACACACACAGGAAATTAAAGAATTTTGTATTATACAAATATACGATCATTTTGTAAAATTAATTGGTTGTAATTTTTAAAGAAAAATATTTTTGTAATTAACAGTCATTGACAATCAGTGGCTTAAAGAGGAAATGAGCAGAGGAGAGCCAGGAGCACAGAAAGAGACAGCTGTTTTATTTACTTCTTGATAATTGAATAATGAGCACAAAATTAAGTTAACAAAGACAACTAAAGCTCAAAAATCCTACAAGAAGAGGCAGCAGTGAAGCAGTCCCTAAACCAAATGCCCACATTACTGTACGCTGCAGAGCATTTTAAGGTGTGGACCAGACATAACAAACTCACAAAAAAAACCTAATTCCTTTTTTGTTATTTAGTCATTTGTCAAGGGGGTGTGTGTGCCACTTTGCTATATACAGTACAACCACCAGCTCAGAAGCACGTTTGTACTCTGACCCTGCCCGCTATGCCTTTAAGTCACCTTTCCTGTAAGGCAAGTTGTGTGAGGTCTCTAACTAAGACGACTACTCAAGTGTGAAATCAGGTTTAACTGACTTTTAAAAACCACTCGACAGAAGAACAGCAGAGACTTGCTGCTGTTTTCTTTCTCTCTGGGACAATGTGGCTTTATAATTTTTTACTTGGTTTTGACCTCAAGGGGCTATTCATGTTCCTTTTTGTTTTCATAATACTAGCTGACTACATCAAACATCGGAGTCCTCCGAATTTCCCTCCTGGGCCATTTTCGTTGCCACTTCTTGGGCATATCCTGAGTATGGACAGTAAACAACCTCACGTTTATTTCTCCAAGGTAAAGTTTTGCCAAACATTGTGTGGAGATGTATGTTAATATATATATATATATATATATATATATATATATATATATATATATATATATATATATATATATATATATATATATATATATATATATATATCTGTGTGTGTATATATATATGTGTGTGTGTGTGTGTGTGCAAGGCGCCAATTGTAAAGTTGCACACACTACAGATAACATTTCTCAACATTTAGCTCTAAAACATCTGTTTTTATGCAGATTTAGAGAATTACTTGTGAAACTGTTTGTCAGATTTTATATTTAAATGTTAAATGTTTAATCGCAATGTTTAATGTTAAATGTTGTATATAAATGTTTTAAATAATAACTAATTCTAAATATTTAGCTATGTTTCTAAACATTTATTTTTTATTCGAAATCTTTGACTAAGATTTCTAAATTTTTAGCTGAAACCAAACAGTTTTCTAAGACTTATAAATCTTAGGCAAATATTTCTAAAGATAAGTCTAAATAGTTATCTAAGATTTCTAAACCTTTAGCAAAGAGTTATAAATATTTGCCCAATTTTTTAAATATTTAGTGAAGATTTTTAAACCTCTAGAAAAGATTTCTAAATATTTAGCGAAGATTCCTGAATATTTAGCAAAGATTTCTAAATATCTAGTCAAGATTTCTAAATATTTAACAAAGATTTCTAAATTTTTAATCAAGATGTCCTGCTGGAAGCACCTTAATGAAAGTTTGAGGAAGCAACCCAGCAGAGCAGATTTTTAAGAATGTCAAAAACAGACAGCTAAATTAGCCTTTAGAAAAGACACATACCAAGTGCTGTGATGGCATTGTTGAAGATCCTATATTTAGAAATATTTGCTCAAGATTTAGAAATTGACTAAATGTTTAGAAAGCTATATTTAGAATCGGGACATTTACTCACAACATTTATACGTAGCATTTAATCTTTAGATATAAATTTAACATTTAGATAACTCATTTATTTAATAAATATTTCTCTAAAAAAGTGATTGTTTTAGAGCTAAATGTGGAGAAATGTTGTTATTTGCAGTGGCAACTTTAAAGTCAGCACTCCATAGGTGCAATGGCACATAAGTTAACTATTATAAACCTGCTAACTTATTTTGTTAATTATCTTCTAACCAGGAAAGTAGGTAACACATGTTTTGAGTATGTTTTCATTCATTTGTGTCAGTCTTGATCAGCTAAATTTCTTGGATCTGTAATGACTTCACAGTTCATCACAACTTGGTTTAAAGCCAGGGTGGAGGCCTCTGTGAATAATAAACACATGGTTCTGCAAAGAGAATAAATGAAGGACGTTTTTCTGGTTCTTGTGACCGAATAGGAAAAACTGTTTTGTGTGTGATTCAGAAGCACTTGTCTATTTATGTGTTGTCTGCAGCTGGCTGACACTTATGGGAAGGTGTTCAGTGTTCGTCTTGGTGGGGAAAAGATGGTTGTACTGTCTGGCTACAAGGCAGTAAAGGAAGCCATCATCACACAAGCTGAGAACTTTGTGGATCGACCGAGTGATGCAGTCCAAGATCGACTTTACTCTGGATCCTCAGGTTGACAAGTCTCTCATGCTCCCAGTTCATTGTGTCCAAAAAACAAATCCCACTGAGCCAGTAATCCTATTTCATCAATGTGCATCTGTCTAGGTGGTCTGTTCATGAGCAACGGAGAAACATGGAAGAGACAGCGGCGCTTTGCCTTGTCTACCTTACGTAGCTTTGGCCTGGGCAAAAACATGATGGAGCAGAGTATCTGTGAGGAGATCAGACACCTGCAGGAAGAGATAGAGAAGGAAAAAGGTGATATAAAAAATGCATTTATATTCACTTATCATAAACAGTATCAGGTCTTCAGTCGTATAGCATTGTCTTACCACGGACTCTTTTCCTGCAGGTGAAACTTTCAACCCAGCAAATGTTTTCAACAAAGCTGTGTCCAACATCATCTGCCAGCTGGTGATGGGGAAGCGGTTTGAGTACAGTGACCACAACTTCCAGCTCATGCTGAAATATCTGACTGAATTTCTGCATCTGGAGGGCTCTGTTTGGAGCTGGGTGGGCAAATTAAATCAAAGCATTGTAGATTGTAACTTTCATGACTTCTCAATGATTTAGAGACTTATCAGAAAAGGAATTTATCGCAAGTGAAACTTTCTCTCCTTTTCCTCAATGTAGATTTATGACTCATTCCCAGCAGTGATGAAGCATTTGCCAGGTCCTCACAACAAAATATTCAGCCACTTTGACGCTCTGGAAGAATTCCTCAATCAGGAAGTACAAAGGCACAAGATGGACCTGGACTGCAACAATCCCCGGGATTATATTGATGCATTCATCATTGAAATGGAAAAAGTATGTAGGAAAAGCACTTCACACTTTGCTCTATGCATCACATTAAAGCCTTTCTCCTCAATCTATCAGTTATTTACTTGTTTTCTTTCTGCTTTTCTTAAACAGCAACAAGAGAACAAGGTGGGCTTCACTGAGACCAACCTAGCCGTATGCTCTTTGGATCTTTTCCTGGCTGGAACAGAGACGACCTCCACAACTTTGCAGTGGGCTTTGATATTCCTCATCAATCACCAAGATGTCCAGGGTAAATACAATAAAATTCACTCTGTATTAGCTGGTTATTTAACAGACTGACATTATAACTGATGACACTTTTCACCCTGCGAATCAATCAATTAATCAATCAATCTTTATTGTATAGTGCCGAATAACAAAAAGATATAGAGGGATTATCAGTCTACGTCATCATAAAGATGCGCATGCATTTCGATTGTAGAAGCAGCATTTAGCTCCGGTCATTCAGATGAGTTAGCGTTTTTTAAACACTAAATTCAACCTGTTACAAGCATCAAAATGTACGGTTTTTCTGTGGACAGCTGTAAAAAACAGTACAACACAATAAAGGCAACTTCTGTCAGATTTAGACCGTTACAGCGCAACCGGTGTTTCGGCATCAATATCGACCATGCCAACTGGTGACTTTCGGCCGATGGCAGATTAACCATAGACTGTATATAGAGTGGACAGCGTGGCTACGCCATTTATCATTGTACGGTTTTGAAGCCATAATACGGCCGTCTCAGGCGCCACCATTGTAGCAGTTTGGAGCCAGATTCTGTGCAAGTTGAGACGATGAGGGATTCTGGGAGAATCTGAGTGGAGCCAGATGACAAAAATAATAATAATTTTTTTTCTTTCAAGAGTCTAATCACTTCTTTGACTCTACCCTCAACATATTTTACAATCCCCGAGAAAAATACACAAGAACAACAACTGTCAATCATCGTTACATAAACCCATTTTTAACCCTGTATAACTAATGAAAACGAAACTTTTCAGAAAAAGAGGACTTGGATACAAGACAGCCAAATAATATCACCACAACAATCGGATGTGAGAAACATTTCTACGAGGTGTAATAATTTTTTAAAGTTTGACCACAGCCCATCTGGAAAGACTGGAAAGCCATATTTTTAAACCTATACTGCAGCCAGCCACCAGGGGGAGCAGTTTTTGTGAAGACCTCACTTCAAGCCGAGCAAGCAGACGTCCATTTTTTTTTAGTCTGTGTTGGCCAAGAGTTACCAGTTAACAGGGTCACACTTTACACTGATACACCAGCAACGTTTGTGTGTGTGTAATTGAATGTGTATTCTTTATCCAACCTCAAAATACTCAAAAGACAGATTTGACTTTGCTTATTCAATAAAAAAGTTGGTTTGGGGCTGAGGTTCTGACCAAACATGGACTCAATATGGACAGTAAATAATGAGTGAACCTATAAAATATGATCAACAGAAACTGATTTTATGACCAAAGTAAAATTAGGGAAAATTATGAAACGATGTTAACACCCTGTTCTGTCACAGTCTGATAAGTGTCCACTGATAATGCAGTCATGAGCATCCAGTGAGAGTTGTTTTTCCTCTCTGGGTACATGCTAGATTTCTCTGCTAAAAACCTCTGCCCACCTAATATCTGTCCACTTGTTGAACTTTTCTGTCCACTCACTGCTGTTTCACAAACCTGGGAGCATTTTACCATCCATCAAAGTGATGACATTAAGTTAAAAAATGTGTTTTTTGGTGGTTAGCTCCTTCACATCGGTTGACAAACCATTATACTCCGCAATGCTTCTCCACCCAAGTTGCATTCGCATCCACCATTGTTTACAAACAAATAATCCCTCTATATTATATGCCTAGGTTCTTTACAGAGGGTGCAGGTTTAGACCTGCTCATGTCATATCACTAACAAAAACCAAACATCAAGACAAGACAAGAAGTCTTAACCCATCATGAGAAGTTAACTTTGTGGCATTTAACAAGTTTCCATGGTGAAGACGAACTTCAATTGCAAAGGCAGAAACCTAAAGCAAAACCAGACTCATGGTAGACAGACATCTGCAGGGGCTGTGTAAGAGAAGGATTGAGAGAAATTGAAAGATTTCTGAATTTTTCTTTTTTTTTTGGTGTAGCAGTGATGATAATGGTAAGTCTGCAATATGAATTTATATGGTCAGTGACTTTAATGAGACATTAAGGTTCGAAGTTAGAGACAGATAAATAGAAGAGAGAGGAACACAGGAGCTTTGGAGGAGTGTCACTTCCCTCACAGTCTAAACCTGTAGCAGCGTAACAAAGAGCTGGTTCAGACCTGAGCCCAATCTCCCACACCACTTTTGGAGACCAAAGGCATAATGAGCAGGCCTGTGTGCTGGGTGCGCAGCTACAGGAAATTAAACAAAGCAAAAAAGTAACTGTTCTTAGATCAAAGTCAGAATTCCTTTTTTTTTTCAGAACTCTTTTAGAATTTAAATTCTGACGTTTTTCTCAAGAAAAATAGTAATAAATGAATTTTTTTCTGTGGCCCTAATACTCTTCTATATAATAATAAGAGGCAAATAAAAATTTCTTTGTTTTCATGACTAAGCTGATTCACTTTGCTTGTTCTTAGCCAAAGTCCAGGCCGAGATAGACAGAGTGATCGGACAGAGCCGCCTGCCCACCATGGCTGACAGACCCAACCTGCCCTACACTGATGCTGTCATCCATGAGATCCAGAGATTTGGAAACATTGTGCCTCTTAATGGGTTCAGAGAGGCTGCCAAGGACACAACATTGGGTGGTTACTTCATCCCCAAGGTGCATTTTTTCATGTCATACCTTGAGTGGTGAAGCTGTAAACTGTAATTGCTGTTTTTATGAAGTATTTCTTGAAGTTGACCAGCAGATCTGGTTTTTAGGGTACAGTTCTGTTGCCGGTCCTGACCACTGTACTGTTTGACAAGACTGAATGGGAGACTCCAGACACCTTCAACCCTGGACACTTTCTCAGCTCTGAGGGGAAGTTTGTGAAGAGAGAAGCTTTCATGCCCTTCTCTGCGGGTAAACTTTTTTTTTCCCTGAATTTAATTTTAATTCAAACTAGAGTTAAAGTTGTTTTATTTTTTTTGTCAGACCACTATGAGTGTTTGTGTTTTTGTCATTTTAGGGAAACGTGTGTGTCTTGGAGAAAGTCTTGCCAGGATGGAGCTGTTTTTGTTTTTCGTTGGTTTACTCCAAAAGTTTACTTTCTCTGTTCCTGATGGAGTTAAGCTTAAGTATGAAGGAGTGGTTGGAGTTACACGTGTACCACACCCATACAAGGTGTATGCTAGGGTGCGTTGAACTAGATAAAATATGAAATATATTAACTATTTGAAACTGCACAAATAGTTATAATGGTTGTTATTTTTTTCCAGTGCAATTATTAAAATGTTCTTATGAAGCTTGTTAATAAAGCCAAAGAGCAGGCGCTCCACACTGACCCTGACTCAGATCCTTGGCCTCTTGGTATAAGGAAAACCTTTATCTCACCACCGCAGAACCAGCAAAGACAGATTTTGTACTTTTCGTAGCTAAAACAAACAGTGTCACAAACAATTAAACATACCTCATAACTCTTTATTTATAAATCAAATGCTTTTAAAGAAGTATAATATTCCAAGGGCTATTTTTCTGTTATCTGGCTTCACCATCCCTCCCAAAAGCTTTCAGCAATGACCCCATGATTACAAATGGACACAAGGTCCATGATGTTTAGGAAGTTTGGAAGAAAAAGGTGACATGTTGGACAAAGGGTGAAAGTTGAGGGTGGAGTGAGATAAAGCCTACAGAGCAGACATGTCAGGACAGATTGCTTGGCATGAAGAAAGATATGGAGGCCAATGATCATAAGGCATCATGATAAGTAAGCACTATCAACAAACAGAGCAAGTACTCCTCAGAACTTGAACCCACTGGTTGGTTTGAGCTGTTTTCTACCACAGAGGCTAAAACATCAATCTTGGTTGGATAACCAAGGTAGATGTTCAACATACTGCTGAGTTAATGAGTAGATGAATGGCAGGCATGCAGATTCTGCCCCTTAGCCATTGGTTTTGCATGTGCACATCTTGTGAAGTGGTGTCCCAGTTTTTTGTAAGATCAAGGGGACGGGTTCAGGGTAAGCTCTTTACACCAAGACAAACCAGGACCTTACTTGACACCAAGGGTTGTGATAACTTTTCCCACAATAAAGATTATTTTTAATTTTTTTTTCCAGATATCCAATCCTTTACTACTCCACCTAAATATTAGACATTTTTTGAATTGTTGGTTGCATTTTGAAATTGCTCGTTATGACCATCTACCGAATGCTGCTATAGTGACAGCTATAGCTAAAAACTGCACCAATGTCAGACCAGGGTGACAAATTTACAGCAAATAGATTTCATTACAATAAACTGTATTTCATGAATGATTAGACAGGTAAGCAGCATTCAGGAGCTGCATCAGTTACAGAAGATGAAAAGCGTATGTTAGCTTGGTATTAGTTTTTCAAATCTCGACTCTCTCATTACTCATGTAATGCAGTACATCTTAGTGAAGTCTGTTTGCTGTGAATTTGTCACCCTAGTCTGACATTGGTTTATCGTCACTTGGAACAATGTGTTTTGTTTGGAAGTGAAAAAATAGTTGCTCTGCCCCAGCTGCCACAATACTTGGAGAAGTGTTTTTACGCCATTCTCGTTGGCCCTTAAAACAGAGGTCAGATGAAGGGAAAGGGTAATGCCGCGGCTGCTCATTTAAATTCGCAAATTCTCAAATTTAAACGAGCACCAAGTCTGTGACGCGCATTGCTGTGCAGGTGGAGTAGAGAGCCCGCTCATTTAAAGGCAGAAAGCCAAAAAGAGCATCTGAAAAAATGAGCTGTGGTTTCAAAAGCATGACAGGAGAGTGTGTGAAAGCTTTGGAGATCACATTCAAGGCCTGCTGCCTCTCCCTGGTAATCCACCTCCACTGGCCCTGCCTGGCTGTTCCCTGCAACCTCATCCTCAACCCCAGAACCCCCGACCCATGTTTCCAGATGTCTCCTTGGGGATAATTAAGGGGTCAAGGAAAGAGAGGACCGCAGAGAACTTCCATCTTTTCCCTGGCTCGGCCCCTGCCCCGCTCCACCCTCCTCTCTATCAGGCTCAAAAACTTTCCAGCTGGATTTGCCCGTGCAGGCAAATCCAGCTGGAAACGAACATTTGGAATTTTCCCCTCCATCTTCTGGCGGGTTGGAGTCAGAGCAGGTGGAAGTTCCCCCCCAACGTCATCAAATCAATGATGTCGTGGGGGAATATCATTGCTGATTGGCTGCCGCAGCGCAGCTTCCCGCAAATTTGCGTCAAAAGTTCAATATTTTCAACTCGAGTGTAGAGGCGTCTGACGCCCCAACGTGCCAACGCTCCAAACATGCTGCCCCAAATGTATCCAACACACTGTCAGTGGTGAATCGGTGTCCAAACACGTCTTTGCATTGACTTTGTATGTAATCTTGGAGCAAATTGACGTCCGGTGAGGCCGTGCCATAAGAGTGACAATTGGGATTGTCCCTAAGCTGTCCCTGTCTGTCAGGCCGGGCAGGGCCAAGTCCCTCTTCTCATATTCATGTAGCACATTTCTTGTCTTTCTGACCACACAAAGTGCTCTTAAACTGCTTTCTTCTGCTCCATGTCACATCCATGTCTGACTTTTTTTTTAATGTCAGTCCATTGAAAACACGCTAGTTGCATGTTTCTAGCTCATCATAACGGAGCGATGCTTCCAGGGTGTGCTGATAACTTCGTACCCAGTGGTAGTCCTAACAAAACTGTTTTTAAAGTGTCAAAAATTAAATCCCTGTATATTATGCTGGCATTCATCAATATGTATCTTATTGATCTTGATCTTATGTAGTAAGTTAAACAAGTTTGATATAATTAAAAAAACCTGAAGACACCAGGAGCTTTCTGCCTGAGCCCAACTGCATTAACTACTCTAACTTCTTCAACCCCTGAATTAAACCTACCCTGCGGTTAAATAAAATCAGTCTGATATTGATTACCGTACCTACTCTTTTTGTTGTTGGTCTTATTCCTTTAACATGATGAGCATCTTAATAAAGTCTACAATTATTATAATACAGATAAGTGAAATGTTCATACTTGGAAACTGAAATTTTCTTGTACTTTGTCATGAAAGGGGTCTCTGATGTCAAGGGAAAGGAGGTGTGTCTGTTCCTGGTTATGTAACCACACTGTCACACACACCTTTGTACACTCTGCTTGAAGTGTGTAGTCACTGTAAAATGCTTATAACAGTCTAAAACCAAGATTCAACGAGCATTGTGCAATCATCAGTGCTTCGGATCAACAGCTGACTCCTGCTGCTGTTTTCTCTTTGAGACAATGTGGCTTTATGATTTTTTACTGGGTTTAGACCTTAAGGGTCTATTCCTGTTCCTTGTTATTTTCATAATAATAGCAGACTACCTTAAATATCGGAACCCTCCTAATTTCCCTCCTGGACCTTTTTCTTTGCCACTTCTTGGGAATATCCTTAGTATGGACAGTAAACAACCTCACATTTCTTTTTCCAAGGTAATGTATATTTTGATGTATTTAACAACCAATTTTATCAATTATTCTATGGATTTAAGGTTTACTGTGATGATTATATTTTCTTTTTTAAAAAAGTCTTGTCATAGAAATTTTCAGTAAGCATAATGGTGACAATAATTGCACTTGTGAATTTTTATGCAGAGGAACATTATGTACTTTGAAAAGCAAAAGACAGCTAAAAAAAATAAAAACAAAATCTTAGATGTCTTTTTTTATTTCATTAAAAAAATGTATTGATGATCAATTACAGGTCAACTCAATAAAAAAAGAACTGTACTCTATAAGACTTTAAATGCCACACACATACCCCAAATCTTGCCTTCTGCACCAATAAGGGTGAGGCAAAAGGACTAAGTATGGAAATATAGATCCACACACGTAGAATAGTCTAAGGGCGTATTCAGACCTGGACTATTTGGACCACTTTAAACAGACCAGGGCTAGTTTCCCATGCTGGTGCGGACTTTTCATGCAGGTGTGAATAGACACGAACGAACCCTGGTGTGGACCAAACGACCGGACCGAGACCCACTCTTTGAGGTGGTCTCGGTCCGCTTCCAAACGAACTCTGGTGCAGTTCGCGGTTCTCCGGTGCAGGTCTGAATACAAACCAAGGTCCATCTGAACTAACTACAGGATACATGCGCCTTTTGGGCCTATAAAGCCACCGTAACCTAACAGTCTTTGGTTCATACCTGATCCTCCGTCTTCTGTTTAGCCACGCTGTTGCTAGCATGTTGTGGGTCAGGACACGCAGAGCATAGCGTCTCCTTGCTGCGCACATTCGTCTTTGCTGTTCCTAAATTTGAAATGGTTTTATTAAGCCTGCTTTGAAGGAGCTGCTCTTGAAACTGAAAATGATTTTGCAGCTCTAATAAGAGCACAAACAGATGCTTACCTCCATTTCCGGGTCTGTATTCTGTGTGCCGCCCTTTGTCAGTGCTGTCCAATGAGAGCACCGATCTTCACACACTCGGATGTGTTTACAGAATATAGTCCACTTGCAAAAAGTACAATCTGAATACAAACCACACCAAACGAAAAAAATAAAGTCTGCTTTTGGTCCGGACCAAACAAGTGGACCAAAGGACTTTTATGGTCTGAATACAGCCTAACGCACAAACACCTGTGCAAAAGCATCACTCTGGGACACCAGGGAAATGTAGACACCCAACATCAGAGATCATCACTGCTCCAACAACAATAATAATAGACACCCAACCCGACATAAAAAAACTTGTTTAGATAAACTGAGATGAAGATTTATTTACATCACTCTGATCTCTTCATTAAAATCCTTTTCCACAGCTGGCTGACACTTATGGAAACGTGTTCAGTGTCCGTCTTGGTGGGGAAAAGATGGTTTTACTGTCTGGCTACAAGGCAGTGAAGGAAGCCATCATCACACAGGCTGAGAACTTTGCAGATAGACCGGGTGATGCAGTCCAAGATCGACTTTACTCTGGATCCTCAGGTTTACCAATCTTTCACGCTTACAATAACTTGTGTCTCAAAAAAAAATCCCACTGAGCCAGTAATCCTATTTCATCAATGTGCATCTGTCTAGGTGGTCTGTTCATGAGCAACGGAGAAACATGGAAGAGACAGCGGCGCTTTGCCTTGTCTACCTTACGTAGCTTTGGCCTGGGCAAAAACATGATGGAGCAGAGTATCTGTGAGGAGATCAGACACCTGCAGGAAGAGATAGAGAAGGAAAAAGGTGATATAAAATGCATTTAACATTAACTTATCCTAAGCAGAATCAGGTCTTCAGTAGTATAGCCTGGTCTAACCATGGACTCTTTTCCTGCAGGTGAAACCTTCAACCCAGCAAATGTTTTCAACAAAGCTGTGTCCAACATCATCTGCCAGCTGGTGATGGGGAAGCGGTTTGAGTACAGTGACCACAACTTCCAGCACATGTTGAAATGTCTGGCAGATCAGATGATGTTGGAGGGCTCTGTATGGAGCTGGGTGGGCAAATATTTAATAGCTTTTTTTGTATTGCCATGTCTGTACTAGTAGAGGCAAGTTTGAGGTTAAAAATGTTTGAGATCATGTTTGTGAATATTTATCTTCTCTGTATTCTTTCATGAAGCTCTATGTGTCATTTCCTGCACTGATGAAGCACTTGCCTGGTCCTCACAACAAAATATTCAGCCAATATCGCTACCTCCAAGAATTCCTCAATCAGGAAGTACAAAGGCACAAGATGGACCTGGACTGCAACAACCCCCGGGATTATATTGATGCTTTTCTCATTGAAATGGAGAATGTAAGTGGGACAAACTGCACTGTGGAAACTATCCAAGCCTTTACCTTCAATCCACCTGTTATTCTCTTGTTTCTTGTCAATGTTTAAACAGCAAAAAGAAAACACTGTGGGCTTCACTGAGACTAATCTCGCTGTATGCGCTTTGGATCTGTTCCTGGCTGGAACAGACACAACTACGACCACTTTGCTCTGGGCTTTGGTTTTCCTCATTGAAAACCCAGAAATTCAGGGTAGGTGAAATTAGGTTGCCCTTCCTCAACTGCAAAACACTAAGGAAACAAGACTGCAGCTATGCTGGTCGTTAACTCATACTAACAAAAGGTTTATCTTGGAGCTCTTGACTTGTACTGTGTTTGTGTTCTGTCATTTATTTATAATTTTGTATTTTGCTATCCTTTCTCAGACTTCTCTTTTCTAATGTAATTTGTGAGGAGTTTGAATTCCTGTTTGTATGAGTGGCCCACAAGGAAGAGTAGTCACCTAAAACTCAAAAAGTTGGATGGATGGTGGGGCCCCGCTTTTTCAGTCTGTAGTTATGTTGAAAATTAAGATCAAGCGAGCTTTTGCTGTTTATCACACTGTGCATCACCGGTTCTTTTTTTCACCTTTGAATGGTGTGAACAGTCTGTAGCTGTTGGCAAGGGCACAGAAACTTGCTTCAGCTCCACCTCTTTGTCTGCTGTTAGGCCAACTGAAAATTAGGTTTAGTACCTTTTGCAATGTGGGGTCCACCGACAAAAGATGACAGATTTTTTTTTGTATTCTTACACTTGAAATACACCGAATACGTCTGCAGTGCGACTCCTTTGCGCTGACTGCGTTTGTCAACTCACACCGGCTGTGCATTCAGTCTGACAAGCTACATGAAGGACAGACAGCTGGAGTCACAGACTGAGGAGTTCCCGCTTCCCACTCCATTGATAAGTCTTCCTTCACTCATGTTGGGCTGCAAAACCTCAAACCTGTTGACCCCTGGTCTGGCTCTGCTCATTATGTCCGTTTGTCGGCGTAGTCAAGCTAAATACGAACTCATTTGGACACAGTTTGTTTTATTTCAAAAGCCACTTGGTGTTTTTAGGTAGTCACGACTTTCTGTCCTGCTCGCTCTTCCCTTCGCTGAATTTATGTGTCGGCTCCACGTCCATCTAAAATAGGATGGCTGTGTATGTCCTACAACACAATGGACCAGCCACACAGACGTAGTGCAACAGAACTGATTCTGTGTGAGTTGACAGACTGACTTGAATGAAACCTATTTGATCCTTTTGCCAAACAGAACGCAGACACACTGCAGACGCAGATGGTGTATTTTAGCAGATACTGATGTCCCTAAATTTTATCATAGCTATAAATGGCAAAAGTCAAAATATGAATAACATATTATGAGGAATGGAATTCTCACATGCCTGTGTTTTTCTAAAGCCATCATAGACATTCAGACGTCATTTGAAAATGTGTCACTAACCACCAGCAAGTTCACTTTCTTCAACTTGATTGCTCTTAGCCAAAGTCCAGGCCGAGATAGACAGAGTGATCGGACAGAGCCGCCTGCCCACCATGGCTGACAGACCCAACCTGCCCTACACTGATGCTGTCATCCACGAGATCCAGAGATTTGGAAACATTGTGCCTCTCAATGGGGTTCGAAAGGCTGCCAAGGACACAACGCTGGGTGGTTACTTCATCCCCAAGGTGCATTTTTTCATTTCATTACTTGAGTTTTCTGGGGGTTTTTTCTTCTGTTTTATGAAGTATTTCTTGAAGTTGACCAGCAGATCTGGTTTTCAGGGTACGGCTCTGTTGCCAGTCCTGGACTCTGTACTGTTTGACAAGACTGAATGGGAGACTCCAGACGCCTTCAACCCTGGACACTTTCTCAACTCTGAGGGGAAGTTTGTGAAGAGAGAAGCTTTCATGCCCTTCTCTGCAGGTAAACCTCTTTTTCCTGAATTTAACTTCAATTCAAATTAGAATTAATATATTTTTCAGACCACTAAGTTTCTGTATTTCTCCTATAACAATGAGTCAAATGCCAACCACAAAGAAGACAAATTGCTGGATGTCTTTGTTGCTCTTCTTTAATTGTGTCGCGTTTTTCCTCTTCGTTGGATTTGTTAGTGGGGTACACTGTGTCGTGCTGTCATGCTATTATGTAGCTGATGCTGCTGCCAGCATCTGGCTCACATGCTGCCCACCAAGAGCGGGCATGGTTGGCTGCGGAAATGCAAACAGGACCAGGCTTTACTGAGTCAACCCGTACCAAACTGTACTGATCTATACGGACCAGTTGGTTGAAATGGGGCTTATAAGTGTTTGTATTTTTGTCGTTTTAGGGAAACGTGCGTGTCTTGGAGAAAGTCTGGCCAGGATGGAGCTGTTTCTGTTTTTCGTTGGTTTACTCCAAAAGTTTACTTTCTCTGTTCCTGATGGAGTTAAGCTTGGGAACGAAGGAGTGGTTGGACTTACACGCGTACCGCACCCGTACAAGGTGTATGCTAGGGTGCGTTAAACTGTGTATTTACCCTTTGTGCAATTTCATGTGTTATTGCTTTAATTTAGACCACCATGAGTTGTCTGTTGTAATTCAGTTATTAAGATTTTATAAACTTTGGGTCCTTGTCACAGTAATCAGTGTATGGGGGGGCAGGTCCTTGAATTTTGATTTTTTTATGCTGAAATTATCAAAATGCTTAATGATGTTCTGAAATTTTAACCTGTCAGCATTATAAAATTGACTTGTGCTAAGGACAGATTGTGCTGGGCTTTTTCTTAAACATAAATTCATTTGGATTGAGTGTCAGTGTTGATGCTCTGATCTACTTGTCTTTGTCATCACTGACAAAGTGTAAAACAAAATAATTAAAATTTCAGGTCTTATTAAGAAATGTGACTTTTTTTTATGAACAGCTAAAATGATGTTTAGTTTAATAAATAAACATAATCCATTATAATTGGATAAACTGCTAACAGGATGAGGTTAACTGTTTTGATCCAGCACAAGCAGCAATGGTCAGGCTGTAGTGCAGTGACCAGCGGATAATGACATTTTTCGAATTTGTGTCATATCCCTCTGCATCTCAGATAGAAATAATATTGGTTTGCCTTAGCTTTATTAATCTGATACTGAATGTATTTTTTTTATTCATACTGAAATAAAACATTAAAAAGTCATGTGGATTAAAAGACAATGTTCTAAAAAGCCTGATTTTCCTTAAGAAAAATAAGTTCAATTTCAGCAGCACTTTGCCTCTGTTAATCATTTATGTGTGCTTTTTAACAGTGATTATTATCACAGTGATTGTACAAGGCACAAAACATTAAATCACCAGTGTTGGAAACTTAAAAATGTTGTACTTAAGTACTGCACCTCAAGATTAAATAATCAGTTTATCAGGATGTATATATCATTTTAACTCTATTTTTCACTTCTGTGTGGTTACATTGATGAAGTCCCCACAACTGACTGACAGACTGACAGACAGACAGATAGATAGATAGATAGATAGATAGATAGATAGATAGATAGATAGATAGATAGATAGATAGATAGATAGATAGATAGATAGATAGATAGATAGATACAGTGGGGCAAAAAGTACTTAGTCAGCCACTGATTCTCAAGGTTCTCCTATTTAGAAAGATTAGAGAGATCTGTTATTAATTTCCATCAGAGGTACACTTCAACTATGAGGGACAAAATAAGCAAAAAATCTAGGATATCACATTCTAGGATTTTTAAAGAATTAATTTGTAAATAATGGTGGAAAATAAGCCTTTGGTCACCCACAAACAAGCAAGATTTCTAGCTCTCCCAGACCTGTAACTTCTTCTTTAAGAAGCTTTTCTGTCCTTAACTCATTTATTAATGACACCTGTTTGAACTGGTTTTCTGTATAAAAGACACTTGTCCACAGCCTCAAAAAGTCAGACTCCAAACGCAACCATGGCCAAGACCAAAGAGCTGTCAGAGGACACCAGGAAGAAAACTGTACACCTGCACCAGGCTGGGAAGAGTGAATCTACAATAGGCAAGTAGGTTAGAGTGAATACATCAACTGTGGGAGCAATTGTAAAAAAAAATAGAAGTCATACAAGACCACTGATAATCTACCTCCATCTGGGGCCCCACGCATGATCTCACCCTGTGGGGTCAAAATCATGAGAAGGGTGAGGAAAAATACCAGAACTACTGTGGGGGTGTACCCTGTTTTGGTGACTTGGTCATTTACCTGCTGAAATTCAGAGCCAGTGCTGTGTATTGAAACTGGTCTTTTTTTTTTCCAACATGCTGTCAGTGATGACATCTTGTGGATGGAGAGGAGAAATACTGTGATTTTGACAAATAGTGCAGATTGGACAATCTCTGCCTACACTTTAAAGCTCCATTAATGTTAAGTCTCACGTTTCACAAAAGTCTGAGCCACTGCAGTGTCCAGTCAGTGAGTGATATCCTAAAGTGGGCCATAATAAGGCCTGCTCTTGTTTTCCAAGCTCATTGCTCCTCAGGTCAGTCTCCTCTCTGCTCTTTCCTCTCTGCGCTCTCCTCCAACACAATCCGAGCACATTGTCAACAGATTGAGACAGCCCAAGAACAATGCCTGTCAGGCCGGGCAGGGCCAAGTCCCTCTTCTCATATTCATGTAGCACATTTCTTGTCTTTCTTACCGCACAAGGCGCTCTTAAACTGCTATCTTCTGCTCTATGTCACACCCATGTCTGACTTTTTTCTATGTCAGTCCATTGAAAACATGGTAGTTGCATGTTTCTAGCTCATCATAACGGAGCAAGGCTTCCAGGGTGTGCTGATAACTTCGTATCCAGTGGTAGTCCTAACAAAACTGTTTTTAAAGTGTCGAAAACTAAATCCCTGTATATTATGCTGGCATTCATCAATATGTATCTTATTGATCTTGATCTTATGTAGTAAGTTACACAAGTTTGATATAATTTGAAAAACCTGAAGACACCAGGAGCTTTCTGCCTGAGCCCAACTGCATTAACTACCCTAACTTCTTCAACCCCTGAATTAAACCTACCTTGGGGTTAAATAAAATCAGTCAGATATCTTTTACTCTCACTACTCTTTTTGTTGTTGGTATTATTCTGTTAACATGATGAGCATCTTGATAAAGTCTACAATTATTATAATACAGATAAGTGAAATGTTCATACTTGGAAACTGAAATTTTCTTGTACTTTGTCATGAAAGGGGTCTCTGATGTCAAGGGAAAGGAGGTGTGTCTGTTCCTGGTTATGTAACCACAGTGTCACACACACCTTTGTACACTCTGAAGTGTGTAGTCACTGTAAAATGCTTATAACAGTCTAAAACCAAGATTCAACGAGCATTGTGCAATTATCAGTGCTTCGAATCAACAGCTGACTCCTGCTTCTGTTTTCTCTTTCTGGGATAATGTGGCTTTATGATTTTTTACTGGGTTTAGACCTCAAGGGTCTATTCCTGTTCCTTGTTATTTTCATAATAATAGCAGACTACCTTAAATATCGGAACCCTCCTAATTTCCCTCCTGGACCTTTTTCTTTGCCACTTCTTGGGAACATCCTTGGTATGGACAGTAAACAACCTCACGTTTATTTCTCCAAGGTAATGTGTATTTTGAGTTATGTTGTGATCAATTTTCAAAAATTATACTATGGATTTGCTGCACTTAATAATGACCTTCTACAATACTGTTAAGATATTTTCAAACAGTGAAAATATTAGCTAAACATGTTTTGATTATATGGTTGGGATAAAGTGGATTGACTTAGATAAATCTGATCTCATCAATAAAATCCTTTTCCACAGCTGGCTGACACTTATGGGAACGTGTTCAGTGTCCGTCTTGGTGGGGAAAAGATGGTTTTACTGTCTGGCTACAAGGCAGTAAAGGAAGCCATCATCACACAGGCTGAGAACTTTGTGGATCGACCAAGTGACGCAGTCCAAGATCGACTTTACTCTGGATCCTCAGGTTTACCAACCTTTCAAGCTTCCAGTTAATTGTGTACAAAAAAAAATCACACTGAGCCAGTAATCCTGTTTCATCAATGTGCATCTGTTTAGGTGGTATGTTCATGAGCAATGGAGAAACATGGAAGAGACAGCGGCGCTTTGCCTTGTCTACCTTACGTAGCTTTGGCCTGGGCAAAAACATGATGGAGCAGAGTATCTGTGAGGAGATCAGACACCTGCAGGAAGAGATAGAGAAGGAAAAAGGTGATATAAAAAATGCATTTAACATTAACTTATCCTAAGCAGAATCAGGTCTTCAGTAGTATAGCCTGGTCTAACCATGGACTCTTTTCCTGCAGGTGAAACCTTCAATCCAGCAAATGTTTTCAACAAAGCTGTGTCCAACATCATCTGCCAGCTGGTGATGGGGAAGCGGTTTGAGTACAGTGACCACAACTTCCAGCACATGCTGAAATGTCTGGCAGACCAGATGATGTTGGAGGGCTCTGTATGGAGCTGGGTGGGCAAATTATAAATAGCTTTTTTGTATTGTGATGTCAGCACTGCTCTGGTAGAGGCAAGTTCTCATGTTTACATCAGTGACAAATGTTTGAGGTGACATCAGTGAATGTTTATCCTCTCTGTTTTCTTTTATGTAGCTTTATATGTCATTTCCTGCACTGATGAAGCACTTGCCTGGTCCTCACAACAAACTATTCAGCCAACATCGCTACCTTCAAGAATTCCTTGATCAGGAAGTACAAAGGCACAAGATGGACCTGGACCGCAACAATCCCCGGGATTATATTGACACTTTTCTCATTGAAATGGAAAATGTAAGTAGCATACACTGCACTGAGTAAAGTATCTAGGCCAGGGGTCACCAACATAATGGCTGTGGTCACCTGGGCACCTGCAAGAACCACTTCAGGCGCCCACAAGGCATGTTCCAAAAAACATCACTGGTCACAGTGGAGCTCCTACCAGAAATCTGCATATATTTCCCACCATCAGTTTTGTGTAAGTCATTAATAATGATTGTAGAATTACAATTGACATGTGAGCTGTCTCTTCACATTATATTACCACTGCTACTCAATTATTATTGATATTAAAAAGCAGTTGGTGCAATTTTGTTCTACATACCACTAATTTCCCCTTGGTCTCAAAAAGTGACCCCTGATCTAAGCCTCCCCCTTCAACCCACTGGTTATTCTGTTTTGTTTACTCTCCATGTTTAAACAGCACCAAGAGGACACTGTGGGCTTCACTGAGACTAATCTAGCTGCTTGTGCTTTGGATCTGTTCCTGGCTGGAACAGACACAACTACGACCACTTTACTCTGGGCCTTGGTTTTCCTGATAGAAAACCCAGAAATTCAGGGTAGGTGAAATGAAGTTACCTTTCCTCAATTGCAAAACAATAAGGAAACAAGACTGCAGCTATACTGATCTTTTGACATTTATGTCTTTGGCTTTTTTTCGAATCAGCAACAACATCAGATTGTTAAAATTTGTTGCTCGTATATTTTTTTCGTTCGACTGTGAAAACAAATTAGTTTTTCTTGAAGGCGATCTCTCTCTGACTGATTACACGTTCCCTCTAAATCAACAATTTCTGATACTAGTTTGTCAACATTAAATCAAGGAGTTACATCAGGTAAACTTTGGTCTCTGAAAGTGGTCCATGGCACATGATGTGCCAACAGAACAGTGTCAACAATTTGAGTTCAGCATATACTTAATGGTGGCACCATGGGGGGGGGGGGGGGGGGGGGGGGTGTCCTTCATACATTTGTAGTGGCTCCCTTATACATTTGCTGGCCCCCCCACTGGCCCCTCTCTCACCAGTCATATATCCATATTATTCTTTTTTAGTTCTTGGTATAATAAGGATAGCCCAAGAAAAGAAAAGTGGGCCCACGTTCATGTTCAATCTTACCTTGGGGAGCATAAAACCACTGTCTGATGCTCTGAGATCAGACAAAAGCTCTAAAAAACTACTCTTTTTTCTGTCTTATGTTGAAATACAGCTCTTCTTGTACTTAAGGAGAGTTTGAAAGTGATCTTGAAAAGGTCTCCGTTCTAGATAGATGTCCAATTGTCATCCACACTTTGAAAAGACAATGCCAATATAGGTTATTTCTAAATGCTACTTCGTAGCTTCCCAATCGGGTCAAGCAAGATCAGATTGATTTAAAGACAGTCTCTGTGACAATGCCACACAGACTGATGAAGTTTAGTAGTGAGAAGAGACCTCTGTGTTTTTCTCTGCTGAAAATGATTTCTGTGATTAATTTCTGTAGTAAAGGTGGACACAGGAGCTTAACTGTCAGAAAGAAAAAGGACAGATGAGTAGAAGAAAGCTAAACTGGCTAAGTTGTTTTTTAAATGTTCATTTCAACTCACATGCGGTAGTTATTCTGCAATAAAGTGAAGAGTGAGGAAACTTTAGCCCTGCTTGGTAGATGAGCAATACTGACATGTCTCACAACACCGGACTGTCAGCGCTACATATAAATGGCTACTTAGCTACTGTATGAACTGTAGGGATGGGTACCAAATTAGGTACTTTTGTGGACACCGAGCAAATTATGTCTGTAGTACTGGGTACTGAATTGTGTCAAATCAAAAGGTACCATGTTTCGGCACATAAACACATCCTTGTGACTGTAAAGAAGTGGAGGAGTGGGCGATATTCCATGTTGGACATAAACACAGCATTGCAACTTTATATATTGAGAAATAGGTTGAAAATCTTTGAGATTTTATCATTTAACAATAAAGATTTATTACCACATAAACACAAAAAATACCAATACCAAAAATAAATAAATAAATGGATAAAAGTGAAAAAAAAAAGGAATATCAATCCTTACTAAAAATTCGACATGTTCACAGCTTAGTCCAAACATAAGTGGTCTGAATAGAGTACTTGTCTTTTTAGAGGATTAATTGATTATAGATTATGAAGAATGGAATTCTCACATGCCTGTGTTTTTTTCTCAAGTCAACAAAGGCATTCAGATGTCTTCTGAGAATGTGTTGCCACCCATCAGTGTCTTTACTTTCTCCACTTTACTTGTTCTTAGCCAAAGTCCAGGCAGAGATAGACAGAGTGATTGGACAGAGCCGCCTGCCCACCATGGCTGACAGACCCAACCTGCCCTACACTGATGCTGTCATCCACGAGATCCAGAGATTTGGAAACATTGTGCCTCTTAATGGGGTTCGAAAGGCTGCCAAGGACACAACGCTGGGTGGTTACTTCATCCCCAAGGTGCATTTTTTTCATGTCATACCTTGAGTGGTTTGAAGTGTAAATGGTGTTTAATGAAGTATTTCTTGAAGTTGACCAGCAGATCTTGTTTTCAGGGTACTGCGCTGTTGCCAGTCCTGGACTCTGTACTATTTGACAAGACTGAATGGGAGACTCCAGACACCTTCAACCCTGGACACTTTCTCAACTCTGAGGGGAAGTTTGTGAAGAGAGAAGCTTTCATGCCTTTCTCTGCAGGTAAACCTCTTTTTCCTGAATTTAATTTTAATTCAAACTAGAATTAACTGACCACTTTGAGTGTTTGTTTTTCTGTCATTTTAGGGAAACGTGTGTGTCTTGGAGAAAGTCTTGCCAGAATGGAGCTGTTTCTGTTTTTAATTGGTCTACTCCAAAAGTTTACTTTCTCTGTTCCTGATGGAGTTAAGCTTGAGAACGAAGGAGTGGTTGGAATTACACGCGTACCACACCCATACAAGGTGTATGCTAGGGTGCGTTAAACTGTGAATTTACCTTTTATGCAATTTCATGTGTTATTGCTTTATTTTAGAGCTCCTAGAGTTTTCAGTGATAATTTAGTAATTGATATGAGTTTATTAACTTTGGTAACTTGTAACTGTAATGAGTGTACTGTCACTGAACTGTCATGTACAAGAACAATATACACACAAAGGTCAAAATGCTTTATAAAGTTCAGAAATTTAAACCTGTCATCATTATAAAACTGACTTGAATTAAAAACATTTTTTTTGCATGTACTGGATTTCTTTAACATAAAACTATTTGTATAAAGTGTCACTGTTAATGCTCTGCTCTATTTTTCTTTGTCATTACTTAAAAAGTGTAAAGGGAAAAAAAATGTTTTATTTGAAACTGCTGAACTGAAGAATACTATAAGTGATTACTTTTTTCCCACAACTTAACAGCTAAAGTGATGTCAAGTTAAATGAGATAAACATGCCTTTATAAGTAGCTTAACTGCTAATAGGATGAGGTGAAGTGTTTTGATCTCACTGTAGCAGCAAGAGTCAGACTATAGTGCAATCAGTGACTAGAGGATAATGAAGAATCCATCCATCTACCAGAGCCTTTAATTTTCTTCTGACAATGTTCAAGTGTTGAAAATAAGGAGACTTGTCAGGGTGCCAGGAAACAACCGTGTCGACTCTAAACTACTTATCAATTGATGAAACAAATACTTTTCTTTGTCAAGGTAAGATGTTTCACAACTGTGGTTAACCCACAAAATCTAACTTAGTACGATGAAATACTCTTATTAAAACTACAGCTGTTATTTACCATATCATTATGAACGCCATTAGGCTTTACGTTTAGCTGCTTCCTTTGCATCTGTCTGATGATCATAACTATCATCCCTCCCCTGACAGCTCAAAATAAAAAAGAACTCTTTATAGCACTGGGAGAGTCTTTGAGAAATAAAAATTATTTTTTAAATTTGTATCATATCCCTCTGCATCTCAGATGGAAATCATGTCGGTTTGCCTTAGTTCCATTAGTCTAATACAGAATGCAATTTTTTTTGTACTGAACTAAAACATTAAACAAGCCATGTGCAGTAAACCACAGTGTTGATTTCTCAAGAAAAGTAAAAGCAATTTCAGCAGCACTTCATCTCTGTTAATCAATAACAAACATGTGCTCTTTAACTTATCACACTGATTGTACAAGGCACAAAACATTAAATCACATAGATTTGAAACCCACAAATAAAGTACTACACACACACACACACACACACACACACACACACACACACACACACACACACACACACACACACACACATATATATATATATATCCAACTGGGCTGGGGAATCTATTTCCCTAATGAGGGACTTCAACACATCACGTGATCAATGACAGCAACCTCGAGGGTTGTAATTGAGAGGAATGGCTTGCCCAAGCAGTTCTCAGTTCTTGGACCTCTGTGCCAGCCACAGTGTATCACAAGTGCACAGTATAAGTACACCTGGCACCAGAACACCCTAAGTCACAGATCGATGATAAACTTTATGGTCATATTTGCTGATCTGCAGCTGTATGGTCTGGACCATAGGTCTGGACACCCAGGTGAAGAGAGGAGCAGACCTAGCAAAGATCACCACCTGGTGGTGAGTTGGAGCAGATGGGAGGGGAAGATGACAGACCTGGCAGACCTAAACGAACAGAGAGGCTTGGCTGGAAACGTCTGGCTGAGAACTCCGTTAAAATGGCTTTCAACTCCCACCTCTGGCAGGGCTTTGACTGCATTCCCTGCAGATGGCTGTGGACATGGACTTGGAATGGACCATGTTCTGTGGAGCCATTGCTGAGACAGAGAGAGCTATTACGAAAAAGTGGCAATTTCCTACGTTTCTCAGTAAGTTGGTCACACAAACAATGTAATTCTGGCAGAGAAAAATGTTCATGTGCAGAGACAATTCAAAAATAAAATCTGCCAAAAATGATGTTTTTTCAGCTCATTTTTTCAAATATTAATAACAGCTGCTTGCTTTTAGTTTTTCAGTAAGATTGATGCAAACATAGATACCAAAAGGGGGCACAGCTAAAAAAAATTATATATATATATATATATATATATATATATTATACTATACTATTTTTGGGACCTAGGATTTTATTTCCATCATTTTCCAAGTGGAAAAATGCAGAGAGGTTATTGTGTGTGGTTCACAGATTTTATCAAGGCATGTGTCAGGTTGCCATGTAGCCAATTGGTTTGACAGGATAGTTGAGGTATTGTAAGCAGAGTTGTAGGTTGCACATTTGTGAGTCTGTACATCACTGGGTGGTTTCAGAGAGTTACTAGGTTCTGCAAAAGCACTGAGAGAACAATACTGCAATGCACTGATAATGAAAAATGTACTTTGTACTGTTGAATAACAAGGTATTTTTTAAATGCGTTTACTTTTGAATACTTAAATATTGTTAAGAGGAAGTACTTAAGTACTTTACCCTGAGTAAAATTTTGACCAGGCAACTTTTACTTGTAGTGGAGTAATATTTGACCATGAGCATCAATACTGTGACTCTGGAACTGAAGTTGAGTACTTTGTCCCCCCTGATATTATTTTATAGTTATCATTCAAAAGGTCTCAATGTTCAGATTAAGGAGGTGTGTCTGTACCTGGTTATATAACCACACTGTCAAACGCACCTTTGTACACACTGCAGTGTAACCACTGTGTGAGACGACTATAACATTGTACAACGGAGATTCAACAGGCATTAAAAAAGCTTCAGTGCTTCAGATCAACAGCTGACTCCTGCTGCTGTTTTCTCTTTCTGGGATAATGTGGCTTTATGATTTTTTACTGGGTTTAGACCTCAAGGGTCTATTCCTGTTCCTTGTTATTTTCATAATAATAGCAGACTACCTTAAATATCGTAACCCTCCTAATTTCCCTCCTGGACCGTTTTCTTTGCCACTTCTTGGGAACATCCTGACTATGGACAGTAAACAACCTCACATTTATTTCTCCAAGGTAATGTGTATTTCTGAGTTGTTTCCTACCTTTTTTAAAATTATTTTACTATGGATCAAAGGTTTTTTCTGCTGATTAATGACCTGATGTGTTATTGTTTAGATTATGTGAATCAGTAAACACATTTGCTTAACATGATTTGATTTACTGGTTGAGATAAAGTGGATTGACTTAGATAAATCTGACCTCATCATTAAAATCCTTTTCCACAGCTGGCTGACACTTATGGGAACGTGTTCAGTGTCCGTCTTGGTGGGGAAAAGATGGTTTTACTGTCTGGCTACAAGGCAGTGAAGGAAGCCATCATCACACAGGCTGAGAACTTTGTGGATCGACCAAGTGATGCAGTCCAAGATCGACTTTACTCTGGATCCTCAGGTTTACCAATCTTTCACGCTTCCAATAACTTGTGTCTCAAAAAAAAAATCACACTGAGCCAGTAATCCTATTTCATCAATGTGCATCTGTCTAGGTGGTCTGTTCATGAGCAACGGAGAAACATGGAAGAGACAGCGGCGCTTTGCCTTGTCTACCTTACGTAGCTTCGGCCTGGGCAAAAACATGATGGAGCAGAGTATCTGTGAGGAGATCAGACACCTGCAGGAAGAGATAGAGAAGGAAAAAGGTGATATAAAAATGCACTTATCTTCACTTATAAACAAAATTAGGTAGGGGTGTCACAATACACTCAGCTCACAAGACTGTGGCGAGAGAACATTGTTATAAATCTTTGAAGAGTAGTAAAATGACAGACTTATTTATTGAACAGAGTCAGAAAACAACGCAGGTGCATTATGAAATGTTATAACTTGCATCCATGCATGACCCTAGCATGAGCATTTAACTGTCCATCTACTTTCCACAAATGAAACCAAGTACTTCTTTTTTTAAGTGCAAGCAATTGGAGCAACACTGTAATTTAAGTAAGGGAGAACGGGGAAAGTTGAGCTTGTGGGTAAATTGACCCACCCCCTGTCTCTGGGAAACAGTACCAATCAGTGGTCACATGACTCTGGATTTTGTTAGCCCGCCTCATTTCAAGCTCTCTGTGGTGAACAGAAACACAAGTTGAAGTGTTGAGTAACTTTTATTCTCCAAAAATCATTTTTTGCATGTTGAAGTAAATTTTCAACATATCATGAATAATGACTATAAACTCAAAATAATGTTAACTATATTTAAAAACTTACATCAAATGAGTTGCTGAACTATCAATGTATAAAAACCATGTGAATCGTGTAGCGAGGTATTAGCCTGAATTGCTAGGCTAGGTTGTTTTTAACAAAATGGTGGCTGTGGGGGTAAAGTGAGCCAAACTGCTCGGGGTAAATTGACCCAGTGATTTAACTTGCCCCACAATGAGGCACTTAAGTGTCAGAGGTAAAACGTGTTGAAGTGTAGTAATACATAATGATTTTTTTTGTTTGTTTTTAATATGTGTTACAATGTAGACAGCAGGAAGACAAACTGGGGCTCAACACCCCTTGAGGAGATGCAGAGAGCAGAAACCGAAGTCCAGGGTGGAAAATCCCTAAGAAGTGGCCACAGAGAGAAATATTGTCAGGTCAACCTGACGCAGATTCCTAAAAAAGAAAGAGGGAGGGGAAGTGACGGTGGCGGGCTACACAGGGATAGCAAACGCAAAGAGGGTCTTCACAGAGGAGATGAAGGAAGACCTGGAAAACCATGTGAAAAAACTGGCTGAGCAGTTCCATGGCCTCACGGTGAAGAAGTCCTGTGATCTAGCCTACAAAATGGCAGAAAAAAACAATACCCCTGTCCCTGAGAGCTGGAAAGCTAACCGTTCATCAGGTAGTGTAGAAGAGATCACAATTCAACTCTGGTAAACAGTTGGTCTTGTAGCTTGTGAGACATCATGAAATTAATGTACATGTGTTGATTTCACTTCAGTTTCATTCCCACTTGCCTACAGGTCAAACAATGTAAAAAGTGGCTCCCGTTCTCCCTTGCTACTGTCAATTCAGAGCCCAAAAAAGTGCAAACAGATACTGACCTCTTTGTGTCTCGTTTTTGTTGCTCCGGCGCTTGACTTTGAATGTTGAGGTGCAAAGTCTGTCAGTGTTGTCTGGCCTTGAACAGTTTTTTATCACAGGTGCAGTGGAGTTTAGCAAGCTGAGGTGGTTCCGTACGTGCCTTAGCGCTCGTATACGTATACGACTAATATATTAGCACTGTACGGCACTGTTTTCTTACACTACTCACATATTGTCTGCGTCACTTAGTTGCCGTTTTTCCACCGGGTACCCAAAATGTTGCCACACCATAGACTGTACAAAACATGGACATTATCCATGCGATGTCACCTGCCTGTTCCTGAGACCGTGAAATGAGGCCAATCTGCAGCCACATTGGGTATGACCATATGACGCCAGACTAGAGCTTCCTTTCCAACGGCTACAGGGCGTCCGTCAGCAACATGAGCTGAGCTGTGTCTTTGATTGGACAATCAGATGATTCTACTATCTTCTAAACTGGGGAGTTGGAGAAAAAAACACCGTACAGTGTGTGCAGACTGTGAAATTACCATTTCCGATACAAGCTTCTATCAAAGTTTCAGATCCTTTAGATCTTGCTAATATTTTCAGACTCGGGCGTCACTCTGGCTGCACCCGATAGGCTGCTGCTCCTGCTCCTTTCCTTTTTCTTGTCAGTTTCTGGCGGACTACGCGTTCAAATCTCGCGGGATCTCGTCACACCCCTTGTAGTAAGTCCTCAGCTGTGAAGCGTGGTCTAACCATGGACTCCTTTCCTGCAGGTGACACTTTCAACCCAGCAAATGTTTTCAACAAAGCTGTGTCCAACATCATCTGCCAACTAGTGATGGGGAAGCGGTTTGAGTACAATGACCACAACTTCCAGCTCATGCTAAAATATCTGACAGAGACTTTGATGTTGGAGGGTTCCATCTGGGGCTGGGTGGGTAAATATTTAATAGCTTTTTTTTGTATTGTGATGTCAGTACTAGTTTACAGGTAGAGGCAAGTTTTCATGGTTACATCAGGGACAATTTTTTTGAGATAACTTGAGTGAACTTTATTTTCTCTGTTTTCCTTCAAATAGCTTTATATGTCATTTCCTGCGCTGATGAAGCATTTGCCTGGTCCTCACAACAAAATATTCAGCCAATTCAACAGCCTCCAAGAATTCCTCGATCAGGAAGTACAAAGGCACAAGATGGACCTGGACCGCAACAATCCTCGGGATTATATTGACACTTTTCTCATTGAACTGGAGAATGTAAGTGGCATACACTGCAATGTGGAAACTATTCAAGCCTTTACCTTCAATCCACCAGTTATTCTGTGTTGCTCCCTCTCTATGTTTCTAAACAGCACCAAGAGGACACTGTGGGCTTCACTGAGACTAATCTAGCTGCTTGCGCTTTGGATCTGTTCTTGGCTGGAACAGAGACAACTTCAACCACTTTGCTCTGGGCTTTGATTTTCCTCATAGAAAACCCAGATATTCAGGGTAGGTGAAATGAAGTTGCCTTTCCTCATCGGCAAAACAGTAAGGAAACAAGACTGCAGTTTTGTTGGTGGGGATCCTATGAGCTAAACTGTAGGATTAGAATACAAACATTACCAACAATAATCATGCCTTTTTTTTCTTTATGCAAACTATCTTTTGATATTTTTGTTTTTGGCTTTTTTCAGAATCAGCCATGTCATCAGTTTTTAAAAAAATCTGGCCTCACTGGCCCCCTCTCTCACCAGTTGTATATGCATTCTTCTACAGCAACTGTTTTCAATCTGACCCAAAAGCAACCCTTGAGTGACCTAAAAGCAGCAGCCAAGTGATTGAGATTCAGGTCCAAAGAGAAAAACATCTTTTACTAACAATGACAAGTTACAATAATAGTTCAAACACTATTGCTAATATTGACAGCAACACCTATCGTAACCTAGCAACTAACCCAATGCATTGTGTCTCAGAGCAGGTGTGTTTGAAAAGTTTACATTAGCAGTCCTACACAGGTGATAATAGCATGTCTCTTTCAACCCTAAAACAAAAAATCATCAAGGGAAATTGTCAGTTTAATCTTGCATATTCATTTTACCACCAAGTCCAAAAACGAATTCAATGTGTTTGCTCTGCAACAAGTGCAGTGAACTAACAGTGTGCCAATAGTGATAGCATTTTAGACCCGAGTCATTTTTTTAACTAGGCCTGTTAAAGCCAAATATGTAACAACAACCCAAAATGTAATAAAAACCCTAAAATATAATTTAAAAAAATGTAACAAAACTCATAATGACCCAACCGACCCAAAATGTAACAATGCTGTGCCCAAAACATAATAACTTTTTCTTCCCCAAATTTTATAACCTGACATATTCCCTGTGATTGTGCAAAAGGAAGAACAGTGGCAGGAGCAGCCTTTAGCCTTGAGAGATTAGGCCAAGAATCAGATGCTTAAAATTGGAGTTTTTAAAGTATCCCATCAAAAAAAGCACCGCAAAATTATGCATATCTACAGTCCAAAACATTAGTTGTCTGAATAGATGACTTGATAAAAGATTATGAAGAATGGAATTCTTACATGCCTGTGTTTTCTTCTCAAGTAACCAAAGGCATTCAGATGTCATCTGAGAATGTGTTGCCAACCACCAGTGGCTTTACTTTCTCCACTTTGCTTGTTCTTAGCCAAAGTCCAGGCAGAGATAGACAGAGTGATTGGACAGAGCCGCCTGCCCACCATGGCTGACAGACCCAACCTGCCCTACACTGATGCTGTCATCCACGAGATCCAGAGATTTGGAAACATTGTGCCTCTTAATGGGCTCAGAAAGGCTGCCAAGGACACAACGCTGGGTGGTTACTTCATCCCCAAGGTGCAGTTTTTCATGTCATACCTTGAGTGGTTTGAAGTGTAAATGGTGTTTTATGAAGTATTTCTTGAAGTTGACCAGCAGATCTTGTTTTCAGGGTACGGCTCTGTTGCCAGTCCTGGACTCTGTACTGTTTGACAAGACTGAATGGGAGACTCCAGACACCTTCAACCCTGGACACTTTCTCAACTCTGAGGGGAAGTTTGTGAAGAGAGAAGCTTTCATGCCCTTCTCTGCAGGTAAACCTCTTTTTCCTGAATTTGAATTTAATTCAAACTAGAGTTAAAGGATTTTTTTGTCAGACCACTATGAGTGTTTGTGTTTTTGTCATTTTAGGGAAACGTGTGTGTCTTGGAGAAAGTCTTGCCAGGATGGAGCTGTTTCTGTTTTTAATTGGTTTACTCCAGAAGTTTACTTTCTCTGTTCCTGATGGAGTTAAGCTCAAGTATGAAGGAGTGAGTGGAGCTACACGCGTACCGCACCCATACAAAGTGCATGCTAGGGTGCGTTAAACTGTGTATTAACTGTGGGCAGTTTCATGTGTTATTGCTTTGTTTTCGAGCTCCTTGAGTTGTTAGTAATGATTTAGTTACTTTAAATGAATTTATAAACTTTGGGTCCTTGTCATATTAATGAGTGTTTTGTCATTGAAGATTGCTAAAATGACGTCAAGTAAATGATAGAATCAAAACCAATGGCAAAACATTTTCTCTCATTAGTAGATACATTTTCTAACAGAATGAGCAAAGTGTTTTGATCCCACTGTATTGGCAAGAGTCCGACTATTGTGCAATTATTATAATAAGGATAATAAAGAATCCATCCTTCCATCTGAGCTCTGTAACAATGTACTAATTTATTGATGTTAATCTATTTAAAACGAAATTACTAAATCTGATCTTGTGTTATGTCCAATAAATCTACTGTTTGCTTCTTGCTGGCTAAAGTGAATTCAAAGTCGAGAAATTATCCTGTGACATTGACTTTCAATCAGTGAACCAGAATCAGATTTGTACTGAGAAAGTATGCCATAACCGCAAAATGAAGACAATTTTAAGACTTATAAATGATTTAACATTCAGCTGGGGAGGAATTTTATTACAGTAATAAAGTGACATTTTTGAAGTTTTCTTTCTTTTTTTTCGTCTACACCACAATCTTAGAAATCTTTATATATTTCATCGTGTGAATTACAAATAACCTCAATGAAGTGGCACTGTACTTGGTATTATGACACATTTTATCGATTCATAAAGAACAAATAAGTTGAGGTGGCGTCTTCTTGAGCAGTGCGCGCTCCCGCGAAGTGCGCATGCAGTAGCCAGTGGACAGGAGCGACTCGGAAGCCTGCCTGGAGTCTGCACGGAGGGGAGGGGGACTCCGACTCTCTCTGCCCCTTAAGTGGGTTGATTATATTCAGTGCAACTTGAGACTTCTTCTGGGATGTTCTCACAAAAAAAAATGACGTCGAAAAATGCAGACTCGATACTTGGTGGCCAACGCGGTGGCACGAGACTCCAACGTATTTGAGGTCAACCTGAAAATTAACGTTAACGGTCTCCGTCTGGTAAGAGACAGCCAACGGCTTGTGGGCCAGTGTAGCAAGCTAGCCATGCTTATTAGCTCCCCGTTTGTTCACAATTAGCCGGTCCTATCGTTATGCCTGCTGTCATGAAATGTCATGTCAGGATCACATGTTTGTTTATGGAGCTCGTTCAGATAACGGCTGCCAATAAACTATTAATCAAAACATACACTTAAGACAAGATAAGTCGCGGTTTTTCCTTGTTAAGACTTTTCAAGTTTAATACCCGAGGAAGGAGCTGCTAGGAAGCGGTATTTTGTAGAAACTGTGACCCGTAAATCTAGTTTTCAGAGCTATTTAACCCCAACTCGCTCAGGACAAGTGTGGTCATTGTTGCCAGTCAATACCTCTGCAAACAAGTAGTACTCAGGAAGACTGTTGGATGCCTCTGAACCCCAAACAGTGGAGGTGGAGTAAGGGATTTTTTTTGTCTGACCTCTGTATTGTTGATACTGCGTACTTTGTCCTGACAATCAGACTGTATCAGCAGTAGTTGTCACTGTTGTTTGTGTCACTTCCAAGATATTATGTCAGAGGAGAACACTGATTAAGTCTGTATGGATTCATGTGCCAATTTTTTCTTGAATGAATCGAAAAGAAACCCATTACCCTGCCATTTACAGAGTTCTACAAAATCAACATCTTGATTATTTTGCACTACTTAATCAAGTGAACCGTGTGTGATAGCAAGGTAGTTAAAATATTGGCTGCATTATCATCAAACTACTTCAAAGAAAAGCCTTAATACCATTGTCATGATTTAGCCCTTATACCACAGCCAACCAATGTCAGACTTGCCAGACCAATCTTCTGAGCACACCATGTGTACTCCATGTATGACCAGTCTCTACCTACCAAGCTATATCAGTGTCACCTTTAGAAAAAAAGTCATTGAATTGACTTGAATGATCCAGAGAAGAAGCAGTTCAGCCCCTGTGAGACATTATGTTGAGTACTAACATGCTGTGTATTGTTCATGTCTAATGCGTTTATCATCTGTTTAAACAGGCTCCCGTCTGGAAAGTGCAATGTATACCTGCTGGAGATGAGAATGAAACCCAGTCGCAGCTTCCTCCTGGGCCTGTGCTCCATGCTGGCCTTGGGCTTCCTCTATTACTCCTCAGGGCGGATCAGCTTACGAGGATGGAGCCACAAATCATGTGAGTGTTCATCTGATGTGTCATACTATCTGTGTAACAACAGACAGTTGAATTTCACAGGACACATTTCATTGACCAATGTCCACCTAACTTATAGCAACAGAACCTATTTTCTCATAAACACAGGCCACGTGTCTGAAACAAGGTCATATGCTCGAAGTAGAGCAGAGATTTCAAGCTCTGCAGAACAAAAATCATGTACAGTATGGGGAAAGGATAATACAACAAAATTGTACTTTAAGAAAAAGAAATACCAAGTAACATGACCCTTAATCAATCTGTTTCTTACAAAATAAAATAAATAAACAAAGGTATAGGTACCCACCAGTGTATGACAGTAGCATCTCACTGACAAAATGAAAATACTGATTTTTGATAACAAGTTTATTGTCACTTAAAATTTTTTGTACTTTTTTTTGGTATGAGCTTTAGCGATAGAACTTGTAGTACATGCACAGCACAAACGCAAGAGGAACCAGTGCAGTTTGAGTCAGGAAAAACAAACACTCAGTACATACAGCTTTAAAAAATGTGCTCAGTCAGCACAAGATCAGACTATTGAGATGCACAAAAACAGCTTAGTCAGACTGAGAATGGACTAAGCATAGCTTTATTGACACACCCAGATAATGCAATTGCTATCAGACTGCAGTTGGATTTAACATGTCCCAGTACGCCTCAGTGTTCAGCATGAGCAACTGTCACCTGGAAGAGGAAATAGATGACCATGATAGATGGGGTCGCTGTGCTCCATCATAACAAAAAACACCATCTAATGTAATTGATACACATAGTACGTGAGAAACAAAGAGCTACAGCCGCATCCATCTCAGCCATCGTCGGTATAATGTTGCATCTTCTTCGCATGAACCAAAACTAGTTTGATATGCAAATAGCTCCGCCTATCAAAATAGGACACCGCGCCACCTATCCAAACTGAGTGAGAGACTCTCAGCCAGAAGTCCAGTTCTCTTTTCTGCATGTATACGGAGCTGTGATTTTACATCCAAGCTCCGTATACATGCAGAAATATAACCTTAGTTGGACTGCTTCATGCTTGTAAACATACTGAGTGGTGCTTGAACCAAACACTGCAAAATTGTTTGATATGGCTAAGTTCACAGCTAAAGACCACAACAGGCAGTGGGATAGCATTAGCAAGTCTTCTGAATGTCATAAAACACCAATCACAAGCTGATATCGTCAAAACAAGTGCAAATGTAATGAAACAGAGCAGAAAAAGCCACAATAAGGGTAGAAATATACTTACTAACAGGTTATCAAAAATGTTGTTTTGATTTAAGATATAGTCCAAAGCACCTCCTCTCTCTTCCACCTGCTGATCAACCAAGGGGTTAATATGATAATTTGTCAGGGTTATTGAAATAAGTGAAGCCACAGCTGCTGCTGTGTTTACTTTGAAAACACTGGTTCAGAGAAATGCTCACTGTATGGAAGCACTCTGAAATAAACGAGCCAAAGATAAATTACAAATGATCGTTGGACTAACAGTTAGATACATGCAACCAAATAATTCAGGTTGTTGCAATTACTGCTTACCTCCAGGACTAGTAAAGTTAAATTCAGTTTGACACCAAGTATTTAAAAAGATAAATTCCAAATTCATTGTTTGAGCAGCTCTTTTTAGCTCCATGACACAGAGAGCAAAGAAGACAAAAGCAGTCTACTGCAGTGAGATCTTTAATCCTCCTCTGATGTTACAGTAACCTCTGAAGACACTTATGGGACCTCGACTACTGAGGCCTCACATGAAACAGCCAAACATTATGATTGAACAGCTCTTATTTTTTAAAATACGAGAGGCAACAGTGCACCTTAGTGGATGCTACCACTAGAGTGAAAGCACCGCCAGCATTCAAAAGTGACCAAAACATCAGCCAGAAAGCTCAGGAACTGAGAGTGGTCTGTGGTCACCACCTGCAGAACCATTCTTTGTTGGGGGTGTCTTGCTAAGTGCCTATAATTTCCACCTGTTGTCTATACCATTTACACAACAACATGTGAAATATTGATTGTCAATCAGTGTTGCTTCCTCAGTGGACAGTTTGATTTCACAGAAGTGTGATTGACTTGGAGTTACACTGTGTTGTTTAAGTGTTCCCTTTATTGTTTTGAGCAGTGTATATAAATGTTATACCACACCCATATGAGGTGTATGCTAGGGTGCGTTAAACTAGCTAAACTTGAAAAATATACACCATATGAAACTGCACAAAAAGTTGTAAAGGTTGTTATTTTTTAAGTGCAATTATTAAAATGTTCTTATGAAGCTTGTTAATAAATCCAAAGACCAGGAGCTCCACACTGACCCTGACTCAGAGAGAAGGTTTGATCTTTGGCCTCTTGGTAAGTAAAAAATCTTCATCTCACCACCACATAACCAGTAAAGGCAGATTTTGTATTTTTGTAGCTAAAACAAACAGTGTCACAAACAATTAAACAATTCTTATTACTCTTTATTTATAAATCAAATGCTTTTAAAGAAGTATAATATTCCAAGGGCTATTTTTCTGTTATCTGGCTTCACCATCCCTCCCAAAAGCTATCAGCAATGACCCCATGATTACAAATGGACACAAGGTCTATGATGTTTAGGAGGTTGGAAGGAAAAGGTGACATGTTGGACAAAAGGTGAAAGTTGAGGGTGGAGTGAGATAAAGCCTACAGAGCAGACATATTCGGACAGATTGTTTGGAATGAGGGAAGATATGGAGGCCAATGATCATAAGGCATCATGATAAGTAAGCACTATTAACAAACAGAGCAAGTACTCCTCCGAACTTGAACCCACTGGTTGGTTTGAGCTGTTTTCTACCACAAAGGCTAAAACATCAATCTTGGTTGGATAACCAAGGTAGATGTTCAACATACTGCTGAGTTAATAAGTAGATGACTGACAGGCATGCAGATTTGAGCAGGAAGCCCATGGGAGCAGCCAAGGATCCAAAGAGTGTCACTGAAGTAAGGGCAAATCCCAATTCTGCCCTGAGCCTTTTGTTTTGCATGTGCACGTACATATATATATATATATATATATATATATATATATATATATATATATATATATATATATATATATATATATATATGTTCAGATATTTTCAAACAGTCAACATATTTTCTGAGCATGTTTACAATGAAGTGCAATGTTTTAGTTCGGTATGAAAAAGAAATTACATTCAGTATCAGATTATTGGACTCTACCTAAAGCTATTTAAATTTCTCTATTATTTTGAGCTATCTGGAGATGAAGGATAGTGATGGTCATCAAGGAGATGCAGAGGAAGCAGCTAAACGTAAAGCCTAATGGTGTTCATAATGATATGGCAAATAGCAGCTAGTTTCAGTTATTTCATTTCAGGGTACTAAGTTAGATTTTTTGGGTTAACCTCAGTTGTAGTAATGAAACATCTTACATTCATGAAGAACATTTTTTGTATATTTCATCAACTAATTAGTAGTCTAGAGTCTTAAGTACACAGGGTTGTATAGGTTGTTTTTCTGACACCCTAGAAAGTCTCCTTATTTTTAACACATGAATATTGGCAGGAGTAAATTAAAGGCTCTGGTTGATGCATTATCCCCAATGCCATTTAACCAAACCTGAACTTCTTTAGACATAAAAATATGGCCGATCTGTAACTTTTTTTCAGTTCTGTGCACTACTACAAGATGAATATCCCAAGATGTGTCATGACTGCTTGTCTTATGAATAAATCTAGGCCCACGCAGTGATTCAGGAGTTGGAAGCTACCAGCTAACTTTTTTATTGCCACTCTCATACAACAGAGATTCAAGACCAACAACAGAGATTCAAGACCAAACATTACAAGATGCAGGGGCTTACAAGTGGATGGCTACTCTGCAAGTCTGCAGGTAATTCGACACCAATTGGATTAAAATGTTGGAAACAACTGCTACTTTAATTTTACAATATATGTCATATTTCCAGGTGTCCCACTTGTATTTTCCAGATTATTCAACTCTGTAGCCTCCCCTGCCTCCCTGCACACCTCCTCAGCCTGCCTTCCCTCATGCTCTCCCCTCTTTTAGGCTGTTTCCCCTCTCTCTCTGGGTCAGCTAACTCTCCAGTGTGAGCTCGGTAGTGTGGTTGGGTCTGTTGAGTATTTTTAGTCCGTTAAGTTGTGTCCTTTGTCATGCGATTGTGTGTTTCCTAGCTCACCCTCATTCAGTCTGAGGTAGTGTTTTCTGTTTATCTTTCTGGAGTTAATTTCAGCATAGCCTTAATTAGTCTTGTAGCCTCCTGTGTAGCTCCTTATTTTGCCCGACTTCTTTAGTTAGTATTCTTCTCCAACCAGTGTTTATTTACTGTGTTCTTTGGTTGTTTAATAAACTCCTTACTGCTAACTTTCTGGTCAGCTGTGTCTCTCTGTTGTCCTGCATTTGAGTCTCTGATCCACTCTGTGACAAGTGGATATACTGGGACCCAAACCTAAAGTGTTACAGTGTCAGGGAAGAACACTCTTTATTGTGCATTGTGCATTCAACATGAGTTTGACCTTACTCTACAACCACCAGATGTCATTGAATTTCAAGGCATCCCAAAAGCAGAATGCCAATTGTGCAAAGTAATGGTGCATTCGAGGCAACCCGTTACTCGTATATTTCCCACCTGTAACTCGTGAAAATGCCCTGGAACGGCAGTCTAACTCGAAACTTACGACCTGTAAACTCGTACCAGATCGATGTACTCTGAGTTACGACTTGTGACATCAAATCTGTGCCAAAACAATATGACAGCCCCTATGGATGCGGTGGTGCTGCGCGTGACACATGGTGAGAAATAGACTTTACAACAATGTAAAGAATATTCGAACATTGCAATCGCAATTTACACACAGGATTATGTACTATTATCTGTTATGTGTCTGAGATGGTGGACAAATGTGTCGCTAACACGAAATAGCTAATAGAGAGGGAGGGAGGGAGCTATCATCACTGGGCTACAAGTGTAAACCTCTAGTCTGATGTTCACACATTGCACGTTGGCAGCAACTCTGGCATTCAGTGCATTAATCAACAAAAAATACACTTTAAAATAACGACATATACCGTGAAATAAAATGTAAATACCTCATGCGCCGTTTCCCCTCCTCCGTTTCACTTAAATAAAGAACTTGCAGGCTCCTTTGGTAATTGAAATGACCAAGCATAAATCTTAGAATTTCTGCCATGCTGGTTTGTTTACATCCCAGAATTCAAACCGAAGTCGTAAATTGCCTGGAACACTTTCAGGTCGTGACTCGGATATTTCAACTGGGAAACATACTAGTTACGGGTTGCCTCGAACGCACCATAAGTCTTCCTTTGCAGTTATTGGCTCTTCGTGTTCAGGAGTGCGTGGAGTCAGTCTCAGTCTGCAGCAGAAGATAATGTGGTGAATATAGCTCTAATATACTTGATTTTGCTTTGTGAATGTGACACTAATTTTATATTCTAACTGTCCTTCAGTTGTGTAGTAACACAGATATTTTTGTTAAAACACAATTATTAATAAGCCATGTGGAGTAAATAACAATGTTATGAAAAGCCTGAGATTTCTAACAAAAAAATGAGTGCAATTTGAGCAGTAATTTGCTTCAAATGTTTTTAATCAATAATATGTGCTTTATAACAGTGATTATTACCACAAAGATTGTACATGGACAAAATATTAAATCACTGGTATTTGGAACTTGAAAATATTGTACTGAAGTACAGGCTTAAAGATTAAATCAGCTCATCAAGATCTATGTATCATAAGTAATAAATGTAAATAGACCCCCCACACACACACACACCTACCATGTGTGTATGTGTGTGTGTATATATATATATATATATATATATATACACACACACACCTACCATGTGTGTATGTATATATATATATATATGTATATATATATATATATATATATATATATATATATATATATATATATATATATATATATATATATATATAGATGAATCAAAAAAGTATTTTTTTAGTCACTGATTTTGGACGTTCTTCTACTTGAAAAGATAAGAGAGGGCTGGAATTTTAATCAGAGGTTCACTTTTTTATGAGAGACAAAAAAAGACACTCGTCCACAGCCTTGAACAGTCAGACTCAAAACTCAATTATGGCCAAGACCAAAGAGCTGTAGAAGGACACCAAGAAAAAAACTGTAGACCTGCACCAGGCTGGGAAGAGTGAATCTACAATAGGCAAGCAAGTTGGTGTGAACAAATCAACTGTGGGAGCAATTGTAAGAAAAGAGAAGTCATACAAGACCACTGATAATATACCTCCATCTGGGGCCCCATGCAAGGTCTCACCTGTTGGGTCAAAATGATAAGAACGATGCGCAAAAATCCCAGACCTACACGGAGGGACCTGATGAATGACCTGCAGAGACCAAAGTAACAAAGGCTACCATCAGTAACACTACACCAAGAGGGACTCAAATCCTGCAGCACCAGGCGTGTCCCCTAGCTTAAGCCAGTTCATGTCCAGGCTCGTCTGAAGTTTGCCAGAGAGCATATGAATGATCCAAAAGAGGAATGGGAGAATTTCATGTGGTCAGATAAAACCAAAATAGAACTTTTTGGTAAAAACTCAAATCATGATGTTTGGAGGAAGAAGAATGCTGAGTTGCAGCCCAAGAACACCATACCTAATGTGAAGCATGAGGGGAAACCTTGTGCTTTGGGGCTGTTTTTCTGCAAACAGGACAGGAGGACTGATCTGTGGTAGAGAAGGAAGGAAGAGAGCTATGTATGGTAAGATTTTAAGCCAAAACCTCCTTCCATTAGTGAAAGCATTGAAGATCTGGGTCTTCCAGCAAGACAGTGATCCCAGACACACTGCAAAGGAGTGGGTCTTTAAAAAGATTTCCTGGATTTTTTTCTTATTTTGTCTTTCATAGTTGAAGTGTACCTCTGATAGAAATTGCACACCTCCCCCATCTTTCTAAGTCAGAGAACTTACACAATCAGTGGCTGACTAAATACTTTTTTGCCCCACTGTATCTTCTGTGACTGTTTTCAGCTCACCTTTTCTCTGTCATTAAGCTCCACTGAAAGTCTTATGTTTCAAAAAAGTGGGCATGTCTGTCACTGAAAAGACTTCCACAAAGCCTGCTCTTGTTTTCCAAGCTCATTGCTCCTCAGATCAGTCTCCTCCCTCCACTTTCCTCTCTGCTCTCTCCTCCAACACAAAGGAAAAGAGGTGTGTCTACTCCTGGTTATGTAACCACACTGTCACACACACCTTTGTACTCATGTTTTGAAGTGTGTAGTCTTTGTTTAAAACGACCATTACATTGTATAATCAGGAGTCAACTTGCACTCAGAAGCTTCAGTGCTTCGGATCAACAGCTGAGTCCTGCTGCTGTTTTCTCTTTGAGATAATGTGGCTTTATGATTTTTTACTGGGTTTAGACCTCAAGGGTCTATTCCTGTTCCTTGTTATTTTCATAATAATAGCAGACTACCTTAAATATCGGAACCCTCCTAATTTCCCTCCTGGACCTTTTTCTTTGCCACTTCTTGGGAACATCCTGAGTATGGACAGTAAACAACCTCACGTTTATTTCTCCAAGGTAATGTGTATTTCTGAGTTATTTTATGACACATTTTCAAAAATTATACTATGGATGTACTGCGCTGATTAATGACCTTCTTTACAACTGCTAAGATATTTTCAAACAGTTAACACATTTGCTAGACACGTTTTTATTTACTGGTTGAGATAAAGTGGATTGACTTAGATAAATCTGATCTCTTCAGTAAAATCCTTTTCCACAGCTGGCTGACACTTATGGGAACGTGTTCAGTGTCCGTCTTGGTGGGGAAAAGATGGTTTTACTGTCTGGCTACAAGGCAGTGAAGGAAGCCATCATCACACAGGCTGAGAACTTTGTGGATCGACCAAGTGATGCAGTCCAAGATCGACTTTACTCTGGATCCTCAGGTTTACCAATCTTTCATGCTTCCAATAACTTGTGTCACAAAAAAATAACAAATCACACAGAGCCAGTAATCCTATTTCATCAATGTGCATCTGTCTAGGTGGTCTGTTCATGAGCAACGGAGAAACATGGAAGAGACAGCGGCGCTTTGCCTTGTCTACCTTACGTAGCTTTGGCCTGGGCAAAAACATGATGGAGCAGAGTATCTGTGAGGAGATCAGACACCTGCAGGAAGAGATAGAGAAGGAAAAAGGTGATATAAAAATGCATTTAATACTTACTCATCATAAGCAAAATTAGGTAGGGGTGTGATGATACACTCAGCTCACGAGACTGAGAAGAGACAATATTAATATAAAACTTTTAAGGATACTAAAATGACAGACTTATTTATTAAACAGAGTCAGAAAACAACGCAGGTGCATTATGAAATGCTTTTTATAACTTGCATCCATGCATGACCCTAGCATGAGCATTTAATTGTCTATCCCTCTTTAGAGGGCTGTCTGCACTCGGATTCCACCTTGCAAAGGTGCATTACTACCCCCTCAGGTCACAAATAGAATATTGAATAGCTCACAGTCTGATACGCTATGCTGATAAGGTTTTACCCATAGACTGTCTATAGAGTGGACAGCGTGGCTCCGCCATTTATCATTGTACGGTTTTGAAGCCAAAATACCGCTGTCTCAGGTGCAGCCATTGGTAGCAATTACAGCCAAAGTCTGCGCAGTAGAGACTGTGAGGGATTCTGGGAGAATCTGAGTGGAGCTGGGTGACAAAAACAATTATTATTTTTTTCTTTCGAGAGTCTAATCACTTCTTGACTCTACCTTCCGACATGTTTTACAATCCCCGGAAAAAATACACGAGAACGGCAGCTGTCAATCATTGTTGAACCTCACGTAAAGCCTTATTTTTAACATTGTATTACAAATGAAAACGAAACTTTTCAGAAAAAAGAGGACTTGAATACAAGACAGCCAAATAATATCTTCAAATCACCACAACAACCGGATGTGAGAAACATTTCTACGAGGAGTATTAATTTTTTAAAGTTTGACCACAGCCCATCTGGAATGGCTGGAAAGCCAGATTTTCTAACCTATACTGCAGCCAGCCACCAGGGGGAGCAGTTTTTGTAGAGACCTCACTTCGAGCTGAGCAAGCGGACGACCATTTTTTTTTTACAGTCTATGGTTTTACCCTGCACCAGTGCCACCAGCTTTTCACTGAAATGAGAAGTACTGTCACAATTAAATCTTGCAAGATCTCGTCACACCCCTTGTATTAAGTCTTCAGTTGTGTAGCATGGTCTAACCATGGACTCTTTTCCTGCAGGTGACACTTTCAACCCAGCAAATGTTTTCAACAAAGCTGTGTCCAACATCATCTGCCAACTAGTGATGGGGAAGCGGTTTGAGTACAGTGACCACAACTTCCAGCTCATGCTGAAATATCTGGCAGACACTGTGATGTTGGAGGGTTCCATCTGGGGCTGGGTGGGTAAATATTTAATATTCCCTTTTTGTATTGTGATATCAGTACTGCTTTACAGGTAGAAGCAAGTTTTCATGGTTACATTAGTGACATTTTTTTAGATATCTTTTTTGAGAACTTTATCTTCTCTGTTTTACTTCATATAGCTTTATTCGTCATTTCCTGCGCTGATGAAGCATTTGCCTGGTCCTCACAATAAACTATTCAGCGAATTCAATAGCCTCTTAGAATTTCTCGATCAGGAAGTACAAAGGCACAAGATGGACCTGGACCGCAACAATCCTCGGGATTATATTGATGCTTTTCTCATTGAACTGGAGAATGTAAGTGGCATACACCGCAATGTGTAAACTATTCAAGCCTTTACCTTCAATCCACCAGTTATTCTGTATTGCTTCCTCTCCATGTTTCTAAACAGCACCAAGAGGACACTGTGGGCTTCACTGAGACTAATCTAGCTGCTTGTGCTCTGGATCTGTTCCTGGCTGGAACAGAGACAACTTCAACCACTTTGCTCTGGGCTTTGGTTTTCCTCATAGAAAACCCAGATATTCAGGGTAGGTGAAATGAAGTTGCCTTTCCTCAAGTTCAAAACAGTAAGGAAACAAGACTGCAGCTTTGTTGGTGGGGATCCTATGCGCTAAACTGTAGGATTAGAATACAAACATTGCCAACAATTACCATGCTATTTTTTTTCCTTATGCAAACTATCTTTTGATATTTTTGTTTTTGGCTATTTTTAGAATCAGTCATGGCATCAGGTTTTTAAAATCTGGCCTCACTGGCCCCCTCTCTTGCCAGTTGCATATGCATTTTTACAGCAACTGTATTTAATTACAGTTTACAACTTACAGTTTCATTTCGCAGTTGCTTATGTCTAAAGCAACGTACAACACAAGCAAGGATTTAGACAGAAGGAAAACCTAGTTAGTGCGACAGCAGTATTACAAGTTTGGCTGCAGGTGCTGCCCTTTTTTTGGGGGGGGGGGTTAATCAAGCCAAAAAAAAACACAGTATACTTAGCAACAGTATACTTCAATCTTCAACAACATTCATAAGTAGTGCTGAAGAATCAATAAGAGCTGAGCCTTACACCTACTGACTCATTCTACCCCTGGGGACAAAGAGGAGAAGGGTCAGCTTAAGTGCTCAAGTGTTCCCTGAACAGATGAGTTTTCAGACATCTCTTAAAAGTAGAAAGGGACTCTGCAATCGTCCCCAGTTAGGTAATTCATTCCACCATTTGGGCACAACAGAGGGGAAAAGTCTGGCTAGTGATTTGGAGATGCACTGGGCTGGGAGCACCAGGCGTCTTTCACAAGCAGAGCGTAGTGAGTGAGGAAGAGTGTAGACCTGGAAGAGGGACTCCAGGTAGGCAGGAGCTTCTTGTCAATGTTTTGTAAGCCAGAAGAGAAAAGAGCTTTGAATATAATTTGGGCTGCTACTGGAAGCCAGTGAAGCGAGATTAACAGCTGGGTGACGTGTGCTGTTTTGGGCTGGTTAAAGACCAGACGTGCTGCTACATTCTTGATCATCTGCAGAGGTTTAAACGTACACTCAGGGAGGCCTGCCAAGAGGGAGTTGCAGGAGTCGATGCGTGATATCACAAAGGCTTTTACCAGAAGCTGTGTGGCCTGTTGCGTTAGGTAGGGTCTGATCCTTTTGTTGTTGTAGAGGGCATATTGACAAGACTGTGAAATTGAGGCCGCATGAACCTTAAAGGTCAGCTGGTCATCAATCAGGACACCCACATTTCTGGCAGAGTTTGTGGGCACAAGTTGATTATAATCAAGCAGGACAGTGATCTGTGGTTGAACGGAGGGACAAGCAGGAAAGACAATGAGCTCAGTTTTGGATAGATTTAATTGAAGGTGGCGTTCCTTCATCCATGTGGAGATATCACCCAGACACGCTGAAATCCAAGCCGAGACAGTTATGTTGTCAATGACAAGTTATAGTAAAAGTTCAAACATTATCGCTAATATTGACAGCAACACCTATCGTAACCTAGCAACTAACCCAATGCATTGTGTCTCTGAGCAGGTGTGTTTGAAAAGTTTATATTAGCAGTCCTACACAGGTGATAAAAGCATGTCTCTTTCTACCCTAAAACAAAAAATTAGCAAGGCAAATTGTCAGTTTAATCCTGCATATTCATTTTACCACCAAGTCCAAAAACAAATTAAATGTGTTTGCTCTGCAACGTGTGCAGTGAATTAACAGTGTGCTGATAGCAATAGCATTTTAGACCCAAGTCATTTTTTTAACTAGGCCTGTTAAAGCCAAATATGTAACAACAACCCAAAATGTAATAAAAACCCTAAAATATAATTTTAAAAAATGTAACAAAACTCATAATGACCCAACCGACCCAAAATGTAACAATGCTGTGCCCAAAACACAGTAACTTTTTTTCCCCCATAATGTTATAACCTGACGTATTCCCTGTGATTGTGCAAAAGGAAGAACAGTGGCAGGAGCAACTTTTAGCCTTGAGAAATTAGGTTTAGAATCAAAACTAAAAACTGCTAAAAACTGCAGTTCCTAAAGTGTCCCATAAACAAAGCACATTATTTACAGCTTAGTCCAAAACATTAGTTGTCTGAATAGATGACTTGATAGTAGATTATGAAGAATGGAATCCTCACATGCCTGTGTTTTCTCTAGTCACGGAAGGCATTCAGATGTCATTTAAGAATTTCCCAACAACCACCAGTGGCTTTACTTTCTCCACTTTGCTTGTTCTTAGCCAAAGTCCAGGCAGAGATAGACAGAGTGATCGGACAGAGCCGCCTGCCCACCATGGCTGACAGACCCAACCTGCCCTACACTGATGCTGTCATCCACGAGATCCAGAGATTTGGAAACATTGTGCCTCTTAATGCGCTCAGAAAGGCTGCCAAGGACACAACACTGGGTGGTTACTTCATCCCCAAGGTGCATTTTTTCATTTCATTACTTGAGTGGTGTAGCTCTAAAGAGTAAATTCTGTTTTATGAAGTATTTCTTGAAGTTGACCAGCAGATCTTGTTTTCAGGGTACGGCTCTGTTGCCAGTCCTGGACTCTGTACTGTTTGACAAGACTGAATGGGAGACTCCAGACGCCTTCAACCCTGGACACTTTCTCAACTCTGAGGGGAAGTTTGTGAAGAGAGAAGCTTTCATGCCCTTCTCTGCAGGTAAACCTCTTTTTCCTGAATTTGATTTTAATTCAAACTAGAATTAACTGGCCACTTTGAGTGTTTGTTTTTCTGTCATTTTAGGGAAACGTGTGTGTCTTGGAGAAAGTCTTGCCAGGATGGAGCTGTTTCTGTTTTTAATTGGTTTACTCCAGAAGTTTACTTTCTCTGTTCCTGATGGAGTTAAGCTTAAGTATGAAGGAGTGAGCGGAACTACACGTGTACCGCACCCATACAAAGTATATGCAAGGGTGCGTTAAACTGTGTATTAAAACATATCTTATTTCATGTCCAATAAATCTACTGTTTGCTTCTTGCTGATGAAAGTGAATTCAAAGTTAAGAAATTATTTTGTGACATTGACTTTTGATCAGTGAATCAGATGTGTGCTGAGAAAATATGTCAAAACCGCAAAATGAAGACAATTTTAAGACTTTTGAAAATAATTTAACATTCAGCTGGAGAGGAAGTTTATTTCATTAATAAAGTGACTTTTTTAAAGTTTTCTTTCTTTTTTTGTCAACACAACAAACTTAGAAATCTGTATATATTTCATCCTGTATTAATTACAAATAACCTCAATGAGATGGCACTGTACTTGGTATTATGACACATTTTATCGATTTATAAAGAACAAATAAGTTCAGGTGGCGTCTTCTTGAGCAGTGCGCGCTCCCGCGAAGTGCGCATGCAGTAGCCAGTGGACAGGAGCGACTCGGAAGCCTGCCTGGAGTCTGCATGGAGGGGAGGGGGACTCCGACTCTCTCTGCCCCTTAAGTGGGTTGATTATATTCAGTGCAACTTGAGACTTCTTCTGGGATGTTCCTTCAAAAAAAAATGACGCCGAGAAATGCAGACTCGATACTTGGTGGCCAACGCGGTGGCACGAGACTCCAACGTATTTGAGGTCAACCTGAAAATTAACGTTAACGGTCTCCGTCTGGTAAGAGACAGCCAACGGCTTGTGGGCCAGTGTAGCAAGCTAGCCATGCTTATTAGCTCCCCGTTTGTTCACGATTAGCTGGTCCTATCGTTATGCCTGCTGTCATGAAATGTCATGTCATGACTCACATGTTGGTTTATGGACAGTGTGATTCTTATCTGCCTACACTGGCGTAAGAAGCGGAGCTCGTTGAGATAACGGCTGTCGCTAGTATGCTATCATTATTGTAGGTGACAGTCAAACATGGTGAACTAGCTAACTGCTAGCTGCAAAAAAGGTAAACAAACGTCCTTACTGTCTATGAGCATTTACTGACACATCGATGGTTTACAGCTGAAACCCCATCACTTAACAATGCTCTACTTGAGCTCAGTGTAAATAAAATTAACTACCCTAACGTCAGTGGTTAAAACAACCGTCCATTGACCCTACACCCCTGCCCATTCCGTTACAACTTTCTATTGGTTCTTCAACATAATATTAATCAAAACATACACTTCAGACAAGATAAGTCGCGGTTTTTCCTATTTAAGACTTTTCAAGTTTAATACCCGAGGAAGGAGCTGCTAGGAAGCGGTATTTTGTAGAAACTGTGACCCGTAAATCTAGTTTTCAGAGCTATTTAACACCAACTCGCTCAGGACAAATGTGGTCATTGTTGCCAGTCAATACCTCTGCAAACTAATAGAACCCAGGAAGAATGTTGGATGCCTCTGAACCCCAAACAGTGGAGGTGGAGTAAGGGATTTTTTTGTCTGACCTCTGTATCGTTTGTACTTTTTACTTTGTCCTGACTATCAGACTGTATCAGCAGTAGGAGTCACTGTTATTTGAGTCACTTCCAAGATATTATGTCAGAGGAGAACACTGATTAAGTCTGTATGGATTCATGTGCCAATTTTTTCTTGAATGAATCGAAAAGAAACCCATTACCCTGCCATTTACAGAGTTCTACAAAATCAACATCTTGATTATTTTGCTCTACTTAATCAAGGACACTGTGTATGATAGCAAGGTAGTTAAAATATTGGCTGCATTATCATCAAACTACCTCAAAGAAAAGGGTTAATACCATTGTCATGATTGAGATGAGCCCTTATACCACAGCCAACCAGTGTCTGAGCACACCATGTGTATTCCATGTATGACCAGTCTCTACCTACCAAGCTCAGTGTCACCCTTTGAAAAAAAGTCATTGAATTGACTTGAATGATCCAGAGAAGAAGCAATTCAGTCCCTGTGAGACATTATGTTGAGTACTAACATGCTGTGTATTGTTCATGTCTAATGCGTTTATCATCTGTTTAAACAGGCTCCTGTCTGGAAAGTGCAATGTATACCTGCTGGAGATGAGAATGAAACCCAGTCGCAGCTTCCTCCTGGGCCTGTGCTCCATGCTGGCCTTGGGCTTCCTCTATTACTCCTCAGGGCGGATCAGCTTACGAGGATGGAGCCACAAATCATGTGAGTGTTCATCTGATGTGTCATACTATCTGTGTAACAACAGACAGTTGAATTTCACAGGACACATTTCATTGACCAATGTCCACCTAACTTATAGCAACAGAACCTATTTTCTCATAAACACAGGCCACGTGTCTGAAACAGGATCATATGCTCGAAGTAGTGCAGAGATTTCAAACTCTGCAGAACAAAAATCCTGTACAGTGTGGGAAAGGGATAAATACAACAGTCAAACTACTGCTATGTAATATCACAATAGGTTTATCTCAGTAGCAACTCTCTGACAATAAATTTTGCAGATATTCAGTGTCTATTTTTTACAAATTTTGGATTCATCATTTTTAAACAGAATGCATTGATCCAATTAACTCACAGGGTTTACTGCATCACGTCAAAATAAGTGCAAATGCAATGAAAAAGAGCAGAGAAAGTCACAATAAGGGTAGAAATATACGTACTAACATGTTATCAAAAATGTTGTTGTCAATTTGAGACATAGTCCAAAGCACCTCCTCACTGTTCCACCTGCTGATCATACAAGAGGTTAATATGATAATTTGTCAGGTTAATGGAAATAAGTGATGCCACAGCTGCTGCTGTGTTTACTTTGATAACAGTGGTTCAGAGAAATGCTTACTGTATGGAAGCACCTGAAAATAAACGAGCCAAAGATAAATTACAAATGATTGTTGGACTAACAGTTAGATACATGCAACCAAATAATTCAGGTTGTTGCAATTACTGCTTACCTCCAGGACTAGTAAAGTTATGATTAATTTGACACTAGGTATTTAAAAAGATAAATTCCAAATTCATTGTTTGAGCAGCTCTTTTTAGCTCCATGACACAGAGAGCAAAGAAGAAGACAGAAGCAGTCTACTGCAGTGAGATCTTTAATCCTCCTCTGATGTTGTCATATTGAAACAGTAACTTCTGAAGACACTTATGGAACCTTGACTACTGAGGCCTTACATGAAACAGCCAAACATAGCGATTGAACAGCTCTCATTTTAAAATATGAGAGGCAACAGTGCCCCTTAGTGGAGCAGAAGTTCCTCTAATGTATAACTAACTTAATGTGGTTACCTCACAGCAGCCACTCTTTCCTTCATTGTTGCTTATTTGTTTTTTCCATGCGACTATGACAACATGGAGGGGCTAGATGGAGGTCTCCAGTACCTGTTTCTTGTAGAGACACAGAAGGCTGAGGCTAAAACAGTTTTTATTCAATTTATGGTGAACACTAATGCAAACGTGCTTCTGAATATATAATTATTTTCTACCAAGTCTTTTTCTGGGGATTGCTGCTTAATTCTATAAACTGTACCTTTAAGTTTAAGTGAGCACATGGAAAACTTCAGTGTCTTTAGATACTTCAACCAGCAGCAGCATCAATACTACCAGGTGGGGGAGCCAGTAGGTTTGAATTGAAACATTCTTAGAGGGCTGCACCTATATTCATAAAACCTGGGTTTACAATACGTAACCAACATTATGCATGCTTTATAGTTTTTTTTCTTAACTTTTGTGGATCTTTATCATCAAAGCTCATGCTGTTTATATAGTTTTTGAATGTTAAGATTTTCTCTAATTGAAATCAGACAAAGAGGAAGTTTATTTTATTGTTAGCTGATCATAAGTATAGCTTTTCTTCTCAAACCAGCCATAATAAACCAAGTATAAGGTTTCGCCCCATCTTCATCTTACAGGCTTGTCTGATGGTATACATCCTTGAAGAAACAAGGAAACCACATATGCCATAATAATCACTATATTAATTTACAGTCACTTACCATACTCACCTAATGTTAATTAAAAATAATTGTATGTCATTTTCTTTTTTTTTGTTTCACTGTCTCTAAATTTGTCATTTGTTGTTTAATTCTTTTAGCTGCAACTCATAATTCAAAATAAGTAAATAACCCACACATGCATGCATGGATACTAGGGCTGCACGATTATCACAATCACAATCGCAATCGCAATGTCAGCACATGCAATTACATAATCGCAAAAGAGGTTATCGCAATATCAATCGCAATGTCAGCACATGCAATTCAGATTTTTCTCCATGATAACCAAGCAAGTCTGTAGACCCATCATGACACAACTTTTTTTATTAAATCGCAAGCACAATCGCAATTGCAATATTGTCCACCTAATCGCCAATCGCACCTTTTCCCCAAATCGTGCAGCACTAATGGATACGTACATGGATACATACATGGACTCTGTAAACTTCTGTCAGCCATTAACTAGAATGTGCCAAACTGTTCAGCCTTAGATTAATCTTTTCAAATAAACACTGTAAAGTAAGTAATATTCTTCAATCTGCATTGAAAAGAATTCAAGTACACAGAAATATACTAATAAGGATAATACCTCTCAGATTTACTCACGAAACGCTGTACAGAAGAAAACTTAGTGTCTCTTTTATATCTAGCGACTAATGCATTCGATTCTGCAAAGACCAAGCAAACTCAGTAAGAAGTTCAAATTTGATGCAAGAATAAAGGTGGAGGAACATAGTCTGTTACATAAAATGCAGGTGATTCAGTGGCTCTGACTGGCAGAATTGTTGAACAGGAATGGCAATAGGTGAGCTGACAAGTGGTGAATTTATCCATATAACTCCTGAGCCCAATCTTTCCAGTTTCATGTAAAAAAAAAAAACGTGTCAGAGGACCATGAAGTACTTTTGTTTTTCACTTGTATTATTTAATCTTTTGTTCTACAGATTTTTCTCAAAGTTAAGATGTGTAAAAGATCAATGTAAATGTAAGTCAGGATGTACAATTAAAATTTTACTCACACTAGTTAAAAAGAAGAAACTGTTAATGGTGAAATGCTGGGTAAAGGTAAAACTGCAGTACTCTTATCTTAAGTAACGACAATTACTGTAACACTTCTTTCTGCTATTAAGAGAAAGAAGTCAGAACAAAATGATGCATCATCTGGTTGTAATCAGCTGTTAAACTAAGCAGTCTTTACATGTGGTCTCTATTTTACTGTCAGTGTCTAATGATAAATACAGTAGAAGACCCATTATAGTCTTCCCATTTCATCTTACTATTTTGATCAACAAGTTCAAATTTAGGTAGACCTGGAAATAGAGGAAGGGGTCACAGGATGGCTCATTGCCAAACCAATGTCATGACATTTAGAAAATACATTATTGATGAACAAGAACTGTGGAGGATGTGGTCTGTGGATTATCCCAGATAAAGTACAGAAAAAACAGCTTCCTAATTTACTACTTGGATTACAGCTAGGAAAGTAAATGTTTTGTAAAAAGAGTGAACTAGTGTTAAGCTCCTGTGAGGAAGTTTTGGTTCAAGTTTAATTTATTTTCTTGTAAACCAGAAAATGAATAAAAAAATGTTATTTTTCTTCCTTTTCTTTTTTTCTTTTTAAAAATACAGTTATTTAGAGCTGAAGTATCTATTTACAGTGATAAACAATACTTCACTACATTCTACACAAACCAAAAACCAAATGTGCGTATATTGACACCGTAAACAGAAACATCAACAAAATGTTGTGTAACTTAAAGGGGCTCTGAGCAGTTAAAAAGTGATCTTGAAAAAGTCTCCAGTATAGATAGATGCTGGATCATAATCCCAATTTTAAGATTAGATTATTAGCACTAGTATAGGTTATTCAATATGCTACTTTGGAGCTTCTTTTTAACTTCCTGACTGGGTTGAGCAACACTGGATTGATTTACGGCATGTCCAAGTCTCTATGACAACACCACGCCGGTTGACGAAGTTTCGAAGAGAGATCCATGTTTTTCTCTGCTGAAGACAATTTTTGTGATTAATTTTGTAGTGATGGTAGACCCTGGAGTTGAACTGTCAGACGGAAAAAGCACAGAAAGCAGAAGAAAGCAGAAGAAAGCCAAACAGGAGTCCATTAATAAAATGAAGAGTGAGGTTACGTTAGCTCTGTTTTGTAAATGATTGGCAGGACATGACCTTGACCATTAACATTATACTGTACCGACACATCTCACAGCACCGGGCTGTCCCGGGCTGGACAGCTACTAAACTGACAGTTGACTTGTTGTCACGTTAGCCTATGGACATGTCAGAGCACTGGGCAGCTAGTAGTGATACATTTAGCTGGCTACTGACGTACGGTACTAACTCACATTTGCTTGTTGTTATATTTCAAACAACAGCGCTACGTAACTGTACTGATAAATACCTTACCTTGCCGTGTTTTATCTGGTAAAAAGATGCCTTGAACAAAGAAAATCAGTTCCAAATCAAACACCCCTGGTTAAAAGCCCCAACTTTACGACAGTGTGCCTGAGACTCTGGGCCAGAAGGTGGCGCGGCAGTTACATTAAAACAGATCACCCCCACAGTATCTTTAGAGACAACACAGTGTTAACAGATGTGCTCATAAAAAGATATTTATTCTCCTTTAATGTAAACGGTTTAAGGGCCCTATAGATAATCAACTGATAGATTTCTTTTGATGTATTAAATTAGTCTATTTTTCCTTCTCTAGTGTATGACCAACAAGGTTTTCTTGTGAAGCTGGATGGCAGTCTGTGAGTACATTTTTCCTTCTTTATTTCATTTCCGTCTCATACTCAAAAAACTGTTCTTGACTTGTTTTGTTAACTCATTGAAATTAAAGGGTTAATTATTTATTTGTTGGCTGTAGGTTTTTATTGTTACTTGAAAATTAAAAATATTTATCTACTGAGAAGTGTATATAGGAGTATTGTATTATTAAACCTTGTTTGCCTTGTCTACAGGCCGTTAGAGCTTGTGTACAAGTACGGCAATCTCAGTGAAGGAGCCTGTAAGCCTGGTTATGCAGCTGCAAAGATGAAGGCCATTTATCCAAAGTAAGACAGCTAAACTGGTGTTTTTGTTTGTTTTGAGTGAACCTGTGGCTATTAATCTGATTAGAGTTTTTTAGAGTCTTTATTGTTTGTTTAGTTTACACATTTCCTAACTGTATATCAATTTGATGAAGTAACTGTGGTGCTCTACTTTGATACCTCTACAAGTTAACTGAATTTGCTGAAAATGGCCACCTTGAAGGTGAAACCAGATTCAACGTGAGGCTGTGGAGGCGTGTCTGTCCTCTTATAAACTATGGAGATACTTTGCTGACTCATAGAAACACGACAGAAAGAGGTTGCGGTTTAAAAAGTTTCTACTTTGGTGGATCACCACAAGCAGCACTGACATACAAGAAGCACCTGTGATACATGACAAGGAGGGCTAAGACGATGTGCTATTCCTGCACTTTGAATCAATTACAATTTTTGGGGTGCCAATTCAATTTGATTTTCAATTCTTTGATATTTATGATTTTTGCAATTTTAGTTTGCTTTTTTAACACCAGACCATGGAAAAAGTTAAATGTTGATGCTAATGTCTACAGACTATATCAGGAGCCATATTTTCCAATAAAATGCACATCACGGGAGTCAGAGAGAAACATGTCACCCTCTGCTGGAGAAAAGTGGTAACTTTTTTCAGATCCAGTTTATAATCAAAGACTGCAATTAAGAATTTGAATTTGAAAAAAAAAAAAACACAGAGTCCCTATTCTGATACTTCCAAACAAAAGAATCCTGATATATTGATTTTCGATTTTTGCTCTCACCCCCAATGAAAAGTAGGATCCTTCAGTTGTTAAGATTTTAGCAACTTAGTTCAGATTATTTTGTAAGCAACAACAACTCTTCTTCTTAATCGACTTCTTCGTGGTGCATGTAGTGCTGAAAACAAAACACATACACTTCTTGCTATCCTGTGCTCCTGTGGAAATATGGCGGTGCAGGATGGTAGCCCCATAGAAGGGGACCAATCATCTATGGAGTGAAAAGTTTCTTGGTTAACAAAAGCTACATTTCTGTTTCAGCTGATTGCACAATAATTTTACCAAATTTATTAACGTTATTTTTCATTATTGAGCCTATTCTGCTTAACGCTGCTTTGTACTACAGACTGCATGTTTGTTGTACATCAATGGAAAACAGTGATTGCCATCAGCAGTGAACCACATAAAGCCTCAACAGCATACATACAATCTTGTCTAAACCGAGTATTCTCAGTAAAACAGTCCTGTCTTCATAGAGCTTTCTAACCTCAGAGTAGTACATACTGTAGAAGGAAGATCCCATTTCTGCTGCTGCATTATTTAGGACCACTGAAGTCCTAACACTGAGAAAGCCCCTTGACCGCTTTTTGTTTTAGAACTTTGTGTCAAATGAATCAAGAGATGTGATGGTCGAAATGGACCCATATGTTGTAGAAGTCTATTTTTGTCCCCCTCTGCTCTGTAGTTGTCCCAGTGCGTGAGAAAAGCTTTGGTCAGTTCACCTACCCACTTACTTAGCACCAGAGACACGCAACCCCTTGAACACACCAGGGCCTGGGGACGGCATTATTAATGAAGTGTGTTCTCAGAGTTCAGATTGTAACCTGGTAAAATAACACAGGAGCACTTCCTCCTGAGAAAAAAGTGTTGAGTGCCGAGGGCATCCTTGACCCATTAGCTCCTCTGTCTTTACTCAGTTGCTGCCTCTCATGCAACTTGGAGCAGGTACCACAAAGCTAATGACCATGTTCTTTAAAACTAAGAGTGGTTGAAGGAGAGAAAGAGAGAGAAATAGCGGACAATATGTTGCAGGGAAGCTCTAAACAAAAAGGCCTTCACTTGACTGTACTTACTAACAGAGGAGACTATTACTGGAGGTATGGGGCACTTTTAATTCATGATACCAAATAACTGGATTTCAACTAGGGTGCAGACACACTTTTTAAGTCTGTAAAGTTGTACATGATGATTATTGACACTAGATAATTCATGGGAGTATGGATAAGTTTTTGTATAATTTAGAGTAACAGTATTGATATTTGTATCACTAAACCCCAAATTATACCACTTTTGATGTGCTCCACAAACACCAGTTACACTGTTGCATTGATAAGACGTTTTTTTGTGTGTTTTTTGCATAAATTGTTTCCACTTGCTCGCTCCTCCAAACTTGCAAATCAAAGCTCACAAATCACTGGACTGGACAGCTGGTGAGGAGCACTTCCTCTCCGTCATTTAAAGTCAAGCTGGATAAATACCTGAACACACACAATAAGACACTTACTGTACAAATTGGAGGCAAAAGGCAAGATGCATCATTAGTAGCTGATTTCTTAGCTGTGTTTCAGTGTTTTCCGGAACATTTTTCTTTCACTTATTTTGTACGCACTCCAACAGCCACTGATTAGCAGCTGTTTTGTTTTGCCAAATCACGGCTAATTTGTGGCTCATTATGCAATACTTCACATGAAGAGAACAGGTTGCAAAGCTGCAGGGGTTGACTCGGTTAAAGAAACACTTTTCTTTTGGATTGCTCCAGTTATTCCACAGAAAATTCCTGTTTATGTAGGTGTTACCCATTGTTTAATTTTGAAAAGTTAGCTGTGTTAAAACCATTTTTTTTACTTTTATTTTTACATAAACACTTCAAAAGGGAATCTGCTAAATGGTTTTGCCAAGGATTCAATACATTTTCCAAATGTTTTTTTGTTAAGTGTTATTGTTAAATGGAGATTTTTAATCATGAACGTGGGTGTTCCTTAAGAAAAAAACGTTGGTGTAATTCACTTATGCAAGCAGTGTCCTTACAAAGTTCATATACTTGTGTCTGTTCTGTCTCTGCACTATTGCATGTTTCCTGTATGCTCTCATTCGTCAATTCACACCAGCTGGGAGTTCAGTGTGGCACTTAGCAGGATTTCCAAACAGCTGTAGTCCCAAGACCAAAGAATTTCCACACTTACCCTGACAGTGATGAGCGTTTCCTCATTCATGCTTGGCTGTAAAATCTCTAACCTGTAAACTCTTGGCCTTGCTGCGCTCATCATATCAGAGTGTTGTTTAACTAGAAAGTCATCGTACGTTTTGATGTGGTTTCAGTGCCTGGCTTCCTGTCCAGCTTCATCTGCTCTGAAAAATGGAGTCTTGTATATCTGATCTAAAGGGCTCCAATTTTTAAGTGTGTACTTTAAAGTCAACTCTTTTAAGTGTGTACTTTTAATGTGAACCTAGTATATACTCATTACTGTATGTTTTGTGGTGCTGATTTTTAAATGTCTTGTACTTCAGTGTCTAAGCTAGATGCATAAAATAAGTTTATTTTTTCTGAAGCGTCAGGCACAAGTTTTTTTTCAAGTTATTCACTTCTTTTTCTGATAATTTAAAGTCTTAGAGCAATGTGTGGTGTTGAAGTGGTCAGTGGAAGTCCAAACAACAGGGGAAAATAGTGTTTACAAAAAGCATTGCTGATAATGCAAAACCTATCACTTTGTCTGCCATCCTGTTGGAAACATTTCACTGTTGCTTCTAAAGGTGTGTGCTCTGAAGGACAGGTGCCAACAAGCCACTTTGGAATATTTACGGTCAGAACTTTCAAAAAATGTCCAGTTAAATTAGTTTTGATATTGGTTTAATATGCAGAGACAATGCACATTCCTAAACATTTCTGTAAATATGCAAGTTTAACTAAGTTGGCTAGTTTTCAGCCTAAGTCTCTGAAGCGGGTGACATGACCACTACAGTAATTAAAATGCTTTAAATACATTATTATATCCACATTAAAAATACATCGCATCATAAAACATTACAAACATGCAATAAAATGAAAATACATTACAGTTTCAGAGTAGATAGTTGCACACCTGACCATCTCTCAACCACAAGTTTAATTCTCTTTTAAATAAAAAGAAAGGTAAGTGTCATGCTCCCTGAGCTGTGCTGGTTTGTGATGCTCTGGCAATGGTGATGAGCATTCATTAGTGCTTATGTGTGACAGATAGTGAACCCATGATGGTAAATTGCTTGCCTAGCTCTCAGAAACTACTTTGAATGCCTCAAATGCATTTTAACTAGTAACCCAGATCTCTGCTGTCAAGAGGCCTCTCTGTGGCCAAGAAGTCAGAACTGTGAGAAATATACAGCCATGCCCTCTCCCTCACACTTGTCAGGGATTTGTTTTGGTGTTGGTATGTTCAGACAGACTGGATTAGCTGGAAACATGATGCTGTAAATCCTCTTAAGTCTTCTGCCATTAATCAGTACATCTTGTTCAGAGCCATAAGGGTCCAGGGCAGATAAAACACTGATGAAATCCATGTTTTCATTCTTACTTGTTCTAACTTTTTAAATATTTTTTTGTTCCAACAGGTTTACCCAACTGCAACCCATGTTCCTTGATCTAAATTATAAGCGATACTCAAAGATTGGTGATTATTTACCTCCATTTGGTGTAAAATCACAAGGTACGGTAACAGTTTTTTTTTCACAAAAACTAAAGACTGGTGATATTAAAGAGCAGAGGACTGTGAAGATTCTTGAAAAACTCTCCCTTCTAGATTATCAGCATCAATATAGGTTATTCCTAAATGCTATTTCCAACCTACAGTCAGCAGTTATTCTGCAGTGGTCTGTTCAAACTTGAGAGTCTATCAATAAAATGAAGAGTGAGGTGTTAGCTCTGCTTGGCAGATGAGCCTAGAAAGCCTCAAGCTTGTGTGTTGTAGAGCACAGAAAGGTGAGCAGCAGAGACAAGCCAGTCACAGACAGTGTTTCAGCAAGCATGTTTAATAGGTTTTCACAGAGATCAGGGGCTTCATTTAACTTTTTCTGATTGATTGTCCATTTTATTATGTTTAATGATATATCACAGATCAAAGGCTTGTGAGTCAGCGCTGACATTTCATGTTCCTTAATGATGTGGTACTTTGCTGTTACTCCTTTTCACTTGGCTCTATTGTAAATGAGATACTGGAGTTTAGTATTGGCCACCAACCTCAGTTGGTTATATAATATACTAGGAGGACTGCGTGTCAGCCCACCCAGAATCTGGCACCCAGGCTGCAGGAGGATTTTCTGCTCTTCTTCATTCATGCATTGTTTTGTCTTCCTCCCTCCTTCTTTCTCTTCAACCTTTAGAGAAGATAATAGATATTCTTCTGTCAGCCACTGCAAGCTACGGCCTTGGGGAAGAACTTGACAAGTAAGTCAGTGAAGTTGCTCCATGTGTTAGTAACCTGTTTTTTTGAAAGTACAGTGTGTGGAAATAGGAATATTTGGTGGTGAAGTGCCGTTAGATTGTAGACTGAAACACTCCCTTGTCTACAACCCTTGTTAGTTAAATTCCAGAACTGACAATGACCTTTCAGGACAGGAGGCTGCTATAATGCATCAGAAGTATCATTCTCTATTTATCAAGTCTTATCATCAGAAACAAGAGTTCACAAAAACATGTTTTATATGTAGGTGATCAGTGGCTTATTTTAATATACTTATAATTTTATTCACTTTTTACCTTTTCAGACCTGATCCTCTAAGGCTCTGAGTTAAGACAGCTATAAAAACTTAGTCAAGACTATACCTTTACTATAATTATACTATAAACTAAATACAATTGCCCATTTTTAGACCTATCAGCTTTGATGCGTGCTTCATGCTCACTACATGACTTTGTCAGCTTTGTTGTGATGAAGCAAAGATATCAGATGTATTTTCTCAAATTTCTTTTTTTTTTTCATTTCTTTTTCTCTTTGAAATGATCCTTTATTGTCACAAGATATTACCTTTGTCATTGGCAGTCAAGCCTGGTTTGTCGTAGTAGGATGTATGAAGCTGCAGCCATGTTGAATTAATATATTTTACTGTTTGACTATTTCACCATTAGTGCCAATGTTTCTAATTGAGTATTGTGTCTTTCAGTTTATTTTATTCGGACGATGCACATGATTTAAATTTAATCTATAGTCCTAAATTAGGTACTGACACACTGTGTTGTGCATCCCCATTCTTGGTTGAAGTTTTTGTCTTTATTTGGACTTTATCATGTTTTAATGATGAACAGATGAAGTGCCCTGACCCTGTCTTCATCAGTGAGTAAAGACAATCAGAAGTATGTTTAGTTTTCTATCTCAAGTTAAACACCACACGCACCATAGGGCATATGTTCAGAGCCACGAAATAACATTTTCAACAAAAACATTTCCTTGAGAGATTTTTTTTCCCCACACTTTTGCTGTCAGTATTCAGAAAGTTTAACTCAAGTCTGATTGAAAGCTTCTCAGGACATTAAGATTACTATAAAGAGCAATAAATAAATAAAGATGTACATTACAGAAATTACTGCCCAGTAGGTTTTAGATGTTCTTTAACTATTGATCTCTACACCTGTTATCTGATTGGTTGTTCTCCAACTGGAACTAAAAAGCTTTCAATGAAAAGGTATCTTTGGTCCATTGCCCCAGATGACACACGTGGGATTTATTTCTAAACTTTATTTCTAAAATTTATTTCTAAATCTTCTGTTCATATTTCCCCTTTGATTTTATTGTATTTATGTTTCAATTTCCCTGTAATATATAGGGAGAATATTTTATGACATGCTGTTTTATGAGGAAAAAAGGAAGACACACTCAAAAGTTAACGTAAAGAGTATTTATGACAAAGTAAAAGTCAAACGTCTTAATCATGCACCTCCTCTGTGTGTTTCAGCATGAGTTGTAAGACTTGTGTGATTGTCGGAAATGGAGGGATCCTTGCCAACAAATCACTGGGCCAGAGAATTGATGAGTTTGATGTGGTGGTCAGGTATGTCACCAGAGGGCTCCATGGCCATCACAACCTTTTACTTACTGATTAGATTAGATTGGTCCTGTTAATAAAGAAAAATATAACACATACCTATCCACACACACTCAGACACGCACATATATACTGCACATTTATTTTTGCATCAGTGTTTGTAGATTATAAACACTGTTGTGTGTAAAAGCAAAAGGAGATGAGAGGCTACTTAAGCTACGTAAACAATGGTCAAACACCATAACATTTTTAGTTTATCTTAGAGATTCAAATTGGTGCTTCTTGTCGACATGCTTTTGGGTGTGGTGTCAATGCCTATGATAGGATGTATTGTAGGTTGGCCGAGCTACATTGTTTTAAAAAAGAACACTAGAATTCACAAGAAGGCAGTTCAAAAACAAAAATAGGGGTTACATTTTATATAAAACCCATACAAACTAAAAATGCTTGATCTGTTTTCCTCATTTATTTGTTGCCATAAACCCCTGAAATGACTGAGCCGGAGCAATGATGATGGAGCACAGCAATATCTGCAGATAGGTAGTCTAATTTTCTATAGATCGGCCTAAATAAGTGTCTTAGGCCTTTTTTGTTTGCTTCTGTTAGTTTTTGGATTGGGCTATTAGTGTGTTTCAAAGAGACAACATCCAATCTGGAAAAACAAAGCTGAGGCAGAAGTGATAAAAGTTGCTGTACATCTAGTAACCACAAACGCACCCAGCCAAAATAAACAGACTTTTACAGCATAAAAAAACATATTTACTGCCTGGTTCAAAAATCTGGCTTGGGTCTGAAACACTGATTCTACTATGAGCACACACTGTTTGGGGGTGACATTTTTTTCTAACTCAGATTTTTAGAAGATGTTAGGATCTGATTGTCGAATCAGAGGCGCAGCTCAGCTCATGTGACTGACAGGTGCTCTGTAGCTGTTAGAAAGGAAGCTGAAAGCCTGTGTCATATCCAGTATGGCCCCAGGCAATGATTGGCTTCGTTACTCTGCATCAGTAACAGACAGGTGATGTACTAGAGACTGTGTCCATATTTTTTACAGTCTGTGTGTATTTCCACAGCAGGGGCTCTTTATCTCTGGCTAGGCTATTTTGGAGGGGAAAAATTCGACCGCCGAAACCCCTCCCATTAGTCTCATTACTTTTTATCTGCAAATTCAAGGACACTTTCGCTCATTTATTTCCTTTGTGCTAGTTTTTTCTGTTCTTTGCTATTGATCTTGTCTTTCTTAATCACTCCAAATAAATCTTATAAAGCCTGAAGTATTTTTTTAGGAAATATGGCGAAGTAGTAAAAATATAGATTAGATACGATAACAAATCAAAACAACCAGCTTACACGTGTTAGGCTATGAAAAACTGATGACATGAAAGCTTTAACTTCTATTGATTGATTATTTAAATTGTGCATTTGTAATGAATAATTATATCCTGGTTTGTTTTAGGTTGAATGAGGCCCCTGTGAAAGGCTTTGAGAAAGATGTTGGGTCCAAGACCACCATGAGGATCACCTATCCAGAGGGAGCCATCCAGAAGCCAGAACGCTACGAGTCTGATTCCCTGTTTGTCCTATCTGCCTTTAAAGCTCTAGACTTCAAGTGGCTTCGACACATGGTCTTCAACCAGAGGCTGGTAAGGCCGCTGAAAACGGTTACATTTGCAAACATTCTTAAGGCGCGCTTAGCCAGGTCCCTTTGTTCCTTTTTTCACTACATGTCACAAGGTTTACAGTTATGAAGTTCTTCAACCTCATGTTTTCTCTTCACATCTTCAATTTTACAAGTTAAAAGAAGCACTGGATATGGTTGAAGATTTAAAAAAAATGATATACCAGTTTCACTGTACACGGACAAGCAAATGAACGTTCATACCTGAATGTCACTTGGTGCAAGTTGTTGTAGAAAGACAGGGGTGAACAAGGGAAACAGAGCTGGAGAAAAAAGTAGTTACTGTGTTGTTTCTTTAGACTTTAACAAAGAAAACACAAACACAAAGCTGAGTCTGCGAGAGGCTCAAATATGGCACTGTCAGATTTGACAGTTTACTTGCAACATTAGAAATCAGAGCTCAATAAATTCCTGTAAGCTGCTTTTTCAATTTCAAAACACTTGTGCTGTCAACAATGTTTACAACCCAAAGCATGTAAAGGTTTAAAATACATTCAGGAGTCCATATTAACAAGCTGCTTCCTGACTTTGTGTGGATCAGGATGCTAATTTCTTTTTTTATTGTCGTGTTAATTTGTAATGTGTGAGTGAACTATCTATTCTTGAAGCTTGCATAGCATACTGCAGGTACTGTTTCAAGTGGTATCTTTAACTCAAGGACACAGCAGCATTCTCTAAGGCTGTCACACAGTAACTCAACACTAAATCAAAAGAAACACAGGCAAGTGTCCTGCTGCTAACGGTCTGCAGCTTCATGTTTTTAAAGTACTTCACAAGTTTTTCTTCTCTCACTCTTCTTGGACTGTAGAGTTAGTGGGGCCAGAGGTGATAAATCCTACAGACAGATTTGAAAAGAAAAAAATAAAGGCAATAAGGCATGTAACAGCTTCTTCTGTGGTTGAATCGGGATTTCTGTGCTACAAAAGTCTTGATACAACAATGAATTTCTCAGCTTGTTATCACAGGGTTTTATCGCAAACATTCTGTTTTTGTTTACCGTGACAGATTCTCACAAATCTTCAAAGAAAAGAAATATGACCTGAATGCCGACTCATTCTAAAAAGAGATGAAGGGAAACATATTTTTGATGCTTTGTATCATTTACTTTATTAATGATCTTTAATAAAACTAGTAGATTTGATGAACAGTACTTGTCCATCCCATAATATGAGCGACGTTAAACAAAATGTTCTATTTGAACAGCATCATAAATTACTGCCTCCAAACTTATCTTGAGGTTGAATTACCAACACTTTGAACAGTGTTAAGAATCCTCATGAAAGTAAAATTTATAACTGGGACTGCATTAGTTTGAGTCCGGTGTATTTATATCGATGTGACTGTAAATAACAATGTTTGGATGTCCTTTAGTTTAAAGAGGATACGTCTGTATCACAACCTGTGATATCTGATGTGTGATATGAGACACCATACAGCCCTACAGTCTACAGTCAGCTAGTCTTAATGCTAACCTCTTTTACCCATCATCCTCATAAGAAGTGGGGATGTGAGAAACTAGTATTCCTTCACCAGTCAAATACATGTTTTAACATCATATACTGAAATTTTTTGAAGAAAATCCCACACTGTCTGAATTTTATTGATAAACCTTTGTAATAGAAATGAGGAATGGCAGCAGAGTGTTTATCTTTTACAGCATTAGCTCTCTTTTACTTGTACCCTAACATGCAAGCCTATGTAGCTCCTTCACAGAGGGGACTTTCTGTGGTTTTAGTTCAGCTTAATTCAGTGCAAACATCTTTTATGGAATATGAAAAAAACAGACAACATAAATGAAACAGAAAAAAATGAGCTATAGAAAAGAGCTAAAACATGGAGTGAAGTATTAAGTGAATACTGGCATCAAGCAGACAGATGAATAAATAGATCAGAGGGAACTCAATGAAAGGATCGGTCAAATAAAAGATAAAAGAGTCAGTGAGGTAAAAACACAAGAGGTCATTTAAAGATCTCACTGACCTAAGCGGCATATGAGGCTTCAGCTGTGAAGCAGCCATTCTAACCAGGTCTTCGTGTGACGGTCACCAGGGTGGTCCCTGTCCTGGATCACATTTCACCTCCACTAACAGGTGGAGGCAGAGGCACTCTGTGGCTGTGTTTTTACATCCTTCTTCTTATGTCTTCTCTAAACCTTGAAGAGACTTTGAACCTGGTCGTACAGTGCAATAACAAAAAAACATGTTGGGGGAACTGACCATGAATCAACAGCTTGCATTTTCACAGTTTACTTGAAATGAAGTGTCTCTTTAAATCCATCGTGAGCGATCAGCTGTGGTCCCAACTCATGTGTTTGTTCTATAAATGCAAATGAAGGCTGGTACACATTAGTAGACAAACATGACAGATGAACAGAAGGAGCAATGATGGTTGGTTTCAGCCTCTTACCCCTTTTACACCCTACACCACAGGAAAATCAGACAGTATGTTGTTTCCAAACATCACTCAGTTCTTTATTGAAAAGTCTAGATTTACATTTATTGAACAATTTGAAAACATTTTTTACTAAGCCAAGATAGCTATGTACGTCCCTAAGCTTTAAAATACAATGGGGACATTAGTCGAACTATAAACAACTTTTTGTATTGTTTCTTTAGCATTACAGGGATTTTCTTTACAAAGAGACATAGTAACGGTAAAAGTTAAGCATCAAGCAGCGAGGTTGAATAGTAAGTATGAGACTGGCTCTATTTACACATAAAAACAGAAGGTCAGATTTTCCTACACCAGGTCAGTTACTGCAGAAAACAGCAGTTAACAGAAACACACAGATTCACACACTGGAGTATGACTCCACCGTGGGACTTATGGCTCTCTGATAGCGAATGTGGCAAAGCAGCACTATTAGCTGGCACTGTGCACTGAAGACAAATGGCATTTGACATTGCTGACTGGGTCTTTTGGAAGGGCTTTGTGTGTAGAAGTGTTTTGGATTAAATAAAAGAGATAATAGGCCCTCAGCTCTGCCAGAAGCCCTCTGAGGCTGTAATAAGCTGTGGTGATAACCAGTTATTTAGAATAATTATTGTGTGCTTTGTTTTCTGGCAGTTCATCAGTAACTGAGACCTTTAGCTGTAGAACAAAAAAACTTATTTCTGAAAAACTGAAGTTGAAAAGTTTTCAAGACTAAAACTCGACACTCTGAGAAATCATTTTAAATCTTCTGGATTATCTAATCTATGTTTTTTTTTCCAGTTGTGCAGCGTGGAGGTTAAAGGGGACATATGCTGATCCCTGATTTAATACTTACATATAATATAATAAATTTGAAAACAAGACCTTTCACCCCCTGAATTTTCAAAAAAAATCAGATATTGTATTTTTTCTGATATCCTAGAACGAGATTTGATGCCTCTGAAAATAGGTCATTGCCATTTGGCCGCGAGATTTAGACCTTCACGACGACACAAGGATCCTCTCTTTTTATTGGAGTAATCTGATAAAGCAGCTCCTCCTCTGTGAAGTCAGTTAGTCACACAACCACCACCGAGGGATACACCCACCAAGAGCCGAGTATAAACGTATAAACTCTACATGTTACAGTACCGGTTTGACTCACCACACTGAAGCGTCCTGAGGTGATCTGTGTCGAGGTGGATTTTCTTCCTCCTGAGCTGCAGAACCGTCCAGGTCTGACTCGGGGTCCAATACAAAAGGACGTATCCTACACTCTGCCATTTTATTAGTGCTATCAATGCCTTACGGTGAAGTTTGGCAAACAGCAAACTCGCTCAGTCTGCACCATTCAATGTGGCGATTTTGTAAATATTTCCATGCTGCAAAAACCGCCCCCTGGCTCTACCCCCTCCGCCCCTCTGATAGAAGTGACCAATCAGAGCACAAAGGGCTGTGACGTTGCGTGGTTACTGGAGGTCATTCTCGAAACGGAGCGTTTCAATGAGATCTTCAGAATGGCCTAAAATGAGGATACTGAGAACGCTATTGTGGGGCAATGAAGGAACTAAATGACTTGTACTGAGAGCAGAAATGCTTTACAGGCATCCTAGTCTGGTATAGTGAAAAGGAGAAACAAGCATGATATGTCCCCTTTAAAGTGTTTGTTTGAAAATTTATGTTCCCAAAAATATGGGATTGGTTTCCTTCAAAATTTTATGTAGGTATCCATCATATTGAGTGTGCAAACTGAAACCACTCATAAGGCTTGAGACTCAGTCTTTTTTGACGATTAACCAAATCAAATAGCTGCCTGATATCAATCTTTTTGTTTGTGAACACATTCACTAATACTGTTATTAAAGAAATTTGAGAAATGCTTGTCACTTGATCCTGTATGCTGTGTGTTCATGGATTCCCCAAACACTGTTGTTTCCTGTAAAGGCTGCCAGCAGATCAGAGGTGTTTGATTTCCACCTCTGAAAGAAGAGCAAAATGGTCTTGGACAGACTGATTGCTCCTCATAGCAGATCAGGTGCTAATCCTGTCTAACAGGGTAACAGTGTTATGCTTGTAGTATGCTAATAGCTCATGTCATTGCTGTTGGGTTTCTCACTGTCCCTCTCCCCGACGTACCTGAGCAAACTCAGAGGCAGGTTTCCCAGTAACTGTTCATAAAGAGCCGTAAAGTCTGCTGGACAGACGGCTCATAATTAGTGTAATGGCCCAGGGTACACTGATACAGGGGCTTTCTTCTGTGACTGGCATTGTTTGCTCGACTTGTTTTTCATCAGTGTTTTTAACAGTGTTGACCTCTCCCCCCAAGCCTCCTCTCATGGTGTTGCTTTCACTGCTGAAGCATCACCATATTTTCCACATCTAGCCACTTTGCATCCTGTTACACTACAACATGGTTGTAAGGGTTGATCCCTATCAACAGCACCAATTTAACTACAGTCACCTTGTACTAACACCTCAGATTACTGTAATATTTAAAACTGGTAAAGATTTTGAAGTTTCTTGAAGAAATTGCTCACTTGTACACACTAACTGTGTTAAACACAGTAAATAGGCTTTTGCATGTTTCACATGTTGAAGAAAATGGCACTATCTTATGCTGTTGATGTGCTAAACTTCAGCAGAGAATCTGTAGCATAATAATTTGGTGTCAGTCCATCACATTAAAAACTTAAGTATAACCACCATGTGAATTATACAGTTTTATGAGCTTTACACAGAAAGACAGACATTGCCAGTGGTAATTATGAAAACATTAAAATGCACTGCTATGTAATTTAAACCATAAAAGAATAGCAATAACTTTTCAACATGAGCTTATGGAGTTAAACATAAACTTGAAAATCATTTTATGTTTTTCTCCCATGTAGTACAATGAGGTTGTGTTAATGGGAATTTGCTAGAATTACTCTGTAACACCAGCTTTGCATCCTTGACAGACTTATAGGGTTAAAAAATATTTTTTGACACATTACAAGGTACAACATTATCGCACTGCTGATTGGTGTAAATCATAATCTGTTCTCCTTGTATCTTTCTTCTGGTATCCAGAAAGTCCACAGAAAACCATCCATTACTTTGTGCTCAGCAGCTGATTGTTCAGCATATTGGCTAAAGCCTTTTTATGTCTGTTTTCCACTCATATTCATAATCTGAACATTCCTCTCAATGTGCATTATTTGCAATGCTAATTCATTTTTTGTATCTATGTCTATTTATAAACCTGATTATATGTGCCCTTCCTTCAGTATGAATGTCCCGCTAACCCCAGTGTTTCGCTGTGTCACCCTTTGTCTCTCAGCGCAGCACGGATGGGTTCTGGAAGTCGGTGGCTAAAAGTGTGCCAAGGGAGCCCAGCGACATGCGCATCCTAAACCCCTTCTTCATCCAGGAGGCCTCTTTCAAGCTGATTGGCCTTCCTCACAATAATGGACAGATGGGCAGAGGGGTGAGAGACCTGCTGTTGTTTTCTCTAGCAGCCTGTGTGCTGTTCTAGGTGGAGAAATAGGAACAGTGAGTTGTTGCACTCACAGAGGTGAGGGAATGAGCAGGACACCCTGGTAGCTGACTCCACTTTCTGTTTGCATAGTTAAAGCCTTTTTGAAGACAGAAGAGATGCTAGCATGTTACACTGTTGCAGAGATGGAAACTTTTTTATCCCACTTTTGCGTTTTGATTCCTTCATTTAGAGGCAGAAAAGCAAACCGAGTAGCACTCTAGGAAGAGAAGTAGATTATGGCATGCAGCCTTGAAGCAGGGGCGCAACATAAAGACTGAGCCAAACTAGCGCCCCCACATGTATCCTCTGTGCAGATACAGTCCGGCAGACGAGTCATAGCTAGTTGTCCTGTTTCAAACTCTCTGTAATTGTTCTCTGTTTTCAGAATATCCCAACCCTGGGGACAGTTGCCATAACAATGGCTCTTCATAACTGTGATGAAGTAGCTGTTGCTGGGTTTGGCTACAACATGAGCACCCCCCACGCCCCTCTACATTACTATGAGAAGATCAGGATGTCAGCCATCAAAGAGGTAACTACAGACTTGGTTCTTCAGATTTCTCAGTAATGTTTCAAACGGATCCTGTGGTGTGAAAGAAAAGGTTGCAGACTTTGATCTTTCTTGAACAGCACAACTTGTCACTGATGAACAATATCACCTGTTAACAAAGTAGATGCAGTGTATATGCTGTTATAACCCCTCAGTTGGTGCTCACTGTTGCTGTAAGATGGCAACTGTTCAGTGTGAAGTTTGGAGTATTGATTCATCTCTATTCTGATGGGTGTGACCCAATCTTTGCTTAAACTTTCACCTATAGCTGACAACAACCCCACACTATCTTTAATTTGTGGATTTCAAGCAGGGATGTCCCGATCAGCGTTTTTTGCCCCCAATCCCGATCATTTGATGTTGAGTATCGGCCGATACTGAGTCCCGATCCGATTTTTAGGTTTGGAGATAAACTTTGCTGAAGAAGTGAGAAAGTAAGGCAGCAGTTTTTTTGTTTTGTGTGTTAATACAGAATAGTAAAAAAAATAATAGTTAAAGCTTATTGGGTCCATTTAACTTATTCCAGCTAGTTTTGAAGTTAAAACCCTCTGGATCCAACCCAAACCCAATATACCACTTATTTTTGAATGACTGGCATTTACAAGCCACTTGTCCAATCCAAAAACTGTAAACACTGGGGTAATCGTTGGGTTCTCAAGTTTCTGAGGGTCTTTGAGTGTATCACATACAAAGCTGGAAACATGTCTTAACATGACGCAGAAGACGGGAGAATTTCATTAACATCGCTTTGAATTTCATGTCTTCTCAGAACATTTACAGAAAAGGACCGGCTTGCTCGCTAAATTTAGTTTAAAAAATAATAATTCTACGCTTCTTACAACTTTCGGTAAATCCTGAATGGTGAATGGTGGACAATTTGTATGAATGTAATACAGCACGCTAAAATCAGAGGCTGCCCTGAATGCATCTTTCAGAAAATGGTGAGAGACCTCGAACGTACATATTAGACACAAACGGGACCATCTCATGTTTCATTGAAATTTTTATTTTGCTACAAACTGATCATAACTTTAACTGACCTGAACCATCCATGGCGAGGGATCAATCTCGTGTGCTGCGAGGCTCAGCAGAAACACCGGACAAACTTCTGCTGTCAAACTGATCACACCGTCATCACATCCTCACTTGACATCAGTGCATGACACTACGGTTTGTTTGTTTTCGCTCTTTGAGTAGTTTGTCCTCATAGAGTTACCGTAGGGTGCTTATAAGCTGATGTTAAAGCTGTAATGTGTTGTGCACATGTGTTTTGTAATAAAGCTGAGTGTGGCTGCTGTTCTTTGTCACTGTACCATACCTTATTTTATCATTCTCTCATCAACTGCACCACTGCCAAATCGGTCCAATACTAGAGATCGGGATCAGGACATCCCTAATTTCAATTGTAATGTTGCATTGAAACAGTTCACCATACTTTTTTTTTTTAATTCAAACAGTGTCTTTGTTAAACATCCAGCACTCACTGTCCACCCTGTGCTCTCTGTCCCTCCTGCAGTCTTGGACTCACAACATAGCAAGAGAAAAGGAGTTTCTGATAAAGCTGGTGAAAGCTGGGGTAATCCAGGACTGGACCAATGGGATCTGTGGTGCAGGGTGCTGATGCTGGTGATCTGCATTCAGGTTGAACACCCCAGAAAGCAGCACTATGCTCATCTCCACCCGCTCCAGCACCTGAAGGAGGGAACTCAAGGCTGTGTGGGACATACTGCTGGCAAACAGCAGCTGGCACTATCACTGGTCAGGGGATGAGACTGCAAGATTATGAGACGTAACGACAAGGACGCACTGCCTCAGTGTTCCATATAATCCTATTGCAAGCAAATGGCCTCTGCATTGTGTTGCAATGTTCAGCTTGTCCTAGCTGCAGGTATTTTTACCCGGATGGTCAACTCAGTGTTGGGAATTAAACCAGCCACTTAAACAGACTGCCCAGTGAGTGTTTGCAGCAGAACGAAGGAGCTCATGAAGATGTGGGACTTAAGTTGAGCTTGTGCCAAGAATACCTCTACAAGTGTCCTTCTGCTTACACATCTGAATGTATCTGCATCATACTCAAAGTTATTATAGACCTTTATATCTTCCAGGGTCCGTGTTAAACAGGGTGCACACCAGGCAAGGCATAATCCAGCCATCCTGGACCATATCTTAGTAAATCTTTCTATCAGAGCAACATGGCAATCATCACAGTGTGTGCTTGAGCTGTTTGTTGTCAGTATGAAATCTGAAGTCAGAGTATTATCAGCAACTATGAAGAGCTTCCTCTGTATCTGTAACAAGCATCACTGAGAAACACATCAAGGCTCATCACTCTGATGTAAACTTTGTGATAAAGGCGTATTACGTTAAGCGGTTCCTCAAATTAACCCCAGAATGTTGGCTGGATGTGGCCAAGTGGCATTTCCTTTCATATGTGGCCCCAGCCGCTAATATCAAAGAGAAAATTTGTTTTTGTGTACATGAATGCCCGTATTTATTTAGTATTGACTTCAGCCAGTATAAGCTCCACATTATGTTACAACAGAAAGCTTTTCTGTAAGGCCTCTTCTCCTGCTCAGTCTGTAAAAACTACAGGGTTATTTTGGTTACAACTAAAAGTGTCAAAAAATGCAGAAAATAGACTAAAAACCAGTGAAGTCCAACGTCACAGTTAGTACGCTCATAACTTTTTAAGAATGAGTTCTGTCCCTGAGCAATCCACCAGTCACAATCTGAATATTCTGAAAGTATGACAGAGGTGTGGTCAGGCTGCTTCCAGGGGACATGAGGGTCACTTCTCCAAGTCTTTATTATCATTTTGTTGATGTCCTGCCTTCATATTGAATCTTACTGTTACAGTTATTAGACTTTAAGTCAAAGATAAAGTGCTCGTATTAATTAATGACATTAAGTGTTTCCTTGTTGTGGTGCACTTAATAAAAGAAAATGTTGAGTAGTGGAGGATATCTAAAATCTTAATTATATTAATCATTCTGTCGATCATAAGAGGTGAATTGCTTGCATGACTGATTCCTGTATCATAGCAGACAGCAGCTTATCCAGTCACTGATAATTCATTCAAAGGTGGCATTACTTTGATTCTATGGTTGATGATTACAAAAAACAGGAGATTTCTTCTCTCTACAGCTTGAGATGAGTTCATCTCCAGATCATATATCTGCTTTAAAAGAGTCCTTTAATGAAACATGCAGAGGTGGTCATGAAGAAGGGTTTTTTCATTTTTTATCGCTTATGTCATAAGCAGGTAAAATGAACTCTACTAACAATTGGTCAGTGATAATCAACAATCAGCTATAGTTATTTTTTTTCCAAAGAAAACAAAGCACACTTTTACTCAGGGTTACTTAATCTGAGACGAACAAAATAAGCCCTTAAACTCAAGCAGGATACATGACTTCAGCCTGTTAATGTCCCAAATCCAATTAAAAGGGCAATGATAATTTAAATCAGAATAAGACAAATTAATTTCTAGTTTAAGTGCTGTTTACTTTTACAGGTGTCACAAAATCTTTACACAGGTCTGTGTTAAGAATACTTTTGATATTTTTCACAAAGGAGAAGATCATAAAAGGACACAGATGTTAACAATGGATTAATGTTATCATTTAGTCAAATGAATGTGAAACTAATGATACTTCTTTATGATCTAATGAAAGCAAACAAGGTGATTAGCATAAAGACTGACATCTTTATTATGGCACTTCATACAGATAACATTTTTAAACATTTTCCATGACAATGATTCTCAAGAGCTGATTCATCAAAGAGTCAAAAGAGGCAGAGTGACCGCTAACCCAAGTACAGGACAAGATCAGCAAAGTGCTCATCTGCTTTGACCACAGGGATGCTTATACATGAACACAAACCCAAAGTTTTAAATCTGAGCTTTAATGATATTTTTGTTTCACTCTAAAGGTACAATATGCCACATTTAAAATCACAACCTCGATAAACCAAGCCATACTTGAAGGCATGATCAAATCCAGTTATTTGCTTACCAGCATGTATTTTTGCAGCAATAGTTTGGTTCTTTTTTAAATTGCTTTGTTAATATAAACAGATTGAGTTATATTGGTGCCTGCTTTAAGGATCCTCCAAACTCTTCTTAATTAATTGCCAAATTGCGTTTATTTCCCAGAAGGACATTTGTTCAGAATTGTGTTTGTCTTAGCAGAGCACCAAAGCCCTCCCCTCAGTCACTTCACTCAGCCTGCTGTGGGCTGCTATCTCAGGCCTCCAGACCTCTCGTTCAATCAGTGTTTAATCAGACACATGAGCTCAGCTTTATAAATCTATCTCACGTTGTTGAAGAAAATCAGCTGTTGTGAAGTCTGTGTGAGTGTTTGTGTTGCTTTATATACTGTAACCTGCGTAGTTTGTGCTCACCTACCTGCAGGTGTCTCTTGACTTGATGCCAGTCAGACTGTCATGCCAAAGTATTCATATATTTACTGTAGGCCTTGCACAGGTCCTCACTGATCAATAAAGACTGAAGGATGCTGTATTTTTAACTTCTCAGTGTTTTATTGTTTTCTGAGGTTGCATGGTGACATGAGAACTGTTTAAAAATCATCTTAATATCACAATGAAAAAATGCTATATCATATGGTTTAATGTGTTAAAGAATTAACCCCCCGTGTGGTTTGTTTTTGGTGTTTGATTTATTTCTCTCATTTGGGAAATTTAATCAAGTGTCTTAAAAATATCTGTTTTTGGCCCAGGTCAGTGACCTGTGGTGTAGTTCAGTAAGCTGTAGCCAGGTGATTTTAAGTAAACATGAAAGCTTTTTTGAGTCACTGGGAGCTGAGTCATGCAAAGACTCACTTTTAACATGTTACCTGCATTAAAGAATTATAAACACTTCCTACAGCAAGCCATTTTCTATTGTAGCGTTTTTATTAGAGCTTTGTCTGGTATCAGTCTTTATTTTTTCACTGCCAAATTACAACAAGTGTTTTCGTTTGTTTCACTTGTTGTCTTTGAATCCTGTCCTTCAAATTCTGATAACTTTGGGGTCAGTGTTTAGGAATTAAACAGCTCACTGTGTTGACGAGAACAAGGTTCTCAGAGTAAAAGTTGGCCAGTGATTGTCTTGACAACTTGGAAACACAGCTTTTGAAGATTAATGCTTACTACACCGCAGCGCCCTAAACTTTGCCTTTTATCTGTTCCTCAGTTTCAATAAAATCTATTTAATATGGAAACAGGCCTTTGTTCTCAACTATTGAAGAGGAGAAGCCACAGAGGGGTTACAGCTGCTCTGCAGCTCTTTAGAGTTACCTTAGAGAACCTTCTATTACCAACACTATTTATAATTCTTCCCCTCTATCTCACACATGGCTGACCTGTCTATAGCCCATCCCTGCTGTGAGTTAAAGTAGAACAATGCAGTAGAATACAATTTGTGTGAGCAGGTTTGGTATCTTTGACCTCAATAAAGGTTCAGGGTAAATTGTGCTATCAAGTGTTTTAGTCACAGCTACAGAGTGACGGGACAGAGTGGGGAGATGGACACAAAGATCCTCAATCAGAAATGAATGATAAACATGACAGGTCTCACACTTAGTACTTAATAGCCTCCTCCTATTGCATCTGTTGAGAACCATCAAAAATTGTTTTATTGAAGAAACATTTTACATGTTTTTGCTTCTAATATCTACTCTGATAAATTAGTTCAGTTCATTACCAAATATAAGAACCAATGTTATTTCCATCAGGCTCAAGTAGAGCCTGGATCTCAGTGTTAAATGTACGAACATCGACTTTGTCATGTAGAGCACGCTGACTTCAGTATTGAGGCCAAATTATCACTGTGCCCAAAAATTAAAAGCTTTAGAAGCACTTAGCACAGCTGTACACCAGACCTCTCAAGGTGAAGCCCAAACATGAGCTCAGTACCACATACTAACTCTCTCCATCAATTAGTAAACACAAAAACACAGAGAATGTTGTCAGTATGCAGGATAAGTCTGTTTGATGCCAGTTCAGCATATTTACATTCATGTAAAGAAATACTTCATGCTCAGTTAAAGGTCCCATATTATGCAAAAAACACTTTATTAAGTCTTTGAGTGAAATTTGTGGGTCTTTGGCTTTCCTTCCAGCCCACAAAATGTGATATTTAATGACAAAACCTGTTCTTTGTAGTGCTTGTGAATGTAAAATCCTGACCTAAAATGATCTGTTTGGATTTTGGGGATTTGCCGACGTCAGCGATTCCCTTTTTTGACCAATCAGGAGCAAGTCTGACCTGACTGGTCCCCGGGAGCAGATACCCCCGAACCCCCTCCCCACCCACTGCTCTCCCAGCATCTGGAGAGAAATCTCTCCAGCAGCAGGGAGGAGAGTGTGGCTGTTTTGGCTGTAAACAGCCACATAGTTCCATGCTCAAGCTTCCCATCTCAGAAGAAGACAAGAGAAGAGCAAGTGGCTAGAGTTCATTTATCAAGGAAAAGTGCCAGCTACACTCAGTAAAACTGTGCATGTGTGTGCTAGTCACTTCACTGCTGACTGCTTTTCCAACTTTGGACAGTACAACAGAGGGCTAGCAAATAGACTGGTCCTGAATCCAGGCGCATTACCACCCATCCACCAACAAACCTCGGACCCTGGAAATGTGAGTATTTTAAATGCTGTGTGCTGTGGAGCAGATGCAAGAGCTTTTCCTCAGTGTCCCCCCTGTCTCTGTGTTAGCTTCAGGATGCTAACTTTAGCTGCGGTTAGCCTGTTGTTTTAGCCTGCTATGTTACAGTAAACCAGCTTCGCTGTTTTCTAAACATTGTGCACTCAGAGCTCGTGGCGCCGCTCTCAGTGACGCGGAAGAGCGGGGCGGTATCAGCGGTGGCTCATTTACGTATGAAGGTCACGCCCACTAAATCAGAACGTTCTGAACAGAGGGGCTATGAGAGCCTGGAAACAATGCTGCTGTGCTTGATTTATTGGCTTTTTGGACCAAAACATGTTACTACCATTTCATGAAGACATCAATGATCCATATTAAACTGCAGAAAAGGAGCATAAAATGGGACCTTTAAGTCCAAGCTCCAAAAATCTCTGCATGGAAAACACTGCAGTCTAAGAAAGTGTATGTGTCTCATTTTAGGTGAATTGTCCAGTTATACTTAATATGATCCACATTCACCTGAAAAAGTATTTTTTCAGTATTTCAAAAGACAAAAATGATGCTTAAAAAAATTCAGCTACTGGAGAAAAACAAGTAACTAAACAAGAGAATTGTTGTTTTCCTGATGTCATCTTAATCTTTTCATGTCTTTAAACTTGACATTTCCCTGGACTCTTCGGGTGAATGTGGCTCATATTAAGCCTGTGTTTTTCTTACTAAAATAGGATATAAGAATTTACATAGATTTTGGTTCTTGCAGTGTGGGGCTGGGACAGTATAAAAGCAATCACAATAGCACCAGATTTAAACCAAATATCAACAACCAGTGTTCTCTGTCTTGGTTTAATCGAGACAGCTTTGCTGCAAAGACTTCTGCCTTGTTCGTCCCATCAGTGTGTCTCTTTTGGAATCTGAACAGGAGTTTGTCTTTTCAGAAACAGATAATTGTTCGGACTTCTTGAAGCAGTCAACAGAGGTGTGCAGCTTTGAAGTTTTATTGACATCAGTGAGTCAGAGCAGAGGAATGTTCCCAGAGGGAGGGCATGACTTCTTACAGTAAGGATGTTCTCTTTAACATTGTTGGCAATTAAGAAAAATTAGACGACCCAGCTTGGGTGAACGTTCTGCAATTTTCCATGACACATTTTATTTTCTTTCTATATGTGTTTTTGCATGACTGCTTCAGTACTTCAGGTCTATCCTGACACAGCCAGCGTGACTTGATTCAACATGTACCTTAAATGATTGAGCAGCTTTTGCTACAGGCAATATAATCCACCATACAGTAGCTCTGTGGTGCTCATTTGAAATGAAAAGATGAACATCAAAAGCTAAAGAAGGAGAGGAGCGTTGTGGCTCACTTTGCATTAAACCAGGATCACACATTTATCGGACTCCTGCTCTTACGTGAAGGACTCTGTCATCTTAGTAAACTCTATGGTGTGGCATTTAGCTAGACAGATCGGCTTCAGTTTGATTTTACCCACATTTATGGAAGGGATCAATCAACAAAGGAGTTTTACGCTTTTATGCTTTAAAGATAACTTCTTGTACTTTTTTATTTAAGTTTTTTAAATTACATTTTTTTTTTAATACAAGGAGGGCTGTTACACCACATTATGTGATAATGCCCCAATGCGTAATAATGTAAAGTTTATTACAGAATTTTACTACAAAATGTAGAAAATAACTACAAAACACAGCTTAATTGTTTAAAAAAGTGATAATTATATAATGAAGTGAAAATGTATTACATTATATGGACCAATCAGAGCAATCAAAACTTCAGAGGTTTTTATCCTAGTGATGAAAGAACTGTGTTGGTCCAGATAACGAGGAAATTATCCACATTAAAAAAATGTATCATTTGGATTATTTTGTGTCTACTTGGAGTGTGAAAATCCACAGTTTATCTGCTTTCACTCTGTGATAAACTTTCAAACATCACAGTGAAACATGTAGTCATATCAAACGATGCTGCTGAATGTCCCACAGGGTCTGTAACCTGCCCCATCTGTCCGTGGTGTTGGGCTGTAAATACAAACCTGTAATGTTTATCACTACGTGTATAGGTCATGAAAACAAAATTATGTTGATGAAAACTATAAAACCTATAGAGCTACAGTGGACTCTATGTTCAATGCAGAAAAGAGCCTCCTCTACATGTGAACTGTGACTTTATGAAGTATATAATAATAAGACATTTATGTATTCAGCACCTGAAAATGAAAGGAACATACAGACAGGATTCTTCGTTAACAAGGTAAAAAAATATTTATAGATATGCTAAATATCATGTGTAATGTAGTATGAACTCCAGGGGTTAAGTGCAAGCAATGACATGTTTTATAGGTTTTCTATCAGACAACAATAAACAAACTCTGTCACCGCAGAAATATTCCAGAAATGTGACAACAGACAGCGCGCTATCAAAGTGTTATTACAGCCTTTATCTCGGCTGTGTACTGCAGCATGGCGGGGAATACTAAACAGATTTGGAAAGTGTGAGATCACAAACAGCCTTGCTATGGACAGAAGGAGCAGGTGGCCACTATTAAAAGAGGATCCTTGACCTGGACGTGTTCTCAGGCTGTGTGTTTTAAGGGAGGGTCACTGGGTGAGTGCACACAAACAGAAGCTCCTCACTACTATGTAGGTGGCCCCGAGACGACAACACGAGGATGGTGAGGACGAGGAGGGACAGTGTCCACATACCAGGAACAATGGCCAGCCCGGCTCTGCTTACACATGAAGCTTCGTCTTGTTCCCTCTCCTTTCATGTGTGGAACCTGACCCAGACCAGTCCTCCCTGACCAGCATTTTGTTTTAATTAAGCCTGGATCTGGCGGCAGGCTGAGCTCCACGGTGGAGCAGAGTGTGGCTGTACAGGCTCAGGTTGCTTTCTCCATTATCCCCACTGACAGTGTATGTACCATAGGTAAGGCCACTGCTCACTCCCCTGTGAAAACCTCGACTCGGCTGCAGCACATGTGGAGGCTCCTGTGGACAGAATCCATGCATCTGTCTTTACATGTCAGAAAAATCAACTCAGTGGAGTCATGCAGACTCCTTCTATCATGTAACGTCACTTTGGTGTGAACAACAGAGAAACTGTGGCTACATATAGGTGAGCCGTGAAGTGGTGCAGTCGTGTCTCCTCACTCAACACCCATTTCCATGTTTGAACAGAGTGGCTACCTCTGCAGGGAGTTTGTGTTGTCTTATGGGTTGCTTCTTGTCGCCCTGCGTCCCAGTCTGAGCAGACTGTGGCTCTTTGGTAAAGTTTTGGTTTGATTAGCTCTCAAGAACACACATTACTGGTTTGGACCATGCTTGTGCAGTTGAAAAACAGGTTTGCCTGGAATGGTTGAACCAGCGGTACTAAAACATGTAGGAGGATTCTGAATTCTACCCCTTTGCTCTTGGTTTTGCACATGCACATCTAACATTCGCTCAACATTTGCTTTTTATAACTTAGCTGACATCAGTTTATCATCAGTTTGTAGAAATGTTTTCGGTTTGGAAGTGAATAAACATTTGCTCTGCCTTCGACAGCCAGCGAGCTACTAGAGGTGATGACATAATGAAAATCAAGTGGCGCCTTGTTTCTAAGATTTGTGTTTTCATCCCTTGGCCCTTAAAGGTGTAGTCAGCAGTCTGGGAGAAAACGAGTGGAGAGGTTGTTGATAAACAAATTTAGACCCGCCTCTCCCTTTATACCCCACCCCTGGCTCCATGCCCAAAAGATGATGGACGTGCATCGTAATGACAACAACCGTAGAAACTGTGTAGCTGACCAACATGGCGGAGGCTGGACCAGCGAACGCTTGAGGGTCAGTTCGCTACAGTACCTGAAGCCATATTTATTGCTTTGAAAGTAGTAGTAGCGTGATGAGTTTTAGCAGTATTGTAGCAAAAGATATTATAATATTAAGATATGTAAATATTTTCAGAATAAAGATGTGCGATCATCCGGATAGAAAGCCCCAGGTTGTTGAGCTTTAAAACAAAGGACATATCCTGCAATATTTCCTAACATCATTGCATCAAACATTAATGTCAATTTCACCTGTTCCCATGTTCACAAAACCATCACAATGTAGCTGTGGGGTCTTTTAAATTGAATTTGATTATGACACCTTCTAACTACTGTAAGGTTTTGGTGTGACTTTAAACAGTGGCGCGTCTGTTTCTTTAAATTTCAAACTTCTCTGACTTTTTTGCATACAGCACCTTGACTTGCAAAAAATAAAAAAAACATGCTATTCTTGGTAGGTTAAAATGAGTAAATATGGAAATGCATTTTTTTTCATAGATGCTTATTTCTGACTGTGGTTGTTGGGGCAGAACCCAAATTTAGTTTAAGCATCTCAATCTTAAAGCTCAGGATGCAAAAGTAGAATCTGTGAGCAGGGCTGGAGCTTCATTTGACAGAGTCTTCAAGATGTCGTAAAATTTAGGTGATGAGTCCTGCAATCCAGTCTTTTAGGCCTACAGTATCCTACACATCCCTGCTGCCCATAGGAATGTAACCCGGTCAGATGCTTTGACCACTTCCTGCATGCTGCACCCAGCAGGACACTCCTCAAACCATGCCTGACCACCCAGGATAACAGTGACCTCAAGTCACTGCCTACACTCCAAGCGGACCCCAGGGGGCCAGCAGAATTGGGGACATGTTGTCTTGAACAAAGCAGCATTAAGGTATCAGGTCTTTCAGGGCTATAGTGAGACACTTTGACTGTGGGATCAGGGTCCCACTGAGATCTTGGGGGGTACGGCATGAGCAGCGGTGGGCCCTGACCCCAGGCTGTGCGCTGATTGCAGGGTAATGTTCAGCTTTCAGACACATGCTGCTGATCAGGGTGATGTTTTCTGAGTGCTTCTGTCTGTACCTGCCCGCCCTCTAACATCAGCTGCCAGCTGTAATTGACCATGACTGAGGAAGCATGTCAGGTTTGGCAGTTGGCTCGCATCACTCCGTCACTCATCCACTTCAGCCTAAAAAACACAGACACATGTGTTGCTCTTGGTTTTGGAGTCCCATGTAAGTAGCAGCTTACAAGCGAAGTACAACAAATACCCCTTTACGTTTTGATACGAGGTCAGGAACCTCTCCCAAGATCCCATTTCCTCCACATTATTCATCCTGCACTAACACAGTGTTTGTGCAGCTGATAACTGTACACCTGAATATACATCATCCTGACAGGGGCTAAATGGAGTTTAAATGAGTATTGAAATAAAATTATTTCAGCCATCAATTCCTCTCTGAAGGGTAAAGCCATCATTCTGTTGGCAGGGAAAAGTTAATTATATCCCATGGGAATTGTGGAGGGGAGGACTGATGATGTAGTGCACTGTGTTAGGTCGAGATTTATGGGAAAATAATCAGGTGCAGCCGGTCAGTCCCAAGCAGCAGGATGAGAAGCTTTGGAGGGAAACAAAGCTGTTTCAACTCGTGGAAGCAGAGGGGTAGAAGGTGCAACGCATCAAAAGTGGATTTAGGAAGCTGCAAAGAAAAAGAAATGTTGTTTTACAGCTAACTCTGTTTTCTCTGCCTGAAGCAAAGTTTAAACATAATTATCTACCAATCATGTCAGAATGGATGATAAACCTGTCCTGTGTGAGTTCAGTCAAATTCTACCCAGGAAGCCGTTGCCAACAATGACTTGGGTATGCTGAGAGGAGCCCAAAAAGATAAAAATAAATAAATAAAAAATAGGTAGAGGTCTACGGTGGTTGCAACATCTCAACAGAAACTTTCAACAGCTTTCCAACCACAGGAACTTTTCCAGGCACAAGGAAGAACTCTGTAATTTTTGGACTGCAGGAACCAAGGTCTAAATTTAATTCTGGGTTGGTTAATCTCCTTCCTTGAAAACCACTGCTCCAAGGCAGTACTTTCCAAAGGCCCAGGAACTTTGGGCGGCAGGTCCAGCAATGTCGACCTTTTCAACTGATAGAGCAGAGGAGTAGGTTTATTTTACTTGCCGTCCACAGTTACATCACTCTTTTAGCTCGTCTGAGGACGACTGAGAGAGTTACATCACTCTTTGAGCTAAAACACTGGTTGATCTCTGCCATGGCTTTTTAAATTCTGTCATCATGCTTTAGGCTGAGCATTTTGGACATTTTGAAATGGCTTTGCCATTCGTGCTTGTTCACTAGTGTTGATTTAACAAATCAATTAAATGCACAATCAAAGGGTGATTATCCTCCATGCAACAGGCTAAATGAAGTAATACACATTCTGATGTCATTTTTGCTGAATGAACCTCATCGCTGTCTCTGCCATCTACTGGTCAGGCAGTGTAGTGCAGCTACTTTTATTTTGTCTCCACACAACAGTGGCCTGATTTGCCCAATCTCTGCTGGGCATCCTAACCTGACACGCCAGACGAACAGTTTCATATATCCGCCACGGAATTATTCCACAAGTCCATCTGAGTAGCATCTCTTTCGATTTGTTTTCAGAGGCGTGACTTTAAAAAAAATCTGCAGCTGGTGATTGGACGACCGTTCTGATTAACACACTCACCACGGACCAATCCACATCAAGCCACGGTATGACGTAGCTTATGTGAGCCGATGCTTCTAAGAAACAATAGATGAACAACTACTGAATCACAAGATACAGTACGAAAGTCTGCTGACGTTACGTCTGCTCCCACAGCTCCCGCCTCTCTTCCCTGATTGGACTGGTCAGAATTTAGCCCAATGAAATCGTTGGTCATTGGAGCCTGGCAAGATGGACCTGCAGGAGTTCAGAAACTGAATCAGGCAGGTCCGTCTGCTCTGCAAGGTTATGGGCATCCTTCCTCGGTGTGAACTCAGACAACAATGGGCCACAGAGACCATTCAGCTCCTGGCAAAGTAGTTCCAGGAACTTCTAGTTCCTTTGACTTCTGATCAAAAAGCACATTTTGTTTTAGAGGCTAAACAAGGACAATGGTGTCACTTCTCTTTCTCAGTAGTAAACCCATCAGCTTGTCTATTGGTTAGCCAAGCAGCATGTCATGACCTTCTTGAGTGCATATTGTTTCAGTCTCTACAAAAACAAAATGCGGTCTTGGACCAGAAAGAAGAGGTTGAGGTGGTGGAGGTAAAACTTTTCCAGCAGCAGTGCAGAGTCTGTGCAGCTTCAGTCTGTCTGGGATCAATTAGAAGGAAGTTTTCATTAAATGGACAGCCTTGTTGTGAGAATGAACTGTGATTAGTGGGAGAAATAATAATTATTAGAGGGATAATTCATCCAGCATGCTGTAAACTAAAGCTGACAGCAAAGTTGAGGCAGGACCTCCATGTCCCACATGGACTAAAACTAAGCTTCATAAAGCCACAAGTAAATTAATATTTTATCTTTTCTTATTTGAAAGACATCAGAAAGTTTTTCTCTTTATTTTCTGAACTGCTCTAAGCCAAAGTGGACTGAACTTACTTTACTAACCTAACCAAGAGATTTATGTCAGAAAAAGAATCACTTAGCATTCCTTTTAATAATGAATCAGTGAAACTCAGGATAAACTTATGTTGTCATTATATAATGTCTTTATTGTGTCACAGTTGTGCAATCACAGAGAGCACGTACAAGGTAGATGTGTGTTTTCATACAACTGACAGACTTTGTTAGCAGTTAACATCCAGCAGATGCTCCAGATGCTGATGCTGATGTCCAAAGTTCAGATTCACACAAAGCATTTGATTGTTGTTACATCATTTTAAATAATGGCTTCAGTTTGCTTAAACCTTCGACAAGTGCCCCTCTTAAAACAAACAATCAAAAAACAAACATGCTGGTGAGAGAACGTGTTGACTACAGTAATGTGAGCATGGCTGGTTTGGCTGGTGGCCTGTGTGGCCTGTGTGACTGCTCAGGGTGGACTCTGTGTGGGTCAGGCAGGCTGGGAATGAGACTCCATGCTGGGAGTGAACATGTGAAGGGCTGAGACCACTCTGATGATGCAGCTCAGGAATGGTTTCTTGGAGAGCAGAGGTCGAAGGTGTCAACAGCTATAGGTCTGATCAGCTGGACTGACATGTTTTCAACGAGCAGTACATTTTTTTCCCTCATGGGAGAAAAATCTTCCAAAGCCCAGATTACTGAGTCATGATATGAACAGACCTCAGCTCTATTTGAAAATACATGAAATGAAACCCGGCATCCTTCAGCTTGTGCACAATGGTTAATCCACTGATATATGTATTTGTGGATAAAAACAGGACAGTACTTTTATTTTTTTATCTCTATTAGTGAATAATCAGACTGCTCAAACACTGCTACTAACACTTTTCAAGAACTGCTACGATCCATTAAAAGACAGAAATTCATTTCAGCCTCACATAATCGTCTCACACCTTCACCAGCTTTTCATTCAGAAGTATGAGAGAAGAATTCACTAAGCTCATCACCGCTATACCTAACATATGATGGGGGTTTGCTAAGCTTCAAACCTTTTATGGTATGTTACACTCGTCAGCTTTGATAAGCTCTTTACTGGTTCTGTTACACCTTCAGTCTGTCAGGAGTTCACACAGAGAGAGAAAGAGTGCCCCAGGATGACCCTGAGTTCATACTCCTGTCCTTTGATTTGTTTTGTTTTCTTTTGTTTTGATTCGTTTTGCTCGTGTTAAATAAGAAGGATCATGTGGAAAATTGATAAATTATTTAGGTTGGGAAGTCGAATTTTAGCTTTTATGCAATAATTATTGTCAAGCATAGTATCATGGAGTAGAAGATTCTGCTGGTGTCCATATATGGGTCAAGCTTAATTTGATAGAGCTGCAGGGTGTCAGACAGAGACGGAGGCTGACTGCTGAGTTCATTTATCGCCCACAGCCAGTGAAACAGCTAGGCCAGTCTGTGCTTACTGAAACACTCTGAAAAACAAACTAGAAAAGAATAAAGCATCCATCCATCCATCCATCCATCCATCCATCCATCCATCCATCCATCCATCCATCCATCCATCCATCCATCCATCCATCCATCCATCCATCAATCAATCAATCCACCCACCCATTCATCCATCCATCCACCCTCTATCCATCCACTCATCTTTATCCATCCATCCATCCATCCATCCATCCATCCATCCATCCATCCATCCATCCATCCATCCATCCATCCATCCATCCATCCATCCATTATCCATTCATCCATCCATCCACCCATTCATCCATCCATCCATCCTCTGTCCATCCACTCAACTTTATCCATTATCCATTCATCCATCCATTCACCCATCCATCCATCCATCCATCCATCCATCCATCAATCCATCCATCCATCCATCCATCCATTCATCCATCCATTCATCCATCCATCCATAAACCAATCCCTCCATTCATCCATCAATCTATATTCATTTATATATCCATCTTAATCCATTCACCCATCCATCTATATCCATCCATCTTTATCCATCTGTTCACCCATTCATCCATCTATACCCATTATCCATTTGCCTATCCATATACTTATGAGGAAAGATCTCACAATATAATCTTTATTATCTTTAATACATAAATCCGGCCCACCGACTGGATTAAAATTAATTTAATTACTGAAAAAAAATATTCGAGAAGTTGATTTTCATACACTTAGTAAAACATTATACCATGAGATAAAAATATTACCTTGGCAGTCCTCCACTACACCTAACACACACACACACACACACACACACACACACACACACACACACACACACACACACACACACACACACACACAGTTATGTCAGCGTCAGGTGAGGCAAGCAAACATGTCAGCTATGGTGAGCAGTTATGACGTGTTGTGACAGGAAACAGTTTGTTTCATTCACACAACTTGCCACTTCAGTCGGTGTTTTGATTTGTTAATCCCAGTTTCCCATTTCCTGTAATCAACCCAGAATGAATGGAATCAAAATTTATCTCACCTATTAAAATCAGGAGTAAGTAGAGAGATAAATAAGGATAGACACTTTTATTAGAAAAAAATCCCTTTATTTTCTGTTAATGTAAATAAGGCCTGTAAACTCCTGAAATTAATCTGTGAAGGAGAAAATATTTAGATACAATTTTAATTGACCCTGGCCTTGGTCTTTTATTTCAATGTTATTAAAAAAAAGTCACCATAATAAAGTTGAAGTAAAAAATCAACAGAACAAAACACATGAGGGTTTAATTGGCAGCTTCAGTTTTACAAGCCCTCTCTTTAATAACAATGTGATGTTGGCGGAGTGTAGCCTTTGCTCGTAACATTTATGACCTGATCCGTTCTTTTGCCATATTGCTCATCCCATCTGGTGTCTCAGGATGGGGAATTGGAAGAATGGAGGATTTTCCCAGGACAGGCCAACATAGAGCTTACATGTAATAACTATGAACTGGACATGTTCACAACCAAACACAGAGGCGAAAAAAGAGCCTATAAGTAACTTAAAACAAGCACTTCATTGGACTGAAGGAGAAATTCAGAGTGCCCGAAGAAAACCCAGACATGCACAGAAAGAATATACACCTTACTTTTTAAACAGACATCTGCACTTTCTAGTAATGAGTAGCTGATATTTTATTGTCTTGTCTTATTTTGTTTTTATTTCTGATCTGTGGGGAAAAAAAACAATTTGACGGAGGATGTATGACCCTGTTGCTCTTGATGGACAGTGAAGTGTTTCAGCATGATGGAGTGAAGTTTTTGAGTCAGAAGGTCTCCAGAATGTTTTGGGAAAGTTTTTTCCTTTTTTCTCACAAGTTATAACAGAAACCAGTTTCTTCCCCATGACAGTGACAGCTGGTTCCTCACGCTGAGCAGATACAGCTCACTGAGCAGGTTAGTCTTGAATAAATGTGTGGCTGAAGAGATGCGTTCAAGGACACTCCCCAGTGCCCCTCTGAGCTGCTGTCTCCTGGTCCGCTGCCCCTGCCAGGCCTACACCACCATCCCCTCACCCCCTACCATCAGACAGCTTCTCCAGCTGAGAGTGGACCCTGGGCGGCGGAGGGTGGCGAGGTCAGGCTCCAGCAGTGATCAGCCAGCCGTCGCTGCCCATAGAAGGAGCTGCAGGTTTTAATCTTGTGTTTTTAGCTTGGGGGGTGCTGCTGGAGATGAGGTGTGGAGGAGAGAGTGGAGCTGGTGGGTGTTTCTGACTGCAGAGCCACAATCAAGAGAGGGGTTTAAAAGGCTGGAGTTAAGTTTTATTTGAGTCTCAGCCAATCTTGATAAGTCACACAGGACTGAAGGTTGCACACCAGCACTGGCTGAAGAGAAATGCATCGGTGAAACCTGAACACTCTTTCACTTTGTCTGGTCTGCTGTGTCAGGGGCAGCTTATCATTTAAAGAATAAGGCTGTGGTTTGACTTATGGCCAGATGTTATCTCTTTACTTTTTTTTAACGTGTTTTTCACACGGTTCAAAGTCATTTCCTAGAAGCACAGATTACACCGCTGTTCATCTGCTCACACTTTTCTTCGGGGGGCTAATTTGTAAGATAAACTCATATGTGGACTGAAAAAAAAACATTTCCCCACTGCTGTTTTTACACCTAATTACTTCTGATTACTTTGTTATGTTTCAACAATCCATCAGTTGTTACTGGAGCTCTGAAATATCTCCACAAGGTGGAGCAGTGGCTGATTGGTTCAATGTACAAGCTTTTAAATCTCCATTTATTCAACTAGGAGAAAGCACTGATCATGACAAGCTAGCAGTAAAAAGTCACTCCTTAAAGGTCAAAAAGCATTTAAACAAGGAAGTGTTCATTTGAGGCTTGATGATTTAAAAACAAAGCAAAAGATGAAGTATTTATGAGTTTCTAGAAATCTGCAGCTGATTAATCAGTGCCAGAAACACGTGATGTAATTTGATAAATTTACTTCATTAATAATAATAATAATAATAATAATAATAATAATATAATAACAACAATAATAATAATAATAATAATAATAGAAAAAAAAAACAATAATAATAATAATAATAATAATAATATAATAACAACAACAACAACAACAACAACAATAATAATAATAATAATAATAATAATAATAACAAAAAAATAGCAAAAATAATTAAAATAAAAATAAAAATCTATTCTTTTTGACTGTAGCCTGTTCAAGACTTTTACACCATAGTGAAATCTGATGTCTGGCTATCGCTGCTGACAGGTTACAATGATTGTAATTGTAAAAGCAAAAAAGGAGAAGGGTCCTGATGGACAAATATGTAGCTTCCTCTATTTTTTTTTTTCAAAGGTCATTTGACACTTTTGTTGCATTTCTTAACGTCTTCATCTTATATATATATATATATATACATATATATATATATATATATATATATATATATATATATATATATATATATATATATATATATATATATATATATATATTGACTAATCTCTTTCAAATTAGCTGTTGAGTGCCCCCTAAAAGATTTCTTTTTCTTCACAAATATCACATTGTTAATCATATATGATCATAATGCTACTTATTTTTCAATCAAATGGCAAAGGTGGTTGTGTTTTTTTATTCTGTATAGCAGTCCTGGTTGCTTTGGACTAGTATGAAATCTTCAAGGACATTTCGCACAAACAGCTGTGTGGAAGTCCTGGGTCCCTTAAAGTAGTCCTGGACAATCAGTCCATGAAACTTTACAAAGCGGCCTACATGCATGTATTAATACATAAAGAAAACTTAAACATTCATTCCTTATATTGAGGAAATAAAAGCTGCTCTGCTTTGGATGCAGACGCTCACACGTTCGTATGAACACTGTCATGTGACGTCAAAAAGTTATGGGCGTGGTCAGCAACTTCATTCTCTCGATGTGTGTCATCACATGTGCATGAGCCCTCCTCACTCCTGTAAAGGTAGTGTCCTATGCTGGGAAGTTGTGTAAACATGTAGCGGGTGCTGGATTATCTGAAGGTACGGTAACCACAGTTTGGAGAGTTGAACATCGCAGCCCTTTGACGCGCACTTACGCACACACTCTTGTTGTGACGCTTCACTCGACCCTCACCTGTCCTGCTGCAGGACGCAAGGCACCGCACTGGACTGCACGGCTGCTGTCCTCTGACAGCGGCGGGCTGAGTCCTGCAGGATCTGCTGTGCGGCCAGCGCTGTCACCCTGACAGTGTCTCCGGTCATGAGGAGCACCGGGATCAGGACTGCGCCACTATGAGACAGGATATACGCAAGGAAGCACCGCAGAGCTCCGCAGAGAAGATCGAAGAGTGTGTGGATTATTACAGCGAAGGAAAAACAGCAGTTTGCTTTTTACACTCACGTCCATGATCGGTAGGGCGAGCACACTCTGCCAAGGTAAGAAGACTACTGAAGACCAGTATGCTACCTCTGATAGGGGTCTGACCTGGGGTCAGCCTCTAAGTCTCTGAAGCCCCGGCAACCTTTGAGTAAAGAACTATCATGTGGAAGGTGTTCATAGTTTTCACTCCCTACAAGAGATATGCCTCTGAGCCATGCCACCCCTACATCAGCATGAAATAAAATGTTAGAGAAATAAACTATTTATGAAAAGTCAACATTCCTGTGCAGACTCTAACAGAAAATGAGGATTTAAAATGAATTTAAGACCTTTTTGATTTGTTGACTTTTTATTTCATCAGCAAGAACAGTAACTGAAAAGGAGACAATAAGCATGATAAGTATCTTCACAACCTCTGACCTTTTTTCAACCCCATCTTTTTAATTTTATCAGACATAGACTGAAAGATATAAATGATGTAGGATTAAATAATTTTATTTAGAAATAATTTCAATTATTCAAGGCTCTGTAAATACAGGGACGGTAGAAGTAATTTTATTTGAAAGATTTTATCCCATTCATTGACATAAACAAGCCAGTTGATTCAGTAAGGCAGGGTATTTATCAATCCAAAACACACTGTTTATCTAAGATTTTAATGTTATTTTTTAACACTATGTTTTAAAGGACTAGTTCAAGCAAAATGTGTGAAAAGTCAAAGTGTAGCATCAAATAATTATTAAAGTCTTAACTACAGATAAAGATGATAAAAGTGAATCTCTGTATTAAGCTAAATTAAGAAGACGTCATCAGATCCCTGGTGTGAGTCTTTCTTCATTCAACCTCTTACTCTTCTCCCTCCTCTTTAAATAGCATCTTCCTCTCCCAGCCTGGATCTACTGTACCATACAAGAAAAACAATGTGCTTTTTCTGTATCCTCTGACATCTTTGTCTGTTTCTTATTACCTGCATTCTTTCACTTCTATAAGAAAATTAAGATAACAACTCAGCCTTATGTGGAGAGAGCAGATTCTAATTAAACGGAAGTGGAGAATCATTTTGGGAAAACATTACAGAAAACGATTTGTTGGACTGAGCCTCAGCTAAGCAGCACTTACTTTCCTGTCCAAGTGTCTATTTTAGGTACATCACTGTAATGTGTTAAGGCAATATTTAACAGTTCTCAGTATTGTTCTCAGAAACAAGATCTGTTCGCCAAGAAAACTACATGTGGGAGGAATGTGACATTAGATGCTTTTAGCTGATAGGCTTTTATTTTGACAGGATCACAGGTTACTGAAGGGACAAGGACAGACTCGCAGTGAAGGAAACACATGTATGTTACGTGACTATCTGTATATTTATAAATAAACATTTTATTTCTCTTATTTTAGATTAAAGTTGGCCAGTGAATGTGGTGCTTACTTATACAGAGTTTCCAAACACTGGTGTCTCACTACTCATGTTTTTAACGTCAGATCTGGGGTTAATGATGTGGTGGCTCTGCCCTCAACAGCTAAATTTGAGTTTCTTGAGTTGGTTTAAGATAACAGTTGTTTTATTGTTGCAGGAGCAACAACCTGTGCAAATAAGAAATGTGTTTGTTTTAAAAGGCACCAGGTTATAATAGTTTTTGATTTGTCATTATAGTTTAGTTTTAGATAGTTTTGACATTTTTTTCCATTACAGTTTTGTTTTAATTAGATTTAGAGCGGGCATTCTAGTTTTTGTTTAGTTTTGATTTTTGCAACAAGGCTTAGTTTTAGTTGAGTTTTAGTTTTTTCATACCCTATTAACCAGGTGCAGGATTCAAAAAGGTCAGAGTAAATATTTTGTAATACTGTTTATTTTTAAGTCCAACATAGTGCTCACTGCTCAGTCAATGCTGATGCTGAACTGTTGGCTGCTGCCTTAAACACATGAAAATAATACAAACTTAGTATAAAAAATATAAACATAAATTATATCAAACAATATAATATGAGCTTAAATAATTAGAAACTTGGACTCTTTAACAATAAAGTCAGACTCACATGCAATTAAACTATTACAGATGCTCTGATTCATTGCTCCACTACATTTCGTCGCAGCACAGTGCACAACCAGTCAGTGCAGTAAACAAGCACGTCCCAGTGCGTCGCTATGATGGTGCCGTACAGCACTGACAACTGCTGAAAACTGTCGTAAAATTGGTTGGGAAAATGTGTCGGATTGATTTAAATCCTAAAGATTTTAATATTGTCAAAAACGATAACGAAGGACATTTTGTCTATAATTTTGGTTAGTTTCAGTTAGTTTTGTAAACACAAGATACAGTTTTATTTTGCTTAGTGTTTTTGTTTGCTTTTCTAGTTTTTATTAGTTTGAGTTAACTGCAATGTATTTTAAATTTTTGTTTTCGTTTCTAGTTTCGTTTTAGTTAACTATCACAACCTTGAAAGGCACCCTCTTTTTTCACATGCTGTGATGCCAAATGTAAAAGGTTGACGTATACAGTATATTGCTGTCGGAGACTGTGGAGTAGTCAGTCACATCACTTACACACTCCTCTGGAACAGCACTGACACTGTCACTGAAAAAATATGACTACAACAATTTCATAACGTGGAATAGCTTCTTTAAGAAACCCCACTTTTGTTCTGATGTGCAAAAGTTTTATGATGTGAAAAAAAATCCAGAGGATTGTCAGCCAGATGGTAACAGTTGTTAAAATTGTTTCAATCTCAAGATTCCTGAGACACAAAGCGTTTTTACAAATGTCGTGCCAGTCGTACCACCAGTCTTGTTTTTCAGCCATAAAATCTGTTTTACGCTGTGTATGTGTAAGGACAAAACTCATTCATTTTTTTATGGTATCATTTATGTGCAGGCCTTCCAAACACCCAGCTCGTTCTTGTCCACAGAATAATCCGTTGCCAAATGGACTTGGCATCAGACACAGATGTGTCCTCTAAGATACCAGAAACATGTTTTCAGTTGTTTTATGTAAAAGATCCTTCTTTTCTTCTTCTCCTGAACCGAAGCATGATGCACTCTGGTGTTAAAGAAGCGCCACACAGACAGGGCACAGAGGTTTCAGGTCAGGGATGTTGAGCTGTCACAGTGCTGCTTGGGTCATAATACTTTGACTCCAGCAGACCGATCCGATCGCTGTGCTGAATCAGACAGCTGTAAGCAGTGACAGCTAGTAAACATCACTTTTTGTCAAATACTCAAGTCACATGGAAAGCTGCTTACTTTTCCCACAGTGCAGCATCAGAAGAACGCTGGACATTTGGCAGATAGTTTTTGACATCTCTCTCAAGATTTCAAGTTAATCACATCATCAGGGTTTACCGCTTAAGAATATTTATGCCAATTTAATCATTTATACCCTTGAATATGTTACTGATGTTTATGTCATCACAATGCAGCCTCCTCTGCATTAAAAGGTTTTCTTTTTTTACTGGTGGGAAACTACAGAACAAGTCACAATATTTATCACTCTAGCTGAAGATCCCCAGAGCAGCTCTTCTAAATCGTGCGGTGTAATGTGTCTTCACAGGCTCATTGTGAGTTTAAATGAAGTTTTAGCAAGAATAAAACATCCTAGAAATAGAAAATAGGAGGTTTTATCAACTCATTTAAAAAAAAACTCAAGGCAGTGATTGAAAAGCAGCATTAGAGAGTTATGGGCTGTGAGCCTGGACTAGCAGAGTCACAGGGGTCTGCTTTATTGCAAAATGTGCTAACGACCAGTTAAGTTTGGCAGGTATGGAAACACTTCCACCTGTGTGTCTGATTTAGAGCTGCTATAAAGGTTAAATTAATACAGCAACACACATTTATCATACAGTGCTAATTCATGTATGTGGCTGCTTCGAGCATGAGACCTTGACTCGGAGAACAGTCTGCAGCGTAGACACGTCACCATGTCGGGTGTTTTCTCCTTTTATCAGGTTTGGTTGTGGACAGTTTGTCGTGTGTACTTTACGGGACACTGCTGACTCACAGGTTGACAGATCATTTAAAATGACTGAAGTTATTGTGAGGAACTTTTAGTGGGTTACAAAACACAATGACATTATTATGGCCTCTTTAAGACCAACAAAAGAAAATGATACCACCTATGACAAGACCGACTCTAGTTATTTAAAATGTCCTGCAGGCAGGTGGTGGATGTCAGCTGCAGGAGACAGAAACATCCTTTCCTCATATTTACCATGGTGGGATTTATGAATTTATGCTCAGAGATAAGACTTAACATGGTGGGATTGTTAGCTGGATAGTACTACTTACACGTTACCATGGGTATCCCTGTGGCCTGGGAGGTTGTCCACAGGGGGCGCCAAAGTCAATACAAGCAAAGTTCCACAAAGGATGGTTTACAACAAATTCGACATAGAAAAAAAATCTTGATTACAGAAGAGGAGTGGGGCCACTGAAAAAAAGTCATTTTTTAATTTTTTTTTTTTTTTTGGAGTAAAAAGTCCGAATTATGACTTTTTTCTCAAAAGAAAATAGTATTTTTTCAGTGGCCCTGATCCTCTTCCATATATGATACTTTGCATTTTGAGCTGATTTACTTTTTACTTTATTGTAATTTCTTCAGTATTATTCATCACAAATATCTTTGATAAATAACTGTAATTTACTAAATCAGATCCAAGCATTAATCTATTAATAGTAAATACAAATCTCTTTGATTGGTCTTTGTTCAGGAACTTTTTCTTCTTGTAGCCGACTCTAAACTATCATCTTAAGAACAGGACTCTCAGCAGCATGAGTGAATATTTTGTATGTGCTTTTTAATGCCATGGGGCAGGTTACAGAGCAGAGGATGCCTATAGAGTTAGTTGTCTTGAAAAACAAATATTCACAGCAAAGGAGATTTATTTTTGTCTGAAAACACTGCTTTGGCATATACAAGAACTCGGAGCAAATCTAGCAGAGAGAAACAACTTTGTATAGAGCTACCAAAAGTGACTGAATCCAAACGCTCCTGATATCAGCTAAAAGAAAGGCAAAAAGTTTAATAAGTAGTCCATAAACTTAAGGTATTTGGTAGTTGACACAGTAAATGCACCATACCGGTCCTGGTATCTGTGTATTGGTGCCCCTCAAAGTTGGACTGGTATTGGTAGGAAGGGGCCAACCCATGAAGTATGCAGGTTATTATTTAACACTGTTATCAGATCAGTATCAGTATTGGTCAATAACCAAAGCCCAGGTACCGGCATTGGTATCAGTATCAGTATCGGAACCAGAAAAGTTGGATTAGTGCATCCCTAATTGAAAGTGTTTGTTGCCAACACGATCTGTCCAACAACAACGTCACAAAGATTTCTCATTGACCTTTTCATCAAGCTTGTGTTCTTTTAATTTGGAGAAACTGAAAGCTGAATGATTGTCATAAACAAAAACACTGATGAGTTATTAACAGCATAACAAATTCGTTTTTGGACTGGATTAAAAAAAATCCTTTATTTAGTTTTTCCACTAATAAGCATCATTGTTTTTAGTTACTTATATCCTTTTGCAAAACTCGATAACATTGTCTGCTGTGTGCTGTCATTTAATAGCACAGTGTATCAATTTACAAGTTTATCTCTGCTTTTGGTCCAAACCATGGACTGTTTAATAAATGGATGTAGTCTCAATAAAACGACCCGTCTGTTTCTGAAATAGAGTTTTGAAGCAAATGGTTGGAAATAAGGCGGGCTTTGAGCCTCCTCACCAGTCAATCAGCCAAGCTGTGCCTCTGATTGGGTAAACTCACCGTTTGAATCTAAACGGTGAGTTGGAAAAAAATTCACCCTTTTACAGCGTGTGCTGTGACAAAGCTTAGCTTTTCAGAGAGATGGCGTTTTTTTACCAGGCTGTAAACATGTTTATCAGTCAGACGCTACCATGTTTTAATACCTAAACACTAGGGCTGGGATGATATGCTATTCTGGTGATTTCATTCTGTTACGATTTTTGGGGTGCCGATTCAATTTAAATTTAGGTTCTTCAAAATTTTCGACTTTTGTGATTTTAGTTAGCTTTTGTAACATCAGACCACAGGAAAAAGTTAAATGATGATGATAATGTCTACAGACTACATCAGGAGTCATATTTTCCCATAAAATGCAGATCACATGTGTCAGAGAGAAACATTTCACCCTCTGCTGGAGAAAAGAGGTAACTTCTCTTCAAACTAGTCAATTAACGAATTCTAAAAAGAAGAATTTGAATTTGAAAAAAGAGACCTTGACATTTTGACAAAAAATCCTGATTTTGATACTGTCAAACAAAAAATCCTGATAAAGGGATTTTTGTTTTATTGTCCCACCCCTACCAAACACATCCCTGTGACTGTGACAGATTAGAAGAGTAGGAAACTTTCCATACTGAACATAAACACAGTATTTTAAGTTTATATAAAGAGAAATAAATGTGTTCAACTGAAAGAAAGATTTTTTTGAATAAACAAATTCATACTTCTCAACACATTAACACACACACAAAAGTACCAAAAATTGGAACTGCCAAGTACAGATACCGATTACCAGGTACTGGGCATTAATACTTTATTGTTTCAAATGTTAAATGAAGCCATCCCTATCTTCAGGTGCTTGAAAACAACTGATGTCGAGTTTGTAGGGGTGAAAAGTTGCTTTTGGCCAAGGCACAGTGCAACAAACTCTAAACAATGGAAATATTTCTCAGCCTGCTTTAAAAGACGCCTTAGGTTTGGCTACTCTGCTGTCAAGGTCTGAGACACATCACATGAGCAAGAGACAAACACTGAATATATCATTTCATGATCCAGGACACGGCTCCTGCTTCTTGAGACCTCATTGAACATTACACGAGATGACCAAAGCGATTGCCTTCTGCATAGAAAAGCAGTGAGATATTGCTATTTCAGGATCAAAGAATGGTAAGATCCTTTTCAGTCAAAGAGACTTCTTTGATATTTCTGGCGATGATCATTTTCTAAACTTAAGAAAATGTTTTTGCTTTACTGTAAGAGCATTGTAGGTACACAAACAAATGTCTACCAGAAGAAACTGCTGTATTAAGGCAGAAATAGCATGTGTCATCCAGTATTTACTTTCCTTCTAGGGCAGCAAGTTTCAGATTGTAGTTTTTTTTTTTTTTAGCAGGACAGATAATACCAAGCAAACTGAGATTTTTAAGTGTTGACTGAAAATGCTTATGAACAGTCTGACCACAGGTGAGGAGGTTGTTTCTTGGTCCCACTTTGTGTGAACTAGTTCAGCTCATGTATAACATGGAAGCAGGTACATGGTGTATCAAGTTCCTTTTTGTCTTTTCCTTAAGACTGCTGAGGGTGTCCTGTGAGAGCCAAGGATGACTCTGGAAGTATGGAGTGAGTTCAGTTCTTCAAACATGAAGGTTTAGGAATGATGGCTCGAGGCATTTATGTAAACAGAGCTAACCTCTCCCAGACAGCTCTGACTGTACTGTTCCAATCAGCAGCTCCTGCAACCACCACAAGCTGCAGCATCCAGTGTCTGGGAAAAAAAGTTAGATTCAAATTTTATGATTTCAATCAAAATGATTTTAAACAAACTTCACTGACTCTGTAACATTTGGGTAAAAAAACGTCTCCCTCCTCACGCCTGCTGGTGGAAGCTGTCAGCCCGGTGCAGAGTTTACAATAACATCTGCTCCACACCAGTCACGCTTGCACTGGGAAATCCAAACAGCCCCACTTCATTTATTAAGGCTCAATTTATATAAAAATGTCTTGAAGACATCTATCGAGAGGTGCTGACAGGCTGCTGGCTTAACTGTCTCTGCCGACACATAAACAAGGATTGAACCCGTTTCGTTCCAAAGCATGTGGGATTGGATGCTTGTGCTTATGCACAGTGTAAGGATATGAGGCCGACTTTGAAGGCTTTGAGCCCAACAGACTCTATGTCTTATTAAATACTCCAGCAGCAGTCCATATTTCATGTTATAGCTGTGGGCTTGAAAGGTTATTGGATATAATAGATTTGTCTGATCAGTGTACTTGAAATCTAACTTGTCATTTTAAAACTATTGTGATTTTATCATGAAAAGTTCTGCTTTAAATTTGCATCAAGTCACAAATATTTGGTTAATACCCGAGTATATTTAAAATGAACAGAACCTTCAGAAGAATAAGAAAAAAAGATATGAAGTGAGAGGTTCACCTGAAGTACACCAGATACATCTATGTCCTGAATGCATTTCTCAACTTACTTGGGCTGCGTGTTTGGTTCAACAAGCAGCGTGACTGACAGACAGCTGGAGTCAGGAGACCAAGAAGTTCCCACACTTCCCTCTCCATTGATAAGCCTCTCTTCATTCATGTTGGGCTGTAAAACCACAAACCTGTTGACTCCTGGTCTGGCTCCGCTCACTATGTCCGTTTATCATTGTAGTCAAGCTAAATATGAACTGATTTTGACACGTTCTGATTTATTTTGAAAGTCACTTGGTGTTTTAGGTAGGTCCCGGTCACAACTTCCTGTCCTGCTTGATATTTCCTACGCTGAGTTTATGCGTCACAGCTTTGCTTCTGTCAAAAATAGGATGGCCGCGTACTACCTGCAGCACGACAAACTAGCTACGCAGACGTACTGCAACAGAATGGATTCAGTGTAAGTCGACACATTGACTTGAATAAAACCTATTTGATCCGTTTATGGTAACTGAGCGGAACACAAACGCACTGCAGACGCATCTGGTGTGCCGTCAGTCTTCCCACATTCAGTATATGAATTGAAATTTAAGTCCCTCCTTCTCTTTCTTTTTCTTTTTATTTTATTTTGTTTTTTACTCTGAACCCAGAAACACACAAACTACAGTTAATATAGACAAGATTGCCAAACTGAGAACAAAATTTTTAGTAGTCATGGTGATTACATACAGTGTGCTAGCTGACATGATCAGAAGCTGAAATGTACCTGACAGCTCGATGCACCTGAGGTTAAAGTGCCCAACATGCAGTGACGTAGGGATCTGAAGCCCATCGTCAGTGGGAAACATAATGAGAAAGGTGACTCTAGCTAACTTTGTTTTAATTAGGGTTTGGGTTAGGATGAGGTAAAGAGGTGAAGATGAGGAAGGCAAAGTCTCTTCACCAACAACTACTGTGTGCCCTCCTGTCAGTCACATCAGACATCCCCTTCAATAGACAAAATCAGTTTGTTTGATTACTTAAAATTTGACAGGTTATAAGAAAATTCACCCCCCTGTACAGAGTGTGCCGATAGAGGAATGATCTATCCAGGCCAACGTGTTCAAGGCTGGCTGTGTGTATGCTCTGCAGCCCGCCTCAAGTGGATGTTTGATGAACTACAGTTTTTAACACTTGGGCATTGGCTTTACTTGAGGAGAAAAAGCTGTTGGATTCCAAAGCACACATCAACAATGTTTTTTTATTTATTTTTTTTTAACATCATGGCTTTAAACAGTTCTCTAGTGTCTGCCCACAGAAGTCGTATCACTCTTTAGGTGTGATTACTTATGGTTAAGAAAGCAGCCTCAACACCTACACGCCCTGTTAGAAGTCCTGGATCTTACACAGTAACCGTGAGTCCACTTTTCAGATTCAGATCTCAAAGATGATTTCCACTTCATTTCCTTCCTAACAGCACCACGTGTTTGTGGATGCTCTGTGCTTTTTTTTTCCTTTAGTCCTCAGAAAAGACAGATGGCCCCTTACACCCTTGAGTTTCTTGGAATCGTACTGAAATAAAATCTACAACAGGCCTCACTCCCCATCAAAAAGCCAGACCAGGTCACTCTCATAATTGCCCTTGCTGTATCAAATCCCAACTCCTCCACCTCCACACCTTAACTCTGCTCCATGAATCATCCTGCAACAGCCTCCATAGCATGTTTCCCAATGAGCGCTTCGACTTTTAAGTTTCATCTCAAGTGCAAAGCTTACTGAAATCTGTCTTTTACCTTTATCTGGATGCAAAAACAGTTAATGAAGTTTAATGAAATCCACTTATTAATGTGATGCTGTTATTTTCATGTTACCTGACTGCCAGATCACAGCACTGTCAGTCATTTCATACTGAGTTTGTTTATCTGGAAAGATGAAGGATTCAACCTTACAACTTATCACAACTAGAGTTGTCGGACAGGAAATGTGAGCATGTGGCCTTTGTAGCGTTATGGTAAGCCAAAGATCTTTAGAGATGTGTTCAGATTAGATCTTAGATCATAGCGACCCTGTCCAGTGAAGTAGGAGGGGAGTTTGATTTTCACCAGGTTTACCACCTGTTTGTTTCTTTGAATTTGGAACAAAAATGAAGGCATTAACCATTATCAAAGTAACTGTCTTTGATAGTGGTTAACAGAGTTAAATGTTAGAGTATCACCTCTGATGTCTGTGTTTATCAGGAGTCACATGTAAACACATTCAACCATTTTGAAGAAACATATCTTTACAGTTACAAAACACGTTTACAGATATGATACAATAAAAGATAAATTCTCTGTTGTTTCAGATATTGTACAGAGAAGTACATTTTTAAATAACTCACTGTATTGGCTGTTAGCAAGGAAGCTAAAAGTTTGCCTGAACTCCACTTCTTTGCTTCTTTTCAGGCAACCAAAAGTTAAGTTGAGTCAGTGTTTTCAATATGAAACTTCCTTTGATTGTTTTTAGACACTAAGGAGTGATCTATTATGAATGATAAATGGTCTGTGCTGTCATGGTGCTTCCTCCAGTCATTCAGTGCACTTAAACATTTTACTACTCACATTCACCCATTCACACAGTGATGACACAAAGCCACTGTGGAAGTTTGGAGTTGAGGGTGTGTTAGCATGTGGACAGCAGAACCTGAGATCAAACCCCCAGCCTCCTGATTGAGAGATAACCACTGAGCCACCAACACCCGCAGTATGCACTACACGGTCTCTGGTCCATCTACACCAGGATTGGCCACACTTCCTTGCACACATAAACAAATTGACATAAAATGAAAATCAATACATTTCCAATTTTCAAAGCAAGATTCATTGTGTTTGTAAGTGTGTTCAAAATTGTACTTGGAGCCGTGTCAAAAACAAATTTCTGTTTGTACTGCAGAAGCGACAACATCCTATCTATCTATCTATCTATCTATCTATCTATCTATCTATCTATCTATCTATCTATCTATCTATCTATCTATCTATCTATCTATCTATCTATCTATCTATCTATCTATCTATCTATCTATCTATCTATCTATCTATCTATCTTTTTTTAATCTATCTGAGCAATTGAGAGGAGCACATGTAGAGAAGAGAAACTGAAACTTAAGTACAAATATCTATACTCATAACAGGACATATATATATATATATATATATATATATATATATATATATATATATATATATATATATATATATATATATATATATTTTTTTTTTTTCTGAATGGTTCGAAGAGCTGCATACCGAAAGGCTAAGAGCCACATGTTGCTCGCGAGCCACAGGTTTGCCACCCCTGATTTACACAAGCTTAGACACCTGCACTTAAGATCCCTCCTCATCAAATCACAGAACCACATCATGATTAGTTAGTCCTCTTTGACGCCTTGGTCTTTGTCTCTTCATTGAAAGCATCACTTCAACTTGTGTCATAGATTAATTTAAGTGATTCAGTGATGGCCATCAAAATGCAGACAAACAGCTATCTTAGCTGAATCAGCAGCTGTACTCAAACTCTCACTCACAGTCTATATCAACGCCACTTCCTGCAGGAATTGGTGACTGTGCAACTGTTAATGATCTCATATGACTGTTAATACAACTGATTACATAACAGGAGCTTGCAATCTTAAAAGAAGAAGTGTGCCATTGCAGGCCTTAATCCCCCTCTACACACAGGTATACACCAAACACACTACCTGTGTTGTGTAATCTGATCTATATCACCTTTGTACCCTTTTCTCTACCTGAGCCTGTGCTGCTGAAAGACTCTGAGACACATTACTACAGTTGAGTGAGGAGAAAATAAAAGGCTTTTAAAGTACTGTTTAACAGAATCACACGTTTTACTCTGTTTTGTGTGTTTGTACCTGTGAATCCCGGTGGAGCTTATTCTAACCGTTGGCACAAGAAAATAAGAAACTTGATCTTAGTGTTTGGATGGCTCCCCTCACATCACAGAAACAAGGACAACTTTTGTCATTGTAAAAAAGCTTTTATTTTCTCAGTAACTCCAGAAACTGTTTTTATCACGCATTAAGAATCTTTTTATCACATGAATTCTTTTTCAGTGAGTCATTTGAAACTGGTCTGATCTGTCTTTTTAAACATGAGCTTCATAAAGCTACGTCATCGCAGCATTCGGCTTCCTCTATTCGGCCTTCAGCATCCGCTCCCTGAGCGAGGCCGCTGTATGGGAACGACAGATGGATTTTATGAACCCCTTTCAAATTCCTGTTAAATTGGACATAACGGCAAGGTCTTCTTGCACTGATATCAGATGTCACCACTCGTAAAGTCTATACACCAATAAACTGAAAACAAGGCTTTTCCTGAACTTTCGGTTTTAATAAAAGATCGCTAACAAATAGCAGTAGCATAGTCAGCTGAGCAAACGTTGCAAGTTTAAATGTGTCATTGAATCACATTATCCATTATGATAATAGGCTACTAGTTAGATAATTTATGTGTTTCATTTATTAGGATCATTTAGAACAGTTTTTAATCCTCTGAGGAAAAAACACCTGCTACTGTAATGATTTCCCAGTTTGGTTTATATATAGCAGACTGGACTAAGTGAAACAGCAGCTTCAGTTTTCAGCCAAGCTTCACGACATGAAATGATTCCTTTGTGTTCTCGCTCTAGGGTTAACCCACACAGAAAGACGTTCAGCCTTAAAATAGATGTAAAGAGCGTGTTTCTGGCTCTGCTGCTTTATTTTTCATTGTAGACCATTTTCTTGTTTTGTGGTTAGGTCATGTTCTATAGATATGTTAGCGTGGGGCCATCTAGGGGTCAGCTGACTGAAGTTGTAGTTGAAACAAAAACAGCATGTATCATAAGTCACAGGGATGATCAGTAGGGTCCACAGATCAGATCCTGGTGAGATCAGATATCGTTGACAAAAGGAAAATCTAGAGGACAGATCCAATGAACTCAGTTCTATTCCCTTCTGTTTACAACAACCATGTGTGTGTGCTCCATCATGAATGCTGGTAGGTCTGTACAGTTTTGCTCAGCAGAGCTAAAATAGCATAAGAAAAAATAACTACAGCGGCTCAACAGTTTGGTGGTATAACACTCTTGTTTCACCCAAAACTTTAATCCCTCACTTGTCCACGGCTGAGGTTTACAGTTGAACTGTAAATCCTAAAAGTATTTGAGATTTACTCACCATACATTAAGAATTGCATATGATAATGATGAAGTCAGTTTTAAATCTATTTTATTAATTCAGATTTATGAAGTCATAAAAGCCTGAAGTTGCCAAAACAGAGCTCTTAGTCTCTGCGTGTTAAGGAACAGAGAATGTTAGATTTATTTCAGATCATTGTTGGCCGATACCAAAGCCAAGGTATCGGTGTTGATATCTGGACTTAAACGTCCCATAGTATGCTCTTTTGCTGCAGTTTAATATGGATCATTGATGTCTTCATGAAATGGTAGTAACATGTTTTGGTCCAAAAAGCCAATAAATCAAGCAAAGCAGCATTGTTTCCAGGCTCTCATAGCCCCTCTGTTCAGAACGCTCTGATTCAGTGGGCGTGGCCTTCATACGTAAATGAGCCACCACTGTTACTGCCCCGCTCTTCAGCATCACTGAGAGCGGCGCTATGTAACCATGACTACTGAGCTCAGAGTTCACAATGTTTATAAACAGCAAAGCTCCTTTACCGTAACATTACAGGCTTAAACAACAGGCTAACAGCAGCTACAGTTAGCATCCTGAAGCTAACACAGAGATAGGGGGGACACTGAGGAAAAGCTCTTACATCTGCTCCACAGCACACAGCTTTTAAAATACTCATATTTCCAGTGTCGAGGTTTGTTGGTGGATGGTTGGTAATGCGCCAGGATTTAGGACCAGTCTATTCGCTAGCCCTCTGTTGTACTGTCCAAAGTTGGAAAAGCAGTCGGCTGTGAAGTGACTAGCACACACATGCACAGTTTTACTGAGTGTAGCTGACACATTTCCTGATAAATGAACTCTAGCCACTTAGTCTTGTCTTCCATGCACAAGATGGGAAGCTTGTGCATGGAACTATGTGGCTGTTTACAGACAAAAACAGCCACACTCCTCTCTCCAGCAGCGGGGAGGGGAGTGGGCGGGGAGGGGGTTCGGGGGTATCTGCTCCGGTGGACCAATCAGGTCAGACTTGCTCCTGATTGGTCAAAAAAGGTAATTGCTGACACCAGCAAATCCCCAAATTCCAAACAGCTTGTTTTAGGTCAGCATTTTACATTCACAAGCACTACTAAGTACAGGTTTTGTCCTTAAATATCACATTTTGTGGGCTGGGAGGAAAGCCAAAGACCAACAAATTTCACTAAAAGACTTAAAGTGATTTTTGTATTATATGGGGCCTTTCAAAAGTCAGATCAGTGCATCCCTAATCATGGGCTAACTCACTGGATGTTGATTTTGAATAAAATTAATCATGCTTATGGGCAAAGAGTGCACTTAACATATCATTTGAGAAAAGGTCTGCGTGCACCAGTTTTTGAGGTAGAATGCAGATCTGAAGACCCAACCACTGAACCGTGATCGTCAAAGACCAGATCAGGTCATGTAGGTTTTGAGATCTAAGTCCAATAAAGTAACGCAGAGAATAAAGAACCAACATCTTCCAATATGACAAGTGTTACATGTTATCAGGCTCAAACTACAGACACATGAGGGTTAGCAGAGCTGCTTTTGTGATAGCAAGTAACAACACGGGAGGGAAGGGGTTTGAAGGAACGGTGTTTCATGATCAGTGATAGAAACGGTTGAGTTTTCTGTTCTGTACAGTGCAGGTTAAATAAAAAAAAAAGTCAAATAGAGTGCATTGTGACCCTCAGGTGATTGGTGTGTTTGTTTTTATTCACTAAAGGACTGCCTCAGTCGTGGTTAACTTCATAGCTTAGTTACCATCTGAGTTATGATGACAAATCTCCTCATGCCTTAGCTTCATGTGCTTGTAACCACCGGGGGGCATTTACAACATTTTTCTCTGACGTGCTGTCGAAGTGAAGAGCGTCGCCCTGTCACAATAAACTGAAATAGCTCTTGGGCATTATAGTAAACCACAGCACGAATCTGCAGTGAAACTCTTTTGGTCGAGATGATAGTAGAGATAGTAGAAGCTGTTCTCCTGTTGTCTCAGAAGTTGTTTAAAAGAGCAATTAAACTCCTACACAAAGTGATTTTTGTTTTTGTTCCCAGATGGAAAAACCTGGTGGAGGCAGGAAGTGTCGACTACCCAGCATCACCTGAAGAACTGGAAGGTGAGTGGATGAACGTTTGCCGGTCAGACAGGAAAGTAGGCCAGTGGGATTCTGCAGGATACTTTTCATCAGTGGACAGTTTCCACTACACTGGCCCATTCGATCTGGGCCTCACGTTCCACCAGACACTGCAGAGAAACTCATTTTATAAGTGATGTTAAAATATTAAGCTAACCTGCACAGAGAGAAGGTGTCACATGTCAATTAAGTAATTAAAGAGGTGCAGGTGTCAGCTGCAGGTATCCCACAGTGCTGTGGAGACGGGGACGCTATAGGCTGAGAGCCAGACACAGGGAATCCAGACGCTATTTCCATGTGAAAGAGCCGACAGAACAGGATGGATCAGCTTACCCACAGCAGCTTTCAGTTTCCACAATGTATGCATGCTGTATATGAGCAAATGAAATGCAAATAGCTCTTTGTGGTATCACTGTAGGATTGGCAAAGTCAGTTTCCACTTTGGTCCAGGTTGAAATCTCTTGTTTTGTAATTCTTTGCTATCCACCAAGACTTCACTCATCTCCCATTTCTTTGGGCTGAAGAATGGGACACCACCTGTTATAAGCTTTGTTGTTAGAAGCAGGTTTAAGTTTCAGATAAGAGGTAAAGTATTTCACAATCTAGCATTTATTTATTATTTTATTGCACTCAAATTTGTTGTTCACGGTGAAGAAAGGTTACTAAGTGCATTCACTCCCATTCTGCAGTAAAGTATAATGTATAAGGATCTCTTCTTCTTTTTATATATTTTAAAAGTTACATATGTGGCTTTTATGCCTTTATTTACAGGGAAAGAAACTAGGATGAAGTGAGGAGGGCCTCAAAATAATATTTTCTAAATGTCTCACTAAACTATGATTTTAGTTATTTGTTTTTCCTCCTTCAAAAGAAACGTACACAATGGCATTGCAACTTCTCCATATCATACTTATAGTTCATAGATATATTCAATTTCAAGTGTACTTATGCTACACTTTTTATCCTTGTAATTTCGTACATCTTTAATTTTATAACTTCTTATAATTGTATATTTTGTAATTTCTCAAATCTTGAATTTCTCAATTTGTACTTTATTTTTTCAACTTTTTGAAGGAGTAACAGTAACAAAAGAGCAATTTCCCATCAGGGATTAATAAAGTACTTCTGACTCTGCTTCCTTTAACTTCCCAGGTGATGCTCTGGGTGTTGGCGTCATTACTGTTGCTGGTGGAAGATGTGTTTTCTGAAGAGGACAGCACGGAGGCTCAGTCAGACCTCCAGCGTGTCCTCAGACAGCCCTCTTGGTCTCCTGCAGATGATTCAGAGCAACAAAGACGCTTCCACTCACCCTGGCCTGAAGCCATTGGTTAGTGTTTCATTTTGTTTGCCATCGGTTTGTCACATTCTCAGTTTAAGTTTGATTCCTGATCGCACATTTTTGGCTCAGTGTAGGGAAATGTTGTGTTATTAATGCGCACCTTGTCAAGGTTAGGAAATCTCTGTGGTTATGGTTGGTGGAATCTGATTTTTAATGTTGGTGTGACACAGGAAACTGCACGAGGACCACAAGCTTTGTTTACCTTTTCATGCACCTCATTCTCCACCCAGGAAGCGTATGCCCTCAAAAGAAAGTTGGATAAGTTCTGCACTTGCTTCATACAGCTCAGGGCAAACCACTGCTTGAACCTGGTCAGTGTTTTTGAAGCTTCAGCTGCTGATACCAAACAGACACTATTATTGTCTATTCTAGCAGAGAATCACGAGCATGGGCACAACCCCAAGTTTAATGAGGTTTTGAAGGTAGAAAATTTCAAGCAAGGTTAGATACTTGCCCCAAAAGGAAATTCAGGAGTCACAACAGGAAACAAGAAAGTGTATCATACACAAATGTCCATCAAGGCAACAATTTGGCTATTACACTTGGTCAGCCTCCTCCTTCACAGGGTCCAGGACTGAGCTGGCTTCCTTCACCAGTCTGTTCACTCTCAGGGCCAGTCCCATTTGTCATTCTTACCCCTCCCCCCTGGTCCTCTGTTTTAAGGGTCAAGGGGAAGGGGTAAGAAATATTTCTAGATACGAGACACAACTCGATTCCCTCTACATCATCACCCCCTAGACCCTCACTGGCTGTCGTAGGCAAAGCAACTGTTCTTTCACTTATTAGCACATTATTACGAACTGGGGATAAACCGATGTCAGATTAGGGCGACAACAGCTCAAAACCTGGCTAATATTAACATAAAGTAGCAAATGATTGGTTATCTGATACAAAAAGTATTAGTATCATGGGAAACATGTCAAACCCCTTAGTTTCAGGTGAGGTCTCAGATTGTCTCAGTTTCAACGGCTGTATGTCTCTTCCCCTTAGTCCGTCTCCTGATATTACGGCCAATTGAGACACCCCTTCACTACAGCGCATGCGCAAAACCAAGGGCTAAAGGGTAGATTGGGATTGGCCCTCACGCTCCTGTATCCAGTCTGCTCACGGCAGGTGAAATCCTTTAATGTGGTCTTTGTGCCCGGTGTTAGCTCCTTTAGCCATGCCTGTGAAAAGCACAATGCCACTTTGCCCTCTGATGTTCCCTCTGGTGCTGAGTTAGCACAGCTAGCTTATCCATCTTATTGGCAATAGACCTTACAGTCCCTATAATAATGGATGGAAGGGTGGATCGATGTTGTCTCTTCTGAGCTCACGCTGCAGTACCAACACGTTGTCCTCACCTCCTTCTTCCCAGCTTGCAGGGAACATCGAGCCTAGCACTAGTTAGCATCAACAAGCTACAGGCTGCAAACAGGTGATCTTGAGTGTAAACAACGCAACCATTATTACACATAGGATCTCCAGACATACGCTGAAACAAAAAAAACACCACTTCGGGACGTAACCAGTTTGGTGTCATTGGCCAACATATGTAAAGAAATGACAAGCTCATAATATGAAGATATCTTTTAAAAATAATGAAAAGGAGAAATAAAAAAGGACCTGAATAAATCAAACCATACATGTTTGGGAACTCTGTTAGACCTCCCCTGTGGGGATACATGAAATAAAACTTCAAAGATTTGGGGCCATGTTACGTCTGCTGACTGCAGGCGTATCCTGCAAAGCCTCTGTAAGACTCATTTTCATCTGTCACTGAAACATTACTCGATGTTTGCACTTGAGATGCTGAAAACAAAGCTTTATAAATCTGAAGTGGGGGTCATAAAATAGCGGTGTGTCACTCCTGAATGACTAATATAGCCTCTGGAGATTTGCCTGGTAGTTTTCAACACTGAGTATGGCCTTGGTCAACTAAACAAGAGCCCCAGTGTACAAGAGGGTAAAAATAATCAATCCAACGTGCAGGTTTCTGCCATGCATCATCGTCGTCTTCGTCCCAGCCTTGTAAGATGAACGACTGTGGGCAGTGGCTGTTTATTCTTCCAGTCAGATTGGTTTCAGCTTAAGCAAACCAGGACTTCATTTTGCTGTAATGATAAAATATGGATCTGATGACAATCAGACTAACAAACTAGTAAAATAATTAAACCAATGTTAGCTATACCTCGACACCATATATGAAGTGGCTACAAAAGAAGGATAACACAAATCAGTTGTGACCACATTACAAAAGTGAAAGCTGCTTAATAGAAAATAAACAGTAATAAAAGAATATAAACTAGTGTGGCATAACTTATTTTTTACAGAGTTTGAATGCAAAATGAGAAAAAACCATAGGATGGAAGAAGCTGTATTAAGACCTGACTTCTTCTCTGAGCTTAAGAGAATTTTTAAGTGCAGCGGCTGTCACTTTACAGTATTGTTCTGTGCTGCACATCCTGTCACTCACTCAATGATGCTGATGTATTTATGAGGCAGCTAAATTACCTCCATTCTTTCTTCTTCAACCAGACTCAAAGAAGAGATGAAAAACATCCCACTGAAACCCTGGAGCATCACACTGAAATGTTCTCGTGACAGCAGTCTCTCTCAAAAACAATAATAATGTTAAGTACAGTCACACATGATTGCCAGAACATTGCCCATTCAATTGTAACATGGAAATAGTTGTGTAATTACATTATAATGGAAACCCATGTGGCGTGTTTTAACATGGTTGAATATGTACCTGAGCGGAGTTAATCAAACGGATCCTCGACTCTTCTTCGCCTGAGGATTTTTTTCTATGCATTTTTTTGCTCTTCTTTTCTTCATGATTACAAGTTTTCATTTTGGTAAACATCAAGGCATGAACTGACAAGCACCTCTGCTGCTGTAAATGAGCATTCTCCAGTGCTAATAAGCATTCCCTGAGGAACAGACTACATGGAGGCATTCAGAGAAAATGCAGGGCCAAGCCATCCACAGGTCAGGAAGTAGAAATCAGTCAAACACCTGGGCCAGGTCTGGACTGCGGGTAGGGTAAATCTTGTGTGAAATGTTCCTGGCAACTGAAAAAAGCAAACTCAGGTCCTGTTGGAGTTCAGCCAGCAGCTCGCTCCCCTGGTAATGACCCTGCATAGTGACAGTACATGTTGCACCACTCAGCTGATAACCAAAGGAATCACTCCCAGTTTCAACGCTCATGTCTGCTTTCAATTTAATCACACATGCTCTCCCCTGCTGGCTCGTGAAACTCCTGTCTGATCCAGTACATAAACTAAAGTGTGAGAAGTTTTTCACCTTTGAATCTCTAAAGCCCAGAGCAGACATGCCACATGAACAGCCTCAACTCACCATCAGGAGTCCTCCTAAATACTGGAAAAGTTCTTGGCTAAGTTTTTCTTCTGGCGAGCTAATCACAAAGCTGATGAGAGGAACTTTCACTGAGGGCTTAGAGAGAATCAGACAAACTTTATTTGTTACAGAGCGGACACTGAAAGGTGCTACAGTTGATCCCACTCTGGTGTAAGAATTTAAGCAAAGCTTTCCCATTATATTTATTTATAATCCACAATATTTATAAAAAAAATCAAAGGTTGGATCTGCAGGAATTTTACTTTGTTGGTAAACACAACTGGACTCCTCCTCCTTGGCTCAGTGCCAGCTGCAGCACACACCCACTGCCTCCAACCGTGTCTATGTGAAGACACTCATTAGCCCAGCAATCACCTGTAGCATCATAGCATTTCTATGTGGGAGAGACTCAAGAGCTGTGCACCTGACTTGGCATGTTAGCACAAGCTAATCACTGGGTTTTGACACATACCTGCTCAGGAGAAAGCCAACTTGCATCGCTAGTCGTACTGTGCTGCTCACCAAGTAAATTGAAAAGTTAGGTACAAAGCTTTATTTGTTTTGCATTTCTTTTCACTTTGGTTGTTGTTCTTGATTCGTGCTACATCCACAATTGTAGCTGCTCCGTACAGCTTTTTTCACTCACTAATCAACATGTAAAGTCACTTGCGCACTGGGTACGCTGGGTGGGCTAACCAGGCTTACCCTCCGCCCAGAAACGTCCCACAACAGGCAGAGGGGAGGGTTAAGAGAGACACTGACACTGACACACATGTATAGAGGCCCAGAAATTAGGATTGAGCTGGATTATTCCTGTTAAAGTTGATTTTTTTTCTCTCTTTTTTTGAGGAAAGTCCTTCAGACCCTACCTTTAAAAATGTGTCATGTGTAAATTTTATCACAGCATGTAACTGTAAATGGTGAAAAAAAAATAGAGTTCAACACTGAAAATTAAATTATTGAAATACCAGAAAGGAATGATGAGAGTTTACAATAAGTTTACATAGAATAGGCTAGAAGCTTTAACATATTATAGAATAGAATAGAATAGAATAGAATAGAATAGAATAGAATAGAATAGAATAGAATAGAATGTCTTTTATTGATCCCCAAAGGGAAATTCACACACATGCTTTGATTTAGACCTATGGGTGGTATATTATCTAAACTAATGCAGCTTGAGGAGGATATCAGAGTTTTATATCACAGATCTGAGTCGATGCCATGTGAATGTGGAGTTCACTCTGAAATAAAAACATTTCCCCTAATCGTCTTACCCTGATAACATTTCCAGCATGCAGCCTAACAGATGTATAACAGAAAGATTACTCACCGGCACATTCGCTGTGCCAATTGTGTTTATATGCCCCAGGAATTTGTGAGTTCATGAGAGCCTCTAACGTGAGGCTAAGTAATGAAAGTGACACAGAAATTCATTGAAAGCTCTTAATGTGTAAAACAGTGACTTTCCTTGATGCTATCTTTGAAGCAAACTTATTAAAACTGCACAGTTGCTCAGGATGGTTCAAAACTTTTTTCCCCACGGTAAAATTCACTCATCGGCCACTTTATTAGGCACACCTGTCCTACTGCTTGTTAATGCAAATTTCTAATCAGCCAATCACATGGCAGCAACTCAATGCATTTAGGCATGTAGACATGGTCAAGATGGTCTGCTGCAGTTCAAACCGAGCATCACCGAAACTGCTGATCTACTGGGATTTTAACCAACAACCATCTCTAGGGTTTACAGAGAATGGTCCCAAAAAGAGAAAATATCCAGTGAGCGGCAGTTCTGTGGGCCAAAATGTCTTGTTGATGCCAGAGGTCAGAGGAGAATGGACAGACTGGTTGGAGTTAATAGAAAGGCAACAATAACTCAAATAACCACTGGTTACAACCGAGGTCTGCAGAAGAGCATCTCTGAACGCAAAACACGTCCAACCTTGAGGCAGATGGGCTACAGCAGCAGAAGACCACACAAGGTGACCCTCCTGTCAGCTAAGAACTAGAAACTGAGGCTACAATTCACACAGCAACACCAAAACTGGACAATAGAAGAAGGAAAAACGCTGCCTGGTCTGATGAGTCTGAATTTCTGCTCCACATTCAGATGGTAGGGTCAGAATTTGGCTTCAACAACATGAAAGCATGGATTCATCCTGCCTTGTATCAACGGTTCAGGCTGCTGGTGGTGGTGTTATGGTGTGGGGGATATTTTCTTTGTACACTTTGGGCCCCTTAGTATCAACTGAGCATGGTTTAAAGTCCACAGCCTACCTGAGTAGTGTTGCTGACCATGTCCATCCCTTTATGAGCATAGTGTACCCATCTTCTGATGGCTACTTCCAGCAAGATAACGCTCCATGTCATAAAGCTGGAATCATCTCAGACTGGTTCCTTGACCATGACAATGAGTTCCCTGTACTCAAATGTCCTCCACAGTCCCAAGATCTCAATCCAATAGAGCACCTTTGGGATGTGGTGGAACAGGAGATTCTCATCATGGATGTTCAGCCGACAAATCTGCAGCAGCTGTGTGATACTGTCATGTCAACATGGACCAAACTCTTTGAGGAATATTTCCAGTACCTTGTTGAATCTATGCCACAAAGGATTAAGGCAGTTCTGAAGGCAAAAGAGGGTCCAACCTGGTACTAGCAAAGTGTACCCAATGAAGTGACTGGTCAGTGTATTTGCATGAAAATGATATAGTACAACTAAAATGAGCAAATCCATAAATGCAGAACTACTCTCTCTGCTCTATCATTCCCTTAAGAGGGGCTCTTGTTTTCTTTGAGGGTTTATTCTGTCCCTCTGATAGCCCTGTAGGAGCTTGACATGATTTACAGCTAAAAAAAAAAAAGAAGCTTTTTTTCACACTGGTGTTTCAGGGAACCCTTGTTTTAGCCTTGGACTTAAATTCTTTGTTAATGCCCTTCCCCTCAATTGGCCAGACCTCTGACTGCCTGTTAGTGGCAGAGATGTGGGCAGGACTTAGTGTTTGAGGCCCGCCCCTCCAATGTGTCATGAACCAGCTAGGAGATCCTTATTTGATGACCTTATTATTTCACCAAGTCTGATGAAGATCTCATGAAGGTCTTGTGAAGATTTTGTGATATTTTAGGAACAGGTCATTTTGAGCATTTTACAGACAGATTCAGGGAACAACATATGAACATGTAGCAGTTTTTAAAATTTGCACACATTCAGTATGAGCATTGTTACTTGATGTCCAAGTTCATAACATTGGAAACCATAAAACCCCCTCTCTACCTTGAGTTGTAAAATACCACAATATCTAAAACGGTGGCTTGTTCATTAACAATTGATCTATAATCGACGTAAGATGAGCTATCACCAGCGACAGATGGCATTTAAGGCTGCAGAAATGTGTTTTCTCATCCCACTGTCTTTGCATTTACTTTTAAGTAAAAAGAATTTCTGATCAAATCAATAAACCTTCATACACATAATTATCAGCATCAGCACAACTTTTTTAAAAAGGTTAGTTTTGGGTTAAAAAAGGACATCTTGTCTTCATGAGATGATTATATGTCCTGTTTTTGTTCCCGTTGATATGTCCTCTTCATCAACACTGACCATTGTCTAGCATTATCATAAAGTGGATACCCGATATTCCAGAAAATGGACATTTTATCCTCCAGCTAAAACCTAACACTTAACCCGGGGAGAATGTTTCCATAGCAGGAACCTCGTGCTGCACGAGAAGCTATAACCAAAAAAGGTAACAAATAAACTTGGCACATATTTTAGGATTATACTGCCCTGCTCCCTCTTCTATCAAATTAAACTGCCTGTTGCTCAATTACTGATAAGCCATTCGTTTTCACTTCAGTTTGATCCCTCACTGTTTGACGGATACTGTGATACAATATCAGAGTAATGCAATGACAATACAAGAATAATGCACAAAGTTTGACATATAGCTTATAAAAACTAGTTTACCATCCACCATTCTGTCTCCCATTACAGGCAAAAGAGATGTTCAAAAACTACTCATTTAATTGGTTATTTCTTTATTAAAGAAAAAGAGAAACAACAAAAAGGCTATTTATTTTAAACTGAAATTTGTTAGCAAGGACTATGACTAAAACTATTCTTTTTTATTTGTTTTTTTCCTTCTTCCTTTCTTTTTTTTTCTTTCTTCCTCTGCCTTTTTTCTTTCCCTTTTATTTGATTTTTATGTTAAATTAGTTTGCATCCAATTCTTTTTTACAAATCACCGTTTATGAAAAACATTTTCCATGTTCCTTATTTTGTGTGTTATCTTTTCATTCATCTGTACTTCTTGTATTGTAGTTATCCATTTTTTGATATCTGGTGAATAATTTTTTTTTCCAGTTCTTAGTAATCATTTTTATTGCTGTTACTCTCAAGTTTTGAAATAAATATTTTTTATCTGGACTTAATGTTAATGGTATCATCCCTAGTAATACATTTATTGGTTTTAATTCCAATGCCTTCCCAAAAATGTTTTTGAAGATTCTAATAACTTCTTTCCAAAATGTCTGAATTATTGTACATGTATACAAAATATGTAAGTAATCTGCATTGTCCTCCCCACAATTCCTCCAGCACTTTGAGTTCATGCCCTTATATTTCTTCACGATTTCTGGCATCAAGAAGTATCTTACTATCATTTTCCAGGTGAATTCTCTCCAAAATAAGGAACCAGTTGTTTTATGTGCTCCAGTACACATTTCTTCCCAATGCTTTTCTGTTATTTGGATTTGCAGATCTTCTTCCCATTTTACCTTAATATTAGTTGCTATTTTCTCTTTTTGATCTACCAAAAACTACTCATTTAGAGCTTGATTTTGGCATGTTGATTGTCAAATAGAAGTTAGGTGTGAAGTCTAACCTTTGTTTTGTCTTGCAGAGGAGTGGTCACAGGAAGGGGAAATCCCACTGAGCAGATGGCCACGCTCCCCTCATGAACCAAACTCACCCAGAACATCAAGGAGGAACCGCAAGAGGACCAAGAGCAGCCGTGACTGCCACTTGGAGAAAAAAGAAATGCGGGTGCGTGACCTTGGTCTTGGCTATGACTCAGATGAGATAATCCTCTTTAAATACTGTGTTGGCACATGCTACAGCTCCCGCAAGAACTATGACCTGGCCCTCAAGTCTCTCATGGACAACGGGAGCATCAGCGGGAAGAAGGTCAGCAGCCATCCCTGCTGTCGGCCCACTCGCTATGAAACTGTGTCCTTCATGGACAAACAGACGACCTGGCAGACAATTAGGTGGCTCTCTGCTGCCAACTGCAGCTGTGTGGGGTGACTGAAAGATTGGTCTATCTGAATTACACAAAGAGGAGCAGTCCCTTCCTGGGCAAGGTGCCACTAAGACTGGTCTTTGTAGAGGAGGTCCCCATGAACCCTGGCTCATGTGGTCTGAGGAGTGGGTCCAAGATGGGGTCCACTGTCAGGAGTACAGGGCCTTTCCTCATCTATTGGCTGGTCACAATAACAGAGGTCCAGATACCTTCAGATGGAGCATGATGGCACCAGCAGGATCTCTGCCCCCAGCCTGAGGCCCAAGCCACAAGCAATAAGTACAGAGGAGGAAACTATCAGTGCTGCTCCTGTCTGTGATGGACTCATTTTGCTTTGTGTCCTTGAACGATATCTTGAAGGAGAAAGGATTACCCTCCCGCAGCCAAGTTGGAGGTCTACAACTCTTGTGAAACAAAAGCTCCTGGTAGCAGTTTACATTTCTAAGAGTGCAGCTGGGCTTTCTCACCAGACTTCATTGTGTCTGTTCTGGAAACTTCTGTGTTGACTCTGGTGAGAAATTTTTGAGCACTCCAAAGTTCTGTTTCCTACACAAAAATCAGAGAACCATGTCAGTCGGTAGAGCTCGCATTCAAGAAGCTGACTTCAGGCAGCTAACGCTGAAACGTACAGACTCATGAGGAATGAAGGGTATTTTTTTCCTTATTTGTAATCAAATCTAACAATATTCACAAAGAAGTCACAAAATATATCTTATAAAATTTGTGTATTAGTCTAAAAATCTCTATTTTTAAATGCCATCTACTTGTGAAAGAAGTTTTGCCTTCAAGGCTTTCAGGAAGCCATTGTCTTTCACCCTTACAGCCAAGGTTTATATTCTTTAATGACACAGACACATATATATGTGACACATTAGCATAAAAATGGATTTAGTGGTTTGTATTTTCATTCAAAACTATATATATTTAAGGTAGTCTGCTGACTTGTTAGTAAGCAAATTAAGTCAACTACTCAGTCTTCCATCCAGATCCTCCAATCAGCTCAACTCACGGTCAAGTTTTATTAATGCTACTGTGTTACTGCTTTTCAACCCCATAGAAGTATGTCAACATATTTGTTTTTCTTGTTTTGTTTTGTTTTGTTTTGTTTTGTAGCCCATATTTCTTTTTGTTTATTTGCCAAAAGCCACTTAAACCGTAAACCTCCACAATGGAGCAGAAAATAATATCCCTCTATAGTTCTGAACGACCCACAAAGCCTCCATTAAAACAAAGTCATTACAGGAAAAAATCAAGAGCCTTAATTCAACCAAAAACTCAGTTTAACAACTAAAAGACCAAACACTATGACGTGAAGAAATGCTAACATAAACTTAAAACTTCACAGCAGTGGTTCAGTTTTATTTTGTTGATGCAATGGTCTTTATAAGACCACGATTAGCTTTCACCATGTGATGCAACTCTACCTTTCCTTCCAGGGCAGCTCGAATATATATATATATATATATACGTAACTGTAGGCAGCCCTTAACAGTCTCTAATTCATTAAAAGGCAAAGACACACAGAAAAATACATAACTGGACCAGCTCTCTGGATTCAGCTTGGATCAGATCACCACACATTGTTAGCATGTCCATGTTAGCATGTCCATGTTAGCATGTCCATATTAGCTGTTGGTGCATCATTGGCTCTGAAGTGCTTGTTTACCCCTCTGTCAGCAGTCTATCGTAAGATGCCATCACAAATATAGTCATGAGCTTACCATCAGTCAGAGAGACAGCTTTTCAGCACATGGTCTATTTTCAGACCAGGTGTGACATGAAACCACTTTCAACCGCCCGGCCTGTGCTTTAAACAAACAGGATTGGAAAATCAGTACATATGCATACAGAAACATCAGAAACATCAATCAACAATCTTATCATGTCACACATATGATAGACTAGTCACAGTAATGTCTTTTAACCAAGCTAACTTTGTGTCCAGAATGAGTCTCAGGAGTATTTTTAGACAACAACTCCTTACATCAATGAGCTAAATTTGATCACCATGGTAAAAAGTAAAAAGTGCGTAAAAAAAGAAGACGGTTTCCCATCCACCTACATTAACAGTTCTGCTGCTTCCCAGTTCACAGTGCTGGGCTTGAATGAATGGTAGTACTTACACCTATTTTGTGTAGAAGTGTGAAAACCCATGTATGTGGTTGTGTTTGAGCTTGCTGTTTTACACACACAACACCTACATTTGCTCATTGTACCAACAGATGATGTTAAATAATTTCAAAAATAAACTGCCGGTCCAATTTTAATAAAGCCAGAATAAGAAAAGATGTCGCAGAGAAAATACATGCTCCTTAATTCTGTAACATTACATCATTGAACATTTACTGGCTCTTGTTGTGAACACTGCTGGTGTTGTTATCAGGAGACTGGGACAGTTTCACACACAGCGAGAAAAATTTAAAAGTATTCTTCTGAATACAATGTATCCGTATAAATACTGAAAGCTTTGTCTGACAGTGTTCCTCCCCTCTGTGCTGCACATGTTTATGGATCTTTGAGAAACCCGAGTGGACCACATAAAGCTTACAACAAAAACAGCTTCAGTTTGTGGTCCTTCACATCTGACCAATAAAATTTTGACCCTGTTGTAATCTGAAAAAGTTTACAACATAGTATCACCTGTCATGTAGTGGAAGATTTATTATGTGCATATAAGCCCTCTAAGAAAGCATCCATTCAATCTTTTTGTGTTCAGCGGCTTGAACGAGTCTAAAAATATCCCAGTGAGGCGCTGGCCTGTTTGTACTTTCTGTCTCAGCTCTATGTATCTCTAAGGAGAGTGTTTCCACAGATAACACCAGGATAACAAAGACCTCCAGATATTTTCTTTACTACCATTGCTCCTGCCTCACACTATTCAGCCTGCTGAAACACTTCCAACCTTTTTTTTTGTTCTCCTGGATCATCTGAAGAATGCTTACGGCCAAGTCCACACAGAATCTCACATTTGCTTTCAATTACACCAACTCGTGTTTCAAACAACAGCAGGTTGTACTGTTAGAAGCTAAACAGAAACTCCCAAGAGACTTTCAGGGAAAATTATTACAAATAAAGGTCCAAACACAATCCCCATGGACCAAACTATTGTATCAGTCTCTGGGCTGCGATATGTTTCTCCAAAACAGACGATACATACTTCTTGGCTTGAATTACTTTAAAGGGCAGAGTTAATTCGCTTTATTTGAATTTCAATTGCAGAGTTGATGGAAAAATATAACACAGATGCTTTAAAAAAAAAAATTAAAGATTTCTTTTTATCCGTTATTTGTTTGTTTTCTTGCTTTTAGGTTATAAAATCTAAAAGACTTGTAGTCTTTGACTTACCAGCGTGTGAAAAGTTTCACAAACTGGTTCATATTTATCAAACACAGGGCAAAGGTGCTTCCGCTTTGTCTCAGATGTCTTTGTTTTCTTACTTTCATTTATTTTTTATTCTTGGCAGGCAGCATGGGACAGTGCATATTTCTCAAAATGGTGTGGTGGCTCTTTTGGACCTGAACACTTCCCGGCCAAAAAAGAAAAAGATCTGTACAAAGAATTTACTTCAGACAAGTTAAACTACACTGTTTAAAAAATATAGGGTAATTTTAAATCCCATCAAACCCAACTTTACATCACTTACATGCTGCCAGCTTGTGTGTACGTGTTGAATGTGGTCGTTCATTTCATCACTGTAGGAACATAACTTCTGAGGTCTTGTGTTGCTGTTTCATTCAAACTTGTCAGAACCAGATTCCTCTAGAGAGATGCTATGCATCATGTTGCCTTACTGTACATAAGAGTATTTATTGTTTAAATTATTTTATTTATTCTTTATTTGCATTAAAACTGTTGAATCTATTTTGATCATGTTTATTGTTAATGAATTAGCCATGTTTAGCTATGTTTCTCATTGACATGTTTCTTTTATTATATATTACAAATTGTTTTCAGTTAGCAGCGAAGTTAGACTTAAACTGAAGTACATTTTGGGCTTGATGATGCGCGTTTCTCCTGTACTGGTACAGATAGAGTGGGCTGTTCTGTGTGACATTGTGTTTGTATTGATGACACATCTGACACCAGTCAAGTAGGAATCAACAAGTCCTAATGCATATTTTAATGATGTTATAGAGTCTGGAGTGTGCCATGTAAAATATTAATGAGGTTTTTCAAGTTTAACATTTTAATCATCAAATTACAATATTTTGCTTACAATGCAAACATTTAACAATGAGCTTATCACCTGCTCAGCATTTTTTCTCTCATTTATGAGTTTACAAATTCAAAAGAGAAGTGTTAAATTTAAAGCAGTCGAAAATATATATATGGTGAAGGAGAAACAACATAATGACTTGTGAGAACAAACCTGTTGTGAGGTATATCAAATTTAACATCAACAGAGCAACAGAAACTAACTTTGATATTCAGTTACTGTAACTGGCTTGTCATTTGAAAATATAACATAAAAAAGTTTCTACCAAATATGCAATTACTAATTGGTTAAGACATTTACACAAAATGCCCCTTTCTGTTGATATTCTTTATCTAATTAAGGGCAAAAATGCCTCATGCCATTTTATTTGACAGAGAAATGAGAATATTATCAAAATAATTTGACATGCTGGATAACCCAATCCCTCCAAAAATATGGAAGTGAAAAGATACAGAAAAAAAACATGTAATGATGAAACTTTAAGTACATTTTTTTAAAACACTCCAGGCTCTAGAAAAGTCCCCATCCAACCCATTTTATGTAAGCAAAAAATAAAAAAACACCACTTTATTCATGGATGTTTTCATTTATCTAATGCAGTTTTTTAAAACATTTGAAAATATATGGAAAAGGCTCAAAATGTTCAGTGCCTCAAAATGACCAGTGACCCGGCTTGTTTGTTTTTCGTGCCACCAGAGAAAACTACCAACACATATGGGTCTGGCACCCTCTGCTGGCTGAAAGACACAACTCGTTCAGTCCGCAGTGAACAGGGCCACTACACTGCTCCTACAGCAAGACAACAAAACTGTGTTTTGACGAATGTAAAATACAGCGCTCTTATATGAGCCGGTCAGGTTTTTTACTGAGACTTTGAAAAAATAACCATAATCCAATGTTAAATTCATGTATGTCATGGTACTATATTGTCTTGAATATATTTGGAATTGTTGGCAACATATTCTAATGCCATAGAAGCACTATTTTTGTACATTAAGAAATAAAACTTTACAAAAAGATGTGTGTTTGATTTGCTTTTTAGCAAATCATATTCAGTGTTGCTTTTTTTGTTTGTCCAACAATTTAGTTACCAGATTTTTTTTTCTGTTTTAATCAATATATTTTATACAGTAAATATCATAAGCTCAAATGATTTTTTTCCGGGTGTAAATGTGCTTAACAGAGCTTGATTAGAGTATTTGTTTAAATACGGGGGGAAAGTCGGATCTATAAACTTGAAAGTTACACCGACAAAAAATGAATTCAGCTCAAAAAAAAAAAGAAAAGAAAAGGAAAGGAAAGAGAAAAAAAAACTAAATCAGTAATTCAGCAAAAGGGTAACTTCATTTTCAGAGCGATCACCTGGGCGACGGGGCAAGCACTTAGTTTGACCTTTCTGACTTGCCGTAGTGTTGTGCAACACTTCGCGCGAAATTCAACAACATCCGGGAAAAAAAAAAAAAAACTAAGTGGAGGGTTATCCGCTACCGTGTGTCAGACTAGTTTAACTATTTATAAAACTGTTACTGTAAATACCATTTAGATTAACTACACTCAGCTCAACATTACTGAGAATCGTTGGTTACCAGCAGAAAACAATGCAGAATGAGCTTCTCTCCTGTGGATCTGAAAGAGGCTGTAGTTTCAGGGTAACAAGGGATAAACACTGAGTTTGATGAAAACTACGAGGGAGAGAGAAGCCTCTGGAAACTAGCCACGCCGGAGAAAACAGAAAAATGGTTAGAAAGTCGCATATGAGTTTTTATTTCCCTGTTTGCAACGTGTACATTCAGACGTTAACGACCAATTTAATCTGTCTAATGTGTGTCACTAAACCAGAGAAGGAGTCTGGCTCCCAGTCAGGTCGCTAAACGGAAGCAAGGAGATGATTACAGTAAGGATGGGGACTGGACATGCGAAACCGTAAGTGAACAAACACAGATCATTTTAACCCAGTGGTAGTTCATTCAAAGCTTCTTTTAAACTGATTTCAAAACATTGAAGTGTTTTCCTTCTCAGTGTGTGAACTGTGATCATGCTCAGAACTGTCAGTAAATGTTTCTGATTTATGAAAATGAAAAAAACTTGTACAACGTCTATTGAGATACTTTTAAAATCAAAGTGAAATCAAATGAGTTCAATTGGTTGTCTTTTTTATGGTAAGAAACTCACAGCATCTTAGTTTATTAGTTGTTATTAGTATCTAATTCCCCAAGTGTGCAAATCTAGCGTTTACCCAGACCACTCGTCTTTAAAGTGATCTCAATTTGATGCTTGAAATAGTGAAAAGTGATAATCAAACTCATGAAATGTGTGCAAGCACTTTCTTCCATTTATAGAAGTGATATTTGTTTTCTACAGGAGAAGAAAAGAAAAGGTGACAAAGAGAAGAGAGAAAACTACATTTCTATTTTCAGAAAGCCTCTGTCACAGCTGAACATTCGGCCGACATGCTTGGATGGTGACAAACATGTGAGTGTGGTTTGGAACCATGAGTCTCAATATTTGCATACTTTTAGCTGTGCAATATGAAAATATAATTTGTCTGGAAAAAAATACTTTTACAGGAGGCGTTCATCCGCAGTATCCTCTCTAAGCCATTTAAGGTTCCAATTCAAAACTATCAAGGTAACATTTTTATGCCACAGCACATTCTTGTTCACATTCATGTCTGAAGGTAAAAATGTATTTTTATTGTGTTTTGGTGATTTACCCACAGGCTCTCTGGCAAGCAGAGCACTTGGTTTAAAGCGTGCAGGAGTAAGAAAGGCTCTTCATGATCCCTTTGCAGAGGATGCTTTGGTGCTCTATGAACCCCCAACCCTGAGTGCTCATGACCTTATTAAAGCTGACAAGTAGGTACAAATACGCATGGTCACTCCTCTATTAAACGTTTGACAAAATGTCTGGTAAATAGCCTGGATGGTTAGTTAACTCAATTCAAAATTTACACACCGTGCAAATGATTGCAAACAGACATTTAGTGCAAAATCCACTCCTAAATTTTTTAATTAGTGCTTTCAGGTTGCTGTTTTTATTTTAGATAATAGAAAAGGCTTAACATGATTGTTTCTTATTCTGTCCAGAGAAAAACTGCCAGTTCATGTTGTTGTGGATCCAGTTTTGGGAAAAGTTCTCAGACCCCATCAGAGAGAGGTAAACCTTTAAATTGTTTTCAACCCTTTCATTAAAAAAAAAATAAAATAAAAGCAGAAATAAGATGTTGCATTTACACCAGAGATGTATAATGTTGCATTTCTAAGGCCACCTTTAAATGAAAAAAACCTGGGAACATTTTGAGAAGTAGTTCATTCTTATTTTAAAATTGTGTCCTCTGTATATCGTCTTTGAGCGTATAGAAGGGAGCACTACTAATAGATTGATTTATTGTTATTATAATTTTATTCATTTATTCTTTATTAGCATTGTTCAGAAAATTATATTTGTAAACATGCAAATTGTGAAATAGATGACACATTACCTTTTTCTGGAGCTTTGGATAGTTGCTCTCATTTTCATTGTAAAAGACGAGGAGAACAAGGACTGCAGAAACCAGCTAGATTCATTTTTTATTTTGTCTTTAAGTTTTGATGTTTTAAAAAAAAAAAAAAATTACCATGTTTATTACCAAGCATGTCTTATTCTTTAAATAATAAATGGATCTCTTTGATTTCCTGAGGGGGTGAAGTTCCTCTGGGAGTGTGTGACGGGCAGACGGATCTCAGGATCATTCGGCTGCATCATGGCAGATGAGATGGGCCTGGGGAAGACCTTGCAGTGCATCACCCTCATGTGGACCCTGCTACGCCAGAGTCCTGATTTTAAGCCAGAGATAGACAAGGCTATCGTAGTTTCTCCTTCCAGTCTGGTGCGCAACTGGTACAATGAAGTGGGGAAGTGGTTAGGGGGCCGTGTCACACCAGTGGCCATCGATGGAGGATCAAAGGATGAGATTGACAGACAACTAGGTAGTATCTGTATTCAGCATAATTAATTTGTTTTATGATATGCTTCCTCTCCAGAAAAAAAAGTTTTTTGCTGTTCTGTTTACTTATTATTATGCGTGTTTGTTTTACCAGTGAACTTCACCTCTCAGCATGGTTTAAGAGTGCCGACCCCGATCTTGATCATCTCGTACGAAACATTTCGACTGCATGCTGCAGTTCTACACAAAGGCAAAGTTGGACTTGTCATCTGTGACGAGGGCCACCGGCTGAAGAACTCTGACAATCAGACGTACCAGGCCCTTAACGCCATGAGTGCTCAGAGGAGGGTGCTGATATCAGGAACTCCCATCCAGAACGACCTGTTGGAGTACTTCAGCTTGGTCCACTTTGTTAATGCTGGGATCCTTGGTTAGCAGACCCACACAAAACAAACCAAAACAAAATAAAGCAAGAAGAACCACAGGTAAAATTGACTCATTTATTTCTCTGCCCTCTTAATTTTTCACCCTGATTCCAGGTACCGCCCAGGAGTTTAAAAAACGTTTTGAGCTTCCCATCCTGAAGGGGCGAGATGCAGATGCTTCTGATAAAGACAGACAGATGGGAGAGGAGAAGCTCAAAGAGCTCATTAGCATTGTCAACAGGTGAGCGCACACACGGTCTTCATTTTTATCTCTGTATTTTTTTTTCTTCACTTTTGTACAACAGTTTTCCAGTACACAACGTCACCAGATGTTTCTTGATTGTGTCCATTTCTGTTCTGAGTCCCTCTAAATACTGACAACGTCCTCACTTCACAGGTGTCTGATAAGGAGAACATCAGATATCTTGTCTAAGTATCTTCCTGTGAAGATTGAGCAGGTTGTGTGTTGCAGGTGGGATAATTTTACTTTTTTTCTCTGCTGAGAAATTTTTTGTGTCATGAAAAATGTTAGTTGTTGTGAAGTCACATTTAAAACGGTTCACAACAGTTCCAGTACAAATCCAAAAATATTTCTACTTCCTCTTCATTTTAATTCAGTGATGCCTTTAAAAACAGTTTGTTTGAAGTGTGTTCACTTATAGATTTTTTGTTTTAAATTGATGCTTAAACCGTCTCCAGATGATCATGTACACAAAACATCAATGTAAAGTAAAAAGACGCTTTGGCCACACATATCACAGGCATTTTTGTTCATGTTTTAGCAATCATCTACAGCTAATGCTGCAAATTATAATCTATTTAATTATAATTCTGTAACACTTTTAACATAATTTGAATATTTAAAACAAAGTTGTGGGTCTGGTTGTGTTTGTGTCCTGGCAGGCTGACGCCGCTGCAGTCAGAGCTGTACAAGTGCTTCCTGAGGCAGGCTAAACCCCTCGAGTCATTACAACAGGGAAAAATAAGCGTCTCCTCTCTGTCCTCTATCACATCGCTCAAGAAACTTTGCAATCGTAAGTAACCGACAAAGCACATTTAGTAAAACGTTGCATCCACACATTTGATAGAGATTAACACAACGCCAGTTTGTGTAAGTGTCAGACGAGGTTTGAATGTTGTGGTTTAATAAAAGCTTTATTGTCAAACACTCCTTTGTATTTACATGCTTCTTGTAAAAAATGATGTTTCCTGCTTTGTGTTCCAGACCCTGCTCTGATCTATGACAAGTGTGTAGCGGGGGAGGAAGGCTTTGAGGGAGCGCTGGATCTATTTCCACCTGGCTACAGCACTAAATCTGTGGAGCCTCAGCTCTCTGGTAGGATCACTGACCAAACAGCAGATCGCAGCACTCTCATGCTTGAGAATAATACAGATTATAGCAGAATAATGACAGCTGATCCACTTCCATTACCAACAAGTTTGACTCAGCTGAAGAGCAGGAGGTGACTAGGCACAGCTGCATCAGAACTGACTCAAATTAAATAACTGATATTTCAATCTGCTGCTGCACAGAAGTGTTTGAGTAATTACTAATCCTTCAATGTTGTTTTCATTTAACAGATCAGTTAGAAAATGAACACCTTAGCTGCAGCATATTCACCTCAGAAACTCAAAACTAAGCAAGTGTTTTTGTCTAAAAATATACTTCTAGACATTAATATATGTCCCTTTCATCTGAGAGTCCAGGACAATGTCACATTTTAAGATTTTAGAAGCCAAAATAAAGTCTAGTTTCTTGAAATATGGAATTTTAGGAAATTTTTTCTTATCCACTGGCTATTTTTCCACTCATTGCAAGCAATTGATGGTTTTTTTTACTTGTAATATCTTAAAATATTATTTTCCCGTGCTTACCCAATGAATCTATCTTAGATTAAGTCTTTTGTGGTTTTTTACTTGAAATGAGACAAACAAAACTCTCAGATTTGACTTTTTGCAGGGTTTAAAATAAGTTGACATGTTACTTAGTCCTTTCAAATGGTTATGTTGCTTATCACTTACAATTTGTCTTTCTTCAACATTCTAACTTTGGTACTGGTTTCTCTTGTCTTTCTTTTAACGTTGCTCATAGTTCATAGTGAGTGTCTTCTGCCTATCAGAGCTCCATAAACATATCAACACTATCACCAGCCTCCTTATTGACAGTCAGTTGTTTTTGGGAGTGTTTTACCTTCATTTGTTAAAAAAATAAGTTTTTTCCCCTTACTTCAGGGAAGATGCTGGTCCTTGACTACATCTTGGCAATGACAAAGAGCACAAGTAGTGACAAGGTGGTGCTTGTCTCAAACTACACTCAAACACTGGACCTCTTTGAAAAGCTATGCAGAACTAGAAGGTAATTTTTGAAGCTACCATTTAAATGATCTTATTGTGTAGTTGCAAATGAAGTGATTAACATCCCTTGTTCTTCAACAGGTATCTCTACGTCCGACTGGATGGAACAATGTCCATCAAAAAAAGAGCAAAGATTGTGGAAAAGTTCAACAGTCCATCTGTGAGTCAGAAACTATTCTCAGCTTTTAAGTGATCGTCATCAGCATTTATACAGCATCTTCATCCATTTGTGTGTTTTTTTTCAGAACCCAGAGTTCATCTTCATGCTAAGCAGCAAGGCTGGTGGATGTGGTCTGAATCTGATCGGCGCTAATCGACTGGTCATGTTCGATCCTGATTGGAACCCAGCCAATGACGAACAGGCTATGGCACGGGTGTGGAGGGACGGTCAAAAGAAGACCTGCTACATCTACAGACTGCTCTCTGTAAGGAAACACAACTCAAACAACAAATTCCCAAACTTAATCAACCGGATGTTTCAAAAGTTACAAACAGGGGGTTTGCACAGTTTCCAGGTCTGACCTGTGTTTGTATGTTCACAGACTGGGACGATTGAGGAGAAGATACTGCAGAGGCAGGCCCACAAGAAAGCTCTGAGCAGCTGTGTGGTGGATGAGGAACAGGATGTGGAGCGTCACTTCTCTCTTGGAGAACTGCGAGAACTCTTCACTCTCAATGAGGAAACCACCAGTGACACACATGACAAGTAAAAAAAATCTATGGCTTGATCTACATTATCTGCCCAAAGTTGTGTTAACTTTATTAGATTTAAGAGATGACTGTAAGTTGAAATGCCATGTAAAATGAAATCATTTTGAAAATTAATTTCATTCAACTAGATACCTTTTCTTCATGTTTATAATTTCTTAAAACATTTTTTTCCCTCTTGTGATTCTTGTTAGATTTCGCTGTCGCCGCTGTGTGAATGGCAGGGAGGTTCGGCCGCCTGCAGATGACTCTGACTGTACCAGTGACCTCTCTCAGTGGAACCACTGCTTTGACAAGAAGGGCCTTAGAGACCAAGTGTTAAAAGCCTCTTGGGATGCTGCTGTGTCATTTGTCTTCCACCAGCGTTCTCATGAGGACCAGAGGGGCGTAGTGTAGCACAAATTTACAACCATGTGGACTGTATATATCAATATTTATTTGTGGTTGTTTAGTTTTTCTGTTAATGTTTCTTACACTGAAACAGAGAAAAAGAAAATACAATTATTGTTTTGCATAAACTGTGAATAAATACATCAAAAATCAGACTTAATCTTCTTGGAAATGGTGTGTGTGTGTGTAAGACCCTTGTTATGTGGAGTCAACACAGGGCTGATCCTCAGCCCAGGTATTAGGGCTGTACAATATTGCGTTTTTTTGGGGGGTTGTGATATATTGCAATATATATTGCAATATTAAAAAAAAAAATTCACCAGATGACTTGAATAGCTCTGTTTGGGAAGAATTTGGTTGACTCACAATGACACCATTGTATTCCTATAATACTGTTAAATCCAGGCTAAGGGGGTTTATCTGTGAATGATGAAGATTGCTGTATATGAAAGGGATCCAGGAGGCTATGTCTCTGTACAAAATGGAATATGTTTCAATTTCAGTTGCTTTTTTTCAATTTCTCCAATAAATGGGGGAAATGGGATAGTCGCATCGCATGCGCGATGTGACTATTGCGCATGCGCATATTGCGATGGCGATGTTCAAACGATTTATTGTGCAGGCCTACCAGGTAGGCTACCCCCTTGGTAACAGGGAAAGAATAAAATGATAAATACTGAAGGCAGAATTTGAAAATGTGAAACCAACTGAGTTCAAAACTTTGTCGCAGTAGGTAGTCCCAGCTTGGGGAAAATTTAATTATCCAGGGCTGAACAAGCCTCTCCAAGTGCCAAAGTGTTTATCATAATGCTTAATAGAAATCCAGTTAATATGAGAAGCACAGATGGTGGAGAATATAATGGAGAAATTATAGGAACCAGTTGCAGGAATTTACTAACATAGGGTAGATAACAGTTACTTTGAATTTGAGAGGGCTTGGAGGAGAGAAAGTGGACAGCTTACTTCAGGTTTCTCTAGGAGTGATGGAGAATTTGAAACCGCGGGGTGGCGGTAATGCAACCAAACGGATGTCATCTGCTGTTGGACCCCACCGAAGAAGAAGGGTATCCTTCCAGTATAATGTGAAACAAAAACGCCAATAATATTTGTTATATGCTTCACCTATGCTGTCTGGCTCTATGGTCGGCGTTGTTACAGTGAACTTGGGCTCACAGAATGGGTGACACTGCCGGAGAACCAAAGCCAAAAAATCTGAAGGAGATGTGTTTCAAAGCTGTGAGGAAACATTTCGATGCTCTGGGCACTGAGGGTGTTATCGGTGAGTGAGACAGAGTAACAGTGTAATAGTCCTGGAAGTTCTTGTTAGTTTCTCTTCAGGTACTCTAGCTTTGTGACTCGAAGGAGAAATGAAGCGAACTTATTGTGATACAGTACGCATGCACCGTCTGTTAATGTTATTGAGCGGTGTATCACAATGGAGAATACCATAGTCGAGACTTCAACTGACAACACCGGAGTTCTCAAAACATCTCACACTTTTTCGATCTATTTTACTCAAAACATAACACAAAACAATTATTCTGTGAATACAAACATTCTTTTATTGTTTTGAAAATAGTGTTTGCCGTCAACTTTAACGATAAACGTTAACTGGTGATAACCGCAGAATGAGGTGCAGTAACGGTTAAGGCTGGCAGTTACAAGTGGAAGCAGGTTCCTGTGAACCATCTGAAATGACCTGGCTCTCTGGACAGTCTGTTTAATCCGATAACATACAAAATTGATGCTTATATTTATAAATATTTACAGTGCAGGGTGGAAAACGTATGTGAACCCATCTGGTTGACCCTCCTCTGCCAGCAAAAGCCTCAACCAAACGTTTCCCGTAGTTTCACATCAGACCTGAACAACGGTCAAGAGGAATTTGGAAAATTCTTCTTTATAAAACTGTTTAAGTGCAGCAGTGTTCTTGGGATGTCTAGTGTGAATTCCTCTCTTGAGGTCATGCCACAGCATTTGAGCCGAGTTGAGGTCAGGATTGACCCTGAGCCACTCCAGAAAGCATATTATCTTGTGTTAAGACCATTCTGTTGCTGATTTACTCCTGTGCTGTGGGGCATTGTTTTGCTGCATCACCCATCTCCTGTCAAGCTTCAATCGGTACCCACCATGATGCCCCCTCCACCACACTTAACAGTTGAAATGAGGGTTTGATGTTGCTGTGCTGTGTCTTTTGATGTGTCTTGGGTTTTTTTGTTTGTTTTTCGACAGCAGTGGCTTCCTAGCTAGTGACCTCCCATAAACTCAATTCTTGTTTAGTAGTGTTCTATGTATTGGAGTCTGGTCAACAAAGATGTAAACATGTGTCAGAGGTTTGTTAAAGACTTAGCTGACACTCTGAGATTCCTCTTCACCTCTGTGCCGTGCTCTTGGAGACATATTTACGGGACGGTTAAAGGGTAGTAACTGTGCATAACTTTCTTCATTTATGGAGAATTTGTCTTACTGTGGACTGATGAACTTTTAGGCTTTTAGAGATACTTTTGTAACCCTTTCAAATTTTTTTGTGCAAGTCAACAGTTTTAAATCATAGGTCTTCTGAGAGCTCTTTTGTATGAAGCATAGTTCACATCAGGCAGAAGAGTTCATACTTTTCATGCAACTGTATCAGTCGTCATTTAAGTATCAATTTATATAGATTGTTGTCACTTTTGGTGCTGTTTGGAAGATCATATTCATATAGAGCAGCCACAGTTTGTTGAGTATATGATTTAGTTCTTAATTTCTTACTCTTTCTCTGATCTAAACAATCTGTCATTTCCTAGGTCTTCCAACACCTCTCATTACGGATCTAATGCCCTATCTAACTATATGTCAACTGGATGAAATCCAGCCTGTTCTCAATCAGAAAGGTAAGAGCAACTGTTTAGTGGTTTATATGTCATCGTTGTTTCCAACAGTGATCATATTTTTTGTCTTCTCAGGGATATCAACTTACCCTGGATGGATTGGGATTCTACGAGATATGTGTGGACCCAAACGGGTACGTGTGACAATTTTCTCAGTAATAATAAATCATATGTAGAGATTCTGAATCATTTTATTTTGTCCCCAAAGTTCTCATTGCAGATAATAGACCTGAAGACTGAAGATGAGGCCAAACATGAAGTAATGAGGATGCTGTTTACATGTGTGTTCTATGGCTTCATGAACCCTTATATCAGAAAGAACTCATATCTAAACAGTCCATCCTTCCTGTGGGCAGCAGCCAAATGTGTCTCTGAATTTTTATTAGAACCAGGCATTAGTAATTGTCTTCAGCCTTTAACTGCTGGCCAGCGACCTCTTCTGAACTTGTTCGAAAAGCGTATGACTCGTCTTGGTATATCACAAGCCCTTGACCTATCTAATAAGAAGAGTCAGGTAGCACTGTATGTCTTTCACCGCCTGGTAGACCATGGAGTGGCTAATAAACTTTTTATACACAACAACTGTCCCATTGTACTAGCCTGGCTCCTGCATGGAAGAGGATCTCAGTATGAACACCCTGAGCTGATGAACCTAATGCACACCAGAAAGGGAAGCTGTAAGTCTCAAGATGCTCCAGCCAGAACCAATGGGGCCAGTCGCAGTATTAGCCCTGCTGGAAGGACTTTGGAAACCCTGGATGATGAAGCCAAGCCATGCAAATATCCAAGGACTAGTTTTGTGTTGACCGAGAAGGAGGAAGAATCTGGAACGACAAACTTTGACTTGGACCCACAAGTTCTCTGTCAAACCTTTGCTCCATGTGATGCTCCTCCAGCAGGGGCTTGTCTTCGGGGGCAGATTGAATGTCTGGAGTTCAGTAACTGCAGGCCTGAGGCATTTGGAGTGCTGAACTGTGTCCTACCCACATTTTTCTGCCTTCGTTCCCTGATTCTGCACAGCTTTTGTAAGTTTTAGCTCTGGCATTTACTCTTGGTTATAGTTGGTTGACATGTAAGTGTCTAAGAGTTTAAGGGATGTGTCTGATGTATAGTTTCTGTGAACACAACCATTGTACTTTATACACTTAATAGTTTATTTCAACTCCAGAGTGGATGCAGTGCTAGATGAAACATTTGAACTGTTTGTTTTTGTGTGTGTATGACAGCAACCTTTAAGGATTCAGATGTATTTGCCCTGGCAAGAGCGCTGAAGCAGCTGTCTGAGAGTCCCAGCAGCTCCCTCACCGACCTAAGCATCAGCCCCCTGCCCTACACCAAGCTCTTGGAGGTCTTGCTGAATGCAAACCCCAAATTGAAATCCCTGCATGTGGAGAGCCATTCTGTGGTCCCCTGGAGATTGGTTACCGAGCCAGACTTGTCAGGCACGAACGGTGAGAATAAGTTAAAGTTACAAGTATGAGCAATTCACTGCTCATGTTAAAAGACACTGCTCTGCTGGTGAATGTTAATGCTAAGTCAGGGAGGTTTCAGTACCCATAAGACTAGAACTGGTTGAAGATCTCCACAAATCAGAAAAGTAACAGTTGTCAGAAAGTGTTTGAAGACTGATGTTTGAATGTCTGAGCTTGATTTGTTTTTCTTTCTATCTTTTTTGCAGACCTTCTCCTTGAAAAACTCACCGTCAAAGTAACTGAGCTCCTAACAGATCTGCAACTTTTCATGTCAGTGCTGAGATGCTCTCCACATCTTACTACACTTCACCTAGCTGGATTGAGATTACCAACCAGCTCCTCTCTAAGCCCGCTTCTGAGCACTCTCTCAGGTAATGTGTTGTATAACTGTGAGGAGTTATCCACAGTTTAAATCCAGACTCTCTAGGAGGTGCACGCAGGAGGTCATCTTGTTCGTGACGCCAATTATGTTGAGGATTTCCCAGATGCAAACACAGATATATTAACAACTAGAAGACAAAATCAACCATTTGCGGGATTTAAGCAGAAGATAAAGCACACAACACAACTCTGGACAAACTTAGATAGACAGACAGCCTCAGATGAAACTTTCTTTTGTTTTTATAGTCTTTCAGTGACGTCACTGCTTTCTGTCCTTTTAGAGATGAACCTTGGCCAAACTATGAGCCATCACTCTTCACAATTAAAATGATACTTTCTGTAAACATGCTTATTTGGCTGAAACATGTTGGAGAAGGTTTTGCCAAATAACACTTCCTGACTGCTGGGAAACTCGACCATCTATCTCTAACACGTCATGTTCGGGTCAGGCTTTTGGCTTTTCTTTTGGACTCCAACAAATATCATCTCAGGACAAACTAAAGGAAACAAAAAACTGTTTCTTGTTAATTAATAATTCTGCTTCCGCATCATCAGAGCTCTTGGTGCTGCTAGATTTTTCACTTGGGCACTTTGTGTGGACATAAAGTCATCAACCAAAACGGAAAAAATGTAAATGAACTGAAGAAAAAAATGTGTGGTAACCTTTTCAGAGTCGAACCGCTGCTTGAAGAGTCTTCACCTGGAGGACATGAAGCTGTCTGATTGTCTCCCAGAGATTGTACGTCTTCTAAAAAACTGCAACCTAGAAGGTCAGAAAAGTCACGACTACACCTCATTCCCAAAAGTGATGACTGCAGCTTTGGCTGTAGCTCCATAAATTTACATCTCTTCATGAAATACCAGCTCTCTGAGGTTATGAATATGAATGTGAGGTTAAAGTAAAGTTAAGTTTAAGTTTTATCATTCACATTTTCTGATGAAATACAGAAAGAAAAACATTCATGGTAAAAAAACAAATCGGGGCTGACATGTTCATTAAGTGTTTTTGTCAACAAAACATTAACATCTGTCATCTGAGATAATATCAAAATGGAAAATTGTCAATTGCATTTTGAAAGGCATTTAAAGGCATTTCCTTGATGTTTTTTCCTTTTTAAAAATAAAATGAGCTTAACTCGGAGTATAATCGTTGACCCTCTTTTCTTCTCAGAGCTGAGGTTAAAAGACTGCCGCCTTCTCGAGCAGTGGAGCGACAAGGAGGCCAGTTTGAGGCAGTTGGTGTCTGCTCTGAAGGAGGTGCCTTCTCTCCACACACTTAGCCTGGCACAGAATCGACTTGGTGAGCACATACTCAACATCTACCTAAACTAAATAAGTGATTAAAAGGTTATTGTGCCAGGAGTCAGGATTTATTTAAACATCTCCTACATTATTTCAACTGTTATTGTGATTATTTGATTGTGATTTCCAATGACTGATACTATGAGATTTTTCAGTTGTCTCTGGTCTTTTTTTGAAAGAAACGTCAATGTGACTTGTGTCCAGAGCTTTTGATAATACCAAACTGCCTTTTAACCTCTGAGACCTCCCAGTGAAGTCATGCAGTAATGAACGGAGAGTGGAGTGGCAGACTAATGCTCACAAAGATCCTCAGTGTCAGCTAATAAACATTTTACTTTGTCATAACAGGAAAGTGAATTGTATCTGTGCTGCTGATTTACCACTTATCAAACTCAAAAGAAAACCAAAGATCTAACTGTGTGAACATGTGTGTGTCAACAGCCAAGAAAGTGTGTGTGCTGGCAGAGCTGTTCTCGGGACCATCACCAAGCTCAGTGAAACGACTCGACATCAGGTACGAGCTGCAGACATCAGCATCATAGAGCATCAGGGATTCTCAATAAGAGACTGTTGTTATTAGCTGATGACTGGTTGGATGAACTGTTCATTTTGTGTATAATGTTGAATTCATATCCAGAAAGGTAGGCATTTATTTTATCATTGTATTTACAATTTAAAAACCAAATTAAATAAAATTGGACCCTTTAATATTTTTAATTCAACACATTTATGTTAGTCTGTGTAGTGGATGAAATGAAAATTGCAGCCTTTATATTGGATCTCTAAATATCATCTCATGCAAACAGGGTTGTTTTACTTAAGGAGGAAGAAAAAGATAACTGATTGTTAATTTTAAAAAGATTCATGATTTTGTTCCTCCACATCAAGAAAAACCTTTGCTCTATCTTAACACATGGGGCCACCTCCAGAACAAACAACTTTTGTAGTTCCTGTCGGAGCCTCTAAGCTTTATGAAACACTTATTATTAGTTTTGTTGTCCTTGAATATTTCAAAGTGTATAGGATGTTTAAGTTTTATAGCACGAGGTACCAAGAATTTGAGCATGATTGACACAAATAATTAAATTCAGATTGAATTTTAATCTATCTGTAAAAAGACAATATTATACAAGCAACACAAGCTGTTGTGTTGACAAACAGCCTCTTATTGTGAACCTACAGGATGTTCAGGTTTTTGTGCATGATCTTCATGTGCTGTTTTGTTTTTGGGGGCAGCTCCAACTTCATCCGGCCTGCCGAACTGCTGGAGCTGGCCGAGACATTGAGGACACATCGTCTCCCACACAAGCTTATCCTCGACCTCAGGAAAAATCCAGGAGATCGGGACCCTGACACGTGGGAAACTGCACTAAAGACACTCCGCCCATTCTGTAGACTACTCGTTGAAGACTGGGTGTCCACCAACACCATGGCAGACCACATCAGCAATATGTGAACAAAGCTAGTGGACCATCAGGGGGTCAAACACCCCTGTTAAAGAGAGGGAAGCTGAGGGGTTGGTACTTCTTGTCAGTTTATGAATCTTGTTGAATGGATCAAGAGGAAACATAGTCTAGAAAATCCTCAAACCACACTTGCAAGGTTTGTTGTCTATTGGTTTTATAAATTCTTTAAGACACTGAAAGGCAATGTTAAATGTAAAGTTAAACTTGTTCTTTTGTATTTAATAGCACTTTGCACAGTTGGTAAGAAAAACAGTATTCAGTGTTAGTTTGACATTTGAATCTTTTATTAAACCAACATCTGTTACACTTCCGGAGTCTTCCCTCTGACAGAGTGTGAGTGACAGTGGACATTAAGATACAACTGAAAAACCTGGAGAATTGATGCAAAGGTGAAGAGCAGTTTCACAGCAGCTGTCTCGCACCTTCTCCTCATTGTCGTATTCTTAACATTAGACAAACAGCATTGACACTGCCTACTAACTCAGCATTAGTAGGAACAGAGTAAAAAAAAAACAACCAGAAAAAAACGGATTAAAAAGAGCTTCATCTTTTTCTTAGTGACTTTTAAAGCTAAATACTGTAACACTTACTTCTTGTAAATTCAGTTTGTTTTCCTCGTATATCGTCATGTTTTAGTAAATTCAAGTTGAAGAGATTGAAGACCCTATGTCTGCATGCTAACTGGTTGATTTGCTGGGTCTATCTACAACCATCTCTTACATAAAAACAAAGACTCTCACAGACACACACCACATACACACTCATACACACTGCTGCAACATCAGCCTGGACTGGTTATCTCCAGGGCTTAATGTTTACTAAGTGGTGTCACAGGAATTAAAATCATATTTGTCTGTATTCATACTTCATAAAGACGTCAGCTGTCCGATGAGGGAAATCATTGGCTGTCACAATCAAACACATTCATATTAAAACTGTTCCCTGGTAATCAAACTCATTAAGGGTTTAAGAACAAGAACCCAATGTACTAAAACTGTACATTAATCTTAACACTGATCTTGCTGATAATTCATCGCACGAAGCCTAAGAGCCTCTCTCCAAATACAGGACTTACTCTTGAGGACAGTTTCTCCACCAAACTGTTCACAATTCACATATTGTCCAGTTTTATTCCTCATCAGATTAGGAGAGGTGTGTTTTAAAAACTAAATTGGGACACAAACAGGAGACATTAGGGCACCAAGGTATTGTTTTTTTTAGATCCCTTAACTGTAAAACATGTTGCATTCCTCTAAATCTCCAGTTTATTTGGCTGATCTCAGGTGGTCATAATGCAGAGTCCAACAGGAAGGAGCTGTCTCTGTTAAGAGCGTTTATAGCCTCATCACTAACTGCTGCAACATCATACTCCAAAGAGACACAAAGACATTCTCTACAGTTTCTGGTTCACACAGACTGAAGACAGTCAAAGTTTCCTCTGGACAATTCACATCTTTCTGAAGTAAGATTCAGACCTACAGTTACTGAGCTTAGTTGGAATTAAAAATACTTTCTGGTTCTTGAATGAAAGATGGGTGGAGAAGTCCACAGACTGTTCAGAGATGAGTTTCAATTGCTAAACTTGTTAAGATTTTAAATCTCTATTGATGTGAGAAGTTTTCACACTTGAACAAGACTTGAAAGAAAAAGAAACATTAACTCCCATCCCTGTTACACAACCTTCCAAAGGAAATTTTCACTCACATATGAAGCTTTTCCTCTCGTTTCCCTATATACTTAATTTTACAGTCTGTACAGTGTCAATGTACACGTTATTTATGTGGAGTGTGTATGTAAGAAAGAGTGAGCTGCACATCACGCAAACATGGACCACAAACACACACACAGAGCGACACTCATCAGTCGCCACAAAGAAAAAAGATTCATTTTGACAAAGATGGACTGTGAAACTGTCATCTGGACCTTTACGGTGGAACTTTGTGGTTTTCCAGAAGGGTCCATGTGTGTGTCTTAACGGAGCGTTCACAATCGTTCTTTCCCAAGTGAAACCGAAATGAATAAGACAAATACAGCGAGACTGACGCAGCCATACATCAACCCATATGTGCCCAAACATTTTTGAGAAACACACTCAATTGCACATCCACACAATCGTACACACAAACACCCATGTGTCGTAACAAAAACACACACACGGGAGCCTTACAATACAATTTCTTAAGAAGGCATTAAGGAAATCTCCTTAAATAAATATAAATAAATTAAATCATATAAAACAACAGGTTAAAAACATAGAAATTCTGTTAATTACAGCAAAAATCTCAAATCAACACAATAATAACCCACAGTACTTGCTCATAGACACAGATCACATGGATGCAATGATGGGTACGTTTTGTAAACAATGACAGACAGACACGAAAAGGTAGACACATTCACAAATCATTAGTGAGCAGAAAGGCCTGTAGGGGCTTGGAGGTGGTGTTGGACTTGCTCTGTGGGGTCAGGTGGGTTGAAGGGAAGCAGCTGGGGTGTGTGTTGCGAAAGCTGGCACTTCTCAAATCCCTCCCGAGAGGTACAAGCATGCTGTGTGCTGTATACAAATATTATGAACAGGGCCTTATTGGCAGTGCTGCTATCGTCTTTCCTTCTACCGTATGTGTTGAGTGTGGTTTCAGAACGTCAGAGGCCGACGGCTAAAGCGACCTGACAGCACCATGTACTGCGGCAGAGTGGCAACGAGGGAAATGATGTACTCAAGATGACCTAAAGGATTTCACTGAGACCAGTTTACAACTAAGGACAGGCGATCAGAAAAAAAGGCAAGAGGCACTGGTTGACTTTCTTTGTGAGCAAACAAACAGGAACCCCCCTTTTCCTGATTGCCAACTAACTGGTATCAGAGTTATTACAGCACTACACTGAATGACATGATGTCTGGGCTCCACTCTGCTGAAGCATTTACTGTTGTGAACAGTTTCACTCATGGATACATCACTTGCTTCTACCTCTCTACTGTTTTGCACCATACTGTGTACATTAAGATACAATTACCAGCTTTACTGAAGCTTTTTGCACTTTCTTGGCAGTGGGAAATATTCAGAACTCAACATTGTGGGACTTTGCTGCTCATAATTTAGGTATTCAACAAGGTATTAGCACACCAGAGTATGAGCGCCTGGTGCACCTGCCAACACACATCAGCTCATGGTAAAGAGCTGGGCATGTCAACTCTAAACATTACCTCTTTGTACAGCTTCTAGTCAGAATAGCAGATGTCAATCGGCAACCAAAAAGCCTACGTGGCTCCACGTGTCAGTGCTTGTATCTCTACTGTAGTCAGAATTGTTAAATAAAGAAAACCAGAGGAGACCATGGAGCCGAGGATTATTCAGTGTTTGATCACATATTTGTTGCCATTCTTCAGCAATAAATAATAAATATATTTCATGTGATACTAAACTAAATAAGCTGACAACTGTATGAGACTAAGGTAGACTTTTGTAAAGTGAATGTAAAAATTACTCATACCTGCTCTGGCCTTTTATATTGCTCCTTAACAGTTATCAAAATCTGCAATTAACCTGAATGAAATAACTTAAGGAAACAATGTTTCTGAGGGTCAATCACAGATCATCCACTCCCCTTTAGAAAATTGATTCATAGTGTCGTGGTTACTGGCACAATTTCTAGAATTCAAGAACAGTTCGTACACTAAACGCTCAAGTGACCATGAACCCAACAGAGGGAAGGGAGGACGTCGAAGCCTTGAAGTTAAAAAATAAAAACACTGAGGGTGAATTAGTGTCCAAGTTCTCCCAACTTGAGCTAAAACGACCACCACCTGATCGTACCACTGCCTTCCCAAACAGCTACACTCAGTCAAAGTCTGACCAGCCAAGAGCCCGTGACGACAGCAGAAGTTCGCCATCCTGAGGCAGGATTACAAATGGAGGAGTTAAAAAGCCTCTGTGATGAGCTCTTAACTCTGTATGGCAGTGTAAAAATAATGTTGAACACAGCTTAACTTTTCCACCTGGTGTGAGGCTTGTGTCTCACAGGCTCACTCTGAGAGTATAAGGTACTGATGGGATGGTGCAGCTAGGCCTTGTTAAAATCTTGCATGTGTCGGTTTCTCCAGAGTGTGTGTGAGAGATTTAAACACCTGTGGCAGAAAGTGTGTGATGTATATTCGAGTTAATCCATTCATCCAAGTGATAGTTCTTACTGAGTGATAAGTGGTGCTGAGCACTGCAGTGGTTGACATCCTGATGTCATGGACTGCTTTGTGTGTAATGCTCGTTTCAGCTTCTATGTGACTGTGTGCATGTCGTCAGGCAGGGCTACAGAAAAGAAAAAAAACAGTTCATAAAAACAGAAGCACTGAATTTAAAACGAACCTTTGAGGTCCTGAAATCTGAGTGTGCCAGCAAAGTAACAAAACCATGAGATCCCTGCTAATTCCTTCATACTGTATGTGAGTCTATTCTAGTGATGCTGTGAAGGCACACACAGTACTGTTTTCATATGAAAAACTGGAATTTCAATCATGTTTTTTTTTCGGTGGCAAATGTCAGTCAAAGAACTATATCTACAGAAATAGAAAAGACAGCTGGTTCAACTTAAAAAATACAGTGGACTTAACTCAAAACAAGGCAGTTTTAGTTAAAGTAAACATGTTGGAGAGGCAAGGTTCACCCAGCAGCAAAAATGTGTTCACGACGTTCCAGTGCTAGGGGAGTGTGTGTGTGTGGGCCTGCTATGGAGGGCGTTAAAGGGAGCGTATGACAAGCTGAGGGTAAAGGGAGGATAGTGCATGTGTGGTGAAGGGGCTATAGGATTCCATCCATGAAACTAGTATCCAGACGCTGGATGAGGACCCGAATGAAGGACATCTCCTTGCGGGTGTTCTCAAAGATCACCCTGGGGTCATCAGACTGGCAGCGCAGACAGTTGGGAGCCATGACCATGGCCAGGTTGTTCACATCCATCTTTGTGATGACAACATTGGCGGGCTGAGCAAATACCTGCACACACAACAAACAGCAGATTAATATGGAGGTGTTTCAACTTAAATTGAAGAAATTAAAATTTCCTCTATGTCTTTTTATTGACAGAGGTAGATAGAGTAGTGCCATCACTTGTCGTCTTTTTCTGTTGTTAAGTATTATGTGCCATTAATTTCCCCCTTTTGCTCTTGTAATTGTAATTTTGTAAATTCTGTGTCATCTGTTCTCATTGGCTTTTTCACTGTGAATGGCATCTTGTTTGTAACATGAGCGCCCCCTGCTGACTTGAGGGATGTACTGCACTTTGTGCAACTGTCGGCTGCCTGCAAGCTCCATTAAAACATGTTAAAATAAGTTTCTCGTTAAAAGTTTTTCCGTGTTTTCAAAAACATCTGCAATCAATATCGGACACTTTTAACATTATTTCATTGTTTTGAAGAAATTTAAGCTCTCCATGATATGTGTTTCTGGCTGAAACGTCATTAATCTCTATGGTGTCAGCGAAGCAACTATTAATGTTTTTGTTTCGCATTTATTTTCACAGTGGCTCCCTAAAAACCGAAACTCTTCTCTGATCAGGTGTGTGGTGTAGTATTATGTCCAGTTCACTGTGACTTGACCTCATGTAATAGCTAATTGCCCCAGAAGTTGCTTGCAAAATAAATGACATCCTAGTGAAAAAATGAATGTTTATGTCTGGTTCATCACAAAATCCAAGAAAAAAACCCAACAAAACAAAAACACATCAGCTTCAAATGCAAGTAATGTTTCTTTCTCCCCAAGGTTTTAGGCACTGAAACAACTTTGGCAGGTTTGAAATCTCTAAAATCTCAAACGTGAACAAAGTCAAAAATGATCTCCAGTCATATTAAAGACATGGGTGAGAAAACCTGTTTTCATAATGTAGATGAAGTGCTGCTTTGAGGACAGTTTTACTGCATCAGCCAGGCTCAAATGTGTGAAAGTCTTGTTTTCTAGCCTAGTCTAGTTTTTACCTGTAGGAAGCGGATGAGGTAGCAGAGCACCAGTTTGTTGATGTGTGGCAGGCCCAGCACCACGTTTACAGCTGCCTCTGGGTTGTCATAGTGATTAATACACTCCTCGTAGAACTCATGGGGGATCAGTGGCTCCTCCAGCTCTCTGTACCAGAGCTTCAGCAGTGAGGCTGAGGAGGAACAGAGACAGAACACACAAAAACTGTGAAGCAGGTGAATTTTCACATCCATTTGTGTGACTCTCTGCGTGTGTTTACCTGGGATGTGTGGATCTTCTAGTCCTGTTGGGATTTTCCATTGGTCCACTTGCAGCTTTAGGGCATTAACTTCATCTATGTCCCCTGGTACCCTGGAGGTCAGAGGTCACAAGGTGGTCAAAAGTCCTCCTCTTGTTCATCTACCTTTCATTTTCCTGCTCTGATCTGCACATGGATCTTGCAACTTTATCGTCTGAGTAAGTGAACACTGAGGAAAAGAGCCAAAGCTCACAAGATTTATCCTTCCCTGATGTTGATCAAAAGTTAGTAAATGTCTGGAGAGTTAAGAGAAGGTTTTGGACGGCTGAATATTTAGATAAAAGGTTATTTGGGCTAGTATTGTCCAGTGTTTGAAAGAGGTCAGAGAAAGTGAATACCTGCCACTTATCATTTCTGATAGTTCAAAACAAGCATTGTTCATGTATCTCTGGAGCAGCTCCTGAAGATACTTAAAGCAGCCTTCTGAAAACAAAAAATACTAGAAAAGACTACAAAAGAAAACTTCCGAAGAGAAAGTGTTATCAGAAAGCTAGCAACCACTTTTGTTGAAACACATCTTACAAATCCCAATACTAATCCGACCTAGGGGAAAAGGTTTTTATATCTTTTATGAAATTGGAGAGCACAGCATAATCTGTTGTGTATAATCTGTCATGTGTTCCAGCCACTTACCTGAAAATTCCTTCTGTCTGGTCTCCGTTAAGACCCAGAACCTCCTCAGAAAGGCGGGTCTGCACCCAGGGCAGCTGGCTGTCTGGATATCTCTCCTTTTGGAGCGCCATCACCTCCTCCAGGGAAGAGCCGAACATGGACGGGCTAAAAATGGCATTCCTGGCATGCCTAATCTCCTCCAGACAGGGCTTCTGCAGGCCCTGAACAGAGAGACACACACACACAGAAGTTTATGATGTCAAAAGGAGAGCAGATGAAGGCTAACCCTGAGGATGGGAAAAAGAGAAAGAGCAGTGGAGTGTTCAGACATCAGTGAGAAAACAGTCGTCTCATGATACACACAGCTCATTAAAGGGCTGTTAGTGATAAGCAGGTTAGCACCAGTGGAACACTGTGTGGTCCTAAAAGTGACAAATGATCTCAGTCAGACGCGTGCTGAGACTTTGGCTCTACAAGCTGCGCAGGCTCTGAGCCAAGCTGCTGCCTGCCAGCACACTCATACTTCACCCACATAGAAAACACACAGACGCTCTGATGTGACATGTAACACCAGAGACATGGGCATTCATATACTGCTGTAACACCATCAGAGCCAGGTGATAACAGGGAAGCTACAACTAACTCAAATTAAAATCTTGTTTCAAGAGTGCAAACTGTGTGTTTATCTGAGGGGGAGCTAGATGGTTTTCAAATCAGAAGAAAACTGAAACAAGAGCTCTGTACACCTCTCTGTCGCTCTTTCTCTTACCCCAACACACTCTCTGTAGATCTCTGTCTTACATGGTTAAGTTGCAATCAGACTCTTTTCCTTGTCTTGATGTTTGGTCTTAATTAATAATTTAACATAAGCAGGTCTAGACCTGTTAAGGGTTTTGTAAAGCACTCTGAGATAAGATCTGTTGTGGTTTGGTGCTCTCTCAATCGAGATTTATCGATGGATCACTGAGTCCTACTACTAGGTACAGATTCCCTAAGAGAGTTAAGGATTTAAGTAATTACAGACAAACTGAACCAATGCTACCTTTTCTCTTTTAATTGCATTTGTCAGAAATTCAAGTAATTTATACAATCAGTGTTACACTCACAGGAAAATTAGCAGAAACAAGTTAAGAGACAAGGTCGAAACTACTTACCTTCTTGGCTCCAGTCAGAGCAGCTTTTGTCAGTTTCCTGTAGCAATATTTAGCGTAGCTGCTGATGGCAACTCCTGGAGTAACAGAGAAACATTCAGACCATTAGAGGATTGCTTTGCTCCACGTCTTTATGTCTGTAATCTTTCTTGAGGAAAAGTTTTATTCAGTTTAGTAAGTTTGAGTGTGCCATCGAGACCAAGAGAAGCTCAAAAACGTATTTAGAGTGGATCATTACTTTGTATGGTTCATTTGTTGGTCATGGACACCAAACTTTTTGTGGCTTCAGATATTTTTACTACTTTTTCTCCTGTGTTTGTCTGGAGATCCTACACGTAACCATGGCTGCATTGTTTACATGTGAACTCAGTTGTTTGCAACCTGTAGCATGTCAATGCTAACTGGTGTAAGGCCTGATGTCTTCCCACAAGGTGAGGAGGAGGAGGTGAGGACGATGTGCTGGTTCTCAGGTGTGAGCTAAGACGTGACGACATGGACCTGTCCTTCCATCCATCGTTATTGGGAACGTAAGATCTATCTCCAATAAGATGGACGAGCTAGCTGTGCTAACCCAGCAACAGAGGATATACCAGAGGGCAGAGTAGCATCATGCTATTCACAGAGATGGCTAACAGAGCTAACATCAGACACCAACACCATTGGAAGAGCTTCACCTGCTGTGAGCAGACAGGATCTAGGAGACAGAGATGGAGCATGACTGAAGAAGCTCAGTCCTGGACCCTGTGGAGGTGGAGGCTGGCTGAACTGGACAATGATGGACAAGATGGCATCATCTATTTTCTTATGGACCTTTTTGCACTTTCTACGCACTTTCTTACTTTTGTTTTCTTGATTGCTGCTGTGACTTCAATTTTGTTGTACTTGTTACAATGACAATAAAGTTCTATTCTATCCTATTCTATTCTAAATAACCCAGACTATTGTATTTGCATTCCTTTGATGTACCCCTTAAAACTTCATAAGAATGGACACAAGGAGAAGTCCGAAAGCAGGTAGTAGGTAGCCTTATCTGAGCTTCACTTTCAGGAGAGGTGTTTCAGGTGATATGAAAAGAAGTAAGTCATGAATTGACTGAGTCTGATGAGAAACTGTAATTATTGATGCGCTGAAAGGTGAAAATAAGAATGTTTTTATTTACAAAAGCATCTGATTCATTTCTTGAGAAAACAAATAAAATGCAATCTGTTAAGTTGTTTCTGTGAGTGTTTTTACCCTGCATGAGAAAGAATGAATCAATACACTATCCTTAAAAATATATTCTCTTTATAGTTCAAACCTAAATCAATAAAAACAGACATAAAAGAGTTTGAGCATCTTTTTCTTGAGCTTATCAGAACACTACAGACTGCCTCAAAAACAAACAGCTCAGGTAACTCCTCTGAAGAAACTGTAAACAAGTGGACCCTGAGACCAGATCAAAACAGAACATGTATATTCTGTTCTTATTTACATCTTGTGTTGAAAAACTGAAATATATATTGTGAATATGTGAAGTATCTGTGGTCAAATATGACGTGTATAATAGCTTTAACTGTTAAATGTTATCTGTGCACATGAGCTAACTGATATTAACCAGTAGGGGGAAGCAGAGCACCATCACAGCTCGGGCACACTAAAACAAAAATTATTCAAGACACTGAGGGACTGTACAGTCTTACTGGTGGTCTCGCTCATAGTAAATAAAGATGGCATGATTTTTTTTTTCTTTTGGTCAGACTTGTGCTCTTAGGTTTCTCACTGCAAGGCTTTCTACACCAACTGATATTCTACATGGGATTTAGGTTTGCAGGTCATTGATTTTTGGTTCATAATGAGCCTATTTGTTGGTCAGGAGATATTTATTGGGTTGGATATCTGTATCAGTTTTCTACTTATGTGATATTTCATCCCAGAGTTCCCCATAGATTTCCCTCTAGATCGATATGCTCACAATTTAAAAAACACAACCATTTTCACCTTTTAATACCTGAAAATTATTGCAGTGTGAATGTAATAAAGATAATGAAGAGTTATTCAGTTAAGAAGGTGAATATAAATTCTGTAGAATAACAAGAATTTAAAATTAAGTGTAAAACAAAACATGTTGTATTTAGCAAATTGGTGCAAAAAGGACTAGATTGCTTGTGAAGCTTTACCAATAAGAGTGAGCAGGGGGATGTTTCAGTCTGGAGTTTGACCACTAGATTTTGCTTCACATGACTGTAAAGCTAGGAACACTGTCAGTACCTTTAAGTTAAAGTTTAAAGGTTACTTAGGTAGAAACAAGAAGAGCTGACAGAGAGAATCACTCTGATCCAGCTGCTTTTAGAAATCCACAAACAGGCTTTCAGTTGTTTCAGGCTGCATGTCTGTTCTGCCTTACCCTTGGTGTCATTGAGAGGGTCCATGTGTCTGTAGATGTAGCCCTCCAGGTAGTTGTGAAAGCGCGGTGTTGGGGGGAAGAAAGCCAGACAGATGGCCATCAGCTCCCAGCCTCGCTCCAGGCTGTCGTAGCGGAAGTTTTCTGTTGTTTGGCGACACAGCTGTATGTAGAGCTCATCACGCAGTCCCTGGTTACTCCACCCCCGCACCACCACCTGACAATGACACACAGAGAGCAGGGTGAGATATGGAGAAAGTCTGGTTTTCTTTCTATTTTGTTTAAACTCCTGTGAGAAATATTCACTTTGGCACCCCCCTCTGGACAAAGCAGTAACTTTTACAGTGTGATTCAAATCTTTCTTTAAATTAAGAGTTTAATGTATCGCTCATCAAAAATCTTTAGATGCAAACAAAGTCTCTCGAAGGAAGAATGCAGTCAATCATCACATCTGATGTTTGCTCCTTAGCATCAATTCAAGGTTTATTAACGAAATAAATAAATAAATCTAGTTATACAGTGTCATTGTCCTCATAAATTGCATTAATTATTTGTTGAATAAAGGTTGGAAAGCGAAAAAGCAAGACCACAGAAGTGAAAGGCTCACCTTTGTGGCTGTTCATACCTAAAAGGCTCTGATCATTAAATTTTAGCGAGCTTTCATTAAAACAAGGTTAGTGTGTGTTATCATAACATTTGATTTTTGTGTTGAAGCCTCAATCTTTCAATTCTCCCAAAACAGTTTACAAATGAGGCTCCTTGTATTTTAAAAGCTTCCTCTCAAAGTCACACTGTGAACAAGGACAAACTGCTTCACACTGTGAGGCCTCATGCGCACGTCTGCAGTCCTGCAGAGAGGACGAGAGATCCTGGCTCAGTTTGTCCTCTGCAGACGCTACATAACTCTTATAAATGGGTAAAAGTTATTTCTTAGCCACAATGTTTCTACTATCTTTGCTCAGAGTCCGGATTTTACCGTGCTTAAAAATGCAGCTTCAAGGACATTGTGACAAAGTCGAATCACTTACAGAGATAATGAGGTGACACATGACAGAGTATGTGAGATACGGCTTCTGTGCATGGGCAACACTGGATCCCATCAGGAACCAGAGGCTATCATCGTCTGACGATGACAGGAGATATATGAGCTTGTGCGCCAACTTTTCAATGATTCAGGTGAAGCTGGCAGTTACAAAAAAGACTTCCAGTCAGGACTTCCTTTTCTCTCTCAGTAAATGCTGTCAGTTCTTGGTTCACTAAATCCCAGAGGAAGTGCCTATTTATTAGGGCTGGGACGATGTGCTATTCTCGCGATTCAATTCTATTACGATTTTTGGGTGCCAATTCTTTGATATATTTAATTTTTACGATTTTTGGTTTGCTTTTTTAACACCAGACCATGTGAAGAAGTTAAATAATAATGATAATGTCTACAGACTACATCAGGAGCCATATTTTCCTATAAAATGCACATCATGTGAGTCAGAGAGAAACATTCACCCTCTGCTGGAGAAAAGTGGCAACTTTTTTTCCAATCCAGTTTATAAAAAAAGACTGAAATGAAGAATTTGAATTAAAAAAAAAGAACCCTGATTTTGATATTGTCAAACAAAATTCCTGATATATCAATTTTTGATTTTTTTCTCCCACCCCTACTACCCATCTGTTTGGGTTACTGTTGGGTTTTGGTTCAACAGTAGACACAGATGCATCTTAACAATATGAATCTGAAGAAGTAACCTAATTTCCTATAATTTATTTATAATTTTTTAAGTTTGAGGTAGGTCAACAAACTTTCATAATCAAGTTTTTCAGCTGGTAATAATGTAAAGTCTGTGCACAAGAAGAGAAGAAAACTACTTTTAAAATGCATGTTTGTTTGATGTGGGTCCTTACTGCTGCATCCTAGGACGTCAAGATTTAAAAGTTGAAATTTTTGATTGAGAACAGATTTTTAGCTGCACATGAAGGTTTCCACTTACAGAGAGAAATAATATGCCTGCTTTTGCTCGCCACACCAAAACTAATAATAAAAATAATGTATTTTTCAAGACACCCAAGGATGCCGTACAAAACATAGCTTAAAAGCATTTCAACAAAAGTTAAAAAAAGAAAAACTGGATAAAAGTTTAAATGAAAAGACCAAAGACCTCAGCATGACAACTCGCACGCTGAAGTTTGGTCGCCAGGCTGGTGCTGATGACGATGACTACTATGATAGAGGGTCTGGAGGGTATGATGATTACTGGAAGAACTTGGCGTCAGGTGGAAGAAACCAACAGAGCAACTATGGGGAAGATGTGGATGGTGAGAAAGAGGAAGATGAAGAGGCAGAGGAGGATGAAGTGGAAAACTGCTGATTCTGTGGCTGGTCTCAAAGTAGACGGGACTGCCTGAGCAGGGGCAGACACTGAGCAGCCTGCACAGTCGTACAGTCCTCCTTAGTGGAGATTTTACTTACGGCGGTTCAAAAATGAAGTCAGCACACTAAATGTGTTTTAACAACTGTCACTGACTGTGTTTCCTGCATTCACTGCAGACTTCTGATCAGAAACCTTTACAAACCAAACCCCCATGTACAGATTTTATACGTAGAGTGACTGAGTCTGAGGCGAATGAGTGTGAGAAGAGAGAGGGTTAAGGTTGTTTACAAACCTCCAGAGCTACAGAGTAAGGGTCGATCTTTGAGCGCCGATCCCCCATGTAGGTTTGGATAAGTTTAAAGATGTCCACAGCTTCCCTCTTCACAGTGCGGTCTGACGTCACTATCATGGGCTTCTTAATGGGCTCACTGCTCCAGGCCAACATGTTGGCAATAGACACCTTTCTTCTGAACAGACCCTGGGAAAACAAGGGAGGGCGGGAGGGAAAGACCAGAAGGAGGCTTAGAGAAGTGGTAGAGAAATAAATGAACACAGAAACAGAAACAAGTGCATTTGCAAAAGTGACTGTTAAACAAATGCATTTGCATTCGACTGCCACGGGATGACTGGCACCAACATCAACACAAAGAGCAGCAAATTTCAACTGAGAAACATCTGAGTTCAAAACTTCCAGGAGAGTGAAAATCTTTGTAGCTCCAAGTCAAATCTACCATATGGTCTGTTTTATTCAACTTTTTTATTAAAAGTCTCCAGATGAACATATGCTTTATCCTTCCTCTTTCTCAGAGGAGCTGGACCTTCAGCAGAAGCAAAAGTATTTGTTCAAGTTGTGGCCAATACTTTGGAAAATATTCATGCAAGTGTGTGGAAGTTAGGCTATCAAGTATATGTTAAAAATGTTTGTTAGAATTCTGCACGTGAGTAAATAATGTTTGCTGACTCCAAACAGTAACAATCTGAGTTTATTGTAAATGACTGTTGCATGGAAACGGACGCCTCATATACTGTGTGTTACCAACAGTGAGAAAATGTTGTTTGGTGTGAAAACACTGATTCAAACACTCCTGAAAAAGTCTGCTTTCTGGCAAAGACGAATGGAGTCTGTGGAGTGTTTTACTTCTAATCAATCAAGCAGTCTTCCAGCAAATGTTTCAACCGGACGTGGCGCTCATTAGCAGCCAAAGTTAGAAGAAAGTTAAATGGGGGACGCTTTGAATTTTGAAAAGACAATGCAGACGGATAATGATGCTAAGGTTAGGATCCTGTCCTCACGTTGTGGGCAGATAGCGTTATTTGATTTGAAACAAGTTACATATAAATAGTGAAAAATACTCATCAGCACTGAAAAACAGATAAATGAGAGTTTCTAAGTTGTGATCTGTACATGACTGAGAGATATCTAGAGGTGAGAGAGTTGGTTTCATTTAGTATCAGTTTGCAGTCATTACCCTGTCATGATGTTTCAAGAGTCAGTGTAGGCGGTGCAGAAAATAGCCCCAGAAGGACTGAGCTTTGGAGAAATGAACCTGCACCGTCGCCGTTTGTCAACTCACAGTCACAAACAAACCTCCGAGCCTCACGTCTCCTCACTCATTAACATTCCAAGCACAAATTACAACCTCAGGTATTTTTTTAAGAAGCAAAACCTGATTAGTGATCAGATGATTGCTAATTAGCTGTGTTTTCCAACAATGTTACGCCATGTAAGCCAGGGAACACTTCCGCTTTAATCTGACAGAGTATCTAACAACCTGTACTCATGACTGCTTATACACATGTGGAAATAGATTTATACTTGTCTTTTGAGACAAAAACGTTAAGAGCAGAGCTGTAAAACAGAGAGGCAGGTACAGTTTGATATCGTTCATCTTGGTATATCTGACTATGAGAATAAGCTATTTAAAGACATCCCAGAGAGCGCTGCTTTATAAATAGTAAAGACAGAAATAGCATCAAAAGCTACAGAGTTGGATTCACAGAGAATGACAGTTTGATGTGATGCAATGCACATTTTTTCAAGGCAGACACACATCCTCTGGAGTACCTGTGTGTGTTTGTTGAAGTGTTTGGATGCCCAGTTCTCGATGTCGGTCTCCGAGGAGGGCTTCCTCAGGGTGAATTCTGGAAAAATGCCACAGCTGGCGCTCGGCATCATATTCCTCGCATTTCGACTGGCCTCAAACTGGGCACAAGCTCCGAGGTCCTCAGACTGACAGGTGAACAAATAATAAGGAAAACAGAGAGAGAGGAGAGGAGAGGTCAGTCATCTTTGTGCTGCAGAACATCGAGAGCGAGAGCCGAGAGTTTCTTTAGAAACTCAGAGGGAGCAGACTGGGATTAAAACTGACGCATTAATACGACAATATCCACAAGTTTTTTCAGTGCAACAAAGAGACCATTTATTTCTCAAGGTCTTGTTTTGAATAGAGTTCTAAATAGCTGCTCTGGAGAAACAAAGAAAACAAATGAGAAAATAGTTCTTCAAGTAAAGCTGTGAACATCATGACTACAAGATCCTTTCACTGACTCCCTGTGTCTGCATCAGCTGCAGGATCAATGCTAAAGGAGAAAGATGAACCAGTGAAAACTGAACCTTAAAACTCTTAACTCTTTGTGCACAAAAATGCTAAATCTATGTTGTCACTGTTTTTATCAACATCATATTCTTCAAAATTTTATGTTTTCAGGTTGTTCAGGTGGCCCTCGTGACCGAGGGAGCAGTCAGATATTGAACAAATGAGCAGGACTTTATGACTTCTGATGTTGAAAGTAAATCCATCACCCTTGCACTTCCTTGTCTCCTATGGTGAGTTGATAAATATGGAAAACGAGAACAGTCTTTCCAGTTTCTGTTCAAGTGTTTTAACACCTGGCAAACCTTTGATAACCAGAATTTTAAAAGCTCAGAGAGCAGAGGAGATATTTGTTGTGTGTCAAAGCAGGTCAAATAAAGTGTTTCCTCCTCTTTTGAGTCACTCTACTGGGCTAACAACTCCTTTTCTCCAGCTGTGCTCCTAACCAAAACCTTCCTCGAAATTAAAATGAATAGTTTATCAGAAAATGTTAAAATAATGACCACCTTTTGTTTTCTGTGGTATAAGTGTTATTTCACATTTCCTCCACTACTTGATCAGCACCTTCTGCGTTAGAAGTAATGTTGACATTACGACTGTTTGAGTTGCTGGAATTAAACTCTGTTCTGCAAACTCTCCTCCATTTACATTTTCAACACCTGTTTGCTTAACTTTCTATTCACTCTCATCTTTCTCTTCCCTTTTTGTGTCCATAGGTGGACTGTGTTCAGCAGATTTCTCTGTTCAAACTCTCAGCTTCAGGAGTTCAGGGAGAGACTGAGAGAAGAGAAGTGAACTATTTTCCTCCTTGGAGGAAAGCTTTCCAGTTTTTATATCAGCTCTTAGCCTCTGATGACTCAGACTGCCAGATAAACACATTATGCCAAAAAGTGCCAATGTGTTTATTTTTATATGTCTTAAAAAATCAAACTGAAGAGCTGAAGCTTAACACCCACAGTGCTCCTGCCCAACGACGGCAGGCTCCAGCCCTCCAGCCACCCCAAACAGTACAGGTGGTGAAATAAAGTAGATGGATTCATAGGGTGACCTTGTTCTTTGAAAATGTCATATTTGTGAAGTTCTGTCTTTACCTGTGGAAAAAGTTTTGATTAGAAAAGTAATCATTGGAACCAGTAAACATGGAGGCACCACTCTGACAAATTTTGTACACAACCCATAAGACAGGGTGTAGACTGATTCACTGGTATCAACCTTTGTGAGAACATGCACGGTACCAGAATGCATCAGTACCTGTGAGGGGTGAAGGTAAGGCTCAGGGGAGGCCAGGTTGGTCTGGACTGAGAGGCTTTTCTCCAGCAGGGCCTGGGGGAATCCCAGCCGATCGAAGGTGCTGCGTTTCCAGTGGTGTCCATCACTCTGCGCCAGAGCCTCGTCCTCACTGAACGCTCTCACCACCGGTCCTGGTAGCGGCAGAGGCACCGCCCCGTCGCTCTCATAGCCGTCTTTGGAGCCTCCGCTTTGGGCCACACCCCCTCCCTGCCCCGAGTCCCAACTACTCCTCTGTTTCATCACCTGCTGGGCCTCCCACGCTAGCCTGGCTTGTGCCAACATTGCCTCGGATGCTGTTCCTGCCAGCTCCCCCTCCAGTCCCCCGCAGCGTGCCAGCTCCTGGGGGAGAGACGGCTTGCGGCTCTTGCGTTTGCGGTTGCCTCCTGGAGAGGAAGCCCCAGGACCAACCGTGGATGAGGAGGAAAGAGTGTGGGTCTGACTGGATGACCAGGATATAGAGTCCTCATAAAGCAGCCTCTGGCCTCCTTCTCCACCCTCCCCACTGTAGTCCAGCAGCAGGCGGGGGTCCCTGATCAGAGACTGGCTGTGTTGGAGGGTGTAGGACCCTCCATATGAGCCGCCATAGCCTCCTGTGGTGCCATAACGCAGCAGACGATCAGCAGTCTTGAAGCGTGGGCTGGAAGATGATTGCTCCACATACACCAGCTGCTTGACATACTCTTTTCCTACAGGGCTGTACTCCAGACTCTGGGTCTTTTCTGGACACTTCTGCCTGGTCAGAACCAGCTGGCCATAAGGGGACTGGCCCTGTTTGGGGGAGTGATAGATGGGGGCTGAGGATTTACGAGCAGGTGACTTCCCGGTACCGTAGAAGGCTGACTCAGAGAGGTGCATGTCAGTGGGAGGCTCCTCGTATATGGGAGGGGGTTGGTACTCCGAGGGTGGCTCTTCATACAGTGGGGGTTCGTAGGCGTAGCGGGGCGAGGGAGGCTGGGAGTCAGCTGAGGAGCGGCGGTGGGTGCCAGTGCTGCCGAGCTCGGCTCGCTTCAGGAAGGGGGACTGGCGTCTGTCAGAGTAGAGGACAGGGGAGGCATCAGGTTCTGAAGGCGCATTTCCTCCAGAGGAACGCCGAGTTCGTGACGTGGTGCCCCCTCCAGAGGGAGGACCAGGGGTGGGCGGGTCGCAAGGGGAGTAACCATTTCCCTGATGGGCCAAGAAGCTGGGCTCCCTGTCCGTCACCTTGATCAGCATTCGCTCCTTGGTACCAGTGTTCCATCTGAAGGGGGAAGTCCTGACGGAGAGGAGGGAGGGAAGAGAAAGAGGAGAGGAGAGATGGAAGGGAGGAGAGGAAATTTAATTAAGGGTCAGGGTGCAGAGTGATAAAGAGCTGTCTGTCACTTTCACACCACAGGGCTTTGGAAATACTCTGAAGAAGCTTTTCTTATTAAAATCGGTCTGCTCTTCATATTTCCTACGTCTTCCAGCTGCCGCCACATATTCTCAGAGCAGACTGTACTAATCATCCACACGGCTCAGGGTCTGGATTTTAATTTCTGTCCTTACCGTCCTCTCTAACAGGTTATTGAACATCTCTACCTGACACTTATTTCTGTATCTGGCACTTGTAAAGTCCACATCAACTATTTAAGAGTGCTAACCCAAATACGAACAGAGCAAAAATATTGAATATCACACAACCATCCGTCCTGAGAGTTGTCTGTGTTTGCCAGCTTCTCATTTTTTCCTGACATGGCTCACCTTGTTTTTACCTGACTTTTGTGCCGCTTCAAACACTTGGTCACTCTGAAATGCCCGTCATGTTGACTGTGTGTACATTAATGGTTTTCTGTCTCTACATGTCAGTCCTGTGACGGACCAGTGACATGTCCAGGGTGTACTTTGCCCCAATGAAAGCTGGGACAGGCTCAAGCCCCCAGAAACTCTGAGAGGATAAACCAGAACAGATACTGCATGGCTGGATTCTTAGGTGCCGATCTGCTTTTCATTCTTCCTGGTTCTCTTGTCGAGGTGGTTCAGGGGTGAATATCTTCAACCAGGAACACTGCCACAGAGAATATAAACCAAACAGCCGCCTCTGGCAAAAACAGACCGCTACTTCATCAGTTCAAGTTCATTCACTGATTCCTCTCAATGGCTGGCCCCTCACATTCTGCCTGTTTGTAAGACAACAAGAGGAGGAGGAGGAGGAGGAGGAGGTGGGAGAGCAGTTTGCGATGGAGAACAAGAGCTGAACTGGGTAAGAGGAGGGAAGTGTGACATCGATTTTAGTACTGGCCACCTTCTGTTTCCAAATGCTCCCACACACTGATCCCCAGGGCCAGTGTTCAAGAGCAGCAACGTGAGTGTTTGTGCACTTCTGGGTGTTGGTCTCCATGTGTGGGTGTGTGTTGTTGTGTGTGTTTGAAGGAGAGAGAGAGGGGAAACAAAGAGGGAAGGATTAAGCATTAAAAGGCTGTCCTGGCACATATCACAAAATGCTCCACACTCAGAGCTCTAACCCACTTCCTCTCTCTTTATTCTTTAGTCCATCCACCTCTCTGCTCTCCACAGCTTCTCCTTCCCATCATGTGTCCACTTATTCTTCTTTTTCCTTCTGCCAACCTTCTCCCACTTCATCGCTGACACTGATTACAAAGTTAAAGCAAATTTTTCTTCTAGACTTCAAATTACCAAAAGTCAAATTTAACCAGGAAATTATTTTATAATCTATCCCTAGCTCCATCACGGCAGTATCAGCCTGTATATCATCATCTCATCTCAAATGAATGTGACTTGGTCAGCTACCAGTCACCTACACACTCCATCACTAAATATCCAACAGCGGCTGACCTGAAGAGAGCAGGTGTTGATTACCTCCGACCAAGGAGGTTATGTTTGGGGGGAGTTTGTCTGTGAACAACATAACTCAAAAACTAACAAACTGATCTTGATGAAATTTTCAAGAAATGTTCAAAATGAGATAAGGAAGAAGTGATCAAATTATGGAGGTGATTTGGAATCACTTTTTTTAAAGGATTCTTTATCATTGTGAGATAGGGACGTTATCACTATATGTGTATATAACTCCATGATAAATGGTCAGATTAATTTGCAAAACAATACAAGACAAGGTCACGATACTTTCTGACAGATGTTAAAGTATGATCCAGATCCTGGAAATATTCTGGATACTAAAATCTGGAATATAAATATGTCCTGGGTCATCATAACTTTCAACACTGTCAGTGTCATGGTCTGGTTTTTGGTTCATGTTTTCTAGGTTTTCTTGTGTTTTTGCCCTCTTGTGTTTCTTTGTAATTCTGTTCTTGTTCTGTGTTTCTGTGTCACCTGTGTTAATCTTAGTTATTCTTGTGGAATGTTCAGTGTCTCTTGTTTTTGTCTTTAGTTCATGCCTCTTGTGGTTTTGATTCGTCTATATAGTCTCTGTGTTCCATGTGCTTCCTGTTGGTTCATTGTATGCTGTCTGATGTTTGCTGTCGCTGTTTCTTCGTGCTTTGTGTGTTTCCGTGCCTTTTGGATTTTTTTGTGTGAGTTTCCCAGGGTTTTTGGTTTGTTACTTTTGTTCGAGTTTTTGGATTTTGAGTTTGATTTTTGGATTTATTTAATAAAGTTTTTTGTTCATCTGCATTTGGGTCCTCCTCTTTTGTTTTTTCTCTGTTTCCTGACAGTCAGGTAACAAATTATCGTACAAACCTGCAACTAACACCAAATTGTAGCAGACAGTCTGCTGAAAGGGAGTAAAACATTAAAGTAGGACTACAGTGTTGCTTGATAATCACAGTTTGCTTGGCGTTGGTCTGCCCTAGCTGAGTGCTCTTGTACTTGTAATTCAATGAAAAATGCAACTAATGTCTGAGAATATCTTATCTTAACTGTGTACATATGCCTACCAACTCTATTCTGAGTCAACTCCCCAGAGAAACCGTACAACAAGATCTTTCTTCTCACGACTAAAATTCGTCAGCTGGTGTGGTGTCACTGTAACATGCCATAAATCAGTCTGGTCCTGCTTGACCCAAACAAGAAGTCAAGAAGTAGCAATTCAAAATAACCTTTATTGGCCCTGATAATCTCAATTTAAAGTGTGGATTACGATCAGACATATATCTAGAGGGGAGACTTTTTCAAGATTACTTGGAAATTCCTCACAGCCCTTTAATGTTTAATGTTAATCTTTGAATGTAGTTATAGTCTGACTGAATCTTCTTTTTAGCCAGTTAGTGGAGATTTAAGCCAAATCAAGGTAAATATGAATGAAATAAAAACATGAAGAAAAATACAGGAATAAACCATAACCAAGCCCTTTCATTTTTTTGTTGTGATCAAGCGGCAACGTTCGGTCTAGTATGAGACAACGCTGAAGTGCTAAAATCTGCTGTTTCTCATGTGTCGCTTGAGGCTGGCTCCAGAAGTACCATAAATCACAAACACACCAAGCCAAAAAAAGCCATTTTCAAAGCAGAAATTAACCTATTTACAGTCTGGTTCAAAAAACGTCTCCTGTCTGAGTTGCTAATTTTACTACCGGCACCCACTGTACGGGGGGTGAATTATTTTCTAACTCGGCCGTTCAGAGGATATTAAGATCGCGAGCTCCCCCAATAAGAGGCACGGCTGAGGGTCAGGCGACCGACAGGTGTCCTATGGCTGTACGCGAAGCCCTTGCCACTACCAATATGATCGCTATAGCCAATGTGCTTCATTTTCCGTTTCAGAGACAGACGGGTGACGTCGGCGAGACTACGTCCATGCCTTATACAGTCTATGGTTTTGATTCATAAATTACATCAAATTTAGTTGCAGCAGCAAAGCAGTCAGATTTTGATTTTAAGCAGTCTTAAAAAACTTAACTTGTATACTGTATGTGACTTGTAATATGAATAAAAATTTGTTAACATGTTTATTAATAAGAAATGACAACTAGGTCTTTAAACTGTGGCATGCATAAGTTTCAAAATAAATGACCTACAAAACTAGGGCTCTGTTTCTGTTCATACAACACAATGAATATGTTCTTCAGCATCTGTGAGCAGCTGTATAATAGTTCGGAGTTGTTAGATTTTTTAATTGATAAATGTATAACGCTTTCTGGTTTTACTTGATAATGACAATCTGTAACTTATTTTCACCTCAGGGGTTTTTTTTGCAGCTGCATAATGATGATGTGCATGATAAAAATCAATGCTTGTGATATCATAATCAATCGCATATTGAGATCCTCACAAACACATAAGCACAAGAGAAAAGGTAAAAGGATGTCATTGGTGTGTGAAATGGTGCTCCAGGACAAAACTGCACCTAAGGCACATAGAGGTGATGTGATTTAAAACTTACAAGCGCTGGTTGGCACAGTGTGAAGGCCATGCAGGGTAAAATGAAGGCTGATCTGCTGGGCTGTGAGCTGCCTACATGAGGAATCATCCCTCTGCTTCCTCACAGAAAGCATTCAAGGTCAGGTTTCTAAGCAATTCACACTGTGATTTCTCTGACTCGCAGTTGGGTAAATGTGATACTGTAAGTATGCAAGTGCTGCATACCATGAGCTTCGTCAATAATCAGTATGATATACAAGCATTTAAACAGATGATACACTGACATATACACCACACTGTGTCAGTGTATCAAAATGTACTGACACTATTTCTCTACATTCCTTATTTACCATTTTTAAAGCTGTAGCAGCTTGCCGCCGAGTATCACAAGGTTTTGTGTGTATCAGTTTATAAACAGTACAGCCCACACACATTGGCGACCACTGCTCCTGTATGTTCGTTCATGTGTGTGTGAGTGTGTGTGAGTGTGTGTGAGACAGAGGGAGAGTCTGATAGAGAAACACTTCACATATAATCAGATTCAATGGTGGATGTGTGACAGCAGATCCTCCAGCCATCTGGACTAGGAGTCAGCAGCTGTGCAACTAGGCGTCCTACTACACACACACACACATACACACACACACACACACACACACACACACACACACTCACACTCACACTCAGAGTCATACATGTAAAAAGATTAATCTATTTTGAACTTAATTTCACAAATGCAGGATCAAGAATTGAAATATTTTGGTTTTATAAAAGTAGCTTCCTGGCAACTTTCTCAGACATTTCATAAATGAAGGCAAAAGTTAATTTTACCTTTTGATTCATGCAACAAGCTTTTTAATGTGTTCACATGTTCAATCTAAAGCTTCTGAGACCCACTCCCACTGAAGGAGCTGCATAATTGTGCCCTCTAGTGTGTTACAACTGCTGCAGCTGGTTTGTGTCTCTGTGTGCCAGCTGGGAACAATAAGCCCCTGCAAACACAGCCTCCTACAGTGTGATAACACCGAGCCGTTCTGGGTCTGACACTTGAGATTTGTGATGAGGAGAGTTGCTCAGGACTGCTCCAGGTTGAGGCTGTTCACAGAGGTGGAGCTTATAACCTTTGATGAATCTCAAAGCCAGTTTAATTAAGTTTAATAATTAGGTTGTGTGAAACAGCTGTGAAAATACTGAGAAAACGGCTACAGTGAGAAATTAATTTGAAGTGACCCCACACAGGAAGGTCAAAGCCATACTGCGAGCAGTTTCAGACCGCCAGCAGCCCACAGACGCTCAAACACAGCTCACCTAGAGCTGTCAATGAAATGGACAATATCAAGTTATCAGAGTGGCTTGTGAATACATCACACACTTACTGCTTCATCATGTTTTACAAACAGCAGTGACTGTATTTAAATAGAAAAACAAACACCAGGCTACAAGTGACAGAACCTCCATTCGTTGCTCCTCTTCTCTGCATTCTGCTCTCCCTCTGTCCTGCCAGCGCTCCCTCCATTAGTCTCTCCCTCACCTCCTCTTTTAATAGGATCCTTGGTGTGTGTTGGGAGGTAGAGCCATGTAGAGGTCAATAGCTCCCATCTGTCACAGAGGAAGCTGTGTGGTCTATGACAAACTGCCTGTCCTGGTTTTCTTAACAGCATTCACTCTCTCCAGAGCCCATCTCCAGCTCCAGCTCTGCACTTGACTCAGCCTTACATTGACTTCTAACTGCAATAACTTAGATGTTTGTGGTGTTACAGTCTCACTTTGAAATGGAATAAATGCATTTTTTCTCCAAAATTCTACACACAACACCCCATAATGACAACATAAAAATGTTTCTTTTAATTTTTTATAAAAAAATAAGAAACCAAGACATCTCATGTTCATAAGTATATACAGCCTGAACTTAATACTTTATTGATGCACTTTTGGCAGCCTCAAGTCTTTTGAACATGATGCCATAAGCTTGGCACACCTATCTTTAGGCAGTTTGAGGTCAAAAGAGCTCTGGAGTAGGTTTTCATCCAGGATGTCTTTGCACATTGCTGATTTCATCTTTCCTCAATCCTGACTACTTCATCTGAAAAACATCCCCACAGAATGATGCTGCCACCACCATGCTTCACTGTAGGGATGGTATAGGCCAGGTGATGAGCGGTGCCTTGATTCCTCCAAATATGGCGCCTGATATTCACACCAAAGCTTTTTACTTTTGTCTCATCAGAAGGGATAATTTTCTTTCTTGGCAAACTCCTCCTCTCGACTGCCATATGCCTTTCACAGGTCACTGGCTGCTCTACCATACAGGCCTGATTGGTGGATTGCTGCAGAGATGGTTGTCCTTCTGGGAGGTCCTCCACAGAGGACATCTGGAGCTCTGACCGAGTGACCATCAGGTTCTTGGTCACCTCCCTGACTAAGGCCTTCTCACCTGATGCCTCAGTTTATATGGACGGCCAGTTCTAGGCAGAGTCTGGGTGGTTCTGAACTTTTTCCATTTACAGTTAATAGATGCCACCGTGCTCAATGGGACCTTCAAAGCAGCAGATAATTTTCTGTACCCATCCCCAGATTAATGCCTCGAGTCAGCCCTATCTCAGAGGTCAGACAATTCCTTTGACTTCATGCTTGGTGTGCTCTGACCAAGCGGCAACCTCCGGTCTGAGAATATGAGACAATGCTGAAGTGCTAAATTCTGCTGTTTCTCGAGTGTTTGCTTGAGGCTGGCTCCAGAGGTACCAGAAGTCACATACACACCAAGCCAAAAAAAGCCGTATTCATAGCAGAAATTAACCTGTTTACAGCCTGGTTCAAAAAACGTCTCCTGTCTGAGACGCTAATTTTACTACCGGCACCCACTGTACGGGGGGTGAATTTTTTTTCTAACTTGGCCGTTCAGAGGATATTAAGATCGCGAGCTCCTCCAATAAGAGGCACAGCTGAGGGTCATGTGACAGCCGGAGCCCTATGGCTGTGCGCGAAGCCCTTACCACTACCAATATGGCCGCTATAGCTGATGTGCTTCATTTTCCATTTCAGAAACAGACGGGTGACCTTGGTGAGACTACGTCCATGTTTTATACAGTCTATGGCTCTGACATACTCTGTCACCTGTGGGACCTTATATAGACAGGTGTGTGCCTTTCCAAATCATGTCCAATAAACTGAATTTACCACAGGTGGACTCTAACTAATCTGTGGGAACATCCTAAGGATGATTAGAGAAAATAGGATGCACCTGAGCTCAATTTTGAGGAGAAAAAAAAGAATTCATTCCATTTTTGGTTGATGCTGTAACATAACAAAAATTGGAAAAAGTGAACTGCTGTGAATACTCTCCAGGTGCACTAACACAGGAAAGCCTTTCGATGCTTTTTTTCTAAGAATATTCATGATTGATAAAACTCTGTCGATGGAGTTAGGTAAATTACCATCATGGTGTAAGGGCAGATCCATGAAAAATCTTAAATCCATCCCTCACATCTCCATGAGTTTTTCAGTGTGACAGTTTGCTTGTCTTCTGATAAATATAAAACTAACCAACGGACAAACAGAACCAGGATGTCTAAATTTAGATTTCAGTTTTAGAAAACATCCTTACTCTCTTATCCACTGTTTTAATGGGAGAAGCAGAAGCAGGAAATGTTGGTTTTAAACATCAGGAACTAAATGAAACTGGTGTAGCTGAAAGTAATCAGAAGACAGTCAAATAATGCTGATGCTTGTAGTAATGGTCACAATGTCATAACTATTGTTGATTCCAACAAAATGTTGTTCTGACAAGTCAGTGTCACCATAAATGCTGTTCTCCTTGAGCCTCAAACAGGCAGAGTCTGTAATCATCCCTTCCATTAGTGATTTGCTTTGAGCGAACACAATGTTTATGACCAGCTAGGGCAGCTAGGACACATGCACGTTATAAACTTTGTGTGTGTGTGTGTGTGTGTGTGTGTGTGTGTGTGTGTGTGTGTGTGTGTGTGTGTGTGTGTGTGTGTGTGTGTGTGTGTGTGTGTGTGTGTGTGTGTCCTCTTGCTGTAGTAAAGAAGACATTTACAGGACACTGTGACCCCAGACAAGCATATCCACCAATCACAGCAGAGCGCAGCAGATTACTGCAAACAAGCCACCAAGACTGGTTTGACAAATAGGAGGGGAGGGAGGATGCTGAGTGCAAAGAGAGGGAGGAAGGGAGGTAGAGAAAGAGAAGGAGGGAGGGAGGGAAAGAGAAAGTGAGCGTAAAGGCTGGTGACAGGCTCTGAAGGTGAGAGAGAAGAGAAATTAACAGGCAGTGACAGAAACTGAAAGAGGGGATGGGCTGATAACAGGGAAAGTGATAAAGGGCAAAAGGACAGAGAGGAACTGACGGGTGGTCCTGACCTTTACAGGACAGATGCTGATGGCGTGTAGGTTGGAGTTCAAACAAGGTGGATTTCAACTAAGTAACCTCAGGTCTAGAAATATGAAGCATCAAAAACAGTTTCTTGAGAGTCTGCTTGAGGCTGGCTGCAGAAACACCAGAAACATCATACACCCCAGTGAAAAAAAAACAGATTTTAAAACAAAAATGAAGATGTTTACAGCCTGGTTCAAAAAACACAGAGCATTGACATTAAATATCTTCCTGACTTGTTATTTTCAAAGTTAATAAACCTCTGAGTGGTGTATGGGCATGGTTGACTTGACGGATGTGGTCATCCTGCAGCTGTCTGCAAAGAGACTCAAGCCCTGCCTCTTAACTAGGGCTGGACAATGAATTGGATTTTTATCGTGATTTCAATTTTGCCATCTGACAATCATAAAAACGATATAATCAAAGAAAAACAATTAATATGCCACACAGTGTAGATGTATGCAAGTTCCTGTGCTTCATGTGCAGCCACAGCGAGTGTGTGTGACTTATGTGTATCAATAATACTGTATGTGCCACTTGCTGGTTCTTTAAAGTTGTGTTTAAATCAGTACTGAGTTTTTGAATAAATGAATAATTGTGTATATTAATTGTGATTTCAATATCACTTAAAATAATCAGGATTCTTATTTTTACCATAATCGTTCAGCCCTACTCTTAACCTCAACCCAAACGAAGCTAACTTCAGTTCAGCATTTCCAATGAGGCCCCAGTCAATGCTTCAAACTTCTGAATTAGACACTAATTGATAACGCCTAATTTGGTTGAATCACATCACTCCTGTTCTTTACCAGCTGCACTGGCTACCAATCAAATACTGCATTATCTATAAGATTCTCCTACTCCTCGCACCTCCATACCTTTCTGATCTCCCTCACACCTATACACCCTCTAGGACTCTCTGGTCTTCTTCCTCCATGCTCCTTGCTTCACCTTCTGCTCACCTTATCTTCATCTTCAGCCATACTGCCTTCCTGTCTCTGGGTCTTTCTGCCTCAAACCATCCGGGACATTACCTGTCTCTCCTCTTTCAAATCCCAGCTTAAAACTCATTTGTTTCATCAAGCTTTTGCTGGATAACCTCACCATCCTCACTTCTGTTGTTTGTTGTTTTTATGTAATTGACTGTTCTTGTTTTTATAATTTGTTATGTAAGGTGACCTTTAGTGTCATGAAAGACACCCACAACTAAAATGTATTATTATTGTTGTTATTATTATTATTATTGTCATCATTGTGTGGCTGAAAACTTAGAAAAGCGTTCAGTGGTGTCCTTCTGTATCTCTAAGGCTTCTGAGCTGTTGCTCTTTGAGGCACGGTGAGTGAGAACCTCATAATAATTCAAAGAACGTCAAAGAAAAGTCAGAACATGACTGAAGCTTAACTTCACAACTTTGCTGACATCAGATTCAGATGAATCAGCTCGACTTAAAAGAAAAGTTGACACAGCCCTCGAGCTTGATCACACTTATCTTCACGGACAGGTTGTAGATGGGAGAGATACACTGGACTTTAAAGATATGAAAAAAAAATAATTTGGACAATAGAGCAGGAATGTAACATAACTCATTCTTCATAAATTCTGTTGATTAAACTTTTCTGTTTCTTTTTTGGACGTGTAGCTCTCACAGTAATTTCATGGTGAGTCTCTGTCATTTGATGCATCCTCTGAGCAGCACTCTTACCTGTCGGCCTCCTCTCTGTTGCCCTGTTTTTCAGAGAGCTCCTGATCAAGAGAAGAGGAGGTGCTTCCTTCTCTGCTGACCCCACTGTTGCGTCCTGGGCTGTTATCAGCTGACGCCCTTCCTCCACCTGCAGGCCGGGGATTAGTAGCATCAGTGTGCTGCTTCAGAGTCTGCAGCTTAGCCAGGGGGATGATGTCGCAGCCCTGCGGCCGGTGCCACACGGTGCGCTGGGTGGAGGCATTGTAGTAATAGAAGCGTGAGGTGTTGGGGTCAAACAGTTCCCACCACTGGTTGTCACCGGTCCGCTTGATGCATACACCCTGCGGAGGGTCCCACACACACTCGCCGGTCAGCAGGTTGGCGTACATCCGCTCCCGCGTGCGCGGCTCAATGATCTCCACCCACTCCAACCTGCAGTGAGACAGAGAGAGTGTGTGTTCAGAATGAGACTTTTGGTAAATTGACTGTGAAATGAAGTGACTGTAAGCTCTGGCTGCTGGAGGTCAGCCTCTGCCTGCACCAACAGCTCACTGCACTCTGAAAGTGACCACTCAGAGCAAACAAGCAGGAGCACTGGGCGGAGAAGCAGGAGCACTTTGAATCAAGTTTTCAGGAAAAAAAAAATGCAAAAAATGCAAAAAAAAAAAAACTTATAACAAAAAAAAAACATTAAATTTAACTCAATCATGTCTGATGATGAGTTTTCTTTTTATTGTATGATGGTATACGATCAGCTGCATGTGTGCTGCCTCCTGTATGCACTGTGTGACTGAAATTATTTTAACTATCATTATTAAGTCTCTCATGATAAATCTTGATCCCTCTTACAAAACTTCTGTCTCTCTTTCTCTCTCTCTCACACACACACACAAGCTGCCTAGCAGAGCCACAGTCTGTTCATCTGGTTCATAAGCGGCTTTACTGTAACACCAGTTTGGGCTCAAATGTCTTGCTTAAGGACTCCTCAGCAGCGGTTATAAGAGATGAGCAATCACTCTTTCACTTATCACTGCAAGATTTATCCCATCAAGCAACTAAAGACTTTTCAGAAAGATGTTCACAGTCCGGACAATTATCATATCTATGACTCAGCACTTTCGCTCTGCTCTGTAAATTCTCATTTCAAACTGCTCTGAATTGCAGACTTATTAACCACTCATAATGATGACATACAGCTTATGAATAATGTAACATATTGAATTTATGGAGCCCAGTTCATCCCATATATCTCAATCTTTGGACAAAGTATAAACTGCATTAAAATTCCAAAAATATTTACTTGCATAATCCCACTGTGATGACATCCACAGTTTATGAATAATGAGTCAGAGGAAGGAGTGGAAGAATTACTTTCTTAATCCCCTTGGAGGAAATTGATTTTTTTTTTCTCCACTGTACAGTTGACACCAACACAGCAGAGAAGCCCACAGAGGACCACAGACATGCAATGTGGGGAGAGACGTTAGTGCTTTCATGTAGAAATGCATGAACTTATAGTCGTACCACAGCCCGGCCTGAATGAGTGTTGATTAAAGTGTCAGCCTCTTCCCTGCAGGCCGAGGAGGATAACGTCAATCAGAAGAGGGTGTATCATGTGGAGTTTGATGGAAACTGGAGCGCTCTGTAGATGGGAGTCAGCACTTATTGGATTGTACTGTCAGGCACTGTGACAGTGACAGTTTGAAAATATTACATTTCTATACTCTATTGTTTTACTTCTTACTGTATGGCACAGTATTGGAAGCCGTCAAGCAGCAGTTTACACCTCCTGAAGATGCCATATGATGAGCACTCTAATTTATAAAACATCCTTGTTGTCTTTCAAGCAAAGTTTTGAGCTCACTTGCAAAACACAAAAAATTAGCTTCAATGGAGGATATTTTTCACCCGAGGTTTTGCCTCTTGATGCTAAGATAATGAGCCTATGCCCTGATTGTCTGTCTGATTTGTGTGGAGGAGCCCTTAAAGAGGGGGTATTGAGTTAATTTTAAAGGTTTATCCTGTCCCTCTGGTGCCCACAGCACCTTTACATGATTCACAGTCTAGAAAAAAAATCCCTATTCTTCTCAAACCCCTTCCCCACTTATTGGCCGGCCCTCTGGAGGCCTGCTGGTGTCAGAGCATAGACTTAAAAAAAAATGGACTCAGCTCAAAGTGAGGTCTCCACAAAAACTGCTCCCCCTGGTGGCTAGCTGCAGTATAGGTCAAAAAATCCGGCTTTCCAGCCATTCCAGGTGGGCTGTGGTCAAACTTTGAAAAATTAATACTCCTTGTAGAAATGTTTCTCATGTCCGATTGTTGTGGTGATTTGAAGATATCATATGGCTGCCTTGTATCCAAGTCCTCTTTTTTCTGACAATGTTCGTTTTCATTAGTTATACAAGGTTAAAAACGAGTGTTTAATGATGATTGACAGCTGCCGTTCTTGTGTATTTTTTCCAGGGATTATAAAATAAGTCAGGAGTTAGAGTCAATAAGTGATTAGACTCTCAAAAGAAAAAAATAATAGTTATTTTTGTCACCCAGCTCCACTCAGATTCTCCCAGAATCCCTCATCGTCTGTACTGTGCAGAATCTGGCTGCAATTTCTGCCAATGGCTGGGCCTGTGACAGGGGTATTTTGGCTTCAAAACTGTACAATGATTAATGGTAGAGCCACACTGTCTACTCTATATACAGTCTATGGGGAAGAGCTATAAGCAGACCTTGGTGTTTGAGGTCTGACACTCCACGGTGACAGAAACCAGCCAACAGACCCATATGTTATGACCTCTATGTGAAGACTTAATCTTAGGGCTAAATGTTTTCCTACAGTTTACAGACAAACTCAGGGATTTCTACAATATATTACAGAGTAGTGGTTTAAGAACATGCAGGCATTGTTACTTTACGTCTATGTTTTACACATGGGAAAGAACAATACCCCTCTTTAAGTTGTATCTGCCTGTTATTTCATTTTGTGAATATAGCTGTGTTGGTTCCAGAGTGGCGAGGTGCTGCTGATGGCAGACTTGTTTATGTCGGTCATATCTTGCTTAAGCTTTGTTCATGCTTGACACGTCCGCGAGGTCTTCGTGAGGCTTTGTGTGGATGAATGATGTTCCCCCTGACGTGGTCTTTTTCAAGTGGAAAATTTCCGCATTGTGCATCTCAAAAAATTTCTAATGCATTCATTGAGACACTCGGATGAACTGGAGCTCCTCGTGTCTGAAGCACAAAAAAAACAGCATTTATGTGATCATCACACAGAGATCACCATGATAACTATATGATAATCAATAGGGGTGGAAGAAAAAATCTTAAATTACAACAATGGGATTTTTTGTTTGACAATATCAACACCGTGTTTCTTTGTCAATTTTTTTTTTTTCAAATTCAAATTCTGTCAGTCTTTGTTTATAAACTGGATTGGAAAAAAGTTACCACTTTTCTCCAGCAGAGGGTGAAATGTTTCTCTCTGACTTATGTGATGTGCATTTTGATAGAAAAGCATATCGTCCCAGCCCTAATAAACAAATCCTGGCTTGAAGTTGCGGCCAAACTGGCTAGAGAAGAGGAGTTGGCTAAAAAAAGAAATGTAACCAGTGTTAACAACTTTTACTTCTCTAGTCCAGTGCTGTGGAAGACATGCATTTGTGATGCACCGCCCTCTACAGTTTGGGAACAGACGCTTCACAGAATAGTAGAAAGTATCATAGCCACACGCGTTCTCATCATTCTGATTCTGTGCATCTCGTTTCCTTTCGTCAGGTTGGTGCAGAAAGCCTCACACAGCCTTCATATCACCCCAGTGTGCAGTGCTGCAGCTTCTGATACAGTAGCACGTCTGTTGCATGTTCAAGTTTGAGTCTTATTCCTGTTTTCTCACCCTTTTGTGTGCAAGTCAATATGCAGCACTGTAGCTGCTAAACTTTAGTTTGTTGTTAAAAATAAAATGGAACCGCTGCCTTCTTGGTACTTTGCCACCTGGTACAGGTGTTAGACTGACTGTTTACCTGTCATCCTCTCAGGTCAGTGTTTAAATTTAACAATGAAAAGTAGTCCCACAGAACAAACATGTTTTGCTTGGTGATACTGATGAACCACAGTCTGTTAATGAAATGCAACATTAAACATTTGTAAAGGGATAACAAAGGTATTATGAATAACAAAATAAATTGCTCTCACGTCGGTCGTGCACACACAAACACATTCTCATATGTCTTTGGCTGTGTTGCAGCTGCTTGTATTTCAGAAGGAGTAAAGGAGGCTTTAATATGACTCACACACACCCACGCAGCACAACATAGACACATTTCTTTGCCAAAACACACACATACACACACTAAAACACACGCAGCTAATAAATTTACATTTTAACAACACTTTGAATCCTCTCAGCCTTCGTGCAGCAGCGTGCTCAAAGCTTTCAAACCACTTGGTGTTGGTGAGGTCAATCAATACCTGTTGAGCTGGCAGAGTGGGTGGATACCTGTGTGTCAGTTCAGCTGAGTTAAATAGAGGAGGATGAAGCAACAGTGGAGGAAGAGGTGATTCTGAAAAAAGACTCTGGTGCCAGTTTGGCAGGATTTAGGAAATTCTCCCACAGGCAGCACAAACTTAGGTAATAAACAGGTTTTATCCTCACTAAATCCCAAAGCAGCTAATACTGGGTATTGAGTGTTAAGCCTAATAAATGTTTTACCACGTGCCAGAAGCTCTATTGTTGTCCAAAAACAGATCAAGCACTTGTACTGACAACTAGGGGAAGTGTTCCTTTGTAACAATAAACACACAATGAAGCTTATTTTGATCAGATCCCAAATACACCATCCTGCTGCCAGAATTACTTACAACAGTACCATATGTTGACCAATCCACCAAAGTTATTTGTTACAAAAAAGTACAGTAGAAAGTTATTTTAGGAAGTTAAAAGTTTAGAAACATTATCATTAAAATCTGTTATAGAAGATCAAGGTGCTATAGTTTTGGCTGTATTGAATTTATTATTCTGCTTTCTGTGGCAGCTGGGTTTGTTTTCAGATGCCTGTTTAGTTTGTGTTGTAGATGTGTATCTCTGAGTGAGAGCTGTTGTCTGTGTGTGGATCTTTGCTGTCTGTCTGCAGGTAGATAATGGTGGATGTGCCAGTTGGCAGGGTGGGTTCATCAGATTGGTCAGCTTTTCAGCATCCTCCAGTTCAGGAAGACCGGACAGCTGCACAGTCATCGCCCATACCGTTAGGTATTATTCTTTTTTTTATAAAAATAAAAACGACAAAAAAAACCCACTTTACTCAAATAAGACTATCCTTTTTACAATACTTTAACATAAATCCACACAGAGAGACCCTTACGTATTATTCTGCTTGGTTTTGTTATCACTGTTTGCTATGACTGCCTTTTGCAGCAGCTCTCTCTTCTTTGTCCGTTTCTTGTTATTTTTTCGTCTCTATTTCGTAATCTTTGTATTTGGAGTGGATCATTACTTTGTATGGCTCATTTGTTGGTCATGGACACCAAACTTTTTGTGGCTTATTTTTACTACTTTTTCTCCTGTGTTTGTCTGGAGATCCTAAATGTAACCATGGCTGCATTGTTTACATGTGAACTCAGCTGTTAGCAGCCTGTAGCATGTCATTGCTAACTGGTGTAAGGCCTTATGTTTTCCCACAAGGTGAGGAGAAGGAGGTGAGGACGACGTGCTGGTTCTCAGGTGTGAGCTAAGAAGTGACAACATGGACCTGTCCTTCCATCCATCGTTATTGGGAACTTAAGATCTATCTCCAATAAGATGGACAAGCTAGCTGTGCTAACCCAGCAACAGAGGGAATACCAGAGGGCAGACTAGCATCATGCTATTCACAGACATGGCTAATAAAGCTAACATCAGACACCAACGCCACATTGGAAGAGCTTCACCTGCTGTGAGCAGACAGGATACAGGAGACAGAGATGGAGCATGACTGAAGAAGCTCAGTCCTGGACCCTGTGGAGGTGGAGGCTGGCTGAACTGGAGAATGATGGACAAGCTGTCATCATCTATTTTCTTATAGACCTTTTGCACTTTCTATACACTTTTTTACTTTTGTTTTCTTGATTGCTGCTGTGACTTCAATTTCATTGTACTTGTTACAATGACAATAAAGTTCTATTCTATTCTATTTGCAGATAAGTCATTTCTGATTTTTCAGTTTAGCAACACTTGTGGGTTGGGGAGCAGGGATTGGAAAATAAAATGTTTATTTTATGTTGCTAATCTACCTCCCTGGCTGGGTGTGTAGCACGGCTTTTTCACAGTGGATCAACAGGCTAAAGTCATAAACAGGCCAGTATGTTCAATAAAGATTTAGGCTGTAGGCTTTGGTCATTTAAGAATGTAATTAGTTGGATAACATTAAGTCTGGCAAGCTGGAAGCTGTAATGTTCTCATGCCATCACGTGTTAAAGAATACATTCAGATTTTTAGCTCACAGTTTGAGAAGATCAAAAACTGTGGAAACAATTTCAAATGTTTTCATATTAAATAAGAAGTTACCTTTAAAACAAAAAGCTACAGAAATTTCTGATTATCTTTTGAAATAAATAACATTATTGGTAACAACTAGGCATTTGATATGGATAAGTGCTGATGTTTTATTCTCTGTAAGATGACTTTTATACTTTAATGAGATCAACAGATACATTTGAGACAATCTTGATTCATTCTAGTCAAGAAGAAGAAGTTCCCTGAGGGGATTTGAAAGTCATCTGTACCAGACAGTCAATTAAAGGAGGCTCATATGGTGCTTAATGTGACCCTTACATAAGATGTGTTCATGTTTGTCCTTAAAAGAAACTATCTGCAGTTAGATTTAACTTACACCTCTGTAAAACTCTTTTTCAATCTAATAAACTTCACATTCAATTATGTTATCAGACTTTATGTCCTGGGTTATTCAAACAGCACTGAAGAAAATGTTCTGGTACACACATGCTAGATGAAGCTGTTCAATAAAGATGTTTAAATATAACAATCAGCTGCTTAAAATGGTAATTGTTACTCTGTCTGTGGGTTATTTACTGCTTTGGGCTCACTAAAGAAATGCTCGTTTTAATTATTTCCTTCAGCAGGTGACAAACGCAGACATTTCTCTGCTGTAAAGACGAGACCTTCAGGTCACTGCTTCTCCATTAGAGCCCTATCCCTCGTTTTCACAGAATATTGTTTGTAACCCTGCTTGAGAATATAATTTATTTAATAATTCCCCCAGAGCACATTTCTGGCAGAAAATATTCTCTTCTTGACATTCACGCTGTTGGGAACTGCTACACCCTGCGGAGCCTTGCAGAGAGTGGAACATTAGGCTGAACGCATCACCAGAACACCGCTCCCCGCCCTGCAGGACTCTCACAACTACACAAGGACAGTGAGGCTGCCTGAGAGCCCACAAAATAATGAGGCACGTCACACCCAGAGAGTGGACAGGACTGCAGGCCAAGCACACACCTTCACACTCACATGGCAAAGATCTGTGTGAAGTTTGGGCAAACACTAACTGAGCCAGGCTTCAATTTTTGGATACATAAAAATAACGGAGTGCTTTGCTGCTTCATCGTTCCTGCTGAAGATTAGCAAGCAAGTGGTTCACACAGGTCCATGCGAGATGACACCCACCCTGTCTGGTTGCAAAGGAATCACAGCTGCTAAACTGCTTATGTCACAGAGGTGTGGAGATCTGAATGTGATGATCCACTTACACCTGAACGGTACTGACAGCATAGCTTAACAGCTTCATCCTCTCCTCTTCCTCTGGATGAGGAGATCCAGCATCGATCACTGTCCTGACAGCTCAGGGACTTGAGTGCAGCCACTGCCAAATAAGTCCTTTCTAATACTACCCATGGTGCACCTGCTTCCATCTTTGAATAACATCTTAGTCTCTCTGAAACTCTTAAAGTGGACGGGACTCTGGGTAAATGTTGATAAAAATAGATTGTGGTGGTATGCAAACTATTTTAATCCACTCAGATTATCATCCACAAGAGTTTCAGCAGACATTGGTTGTATGGAGGGGAAAAAATATGTTGGGAGCAAATGAGGCAGAAACACCCATCAAATAGAGTCACATCAGTTACCATGAAATGACATTTTAACTTAACTTGATGATCAAAACAGATCTGCATGTAAGAACGGCTAAGGATTTGTTTCTAATCCCTGTATATGGGACTGTTAAATTAACAGTTAAGAGGCTGTTTGATTGGTGAATAAGCTACAATGCAAAATACCGAAATCTTATCAAGTGTTTTGTCTTATTTTCAGAAGAAAATGTCTATTTACACTTAATGTGAGCCACATTTAGGGATACCGATGCCTAGTACCTGGTAATAGGTACCGGTACTCCACAGTACCAATTTTCAGTACTTTTTTGTGTTAACGTGGTGAAAAAAACAACAATTTGTCTAATAATAGGATATAAATATTTTTACCATTTAAAATATATGTTCTTTAATATACGACTTTGCAATGCTGTGTTCATTCCCTGCATGGAAAATCACCTACTCTTCCAGTCCCTCACAGTCACAAGGATGCACTTAGATACCTAAACATGGTACCTTTTGGTTTACGTGAATCGGTACCCGGTACTTGTGACAGAATCTAGTCGGTACCTATAAAAGTACCTAATTCAGTACCCATCCCTATCCATGTTCACCTGACCAGTCCTGAAAAATGTGTTGTTTCAAGTTATTTAAAGAAAAAAAAAGAGAGGTCTGAATCGCTTTTAACAAGTTAAAAAAATCTGCCAATGGAACAAGAAAACAGTTACTTGTATCAGAACATTATTCTAGTTTTGAGCAAATTTTCAAGCAAATTTTTCTTGTTCCACTGGCAGATTTTATTTGAATGTGGCTCATATCGAGTATAAAAAGACAATTTTGACTTAAAATAAGACAAGAACACTTGATGAGATTTCAGTTATTTGCAGTGTGATATGTTCCAGGAAGTTAACTTTAAACCTTCATCATTTAATCATTTTTATATGATAGTAAAATTATGAAAATTACATTAATAATAGATTTACAGCTTAAACATTTGACATTTTTGTCTGTAAAGCTATTTGATCAGCCTCACTTGCTAGCTACTGTGTGCCTGTGTGTAAGAGGGAGAAAGAAGAGAGAAAGAAATGGTACATCAGCTGTCAGAAGAAGTGTTTGTCAAATGGAGCAGAACAAGCCAGTTAAATAGAGAGATCCAGAGCGGGGATGGTAGGATTAATTGGCCATAATTGGTTGATGTGTTGGTGTTCCAAATGACCCAGTTTAGCCGGCGACCCTCCTCTGTGTTCATGCAGAAACCGGCTCTGTTAGCATGCAGTCTGACATCTACTCATTGGATTAACACGCTTGCCTCATGTGGAGGAATCTCAAACCCGTGATTTAAATTACAGCAGAAATATTTTTGTACAGATGTGTAAAAAGTGATTGTGAGGTGCATTTCGATTGTCAGCAAGTGTAAAATAAAGGTTTCCTTTATAAAACCCTCTGGACATCCATGACCACATCAACTATATTTTTCAAGGCCAAGTGCAAATATTACTTAAAACTGTTAAAGAAATGATTAGCACAACTTTAAAATGTTGTTATCTGACATACCAGGGATTGGGTTTGATCTTCCAAAGCAATATCTGGAAATCTATAACAGAATCCGAGATATTCTGTGTCCTTAAAGCTATGGTCTACGATTTGGAAGCTTTGTACATCTTAATAACACATTTTATAGGGCTGTTTTGGTCCTATTGTCCAATCTACACAATATAAAGACCAAAAAGAATATAAAAAATTCATTGAGTATATCCGTTGCAATGCTGCATACTAGTTGACCAACCCGAACCGTGCATGGCATGTGCGTTTGGATTGGTCCGTGAGTCCATCCAATCCCCTGTCTCCCTCGCTTCGCAACATCATGCCCATGGTCCCACCTCGTCCTTCCCCACTACCCCTCTCACGTCAGCTAGGTGCTCAGCTACCGAAGTGTCATGGAGCCAGAGAAGACCAAAACCAGGAAGCTGTTACTGTTACCCTCCACAGGGAAGGGAAGAAAATGAAAAAGTTTCAAGGAAAGGGCTGAAGCAAGGAAGAATTATGAGCGATACAGGTGCCAACAGAGACTGAATATTGGAGAAATGGTGGAAAAGCTGCAGAGAGATTTGGGACTGAAGACTGAAGCAGAGACAGCTGAGTTTCTGTTGAACAGGCAATGACTTTTACCACAGTGGGAGATGTCAGCTGAATAACTCTGGTTAGTCTGTGCCTGTACTGGCTAATGACTGAACACTGCTGGTCAGAATGGACTCTGTCAATAGATTTTAGCATAAGTTAGCCACACATCTTTAGCATTGTATACTGAGCTGGTGAAGACACGCTAAGAAAGGTAAAGCCTCGCCCTCACAGTCAGCTCTGCTCTGATCAGCTGGCAGTGGCAAAGCCAGACCTGCTTTGCCGGCTAATTCATGGTTTTGATCGCGCTGGTCCAGTTGAAAAAGCTACCCCTGTGTGTTACTAGGAGGATGATTGTCTTGTTTGTTACATTTTCTGCCGGCCGGCTTCTTGCTCTGTTGGAGGGGGCGTGTTGTTAGGAGGCAAAGAAGGGCGATATGAGCTGGGGGGCGGGATCCTGGAACACGGAGGGGAGGGGTGAGTGAGGCTGCTTTTTTCAAATGTGTCTCATCAGCCAAACTGGGTTTCAGATTGTAGACCATAGCTTTAAGTATTTCATCCAAGAAACTAAAATCCAGGGTTGTATCTATCTTTCAGAGAAAACAATATCTTAACACACTTTGTAACAGTCATGGGTCATATATACTAAAGGGTAATTACAGGAATAATTTAAGATCTACCATTGTACAGGGATTTCCTGTCTTGCTAAGAGAAACATGCTAGCTCTTCACCTTTCATTTATAAACCATGCTTAGTCCACCGGGTACAAAATCATCAGACAGAGTTTCAAAGTTATTTGTGGTCTTGAAGATAATAAACTGTGAGGGCACTGCTTACACAAGTTGTGGATTTTCAAACTTGTTTGCCACAATGTAAGCCTTCAGTTCAAAACCAGCCAGAAGTCCAGGATGAAATACAGTGAAACCCCTGACACACAGCTCTTTCAGTTGCCTTTCAGTCAGAAAGTGCTTTACAAAGCACTACTTTGGATACTCATCAACATACAAACAACACAATGCACAAAGGAGACACATACGCTGCAATACTGAAGCTCTTATTGAGCTGAAAACGTACAGCTCCGGTCTCACACACAGCCTGTCTCTTCCTCTCTCAGCCTGTGATCTGACGTGATCTCTGAGCCTCCTGCTGATAGGACATCTGTAATGTGGTGTTCAGTACTGGCCTGTGGTTCCTCCTGCATGAACACAAGCATGCTAACATGCTCTGTTTGAGTAACGCTTTGACTCAGCGCTCAGAGCAGTGTACACACACACACACGAACAGACACACACACCCTCAATGACCCCTGTGACAATCAAATCCTTAGCTAATACAGCTCGCTGGTTCAGAGCAGTGAGATCGATCCCTGGAGGGTCGTTTTAAGAGAAGCCACAACACAGACTGCTTTTAAACCAGATCAATCTGTGGCACTTAATCTAACCCATCTGAAGGGAGCACTGTCAGTAACCGGTTAATCATACAGTGAAATATGGGTTAGTTGAGGGAAGATACAGACTTCACACAGAAAAAAAGAGCTCTCTCCATTAAACCTGAAAAAAGGAAAGGTTAGATAAAACTTAAATTCCTCCTCTTTCTTCTTTTTTTTCCACAGATATAGAGAAATCTCACTGAGGGATGAGAATAATTTGGAAACCTGAGGGACATTGGTTGCCATATAGAAACATAAAACACTTAAACAGTGAATGGAAGCTGTGACCCTGGATGTGCTGATTGCTCCTCTCTTCTCCTCTTAAAAAAGGTCAGTTTGCACAGTTTGCAGTTTTTCTGCCAGGGCATTTCTCTCACTTAAATCACTGCAACACTGTTGCTGGGAGACCACCAAGCAGTCTGACAACACTTTTATAAGGTATGAATAGGATGAGGGTCTTGGACAAGGACAGCAGGATGGATGTTAGGAAGGGGGAGAGGGGGCAGACCAAAAGGTAAGGCTAATTTAGCTTCTATTCAAAACACAGAGAAATACTTTTTAACAACAATTAAATAACCAAATCAAATTATAAACAAGATCCAAGATCATTTTACCTAATGTTGATGGACTAAGGAGTACATTTTAGACCGGGAGCTCTGTCTGATGGCTCCCAGTCAGCTTGACTATTTGACAGTAGGTGTTTCAGTGAGGAGTGGGTGAGAAACTCTAAGAACGATCAACTGTTTTTACCCATGATTCTTGGTCTAACAGCTGAAATATACCTGATGTGTCTCCAGTCTGTCTGTAGATTTCCATTCAAGTCAACCTGTCAACTTACACTAGATCCGCTCCTTTGTGGTCCAGCTGTGAGGCTGGTTCAGCAGCTTGCAGATAAAACACAGCCATCCTATTTTTGCCTGACACTGAGCTGTGACATATAAATTCAGCATGGGGAAGATTGAGCAGGACAGGAAGTTGTGCACTGAAACTACCTAAAAACACCTAGTGACTTTAAAAATAAAATAAGCTGTGTAAAAAAAAACAGTTCGTATTTAGCTTGACCATGGCGATAAACTGACATAATGAGTGGAGCCAGACCAGGAGTCCACGGGTTTGAGGTTTTATAGCCCGACATGAACGGAGAGAGACTTATCAGTGGAGTGGGGAGCATGGGAACTTCTCCATCTCGTGACTCCAGCTGTCCGTCAGTCATGCAGCTTTCTGGACAGAGCATGCAGCCGGAGTGAATTGACAAACACAGTCAACACGCAACAGGGTGGAGCTGGACTGCAGACATATTTGGTATATTTGAGGCGTAAGTTTATTTGTAGAGGGCACTAAACTCCTGAACTGTCTCTAACTACAAGCAAAACAGTCAGAGTGTGACTGTGTTTCAGTTTGCCAGGATGATGAAAAATGTAACAATGTCTGCAGACACTGCAGGCGGTCTCATCAGCGTGGCTACTTTGAGCATTGTTAGCACTTTCCCTTCAGTCCATTTTGCCATTTTTCAATCTTTGGCATTAATCAATGTATTTCTTTATGCCATTAACTTCAAAAACCCATTTTAAAAAAACTCCTGACTAAAATGGCAGGTGAATAGATTAGAATACTGTGGGAAAACAAATTTAGTTTTAGTTGTTGGTCTCTTCATCTGGTTCAGTTAGCGACATAATCATGAGAAAGACTGCTGAGTTGACAGTTTTCCCCAAGACTGCCATGGACACCACCCACAAGGAGGGAATGCCACAAACGTTTATTCCCAAAGAAAATTAAGAGGGGAGATAAAGTGATGTAGAAAAGATGCTCAACCAACAGGGGGAACCACAGCCTTCAGAGGATCGTCAAGCAAAACAAGCAAGAACGTGTGGGAACTTCACAAGGAGTGGACTATAGCTGGGGTCAGAGCATCAAGAGCCACCAAGCACAGGGAGTCAAGGACTGTCTCATTCCTCGTGTCAAGTCACTCTTGAACCAGAGACAATGTCAGAAGAGTCTTACCTGTGCTAAGGAGAACAAAGATGGACGATTGCTCAGTGGTTCAAAATCATCTTTTCAGATGAAAGTTACCTTACCGTTCCATGTAGGAATCACCAAAGAGACTCCAGACCCAGTAACCCAGCAAGGCTGCTCTTAAAGGGGACATATCATGCTTGTTTCTCCTTTTCACTATGTCAGACTAGGATGCCTGTAAAGCATTTCTGCCCTCAGTACAAGTCATTTAGTTCCTTCATTGCCCCGCAATAGCGTTCTCAGTAGCCTAAGTTTAGGCCATTCTGAAGATCTTGTTGAAACGCTCTGTTTCAAGAATGACCTCCAGTAACCTCACAACGTCACAGCCCTTTGTGCTCTGATTGGTCAGTTCTATCAGAGGGGCGGAGGGGGTAGAGCCAGGGGTCGGTTTTTTCAGCATGGCAGTATTTACAAAATCGCCACATTGAATGGAGCAGACTGAGCGAGTTTGCTGTTTGCCAAAACTTCACCGTAAGGCATTGATAGCACGAATAAAACAGCAGAGTGTAGGACACGTTCTTTTGTATTGGACCCCGAGTCAGACCCGGGCGGTTCTTCAGTTTAGGAGGAAGAAAATCCACCTCGACACAGATCATCTCAGGACGCTTCAGTGTGGTGAGTCAAACCGGTACTGTAACATGTATAGTTTATACCTATATACTCGGCTCTTGGTGGGTGTATCCCTCGGTAGCGGTTGTGTGACTAACTGACTTCACAGAGGAGGAGCTGCTTTATCAGATTACTCCAGTAAAAAGAGAGGATCCTCGTGTCGTCATGAAGGTCGAAATCTCGCGGCCAAATGTCAATGACCTATTTTCAGAGGCATCAAATCTCGTTCTAGGATATCAGAAAAAATACAATATCTCATTTTTTGAAAATTCAGGGGGTGAAAGGTCTTGTTTTCAAATTTATTATTTTATATGTAAGAATTAAACCACGGATCAGCATGGTATGTCCCCTTTAAAGTACAAAATTTCTTCATTGAAAATCCATTTTCATTGGTCTTAAGTAATATTCTTGTTTTATAAGATGGGTTATCTTTGACTGTAAGCTGTAATCATCACAATTAAAAGAATCAAATGGTTTAAACATGTCACTCTGTGTCTTCTAAATCTATAAAACATGGGTTTCACTTTTTGAACTGAACTACTGAACTAAACTAACTCAGACAATATTCTCATTTATTGGGATACATCTGTATCAGGTTGAAAAGTGAAGCGATGGATTTCTCACTGAATACTTTTTAACTGAATGCTAAACAGCAGAATGATACCGGTGTTATATATTAGTAATCTGCCAACCACCTTGCTAGCTATCAGAATTGGCTTTTGAAAAATCTGTATCTGTCTAAAGTGGGTTGTTTAAAGACTAAAGTGTTTGAGAGGTGAAAAGCAGAGTGAGGGGATCAATGCGTGCAGTAAAATTCTAATTTGGATATCTTCAGTTACACCTGTTTTCCCTTTATGCCATTGCTCCAGTATATAATAATAAAGTGCAGCTCCTTGAACCATACATTTAATCTCCTGCTCTCCAGTCTTATAATAAAACTCTCCTCTCTGTCTCCTGGGTTAAAAGAAGTCAGCAGGCTGCAGGATCTTTTCCGGCTCTTCCTCTTGACTTACCTCTTTGACATCAGACAGTCTGTCTCCACTGACTCATTTAAATTAAAGCAAACTTCAAACTGCCTCTCTGTCTTTCCTTTCTGTAAGTTACTTATTGTTCCACTACTTCAGGCCTTGTATTTGTCTTCATAAAATGTCCAGTGGGTCTGTCACAGTCTAAAAAAAAAATCAATCTAAGTAATGATACCAAAAAGCTCCACACAAACACCTTTTCTCAGCACTTTCTCCTCGCTCTCCCTAGTTTCTCCTTGCACTTTCTTTCACCCCGGCTTCCCAAAAAGTTCAACCTCTCCTGTTGTCTCACTTTGTGTTTCCCTGTCTTACCTTTCCAGTGTTTATTTCTTTCTTTTTTCCATCTTATACAACACTCCATGGCTTTGCTTCTTGTGACACTGAGCACTCATGGAGCCATTTAGGGTGTTGATGGGAAGGAGGAAGCTGTGAGGGTCAGGTCTTTTATTTTGAGAAATGTCTTGGGAGAAGAAAGTGCTGAATACACGGTTGATCAAAAAACCCCTTGGAGAACAAACTGTGATTTTCAGCCGTTTTTGGCTGGTGTATTAGTAAAGACAAATTCCAACAAACTGTCTTCTTCTTCCCCTCTATCCTTAAATCCTCTGCCTCTACTGTCACAGCTAGTGGCAGGTGAGCCTCAGACAGGCGTACACTCACACACTCACCCACACGATCTCACACACCTGTTCACTGCGGCTCAGCAGGGGTCTGCGCAAAGCAGCCTTTGATAGCAAGCATATAAAGCAGTTTAGCAGGATGCACCAGCTGTTAGCGTGATTAGATCTGCAGTGAGCACGCACACTTACAGTCTGACCTCAGGACACATCTTGCAGTACACCGTGATGCACACAAACAGACACGAAACATTTCACAAATCTTCAAGCCGACATGATCATTAACATGCTCCTTCGTGCTGTTTGATGCTGAGCTCTCTTTGGCATGTTGCAACTCAAACCTAGTTTTTGCAAAGGCATCCAAAATCTAATTTCAGCTCATGCTCAGCCTGTTTCAGCAAACCTGATGTAAATATTAATGATATAAAACTAATTTATATGCTGTGAAGTCGAGTAAGAAGACTTTTAGGACTCATGGGATTAAGTGCAGGAGGTGCATTGCAAAAACTGAAATCAAAGCAAGTGTTTGTCTTTCTTCTGATAGAGAAAAAAAATCCTATTAGGCTTTAAATTATTATCATTATTTAAAGTTTTAAAGAAAAAAGCAAAAAAACAACAACAACAAAAAATCTGCCAACAGGGTAAGAAACATGTATTGATTTAAAAAACTCTTGTTTCAGGAAACTTCATAACCAAATGTGTCTTATGCATCTTTTTTGTCTCTTAATTTCTTAAATTGTGATATTTTTCTGGACTTGACAGGTAAATGTGGCTCAAATAGAGTCTATAATAAAAAAGATTTTGCCAAAAACAAGACAATACAATTCACTCTAGCTAAGACTTGTACTAAAACCTCCAAAAAAATAAATTTATGTCATGGTAAGTAAATGAGTCACTGAACAGCTTTTCTTCAGAAATGCCAACACAATATACTGTAATCCCAGCATTAATGAGGTTTTGCTGTTTTGTGTACTGTAAAAGGAATTTGACAGTTTGTAGAATTTGGACCGTTAATTGGACAAAACAGGGCTAATGAAAAGCCGCTTTAACACTGCAGACATCACAAAAGAGCATGTCACAGCTTTTAGCACATGAATTCACAGCACTGGTCCTGCAATATGCTCTGGGTAGTGGAAAAATTGGATTATTGAACCGCTGCATGTATCGTTTCTGCTAATTTACAAGACCAGGATTATTAAATTATTTAACACACACTACACATTTTGCATAAATCACTTTCTTCAGTTCATTTCAACATAGGGACAGGATTTGCATAAAGGTTGTGAAGATTTTGAATCATATCTGGTAAATGACCTTTATCTCAAATGTGCTAACACTTTAAGTGTGGGTGTTGCTCTGGATTAAATGAGAGGCAAAGATGTGAAAAGATCAAGGAAAACGTTGATAAACTGTGGTCTTAAGTCTCTGTGAGATCCAGCCTCTGATCTTAAACCTTTGTGACAGACCTCAGCTCTGTTGGACATCAGATGAGCCTTTAAGCAGCACAATCTGAGCCGTCAGACAGTAGTAACACCTTTTTATTATTGACAATATCTAATTGATGTATTTCCCAGCCTACACACAAATACACCTTTTGTAGCAGCTAGTACCTGTGAACATCCTCCTCACCTTGTTGTAAGAGTTGTAGCACATCAGTATATAATATGGGTTAAGATGTCCTTACTCCATAAACATACAATAAATCCATTTCAGGAACCACCTCCATGAAGATTTCACAGGAGGTGAAAAATACAGCTACACTTTCTGAGGGGAAGATGTGCAGGGTTACGTGTGTTTTTTCACAGATAAACCCGACAAACGGAAACTCATGGGTGGATGGGGAGGCACATTTTTATAGGGACTAATGATATTCTTCAGCCTCATAAAAAGACTTCTGGTTTTGAATTTTCTACATAATCACCAGTTTTATATTCCATGTAAGTTTAAAAGAATTCAAGTTCAACGACAGCCTCGGCACATTTGGCCTTGGTGGGTATTTTGGAGGAGGAAGATTTTCTGTGTGGAGCAGACTTTGTAAAATATGCTTCTGCCCTAAATGAATGGTGGAGGTGGTGATAGCAAATGGTGAAGTTAAAGGAAAAAGACACAAAATTCACCCAGAATAACCTAACATCAGTCATGTACTGATTTGTCTTCAATCTGTGGAGGAGGTTGATCAAATAAATTTAAAGTGTAATAAGTGGATGAAACATTTTATGCTCTGCACATCTGCACATACTGGAGTGTCCATAAGAGAGCAATGTCCAACTTCAGCTACAAAGGCAGTGTGTGAATGTCTGTGTATGTTTTTGTACTACATATGGCTTTATGTCTGGGAGTTAGCCCAAACCACTTGGCTGGAGTGTGCTACACCTCAGAATAGTTGTTTTGGTTTTTCAGCTGTACATACGTAAAAAGGGGTCCAGCTTGAGCCGTCAAGCAAGCCAAGAAAATCATGCAGAAACCTCAGAGCCAGCTTGTGGATTTGTGTCTACTACAAAGCCTAAAGTATAAGTCTGAGCTGGGGCCATCTGGGAAGCTTTTCCTGATGCCCGGGGCAAAAGGATGCCTGAGCCGCTGTTTTACAAGTCATTAATGTTTAGGTGCTATTTGAACGTTTAATTACTCTAAGAGTTTAGAAGACAGATTTAAGAATGATAAATAACACGGCTACGATGAATCAAATAGAAGGTGAGTTTAGAGAAGCAATACTATGTGGAGTCAATAAGAAAACAAAGAGTTACATTAACATTTTGTTGCTAATGAACTAAATTCCTGTTAGTATGGGAGATTTACTCACCAAAAACTTACAAATTAATCAGATAAAATAAAATTAATAGAGCCAGATTGTATAGATTTTTAGTTTCATTTTGGTTTTTAAAGTTAGAAAATCCTCAAGTTTACAAAAAATGATTCTCAGTCTCATCCTCATATAAACAGAGTAGACGATGTTCGATTTAGTATCAGTGCCAGTTTTAGCCAATACTAAAGCCCAGGTAGCAGTATTGGTATCAGGACTCAAAAAGTGCTTTCCTCCTTAAGACCGAGGTCCTTTATTACCTCAACCAAGGAGGTCATGTTTTTGGGAGAGTTTGTCTGTAAATCTGTGAACAACTCAACTCAGAAAGTAACGAACAGATTTTGATGAAATTTTCAGGAAATGTTCAAAACAGGAAAAGGAAGATATGATTAAATTTTGGAGGTGATCTGGATCACCGTCTGGATCCAGGATTTCTTTTAAAGGATTCTTTTTATTTGTGTGAAAGGGCCGTTTTCACCATATGTGTATGTAACTCCACGATAAATGGTTGGATTGCTTTGCAAAACAATTCAAGACACGATCAGGGTAATTTCTGACGGGTGTAAAAGTACAATTCAGATCCTGGTAATATTCTGGATACTAAGATCCGAAATATGAAATATGTACTGGGTCATCATAATTTTCAACACTGTCAGGTAACAAATTATCATACAAACCTGCTACCAAATTGTAGCAGACAGTCTGCTGAAAGGGAGTATAACATTAAAGTAGGACTAAAGTGTTGGGGACAATCACAATATGCTTGGCGGAGGTCTGGGCTCTCTGAGTGCAGTTTAGTCTTTAGTCTTCTAGTTTAATCTTCATACACCAGATGCATCTATGATGTGGCTTCACTCCGTTGCGTGCCGACTCCTTGCTTTCTATCAACTCACAATGGCTGAGAGTACAGTCCAGCACAATGCAGGACTACCAGACAGTCCAAGTCAGGAGACCAAGAAGTTCCTTTGGTCCCCAAGCCAATGGTGAGCCTCTTCATGCACCCACTCAATTAAATTAATGCACCACAGCTACACCATTCCACAAACACAGGGCTGTTACATATCTTCCCTGACCTGCCGGAGCAGGGACACAGTCAGACTGCAATGGGCCAGATCTAGTATGAGTTGACACATTGACTTGAGCAGACACCTACATGATCCAGTGCTGTGACAGAGTGGAGCTGGACTGGAGACACATCTGGGGTATTTTGGCTGTTAAAAAGTCAAAACTAAAACAAATGCTGCCAAGAACTCTCATTTGATCCGTTTTGGATTATGGTGGAGGTTGACTAAGTTCTGCTGTTTTCCCAAGCAATGACTGTGACATGATCACAATACTCCCAGAGAAAGAAAACACGCTTATCTTACAGCACACAAACAGGCTCTTCTGTACAGCAGGAAGATTTAATACAACAACAACAACAACAGAGAAGCTATTTATTTTGTTCACTGTGCAGAAACTGGTAATTAAATTTGTGTTGTTGACACAGAAACCTGAAAGGGCCTCCTCTTTCCACACATAAAATCCACAGAGATTCATGGAAGTAATTGGATCAATAAACAGAATTGATAATGGTGTTAGTATCAATAAAATCTTATCAGTTCCCATCCCTGGCCCTGTATGTTGGTATGAAGATATTTCCTCTCTGTCTCTTTAAACAGCATGCTGCTCGTCGTGCTGCAGCTCATCTGACAACACTCAGCTCCCTGCTCCACACTCATAGCGACAACCTTCACCTCTGATTTGGATTCTAAACAAAGAGCAGGGCTGCTGCTGAGGAATAAATGAATAACCATTTATTATGCAGATGGAAAAGAATATCCAGCAGGGGAACACTCCTACCTTGTTTAGGGGAAGAAGATAGAAAACACTGAGCCCTCAAAGGAGGCACCACACACACACAAATGATCCTGTAACGCCCGTACAGGCGCGTGTATTACATTGTATGAGTTTTTCTTTCAGTGTGGAAGAGAGATAAGAACAAAGGAATGGAGAGGAGAGCTGTTTTTCACACACACACTGTCTTTCCTGGGAGACAGAGAATTTGTTATTTAGTCACTGAGCTCTTTCCATCTGAGAGAAGCAGTAGAGACGAGTCCACATGTGCTTTAAACTGAAAGCTTCCAGTCAAAGCTCCAGTCTCAGACTTTCCTGTTCCTGCATCTCTCTTTGATTATGTTAGTGATGACCCTGAGAGACAGGAGAGAGTACGATGGATCAGAAAGGCTCTGCCTTATGAACACCCACCTCCATATCTCGTATCACATATCACCTTCATATCTCCAGTAACAGTTTGGGTAACTTAATTTTTTGTCTATTTAAAATAATTGATAATCTGCCAGTGTTCAGTCAGTTTACCATCTTCATCTTGGCCATATTGAAAAGGCTTCACTCAAACTAGCTTTGCTCAGTTTGTGATGAGGTGGAAAGGGGGTCATTAAAGGTCCCATATTCTGCTCCTTTTCTGCAGTTTAATATGGATCATTGATGTCTTCATGAAATGGTAGTAACATGTTTTGGTCCAAAAAGCTGATAAATAGAGCACAGCAGCATTGTTTCCAGGCTCTCATAGCCCCTCTGTTCAGAACGCTCTGATTTAATGGGCGTGACCTTCATATGTAAATGAGCCACTGCTGATACCGCCCCGCTCTTCTGCGTCACTGAGAGCGGCGCCATGTAACCATGACTACCAAGCTCCGAGTGCACAATGTTTAGAAAATAGCAAAGCTCCTTTACCGTAACATTACAGGCTAAAACAACAGGCTAACCGCAGCTAAAGTTAGCATCCTGAAGCTAACACAGAGACAGGGGGGACACTGAGGAAAAGCTCTTACATCTGCTCCACAGCACACAGCATTTAAAATACTCACATATCCAGGGTCTGAGGTTTGTTGGCGGATGGTTGGTAATGCGCCTGGATTCAGGACCAGTCTATTTGCTAGCCCTCTGTTGTACTGTCCAAAGTTTGAAAAGCAGTCGGCCGTGAAGTGACGAGCACACACATGCACAGTTTTACTGAGTGTAGCTGGCACATTTCCCTCATAAATTAACTCTTGCCACTTAGTCTTGTCTTCTTTCAAGATGGGAAGCTTGTGCATGATGGAACTATGTAGCTGTTTACAGCCAAAAACAAAGCAGCGATGGTTCTTAAACTTTGGTAATAAAAAAGAACTCCAAACAGTTCGTTTTAGGTCAGGATTTTACATTCACAAGCACTACTAAGTACAGGTTTTGTCATTAACTATAACATTTTGTGGGCTGGGAGGAAAGCCAAAGACCCACAAATTTCCCTAAAAGACTTAATCAAGAGATTTTTGCATAATATGGGACCTTTAACCTCTCTGATAACACTACTGTGTTTCCACCTGTCAGTCCAGTCAGCCATGCCCTTACATGGGTAAAACTTTTAAAGTTAAAGAACTTAAAAAAGACAGGTTATGAACAGATTAACCCCGGGACAGTGTGCACTCATTGAAAAATGAGTTAACTCCAAGGGGCAACATCTGGTTGAGAAAAATAAAGCCTATGCGGAAGGGCTTAAAGTTCCTGTCCATCAAGTATCTGTTTGAGGCTGGCTGCAGAAAGACTGGAAACCACGTACACACCAAGCCAGTAAAAAAAATGATTTTTACAGCATTAAAAAGTATATAAAAAGCCTGGTTCAAACAATGACTTGGGTCTGAAACGCTAATTTCGCCATCAGCACACACTGAACGAGGAGTAAACTTTTTTTTTAACTTGGCAGTTTAGAAGTTATTAGAATTGTCTGATTGTCCAATTTGAGACACAGCTCAGCTTACGTAACTGACCTGTAGCTGTTAGGAAGGAAGCTCAAAGCCAGCGTCATATCCAATGTGGCTGGATCCGTGGATTGGCTTCATTTCACAGTATCAGGAGCAGATGGGTGATGTCGCAGAGACTACATCCATATTTCAAACAGTCTATAATTCAATCAATCAATCAATCAGTCTTTATTTGTATAGCCCCAAATCATAACAAACATTATCTCAAGACACTTCCCAACAACACTAACAGGTCTAGACCCGTTAATGTAAATACAATTTTATTACCAGGAACCCGACGTCAAGACAAGATAGGGGTTCTATCTCATCTTAACCCTGCATGAATACAGCACTTTACATCATTTAGCCAGTTACAATGGCAAGGAAAAACTTCCCTTTAACTGGCAGAAACCTCGGACAGAACCACACTCGTGTTGGACAGACATCTGCCTATGATTAACTTACAACCAGGCGGTAAACATGTTTATGTTGCTGTACAAAGTGGATTGTTTGGCTTGGTGTGCATGTTTTTGTTGCTTCAGATGAACAGCAGTTTAAACACTTGTTTTTACAGCTTGTTTAAAATGTGTACTTCTGGAAGGGTTTCCATGGTATCAAATATTGATTTAACCGAGCAGTGTGAGACTACTTCTTGAAATATTTGGCACATGACTTCTTGAACTTTCTAAAGTAAAGATTTGTCAGTTCAATAGGTTTAAAATCTTTATTGGGATGGCAAAAGCTATAAAGTAGATAAGTTTTCAATAGTCCGAGGCAACCTTTCTTAAGTTCTTTGTGGATGTAATAAGGGAGTGGTATTCTAGTTCTGCTTGTTGCTTTCTAACAGCAAAATAAATCTTCCAGGATTTCACCTCAGTGAGAAGTCTGCAGTCCACTTAGAGTTTTTCTTATCAGCCCAGATTGTTAACAAAGCACGTCAACAAGACAAGAGGATCATGGTGAACCACAGCAACTGGTCCAAGGTTTGGCAAAGCTTCCCCACACATGATGCTGATGATGTGGAGCTTCAAATGACCCTGTTGTGGCATTAACTTCAACACTGTGTTAATTTCAGAGAATGGTCTGTCTCAGATGTGCTGCCGTCTCCTGGTTGTAAAAACACCACAGCTGCAGTAACATCTCATTACTCTGGTACAAAACACAGCTGAGCTCGTAATCGAGTCATGTCTACAAACCTAAATTAAATGTATTTTTATTAGATAGCAACAAGATAGTTCAGAGAGTTCCCCTCCGTCCCCGGTTCCTCAAGGAGTCTATGTGGTTTCAAAAACTCTGTTGACTTTAGAGATGAATGAGGAGGAACGTCTCTGTGAAGCGGATAGATTAATGATTATGGGATTAATGATGACAGCTCTTTGCAACTGTTCACTGTTACATGTTTCGATCTGCAAAATACATCATAAATTTTGGCAAGGATTTCATTTACTAAAACGTTTTGGGTCATTACTTCCCTTGACTTATGCTAGCAAGAATAAGTGATGTTTAATAGAGATAGGAGAAAAAATCAATTCACATATCTCTCTCTTTTTTTTTCTTTTAAATCAGGATTTTTTGTTCAAATCTTATCTTTTCTTTTAATTTAAATCCTTCATTTTTGTCTTTGTTTATAAGCTGAGTTAGAAAAAAAGATGATCCTCTTCTCCAGCAGAGGGTGAAATGTTTTTCTTTGACTATCTAATAACATGATGTCAGATCCCTTAAATAAATCCTAAAAACTGACCTACATGTGATGGGGATTTTTGGGGAAAATATTGCTCCTGATAAAGTCTATAGCAATTATTGTCATCATTCAACTTTTTCACATGGTTTGGTGTTGAGATAAAAGTTGCCAAAGTTGAAAATATCAAAGAATCGCAATTTAAATTGAATCATCAAATCAAAATAATAAAAGCATCACATTTGGAGAAAATCATAGCGTTCCTGCCCTTATGTTTAATGAAGTAAAAAAAAAAATATTTAAAAGCAGAACTTTGAGGCACTACATGTCCAACTAAAAGAAGCAGGTTGACACTTATTTTTGAAATATTATTTTTTCCCCCTCTTAAATGGATGGAAATAGAATCAGGATCAATGAGAACTAGAATTAATAAGCAGAACTGTAATCAGAGCAGATAGAAGAGAAACGGTACCCAATCCCAGTTTTCAAGCTTGCACTGTAGTAAAACGGAGCTCAGCAAGGTCTTTCCTTTATGCACCTGTCCTGAGGACATCACGTTATGTAACACTGATCACAGCTGCTCTGTAGGTTTGCACAATCTGTTCACTGTGACCACAGTTTAGAAAAAATGTGCCTGCTCTCTTTTGTTTTCTCCTCAAAGTAAGATTCACAAACCCAGGACAAATTTCCCAAGAGTCCAACTGAGACAGAGCTGTCAGTGAGATACATTCTTAAACACACAAGCTTATTCTACCTCAGTGCTAGTGACACTTTCAAACACTGCTGAAGACTTACAGTAGATCTTTCCCCTGACAAGATTCCCTTAACTCTATCTAATTATCTGTGGAGTCTGCTGGAGGCTCCACTTCCTCATCTCCTCTGATGCTGGGACAGATAAAACCAGAATACACGGCGCTCTAACACACTGATGAAACAGGCGTACAAAGACAGAAAGGTTGTTACAGCCTTTACAACAAAACACTTCAAATACATGTTTGCCTGCAGCCAGGGTGAGCAGAGGAAACATACGACAAGCTTTGAGCCCAATTCATATTTGGCCGTCATATCAGCTTTGTATATCAAGAACACAAAAACATTCAGGGTTAGGTCCTCACTGTGAAATAAAAACAACACTCATACTGAGCTGTTTAAATGGCTCAAGAATAAATATTTGCTCAAAATTCCTGCCTTCATCTTTGCAGCCTGTTTAGTGGTTTAAGCTGAATGGAAATGGGCATGAGTCTGTTTTCTGTAACTGTGACTTAAGATGAAGAGATGAAATTAGAGATACAAATACCAGTATATGGTAAAAGCAACCTTGTCTAAACTTTTAACAGGTGCTATAAAATAAATTTAGCCAGTTGCAGTAATATTTACACCTCCATAAAAAATGCCAATGGATATTTTTGAATTCTGACTAAAAGACATGAAGAATGACACAACCAAGTACATTTTGTTGAAGATCTTTTTTTTTTTTCTATTTTTTATTGATTTCATTCAACCCCTTTGTTCTACCCGTGATCCTCCAGTGTTTCTATTGTGCAACAGAGGTTTGTCATTTTTCTGCCCTTGTCCTCCTTCCCTTCATTTCTCTTTTCTGCTCTGCTAAGCAGCGTTCAGCCAGCTAAGGCTGTGTGATTCTAATCAAGATTAAATAGTGTAATCTGTGTTAGTGTGTGTATATGTGTGTGTGTGAGAGAGAGAGAGAGAGAGACCGTGTCAGTGTGTGTGTGCACTCTCAGAGGTGGGACACTCAGGGAGGAAGAGGAAGGAGAAAAGGCTTATGGATGAAACCCAGGAGATAGGATGAACCTGAAGACCTGCCCACTGCGTGTGTGTGTGTGTGTGTCTGATATCCTATCACAGCTCTGTACATGATTCAAACTCTGGCAGAGTGTTGTCTGATTATTAAGCAGACTATCTCTGGTAGGGATTATTTGATGTATGGTGTTACGCTGCAACTTTTTTTCCCATTTCGTCTTCATTTTTCTTTCAAGGCCACTTCAATTAAATTTGGGGAAAGCAATGAATCAAATGTTGATGCATATCCCAAACAGCCAGTATGGAAGACTGTCTGATTTACACATTTAATCTAGAGAAAGGGCTGGGCTCTTTCAACAAACACTGAAAGCAAATAAAATTTTTTATTATGATTGCATTAAAAGCTTTGCAAAAATGTGTGTAGAATAAATTCTCCTGGATAACACACACACAGCAACGTGGCATTGTATTAACCTCCAGCTTCCCAAAAAAGTAAATGGCTGTCATTGAATAAAAATGACTTAATACTAATTGAAGACATACTCTTGAGCAAAACAGATTACTGCTGCAAATGAATGAGGATAATTCAAAGAGTTTATACTATGAAAGCCATTTTAACATTATGCAAAACAATAACTTCACATCCGCACAACAGGTCAAAAAACTAAAAAAACACTTCAAGGATCTTTATTTTTGGGTACCTGTTGACAAGAGCACTATGTCTGGTGTTGTTTTAAACTTTATCTGGCTAGTTTATGCTTTAAGAGTGGGTATTTTTTATAGGGTTTATAATGTCCCTCTTGTACCCCACCAGTAGCTTTACATGGTTTACAGCTGATGCTGTCGATCTTTCTTGCTTCAGCCTCTGAGATGCTTCCTTCAAGCTACTGTCTCTTTAAGACTCACTCCTCCACAACCCCCCTTCCCTCTGATTGGCCAGCCCTCTGAAGGCCTGTCACAGGCAGAGATATGGGCAGACCTTGGTGTTTGAGGCCTGGCCCCCCAATGTATTATAAACTAGGATCCTGATTTGATGATCTCATAATTTCAGCAAGTCTTGTGAAGATCTTGTGCTGTTGTAAGAACGGACATTTTGAGCAATTAGACAGATTCAGGCATTTTTGCAACATTTGAATATGTAGCACTTTGAAAATCTGCACACATAAAGTCAGATTATTACTTTATATCCACACTTACAATATGGGAAAAGCTAACACCCCCTCTTTGCAAGTATAGCTGTTATGTTATATTACCTACAGCAGTGTAAGCTAATGAATATGATATGGTGAGGGCAGAAACTTGAAATATATTTCTGTTGTCTCAAACTTTGTTAAAGTGTTGCTCAAAAATCCTGCAGAGCCTCAAGCCAGCTCCATGCTTCTGCATAAAATCGATCCTGAAGCCTACGCTGTTAGTCCACCGAGCCCTGTCCCTACATAGACGCCTTAGCAAGTAGCATGTCATGCACCTCCTCGAATATTATAATACACTCTAAAAGAACATGGACCACAAGCCCAGAGATCGATTCACAGTATTTCCAGCATGAACATGTTCAGAACTGCAGCAAATTGACACATATGAATTAAAATATAAAAATATAAATCAGGCTTCACAGTGCGTCAGTAGTACAGTAATAGTACTCTTTCATGCTTTGTTTGGGCGATTGTTAGCAGACAGCTAAATAAAGCTTGGATACCACTCATGTCAGATGCTACATATCCACTCTTATCTTAATAGTAATAGTATAATATTTGGGAGGGGTTTTGTATCCTTTTAAAGCCTGAAGTTCTCTTCATCTTCTATGTACACTGTGAGCAAACAACTGGTACCTTAACCTTTTCATCTCTAATGTCTAAAATAAACCCACGGCTCTGTAAGGTGACAGCACTCATAGCCAGTGAAGGGAAGTGTTGGACCGTGTCTGAAGGCAAAGTAAAAGTCAGCAGCTCTCCTGGGGATGCACACAACAAAGATTGTGACAGCCATACGAGAGGAGTGCTGGGTGTGATGGGCCTACAGCAGTGTGCCACAAACATGTGGCTCAGCTCACAGTCCTACTGCTGGCCTTTACTACACACCCAGCCACAATCAATGCTTTACAAGGGAGACGGCTGACCGAGCATCTGCTGCCATATCAGATGTCCCTTCTCTGTCTCCGTCTTTGTTGTTCTTCATCTATCCTCCTTCTCTCATTCCCCTCCCATTGACAGGGCTCATAGTCAAGTTTGTTCCTCTGTGCGTTCCTTTTTTATCTATATAACACACACACACACACACACACACACACACACACACACACACACACACACACACACACACACACACACACACACACACACACACACACACACACACACACACACACACACACACACACAGTCCTTAATCTATGGCTGCTGCAACTGGCCACCTCTGACCCTGGTGCCCTTTTGAGCAGGGGGAGGAGGGGATGTATCAGGGATGAGGGAGGTGAGGGGGGGGCAGAGAGTCCTATTCTTTCTTTGGAGTGTGAACACTGGGCCTCCATGTCCTCTGACCCAAAGACATTCCTCCCTTGCCACCTCCTCTGTCACACTTTAATGTGTGTGTGAATAAAAAAGGCTTCTAACAGCAGGCTGTGTGTGAAAACAAAGGCTCATTCACTGCAGCACTTCCTTCCCTCACTCTTAGCAGGTTGTATTCTCCAGCAGTTCAGACACACCGTGATGGATGTTACTCACATCTACCTGTGATCAAAAGATGAAGGTTTTGATTCAACCAAATGTGTCTGGTCTCTTAGAGCCTCTGGGTGAGAAGAGAAGATTAATGACTATTTCATGTTGTCTTTAGATAAGAGCATGAGTACGGACACACTTTCTACCTGTAAGAAAAAGCTGAGGACACACATCTCCTCAGATCACCCCAGCACCTGAGCCTGGCTCTTCTCTGTGCACAGTATAACTTGGGAGTTGTCTGTGGCTCTTACGGAAGTTGTTTCAATCTCATATGTACCATCCCTACTGTTGTTCTCCTTGGACAAACTTCAACAGTTGAGATCAGAGGATCAACATACAAAGGCAAGATTTGCTAAGAGGTCAATTTCCACACACACTCACAGTATCTCTTCATAGTTACACCTGAATCCAATGAATCCAATCTTATTATAGTTTTATATTTTTCCTCAATTCTTCTTTTAATTCATTTGGACTTTTTCTTTTCAATTTCAGTTTAGCTTTTATTCATTTTAAGCAGCTTTTCTGTTGTTTTTTTTTATTGTTTCTAAGTTGTTGTTTTTTTCAATTAGTTTCAGAAGTTGTTAAAGTATATATTTTTTGCAATATGCAAATGAAAATAATGTTGGTTTCACTTAGCTATTGATCTTATACTACATTTTAATTTTGGGATGTGGAGTATATCACAAACAACAGTTTAAATTTTAGATTTAAATTTTCCTCTGCATCTCCACTAGGGATGTCCCGATCACCTTTTTTTTTTGCTCCCGATCCAATTACTATTTTTTTATTTTGAGTATCTGCCGATCCTGATATTTCCCGATCCAATCTTTCAGCAATGCATTAAGAAAAAAGAAAAGTAAACTCCTAAAAGTTGTCCTTTGACTTTTTTTTATTTTATCTAAATGAAGGTATCATTCTAGCCAACATGGATATAGATTTTTTTCTCCACTTAGTGCAGCATTGGATCAACAAAATAAAAATAAAGCTTGTCAGTGGTGCACCACAAGATTACCTTGTATGTGTGTGACAATAAGGTTGCAATTTCTTGTTTGCGATATCGTTTTACTTGTTATAATGACAAATAAAGTTATATTCTAAAATGAATGATGATGTTCTATAATACACATTTTAATTAAAAACAAGAACTGAGGCCCCTCGGGACATCCCTAATCTCCACCTGAAATGATCAGCTAGAGCTCACTATCTGACCAACTTTTCCCTGTCATATAGAGATAGTAACATTCAGCCTCGTCACTGTAAGGATTCACACAGCTCTCAACTCTCCTGATGAAAGTTTGACGACGCTACGCAAGATCAGGGCTAAGCCACAGGATGAAAAAACTTTTTAACCAGTGCAAGAGTTTAACTCATGAACAGTATTTTTAAGGTCAATGATGCTCTGATAACCTCTTCAGTAACCAGTGTCACACAGCCACCTGCTGTCTCCATGTCTACGAGAGGGTCTGAAGCGTCTTTGGATCAAACCAAACACAGGGAGAGGGGTGGATGTTTTTTGAGGTTTCAGTGTAAGACACAAGTACAAGACTTGATTTTACTTCAAAACAATATTAGAGATCAAGGCACTGTACTTAAAACTGGGGATGATTAGGAGAAACAATACGTCAGGAGTGCAGCAGATAAGGAGGGGGGATACTTGCTTCTGTCTTTCTCTGGTCAGTGCAGACAGGCAGCCAGAGAGCACCTGTAAACTGAACTGTCACAGGAGGAGCGATTTGTGGAGGGAGGGTGTGGTGATGAGGGACAGAGACAGAGATTTAGAGACAGAGATGCACCTGACATAAACATCGCACAGTGAGGTGAACGTTGTTTTTTTTTTCAGTTTTAGTTTGGAGGATTACTTCCCAATTATGTCACACATTCTACTCCACCAACTGGGGACCCAATCAAATGCAGTCTGCGGACCACTTAGAGTTTTGACCTATAGTTTGGGAAAGGCTGCCCTAACTGATGGAGAGATGGTATAAATTGAGTGTTGCATTAAACTGGGCCTGGTGCTACATATGTATGTACCTTGTTAGTGTGCATTCAATATTAAGCTACAGGGAACCTGACAGAGCCAGTTTGAAACATGTGGCTGTGTGATTGGCAAAGCAGCGGTTAGAGGCGGGTCTTTCTCTGTGTTGAGGATCTAGAAGTGAATGTTGAGTGAACCTGTGACCAGTTTGAGGGGCCGTTTACGACAACAGTTTTAAGGTGAAAACGCTAAAGTTTTGTTGCGTTTCAGCCTCGCGTTTACACTGAGATGGCGTCTCAGCCGATCTAAAACGCAAACTTTTGAAAACAGCCTCCAGAGTGGGATTTTTCTGAAACGCTGCGGACACTGTTGACGTGTGAATGGTAAGCCAGCGTTTTTAGTGGAAACCATGGCGACACACTCCGCTTTGCGCTTCGTGCATACAACAGGACAACAGTACCGTTGTTACAATCGTCGCGAGCTATCGTGTTGTGCTTGTGCTGCTCAATCTGCTGAATCTGCTGACTGTCTTTCAACAAAATGATTATCTGGGGCTCCACTTTTTAACTTAGTATTCCCCAATTCACCAGATGGTTGTCTCAACTCTTCTTTGGTGGCGATCTCCTGGACAAGACAGTTATAGCACCACCTACAGGCCTGGCATGCTTACTACAGCGTTTTCAGTCCGTCAGTGTTTCCGTGTAAACGCAGATTTTTTAGCGTTTTCAGATGAAACGTCGTGTAAATGGGGCTTAAGAGAGCCGCTGTGTAGCTGAATGTCTTCATTCCTGACTGAAAGATAACACCTGATCAACGAACTGGCCTGACCTGAATGCCTTCATGTCTCACAATTATTTGTCAAGACATTAAAACCCATCCAACCTACATCACAACAACCTGGACGAATTTGAAACCAAAATCTTTGTATTTCTGTTTCATGATTTTTATCCGGAGGATAGGTATATACACACACCTACATCTTAATCAACCTCTTTTTTTCACACCCTGGAAAAGTGTTGTCTCGCACTGCCTGCCTGTCCACACTCCAGCTTATCACCCACCAGGAGCCTTCAGCACTGCTCTGCTGCCTGCCTCTGTGGGACAATTTAAGGTATTTTAGTCTTGGCAGTAGAAAGACTGCAGAGATCAACCTGATGGGATCTGCTGTCGAGTAGACAACACAATCCAGTGCAGCAAATACCATCTAGAGATTTCAGCCAGGGGCATCTATTACGATTGACCTACATCAGTTCCACTGTCTGCTGAGCCCTGCAGTCGTCTGAGGTCTAACCGCTTAGAGGAGGACAACCTTCTACCCTGTCTGCAAAATCCCAAAAAGAAAATTTATATTAATTGTTAATACAAAACCATGCTTTTACTTTATCTGGCAGAGAAAATTAGACAGCTTTATCCCTGCTTCTGATGACCCATCAATAACTATTTTTTGATAACACTGAATCATTAATATCTCAAAATATACAAATAAACAATCTCAAATAACATCATAATGACTTGTTTATCTCTGAATCTGTGCACCAAGAGCCGTCTCAAAAATGTTTCCAGTCCGGCCCAATCTGGTTTATGACTGGCTAATTACGGCTGGTGGGCTAACATTAACCTAAACTAACCTACACAACCTTGAAACCAGTAATCCACCCATGCTTATTAAATTCTTACTGACTTAGCTCTTTGTCTAAATGGCAGTGCTTAATTTTAGCATCTTTGCTTAATTTTGTCAAATGTGACAAGTGAGTCAACAAAATACAGACGGTCCTTGTGATCACTGGTCCTCAGGGTAAAACAAAGATCATGTTAATAATTATCTGCAAAGTTACACATGTTGTTTATGCTTTCATTTACCCCCTAAACTTACATCAGACTGGCCTCTATCTGAATGTCATGTTTGACTGGGCTGCCCTCTGGTCTCAGCAGAAAACCACAGACCAGCATCCTCCAGGGTGCAGCCTGACAATTACAGCGTCTCACTAGCATCTACTGGCATATGGTGACAGAGCATAGATGAGATTTTGCTGCAGTGAATACACACACACTCATACACAGACACACAGACACACACACACACACACACACACACACACACACACCCACAAGCTTTACGTCTTCCATGAGTGTGGTTAATAGGCCTGCAGTGAATCATGTGGGGATAGAGGCAACAGGGACGGAGGGCAGGGATGGGAGGAGTGATGTGGAGACGGACGGAGGGAGTGGGGGTCAGATGATTGAAACACAAGGTGAGAGGGGATAAGAATGGAGGCAGAGGGGGCTGGGTGGGAAGGCAACTGGTGTGTGCAGATGAATGAAGCAGCCAGCAGGGCAATGGGCAGAAAGGCAGGAGTGAAATAAAAGACAATGAACAAAGAACATTCCCTGGTTTCAGGCATCTGCAGCTGGATGTGCAATTTGCATTTGAGTAGAGCAAATATGTAAGGTATGTTTTTACTTTCTGACAGATTTGTTCATGAGGAATGTTTGGTAGCTGCCAGACTTGTCACTCAAAAATTAGAGCTGGACGAATGAAAACTGAGTCTAACAAGGAAAACTTCAGTAACATCCATCAGTGAACCTCCATCCCTGATGGTTATTTAGTGAAGTAGTTTATTTAAGTAATACCAACTTACAGAGTACAGATGTATTGTTGGACTTCAGCAGTAGCAGCTTTTCTCCACATGAACTCGCAATATGGAGGCTAGCCCTCATCCACCCTCCACTGGTGTTATTATTCCCTGCTGGCAGAAAACCAGTGGGACTCAGGCCTCTCCTTTCACTCAGCCCTTTGTTTCACTTTATCTGCTCTCAATTGGCTTAATCGGTGCCCCTGTGAGGCCGGCGGGCCTGATGCTGGAGGGTCCCATCACAGTGGGAACAGAGGACTCATCCTGCATCATGTTCAAAAGACAAAGTCCTTGATGAGAAAATGAATGTGGTGATTCATTAAGGAATAAGATGTCTTAGGAACTGACAGGTTTCCAGTGACACCCCTCTGACCGCTCCCCTCCTGCCCTCCCAGCTCTGTCCTACCACCAATAAACCAGAAAGTCTTGGTTGCCAATAGTCAACAAAAAGAAGAATTTCCAGACAGAATTCTTTAAATTCCTCCTTAAATTCAGGCTGAGATACTGAGCTGGGAGTAAACTAGACAAGACTCCAAAGATTTCCCCTTATTCCTTCAACTATTTTCTGTTCCTTATAAAGGAATTCATCCAGTGTGGAATCATCTGCTTGTCTGTAACCTAACCTTTGTTGGAATTGTTACACACCAAAAAAAAATCTACGCACAACTTTTGAACTGCTCTGATTTTTGAGGGCTTTGGTGGAAGGATATCAAGAAGCTACTTTTATTGGTACTTTGCCAATCTGTTATAACCCTCTATTTTGATTGGTTCTCCTGTTGATGACAGACATCTATACAAAAAAAATGAAAAAAAACAACCCTGAAACCATATCAAGTGTTTTTGCCTTATTTTCAGTAAAAAATGTCTTAGACTGAGTTTGAGCCACATTCACCTGATTAGTCCAGAAAAATGTATTTGTTTTCCAAGTGATTTAAAGACAAAGATGAGGTCTGAATTGTTTTTAACAATTAAAAAAAACTGCCAGTGGCATAAGAGAAAAGTTACTCGTATTAAGACATTAATTTAGTTTCCAAGAAACGAGCACAATTTTCTTAGCCCATTCTTAGCCCCATGTTTTTATGTGTTACAATTCAGACCTCATCTTTGTCTTTACATAACTTGAAACAAGACATTATTCTGGACTGGTCAGGTGAATGTGGCTCATATCAAATACAATAAGACATGCTTTGCTAAAAATAAGACAAAAGCACTTGATAAGATTTTAGTTTTTTTGCAGTGTGGTTAGCCAGTTCAGCCAGAGGTGCAGTAATTGCTGACTAAGTTTTGAGTAACTCCATATAAAGTTGTTTTGCTAATCTTTGTATTTACAAGAAAAATGTCACAATTTGGAAAGTCAATATTATTACACATTTAAAATAGTGATCTTCAGGACCTTGACTTCTGCTCTAACAAGGAAAGATATTGAGCATTCAGCTGATCAGTTGATGAAATAATCACTTGGATTGCGTTGGAGCTTCTGAAGTTTTGATGACAGACTCTAACTCTACCACAGGCCTGAAACATTTGGGTCTGGCTCTCTGCTACTCAACTATTAATGGAATGTGTTAGCGCTACAGTATTTGATTCAAGCAGGATGTATCTGATTCACAAGTCAGCACTTCTACTGCACAGCAGCCTGTAACAGTGACAAGGCCACGATTGATGAGATGTTTCAATATTACATGAAAGCTCTTATGTCCTTTTTTACAGAATTCATGTCATTACCTGCTTTAGTTCAAACAATGCAGAGTTTTGTGTTGTAGTATGAAAAGAAACTGTGAGACCAACACAGGCATGTTAGTGTGCACATACCAAACCCACAATTGTAGTGCAGTCTGTCAGCACTCCCTCCACACCATCCCTGCACCCCTAAGGTGTGATTCCCTTTCTTTAGGACCACCTGCTCCCTCACTCAACCAGCTGCTCAGCTGTTGGAAGTAGCATGGCTGGAGCAGTGCATACATTATTTGAAGGCTTCCAAGATGTGCTACTACATTTTTGTTTCTTCCTATTGTCCTCATGCCTAGGTTTTACTTTTAAACTTGGTCTTCTTACCAAATGAGAGGTCTACTTGGTGTAACTTGGAGACAAACGCTATAAGAATAGCTGTGCCAATGTACTTTTACAATGTACAATTACTTTGTATGGCTCATTTGTTGGTCATGGACACCAAACTTTTTGTGGCTTCAGTGATATTTTTACTACTTTTTCTCTTGTGTTTGTCTGGAGATCCTACATGTAACCATGGCTGCACTGTTTCCATGTGAACTCAGATGTTAGCAGCCTGTAGCATGTCAATGCTAACCGATGTATGGCCTGATGTCTCCCCACAAGGTGAGGAGAAGGAAGTGAGGTTCTCAGGTGTGAGCTAAGAAGTGACAACATGGACCTGTCCTTCCATCCATCGTTATTGGGAGCGTAAGATCTATCTCCAGTGAAACGGACAAGCTAGCTGTGCTAACCCAGCAACAGAGGGAATACCAGAGGGCAGACTAGCATCATGCTATTCACAGACATGGCTAACGGAGCTAACATCAGACACCAACGCCATGTTGGAAGAGCTTCACCTGCTGTGAGCAGACAGGATCTAGGAGACAGAGATGGAGCATGACTGAAGAAGCTCAGTCCTGGACCCTGTGGAGGTGGAGGCTGGCTGAACTGGAGAATGATGGACAAGATGTCATTATCTATTTTCTTATGGACCTTTTTGCACTTTCTATACACTTTCTTACTTTTGTTTTCTTGATTGCTGCTGTGACTTTAATTTCGTTGTACTTTTTACAATGACAATAAAGTTCTATTCTATTCTATTCTATTCTACTGACTATCGGCACGTTTATAATTCAGTCAAGGATGAATGCAGCCATACTAATGTCACACAACCTTGAGCGTGTGATTACATCTGTCCAACATTTCTGGCACAAACTGACCAATCCTCTTGGTGTCTACATGGAGTATACTAGTTACATTGATCTGGATAGTGACGTTTGATCTGTCTGCTCAACTGAATACATGGAAACTTCGATATATAATAGATTGCTTTGTAATGCAATCCTACAGCCAACCACATAACTGTTGCGGTGAAATACAGCAGTCATCATCATGAAAGCTCTCTCATGCTGTATCCCAGACTAAATACTTTCTCTGCATCACTTTGTTTAAACTGGTTTTACAGTTTGGTTTTAAGCTGAGATCCCCAACTGTTTCTCTTTCACAGCTTACAGACTGAAGTCTTGAAGGAAAAGTGTGACAGGACACAGCATCTGTGTTACAGTCACACACACGCACAGACCACAGTGTGACATCTGTCATTAGGCTGCAGATTGCTCCACCACTGACAGGGACAAACAAAATGCCAAAATATGAAGGCTGGCACAGATTTGAGGGATGTTCAACCAGATGAAACAGTGTGATGTAACATTACACCATCTTATCACCATGTTTGGGATGAGGCTGCACTTGCCACCACACCCCACTGCTCCCTAACCCTCACACAATGAACACACACGTACACACACACTTGGATAATAAACTCTGTGGATCTTATGAAACATTCATGGCTGCTCTGTCCAGTTTCAAGCTGCCTCATGTTAAATGCATGTCCTGCTCTTTCACTTTCCAAACGCACACGCACACTCAGTCACTCATCTTAATATTAGCAATCATGGCTGATGTCTTATTTAAGTGAGGACCAACCCAACAGTGACCTACGTGATTGTTGGAAGAATTATCTGCTTGTTTGGCATCTCCATCTGCTCTACTACAAATCTCCAAATTGCAGTAAATCTCCATCACAACACATCACATTCTTGACCATGTTGTTTGGCTCCTGCATGAAGATTTGAGTGACAGATGTCTCTGCCAGTTAAAACCAATTAGGAGGGTTGCCAATTTCTTGTCTCGGTGCAGCTCCCTGCATGGCCCTTATCTTACAAAACATGGATTATCTGGCCTTAGGGAAATGATAACAGTGAGTAGGAAAACTAAGTTCAGCTGTTGTGCTCCTAACACCATACATTACTTGATATCAAACAAAGGAAGGGATGTGCATTCTGTAATATTTTTATGGTAATTGACTTACAGGCCCACAACTATAGCTTACAGAGTCATTTGATGTAAACTAAAAACTAAAAAGAACATTGACTCATTGTATGAGACTCTGAGATTGTACACAGATTTTATTGTATCATAAATATGCTCCTGCTGATTTTTTTTGTGTTGTAAGCCATGTACCTGGCTGCATCACTTCTTAAAGGTCTCATATTATGCAAAATCGCTTTATTAAGTCTTCTAGTGAAATTTGTGGGTCTTTGGCTTTTCTCCCACCCCACAAAATGTAATATTTAATGACAAAACCTGTACTAAGTAGTGCTTGTGAATGTAAAATCCTGACCTAAAACGAGCTGTTTGGATTTGGGGGATTTGCTGACGTCAGCGATTCCCTTTTTTTAACCAATCAGGAGCAAGTCTGACCTGATTGGTCCACCAGAGCAGATACCCCAAACCCCCTCCCCACCTAAAGTTGAAGAGCCATCACTGCTTTGTTTTTGGCTGTAAACAGCCACATAGTTCCATGCACAGGCTTCCCATCTCGGAAGAAGACAAGACTAAGTGGCTAGAGTTCATTTATCAAGGAAATGTGCCACCTACACTCAGTAAAACTGTGCATGTGTGTGCTAGTCACTTCACGGCCGACTGCTTTTCCAACTGTGGACAGTACGACAGAGGGCTAGCGAATAGACTGGTCCTGAAACCAGGCACATTACCAACCATCCGCCAACAAACCTGGGACCTTGGAAATGTGAGTATTTTAAATGCTGTGTGCTGTGGAGCAGATGTAAGAGCTTTTCCTCAGTATCCCCCCTGTCTCCGTGTTAGCTACAGGATGCTAACTGTAGCTGAGGTTAGCCTGATGTTTCAGCCTGTAATGTTACGGTAAATGAGCTTCACTGTTTTTGAAACATTGTGCACTCGGAGCTCGTGGCGCTGCTCTCAGTGATGCTGAAGAGCGGGGCGGTATCAGCGGTGGCTCATTTACATATGAAGGTCACGCCCACTAAATCAGAGCGTTCTGAACAGAGGGGCTATGAGAGCCTGGAAACAATGCAGCTTTGCTTGATTTATTGGCTTTTTGGACCAAAACATGTTACTACCATTTCATGAAGACATCAATGATCCATATTAAACAGAAAAGGAGCAGAATATGGGACCTTTAGGAGATGCTTAGTCTTAAACTAAAAAAGTATTTTTAAAAATACAACAGAAATTGGGTCCTGGTTGGAAATGGAAAAATATTTAGATTTAAAATCAACAAACCACACTGCCATTGAACTTCTGTTATGAAAGGCTATGCTAGATAAAGCAAGGCTGGGCTAGGATAGGAACAGATACGATAAGTAGGGCACCATACATATGATATAATAAACGTAGGATACTAGACAGGTCGGGTATATATGATACCTAGGATTACAAAAAAATACCATATCATCCAAACACTTTCTTGGGTGGCTAACAGGGGGCAACATCCAGTTTAGAAAAATAAAGCAGAAGTGCAAAAAGTTGTTGTTTATTGAGAATAAGCATTGAGCCTGGCTCCAGAAAGACTGGAAACCAAACAAAACTGATTTTTACAGCATAAAAGCATATCTACAGCCTGATTCAAAAAACAGCTTGGGAACAGCAATCGCTCAGGTTTCACAGACCCAAGCAGACAACGTGTGTCACATCTGTACTGATAAATGCTTTAATTATTTCTCTTTAGGTGTAAATGGTGAACAACTTATCAAAGATCCTATTGAGAAACACTCAGGCAGATGATTTAGGTCATACTGTAATTTACCTTAAAATTTCTTAAAAAAAGATTCTGTTCTGATTTCTTTGCAAAGCCTGAAAAACTCTAAACAGCTGAAATCTAAACACACTTCCATTCTCACCCCTGCTTGCTCTTGCTCATGAGCTGCACAGCTCTTCTGACTGATAACATGTAACTGTTCCTGTTCTCAGGAGTTTGGTGTCAATAAACAAAGCATCACGAGTCACGACCAATGTGGGACCAATGTGGAGCGTTACGCTGTCATGACAGGGTTATGACATGGAGAGTATGAGTTGCTCAGCCGCTGCAGTCACTCGGTGACACGAGGACAGCAGCTGTCCTCTGAGCTGCCGCCAGGCCAGGGGGGTTGGTGGGGGGGTGACACTGACAGCTTGGAGACATCTTGTATGTGTCTATGTGTTGCTTGCTAGCACATGCCTGCCTGACTGTATGCTGAGGAGTCAAGTGAACTCTTCCTCTCTTCATCATCTTTATATTAGCCTGCTAAGTATTCCCTGTGGCGGCCAGCTGTGATAATCCAATGAATTAAAAAAGCACAGTGGGTTTAGTCCTATGAGAACGGACACCATGAACAGTGTGGAAGTCTCTTGGGTTTTCTTTTACTGTGGGCCTGTAATTACTTCAGGTCACACATGACAACATCATTACGTGGTCCGCCACTAATGTCCTACTCGTCCTTCTCGAAGGACACAGGAGAGACACAGGAAAACTAGAAACTCCAGTTCTTAACATGCAACTAAGAAACTGTAACACAATCAGTTGATCCAGGGATGAACAATGAGGTCACTAGTTACAAACTAAGTTAAAAAACAGGACATTTGTGACTCAAAACCATACTGCATAAAGCGCCACACTCTGACTGACACTTGTAATCCTCCAGATATGCTAAAATAACTAACATCACAAATGTTCGTTGTGGCCTTACTCAGGTCTCATCAAAAACTACAAAACTGCCGGACCACTGAACCACTTCTTGTATCTTGTTAGCAGCATTGGGAGGTCACTGTTGTGACAGTATTGTTTTGACACAGCCATACTTAAGGGGCTTTGAGGTTAAATATTTATGTTTGCAATATCATAAATAATTGATAGATACATAATTTATCAGTATTCCTCTGCGCATTGTCACAGCAGGAGCTAGACTGCTTCTTTCTGAACTCTCTGTTCGCTCGCTGCTGTAGACTGAAGATTATTTCAGAAGCTAAGGCTGATTACATACCTCACATGCCACTGTTAACTGGGAAAGGCAGGGGCTAGCATTAGCACAAATGGATAACAGCCCCTTTAAAACATGCACTGCACTCCCAAAAAAATATAAACACTGCCCAGGAGGGAGGGATGTGTGAACTCAAATGACCAGAGCTGTAAAACCTGCTGACTTTTCCTGTCAAAACCCTGGTATTTATAATAATAATAATATATAGAAACTAAGCAGTAAAGTGAATTTGTTGTAATCTGGTAGAGGTCTGACAAAGAGGAACCGAGCAGGAAGTCTACATTCATCACAAAGTTTCACTGATCTGTGCTGTTTGCTGCTCGTCTCAGTAAGCTTTCAGATAATCTGAATGAAGCGCATAAAAAAGGTATTATTTAACATTCTGTATTCAAAATAAAGAGCATTAACGGAGACATTACAGAGGCAGCATTATTCTCCCCTTATTTTTTCTAGGGCTGCCCACTATGGCCTCAAATCATCATCTCGATATTTTCAAGATTTATCGCGAAACACAATATACATCTCAGCAGTCTGATTTCTCCTCTAAATCAGAATTTTAAATTCAACCCTTTGATGCATAAAATGACAACAACTTAACAATTTAAGCAGACACTTTGGTTGGATTTTTAGAGTGTGCATTTACAAACCCCAAACCCATGACTGACGAGTTATGCAAACATCTTTTTCCCCTCCTAACGAAATATACAAAAACACGTATGTGCAGGAGAGTTTTCTGGGCGGGTGAGAGAATGTGCTGCTTGCTGTGACAGGAGCACCAGCTCCTGTGAAAGTGAAAGAAGTGAAACTGGAAAGACTATTACAGACCAACTTATTTAAACATTAACGTGACAATTTGTACTTGATGGTTTTGATATAGTCATTTTACACATCTCATGTGCAACAACCCGTGATATATCCATTATATTTGATTACATTATTATCATATTTGGTACATCCCCCACCTTTTTCTCCCATCATGCATAGCTCTGTTTAATTAATAACCTCATCCTTAATCTCTTAGCACCCTCTTTTCTAGTATTTTTCTTTATATGATGCACAAACACATCAGTTTCTGCATTATTTGTTCCTTTTACTCCTTTATTCTCCATACTCTATCACCATTTAACCATTCTTTCTTTGTCCAAAGCAGCAATCTATAATTTTCTATGTGTATGAGCTACTTTTATGAATTTTCTGTTTATTAATAGTCCATCTTTATTTTATCTTCAAGCCCACTGGGACCCTTTTGCTCCTTATTTCGTACGATTTACTATAACGCCCCTAAGGAGGTGGGTGCAAATTTACAGGCATGAAGCACGCATTGTGGTTACTGTCTTTTATGGCACTGTGGTCCAATTTCCCCAGGGTACAATAAAGTTTAGCCTTAAATAAATCATTGACAAATTTCAGAAAAAAGACAAAAACAACATCTCTGATCAATATCCTGCTGAGGGTCCAAAACTGGATGGACTAAATGCCACAGCCGAACCAGACTTGAACTTTAGCCAGTTTTAAGTGATGCCATTGTTGTTCACTTCATCATGTAACTGGATTCAACCATTAAACATCATAATCTCATCAGGGAAACCAGCTTCACCAAATTTAGCTGTCTCCATAGAAACTCCAAAGAGCTCCAGGGGAATACTTATTTTTATCATGCAACTACTTAAATTCTTGTTTTTGCAGTTTTTAATTACAATCAATTAGTTTTAGAGGAGATGAGAATGCTTGAAATGGATCAGCTGATAACATGATTACCAACAAGCTAAAAAAAAAAAGGTTCAGAGATTTAACTAACAGTTATAAACCTTTTTGTGGGGATTCAGATTTCTTTTCAAATACGGGGGTCAATTTATCTGTTACACCTCCTGTGCCTGCAGCCAGGAGTGATACATAAACAAGGAGCTCTGGTTTATAAGAGCAGCCCGTGTCCTTTTTTCTGGACATGAACAGGTCCGGTGCAGCCTTGGGGAAAAGCACTTCAAAATAATTTGTTGGTCGTCCTCATCTTTGACATCCTGCCTGAGACAGTCAGCAATATCTCTCTGAATATCAGCCAGTGTGCACACAGAGGATGCTTTGAGGTCTGCTCACGAGCACAGCCTTCTCTCTCCTTCTCATTTCCGTCATTAACGGATCAATAATTGCTCACTCCCCTCCTTTACAAACATTTTACTGCAGAATTATGTTTTCTGCCTTCTGCCACCATCTCTTCCTCTCCAAGGCTCAGGTCAGCTAAATATGTAGGAAGATTAGCTTGGACAACTTCTCTTCCGGCTGGGTAAGATGCTTGATTCTTATTGGTCAGACTTCCTTGACAACACCTTGATGATGGTTAACATTCACTAGCACGAGCAACACCAGAGGCAAACTGATCACACATCATGTCGAATCAACCCACAGAGAAGAGTTCCAGCTCAATAAGCCTCTGCTTGTTGACACCAAAGACCTTACTAGCCACGTTTACATGAGGAGTTTTTCGTCTTTCCGAATGGAATCTTTCCGAATGACTTTTCCGAAAAACAATAGTATACATGGAAAGGAATATTCCAATCTCTGATCTACATGCGCCGCTGTAATCAAACAGAATAGTCAATTGGGCATGCGCAGAAAAACGTAAACATCACGTGATTTATCAGAGACGGAGGACAACAGTTTTTTTAATCACAGTATTATACCCCCTATTGCAAGTTATTCGTCCGTCCAGTCTTGAAATTATGTTCAGTTCTTCAGAGTTTGGATCAAAAACAAACTTTCCTCCAGTGCTGACTGCTCGCCGCCATTTTTAAATAGAGGAACGTCTCTAGATGCGTCTTACGTCATATCTGAGCATGCGCTGAAAGAACACACACTGACAACTTTCCATTGAGTGAATACATGATTCCTCAATCAGTTTGGGGAAAGAAATAATCCACCCCTGTGAAACCGATTAAATGTCCATTTGGATTGGCACTTTTCTTTTGGAATGAGGTGTATACAAAGGTTAAATTCTTTCCGTTTGAGCAAATGAACCGAATACAAGTGGAATATTTGGGTTCATGTATACGTGGCTACTGTTTGTTACATCTTTAGTTTCTGTTAGCATGCTAATTCAGCAGGATAAACAACAAGGACACCCTAACCAGCAATTCTAGCAGGGAGAAACTGCAAATCCTGGAAAAACAGGATAATGGTTTACAACCGAAGAGCTTGGGTTTAAAGTGGGGATGCACCAATACCGATCCTGTTATTGGGCATCGGTGTCCCTCAAAGGTGGATCAGTACCAGTTGGAAGGGGCCCATCCATGGTGCCAATCCAACCAGCTCTGTGCCTTTTTTTCTTTTTTAATTTACCGACAATCTTGACTATTAGATTCAAATTGTTACCTCTGTTGCACTTTCTTTGTTTTTTGCTGCATTATCAGTCTACAGGTTTTAAAAGTTAACAATTGGATAGAATTTTGTATACATTCCGAAGCTTTGTTTTGCTTCTAAACGTTAAAATATTTTATGGTTTAAATAAATATTAACTTCAGTAATTCCATATACTTATTTTTTGCCTTTTACCCCAAACATTAATTATAATAATAATACATTTTATTTATAGAGCGCTTTTCAAGTTCTCAAAGTCGCTTCACAAGGTAAAAGCAGTATAAAAAAAACAAGTTTAAAAACAGATACAAAAACAATGAGATAACATAAAAGAAAGACATGTATAGAAAAGAAGAGAAACATTACTTGTCTTATTCCACAGTAGGGCATGCAGGTTGTTATTTTACGCAGGCATCGATAACAGTTGATATCCAAAGCCCAGGTCTTTGTGCCGGGCTTTTATTTTTAAGGTACATCAACCGCAAAGCTTAGAGAAGAAGGGAGCTTAATGAAAACAGGTGAATGATAGTTTGACCTCAACAGGCAGTTTTGGTTCTTTGCTAAGGAATAACTTGGACATTAAAAAACTGCATATAAAAAGAAGTTTAAACCAATGAAACAATCCCTTAAAAATATTTTTTCAACACAACTCCACCTCGTCACACTGTCATTTCAACGCAGAACTTTAATACAAGGTCATTTCTGCTTTGCAAAAGTATTGAAGTTGTACAGAAGCTGAACTAAATGCACAATTCAGAAATTCCCTCTAGCATTTCCTATACAATTGGTCATTTGACAGGATAAAGTCATACTTCAAACCCTTCCCCCCTCACTCTGACTTAATAACATACTTTTTGGTTCTTGAATCTGCATAAAACCTGAGGACAATTCCTTCAATTTCATTCTCCAGTCCTTGGAAAGTAAGATTTTGTTGTTGTTGTTGTTTGTGTGCGGACAACTTGGCAAACAGGGACAGCGAGCTGAATAAGTTCAACTAACTCCAACGCAAGCGATGGCAAATCATTATTTCAGCCTGGAGGGGGTAACCTTATTCCTGCACAAGCAGACCATCTCGACTTGTTGATACTGCAAAACAAATCCTTTAAATCCTATCTTCACCACTGCCTTAATGAGGCTGGGGTAATAAATGGTGTGTTTTGATTGTCGTCAGGACAGAATCAATTTTTAGAGCAAACCATTGTTATAAGAAAATTCATCGGTGTTCTTGCGTCCCTAAAATCAGCCACAGCTAAGTAATTTTTCTGTAGTGCCCTCTAACATATATTCTCAAACATAGAGAAATATGATGTAAATTTCCCAGTATTTTAGCACCACCCCCCTCTTCCTATAGAGTAGTTTGACATGTGTATTGAGCACCTGCAGCACTATTTGTCTCACATCAGAGGATTTCATTCTCCATTACCACCCCCGCCATATACTGTTATGTAGTCCTGGGTGTGTGTGTGTTCCTGCACCAGTGGTGGTGGTGGAGTCTCTGTGGAGCTTCCATGATCTGGTAGGCTGATCTGGACCTCTCAACACCCACACACTAAAAATAGCTGCAGCAGCAGCAGCAGAAGGAGCAGCAGCGCGTTCACATACTGAAGACAGACAGTCTCCCAACAGCAGCCTGGGGACACAGATTTTAGCCTGTAGCATTTTCAGGGTGGAAGTGTGATGTTTGAATCTGTTTCTCTCCTGATCTCGTCTCCGAACTGCAGACCCTGTCACTGCAAAGATACTCATTCAGAAACATCTCAGTACAGAGTATTACATATTTCATGTGCTCTCATTTCAGTTTCAATTTTTTGACATTGAGTATCTGCTAATACCAAATCAAATCTGATGTTTGACTTCATGTTGTATTAAATAGGTAGTTTTGAGCTCATTTTGAGCTCTGCTTCAGTTCCTGTTTTGTGTTTAGTTTACGTTTTTACCTTTGAAACCATTTTTCCCTGGAGGCTACCGGAGATTGCTGTAATCTGGCTTTGCACATGCATGCTCATGTAATACCATTTAAGCCATGACTGGAATTCCACATCCATGTCCTGTTCATTGTTACTTTAGCAGGTTAATTTGTTAGTGAGTTTTAGGGACTTGCTTTTACACTGTATTAGATATTCTATCTACTGGGCTGACCGGTTGCCTCTGGTGGTGGACGAATAAATGCTCTGTCATGCAGGGCAACCAAGATTTATCTAGAATCATGTTAAAGGGGACATATCATGCTTGTTTCTCCTTTTCACTATGCCAGACTTGGATGCCTGTAAAGCATTTCTGCCCTCAGTACAAGTCATTTAGTTCCTTCATTGCCCCACAATAGCGTTCTCAGTATCCTCATTTTAGGCCATTCTGAAGATCTCGTTGAAACGCTCCGTTTCGAGGATGACCTCCAGTAACCTTGCAACGTCACAGCCCTTTGTGCTCTGATTGGTCACTTCTATCAGAGGGGCGGAGGGGGTAGAGCCAGGGGGCGGTTTTTGCAGCTTAGCAGTATTTACAAAATCGCCACATTGAATGGAGCAGACTGAGCGAGTTTGCTGTTTGCCAAAACTTCACCGTAAGGCATTGATAGCACTAATAAAATGGCAGAGTGTAGGATACGTCCTTTTGTATTGGACCCCAAGTCAGACCCGGACGGTTCTGCTGCTCAGGAGGAAGAAAATCCACCTCGAAACAGATCATCTCAGGACGCTTCAGTGTGGTGAGTCAAACCGGTACTGTAACATGTAGAGTTTATAAGTTTATACTCGGCTCTTGGTGGGTGTATCCCTCGGTGGCGGTTGTGTGACTAACTGACTTCACAGAGGAGGAGCTGCTTTATCAGATTACTCCAGTAAAAAGAGAGGATCCTCGTGTCGTCACGAAGGTTGACTGGCAATGACCTATTTTCAGAGGCATCAAATCTCGTTCTAGGATATCAGAAAAAATACAATATCTCATTTTTTTTAAATTCAGGGGGTGTAAGGTCTTGTTTTCAACTTTATTATTTTATATGTAAGTATTAAATCAGGGATGAGCATGATATGTCCCCTTTAAGTGAGTTGGTCATATTTTGAGATTGTTAATGCTCTGCTGAAATCAGCGCATCTGTAAGTTGGTAATAAGCAACAAACGCGCCCGTCTCCAAACTTTAATTGCATGAAAAACAATAGGCCTGTGGTCATGTGCGATAATTTCAGGCCCACTTTAGCTCAAAATATGTGTGTGATTTCGATTCACTCCTGCTAATATGTGGGGCACTCATACTTATTTCATTTCAAGAGATCAGGAGAGGGGGGAGGGGGTAGCACTGCTTTTGGTAGAGTTCTTCCCCTTGAGGCAGCAATGAATGTGCAACAGACTCTATGAAACATTCTTCCCTGTAGTCTGTGTAGACATTTCCAGGAAGCAATTCTCAGTTAAGTGGAAAAAAATAGCAATGCATCTCTGAGGCGATTTTTTTTAATTGTCGGTGAAACCTCTGCAGTCTGGGGGTTAAATTTTATAAATGATTTTACTGCAAGGCTCACAAGTGTTATAACATCATATCTGCCCATCAACCACATAATTCAGCCTCAACCTTTTTTTTCTGAAATGGTATTGTTTCTTTGTTACATGATGATCAGCTGTCACTTTCACATCTTTGTCTTTTGTCTCACTAACAATCAAGCAAATACCAAATAAGGTGAAAATAAATATAAACAAGACCCTCCATACCAACAAACAGTGCACAAACTTTTAATCAGACTGGCTTTGAAAAGATAATTAATAGCTGAACAGCAGCACCTCTATAATCCTGCTCGTTTTGTCCTTATTTAAACTAGCATTCTTAAAAAAATAAAGCCTTCTGAAAGTCTCTTAGATTCCGTCTTATACAAGATGAAATGACTTTTCTTAAGTTTGCTAAAGCCAACTAACTCTTTCTCTCTTTGGTTATTTAACCTTGAACAGCTCAACTGCCTCACTGCTCAGCGCAAACCTCTGAAGAAAGTCTGTGCAGACCAAAAACATCTCCCTCTTCTAACTTATGACAACCATTTTCAGGCCATCTGTCTCTGTTTTCTGTCACTGAACATCTTTTCAGATTTTCTATGAGTACACGTGTGTTTCTGTGTGTGCACAAATAGAGCAAAAACACAAAACGTGCCTGTCTGCTCTGTGATGTGTGTTTGACAGAGTGTGTGTGTGTGTGTGTGTGTGTGTGTGTGTGTGTGTGTGTGTGTGTGTGTGTGTGTGTGTGTGTGTGTGTGTGTGTGTGTGTGTGTGTGTGTGTGTCTTTGAGTGACTGTGGGCTTGATGCAGTAGTATATGCTGGAGTCTCCGGAACACAAAAGCATGGGGAGATTGGTCTCCTAGCAACGGTTGCCTTTATAATTCTATGACCCTTGGATGCTGCACATGTGAGAAACTGAATACCTGCAACACAGTATTCACCCAGATCACACACACAATGTGTGATTGAACATGTGAGGTGGGCTTACAGCTGTATAACTGATCAGGGTGTAAATGCCTGCTGCTTGTTGTAGCTAAGGCCTAAACCAGTTTAGAGTCCGGAGCAAAGATTCACTAAAACTGCATCAAACATGGACGTAGTCTCCCCAATGTCACCTGTCTGTTTCTGAAACAGAAAATGAAGCAAATCAGGAAGAAAGGCGGTTGGGTCACTTTAGCTCAGCAGAAGACTCACTGATGTTGCAGACACACCAGTGCCAGCTCTGCCTGTCTGGAAAAATCTCCCTGCATTGACTTCTACCAGTCTGTCAACTTCGTATCCAATAATGAGTTGATGTCCAGGAAAAAATCCTCAACTTCTGTGTCCGTAGTCAAAGCTGTGTGTCCTGCTCCTCCAAAAAAGAGCTCACAGAGACTTGGGGTGTGATGATCCATCGATATACATCGATACATCGATTGGTTAAGCAATGATCCAATCACATCGATGGAAAGTCTAAACATCGATCAACATCGTGATCTTTAATGTGCGCCTTTATTTTGAAATCCAGACCGGACACACCTGTACGTCTCCGTCCAACCGCGAGTCGTTCTGAAGTTTCCTCTCAAGCCTCACTCACTCAGCGTATGAGACACACATTTGAACCTCCTCTCTGACACGCCACACCTGATATTTCTCCTGCTGTAAAATGTACTGTTTAGCGCCCACCGAGTCACACCGCTGTAGGCAAACGTGTAGCAAGACGCTGTTAGCATCACAGAGATAAAAGGGAGCCAGCCATTTCTTACACAAATAAACAGACCCAATGTAAAAATAAAGATTGTATAGAAAGCACATAAAATGTTTAAATTGACCAAACAAGTGCTCAGCTTGACTGATCTGGCATGTTGCTTCCACTTAAGCTCAAACACTGCCATTCAATATAGCATCGAGTTTATTCAACATTAACATCAAATATGAGGTATTTAAAGTTAGAGTTTCTTCACAGGTTGAAAAACCAGAAGCCTACTCAGCAGCTCTTCACATTGATTGCGAGTTTCTTTTCCTGCCCATGAAACTGGTGGTGGGGGTCGATGCGTCTTTTGTACTGCTTGAATACTAAGCAGAACACTCATGTCTGTGCGTTTGACCACTGTGACCTCTCTGCCTTCACCATCTGAACCAACCAGAGGCATTCACAGGAGAAAAGCAGACCACGGACCAAAGAGCAATGACCACTGTGAGATGTTTGGCATAATACCCCCTAGAGGAACCAGGAGAAAAGAGAGACAAACAGCAGGTGAGTTCTAGAGAAAGTGGATAGTTTCTGTTCCTGTAGGCTGCAACACTAGTGGATTATAAAGTTATAAAGGATTCTTCTTTGTTGTTGATAAACCACCATTTAGAGGATCTTCTTAGCACCTTAAAATAGGTTCCTTCAAAGTATGTCTACATTTATTAAACTTGGCCTACTTTCTTTGTGCTGCTGCTGTCTTCACAGCGATCTGTCAGTCAGCTCTGGATTCTCATCACAGCCTTATTTTGATTGTGTTGACTATACAACAAGTTTTATAGAAGAATCGCCATCTTCACTTTTGGATTGTACACAGTATTTCCCTACGATGTAAAATCAACAACATATTGAACTCTGATTATTTCTGTTTCATGTCTTAAAGGAGATGAATCAGCATCAAATAAAAAACACTCCCACAGAAAGAGAGAAAAAAGGGCTGAAGTAGGTCGTTTTCACCAAACGATTCGCTCAGGAAAAACGTGTTATTTGCGATGATGCAATTCAAAGTAAATCTACAGAAAACGTTTTCAGTTCAGGAATTAGTTTGGGGGGTTGGGTGGAATTTAAAGGAACAAAATGTTCCACATTCAACGTTCTGTGATGAACCCACAAACTGAAGTTTCTCCTCAGGCCACCACAACCAACGGCATAAAAAGGGGGAGAACAGTGCCATACACAGGGGTTGGGGGCGAAATTAAAAACGGAGCTGTGTGTTAATTGTGTAAAAATCAAAGTGTCCCACTACAGCTTCCTGTCTCTCTTTGCTGCCCGTCCCCATCGCTCCCCCTCCATAACAAATGTAATGTTGTTAGGGGCTGTTTTATTTTCACAAGCCTTCAGAACGCATGAATTTATGTGAGTGTGTGTGCCTCAGTGTGTGTGTTTGTGTGTGAGAGATCCTTGCATAAAGCTGATTAGTTCTTCAACAGCAGCATGGCTAATTAAAATTGCCTCCTGCTTGTTGACAACCCCACCCTCCCCACCCACCCGCTCCAAAGAAAAGCTCTTAGGCTCCAGCTTCACCAGAATTCCTGCCAGATATCAGCTTTTCATTCTTCATGATTTATTCATCCTCAGCCACACACACACACACTGACAGTCTCCTGCTTTTCAAATGACTATATTTATCTATGATTTGCTTTTAAAATTATTTAAATGTGCATGTTCTTCAAAGCCAAGTCAACCTTTTTTTAACAGAATAAATAATCAAGGTCACTGTTTTTATTCCCTCTTGAATTAAAATAGTCCCAGAAAATTGAGAAAATTAAGCAACAGGTCTGTATAAAACTATCCCAAGCCTTTTGAAAATTGTTTTTCCTTTTGTTTTGACTTGTTTTTTACTGGGTTAGTCTCACAACAATGTAAAAAGCTATAGATTAGATTGTGGTGAAACAAACTAACCAGCTCAAGTCTTTGTGAGCTTTGAGAGGTGCCCAGAGAAGCTACAGAAATGTTCTTTCATGTAACACTTGATGTTTGAAGATTTATTAGCAGGTATGAAATGAAATAAAATAAAAAAGAAACCTTCAACGAGCCTCTCTTATTCAAATTTTCATGTGCCGTTAAAGTGGATTACCCTTTAATCTGAGCGGAAGCTTCTTTTCAAATTAACTTGCTTGATCTATTGAGCGTCTTAGTGATCTTACATTAAATTAAGCTAATCAGTTAATTAAATGGAGGAGGACACCCACCACTAAAGCTGTGCTGATAGGATAATCTTGACACTGGTTTCTGCAGGAAAAGTTGTTGGGTCTGGTAGAAGGCAACACCAACATAGTCATGTCTATGGTGACGGGACCGGTTAAAGCTTTAAGGCAAGGTCTCTTAAAGATGGAAGTGTACAAACGTTCATTTCAAGACTGTGCGACTTCCAATTAAGTCTGAGCTGAAAGGCAAACACTGACACTGTTTATTAGGTGAAGCCATTCATGTCATCAGTCTACTCATTATCAGACTTACTGTTATCCTCTGCAGAGCTCCACTACAGATGATGCAGGTGAGATTTTCAACCATAAGTGTCGAACTAAACGTTCAACCTGTTACTTTGGCTTAAGTTTGTGTCACTGACAGAAACTGTGGCTAAAGCATTTAAAAGCAGAGTCTGTTAGGGTTAATAGCAACTGGAAAGGAAGGATGCAATTGTAAATAACTGATTTTACTTATTGTAAATTCAATGCTGAAACACAGTGAAAACACAGTAAAAAAAATCTGCATTTACACGGGAACGCTGAGGGACTGAAAGAGCTGTAGTAAGCATGCCAGGCCTGTAGGTGGTGCTATAACTGTCTTGTCCAGAAACCGCTTTTTGTAGATCTCCGCCAAAGTAGAGTTAAGCCGGTCATCTGGTGTATTGGTGAATACTAAGTGCAAAAGTGGAGCAACAGATGCTCATTTTGTATGAAGACAGTCAGTAGATTCAGCAGATTGAGCAGCACAAGCACAACACGGTAGTTCGCTACGATCGTAATAACGGTACTGTTGTCCTGTTGTATGCACTCTTGAGGAGCAGAGTGTGACCAAAGTGTTTCCACTGAAAATAGTCCCACTCTGGAGGCCTTTTTCAAAAGTTTGCGTTTTAGGTCAGCTGAAAAGCCGTTTTCGTGTGAATGCAAGGCTGAAACGCAACAAAACTTCTGCGTTTCACCCTAAAGCCGTTGTCGTGTAAATGGCCCCAAAGGTGTAAATTTGTTATTTTTGATTTGATTAACACTCGAATTAGCTGGGGGCTCCACAATCACACAGTTTAATATGAAAGTCTTTTGATGCATATGTGAGGAATGCTGTTGCAAACTAAATAGAGCTGGTAGCTTGCAGCTGAGGTCACATACTTCCTGTAGCACCTAATTACCCCACCAACAAAACCAATCAATACCCATCCAATGGAACCCCTGTGGAGTTTGAAAATAAAGCAGTGAGCCTATTCAGTGCATCAATTCTTCATGACCAGGTCCATTTCTTTGACCTGCTCCACCACATCACTGACTTCTCACCAACAGCTTCTCTGGCACCAGCTGCCAACCAACACTCACTCCACACTCATGATCAGCACTAGAGTCAACAGCTGCCAACTTCTGATTGTAAAGGGTATGTTTTGAGGCGTTAAAAAAAAATCTTGAACAAATTATTTTATTTCATGTCTAAAACAGATCTGCAGATAATATGAATGTCATTTTAAATGTTTGCATTGCCCTTCATGTAATGACCTTCATTTGACAGCACTATTCAAACCGTTTCAATGTGCTGGAAAGACTTGTCTAAGTGTTACGTCAGTGTTCATTAGAAAGTGCAGTGATTCCATTTGCAGTATGAGAGATGTCATATTTGCAGAGCTTTTGTTTTTCCATCTGTGTGAGTGGATTGTGGTAAATGGGAGCAGACAGGCTGACAGGCAGAGCTTAGTTTGAGCAGCAACACTGACTCAGGACAGAGCATGATGAAAGAGCATTAGGAAGCCAACAAACAGTACGCTGGTTAGACGCTCTTTCACAATAACAAGGAAAACGCTGATTAAACTCATGTTGGAAAAGTTTTGAACATTTGAAAGTGGGTTGTTTCATGGCTGTTGACCTGTGGGTCAGTTAGTCAAACGTGGCTAGGTATCATAAGTGTTATAGAAGTGCCAATATCTTAAGAGTCAAATTAAATCTGACAAACATGGAATAGTTGGTGTAAACCACTGAAGTACTTCAAGAAGCAAGACAGATCTTGAAATAAGACTACAGGGTGAATAAACACTGAAGACAAAAACAGCAGGGACCTTTGTGTACTTTGTGGTGACACCTCTGTGCATGCAAAACTTGAGGGGTTGTAGAATATCCAATCTGTGTTTCAATGGTAGTAAGCGACAATCATAACAACGGTAGTTGTTGTATGCGCTTGCCCGAAGCGTAACGTAACGTCCGCATTTCCATTGCATTTCCATTGCATTTCCATTGCATTTCCGTTGCATTTCCGTTGCATTTCCATTGCATTTCCATTGCATTTTGAAAAGTGCGCCGGCATGACCGGCGCACTTTGCAAGTTTCCTGCAGTGCCAAGAGAGGGGCAGTCAAGGCGCATAGAGGCGCAGGGGTGCGCTTCCACGCCTCCCTCCGCGCAAAGGGCAGAGAGAGGAGAAAAGCCGTGAGTGGGTTCAACACATCCGAGCGCTGTTTTCACCAATCAAATGAGCGCCTCTCCTCGCCTTTAAATGCCCTGCGGCCGAGGTGCAGCGTCTGATTGGTCTGAGTGATCCCCAGTACCGCGGAAACAGTGTGCTGGTAAGACTCAGTAGCGGAGACGGTCAGAGCCGCTGTCTCTGCAGCAGGACAATGGACAGCGGGGCGCATCGGAGGACACAAAGTCACCATGTGGGCCAGCTCCCGGGACAGATGTAATCTGGTCCTTTGTCATTAATAGGAGTACAAAATTAAGAGACAGTAACACAGCTGGCTTATCCATTCAGAATACTTTTGATTCACCTGCACTCCTGGTTTGTCATCGCCAAATAGCAGAACCTTTGGTGATATACTGTATACTCTCCCAGTGTCTCCACCTCATCCTCCTTACAATAATGTACTCCATCTTTTTAGATCACGTTAAAAATAAAGACTAAAACAGAGAAATGTGGGAAATCACAGGTAAATCCTGAGTGACATACATTTATTTTGTCTCTTTTTTCTTTGTCTTTTCTCTCCCTCTTTTCTTTGAATTAAATGAAATGAGAGAACCAGATATACTCTGTATCAGATGTTAAGGCTGTTTATTGTTTAATTGTAGGATGTGCATCAAACTTCCAGCTGCCATCAGGTTAACTTTCCATTATGACAAACGGCTTTAATCTGACATCAGATGTAACGGGAAAATTAATATAGATATAAATGTATATGCTGTTTCAGACGGTTATATTAAATAGTGATTGCTGTGATTGTTTATTGTATTAAATTGTGCCTGACACTCAGGAAACCTGCCTCTGAGGCTCACCAAATTACAGCTGCACAGGGTGCGCTTCGCTTTGCGCTGAAAATAGACCAGGTTGGAGCTGGTGAGCTTTCAGAGCACTTTCTGCACTGTTTTTGGCACGAAATTGTCACTGCGCCAACAAGAATATGCCGTCAACTCCCCCTGGCGCACCATCACACCCATCTCTGCGCAGACGGTCTACCAAATTGTCAAATTGGCAGCGCACAGCGGTGCGCTGCACGATATTAACACTGCGCAGAGTGGGCCAGGCTTGCGCACCCTGTGCTGCGCCACAAAATTAGAGCCCATTGACTTGATTTGACAGCTATCAGATTAAGTTCTGGGAGAGAACTGAAACAGATCTGGTGCAAATGGGACAATAAAAACAGAACAAAAATCAGTCCAAAGTTCTGAATTATGGTGCTCTGTGGCTGGTTTGACAAGTGATGCAGATGTGCAACAAGCCATCACCTCTCCTGAGGAAAGCCAGGAGATGTGTTAGTGTTATGATAAGCACCTGGGGAATCATAACAGAGACATTAGAAGAAGAAAACATCACCTGGGGGATCAAGACTGTGACGAATATTGGAGTGGATGTTAAAATGTTGAATCGCCTGAGGGGCGGTGTCTTTGAATAAATAGCTGTGGACACCTTTACGGTACCAACACTGAGCAGACACATGCAGAAGGCAAGATCGCAATGTTTCATTTCTTGGACCAATGATTTCTCTTTTCGTGTAAACCGGGGATCACTTCATCTGTCAGTGTGTGCTTTCTCTCTCCCTCTACGGGAAACCACAACAGACAAATATGAAGGATGTATAATATGAAGAAGACCTCAAATAACAAACAGTCCTTATCGCAGAGGGAGAGGAAAATAAGGGACTTGGAGTTAAGAAACACAGCAGAGAGATGGGACAGAAAATCAAAAGGTATCATTTTTCAGAATCACAAAACTCATATCATACACCATACATAATTAATTCAGTTTAAAGTAGTTGATCAATGTCTTTTTTCTTGCCAGATTGGCTTCTTAAAAAAAGAAAGACTGAATAGATACCACTACAGCCACTCCCTGTCTGAACAGCCCAATTAGTTAAAATGGGAGCAGGATGGAAGCAAGCAGCACTTTGCAGCACTATGGGGTGCTTTGTGGCACTTCCGCCTACTGTCTGAACCCAGCTTGAGCAGGACACCAAAGTATTTCTGTAGCAGTTTCACTGAAATGCTTCCAGATCTGCTAAAAGAATTACACATGCTTGGTCACCCATCCAAGTTGTTGTCGATTTTATGCTCCCAAAACTGCTCATTCCTCTCTCTTCCTGTCCTTTGCCCCCAGCACCCACAGCCACAGCCACACATTTGTAGGCCTCTGGGGGCGGCCCTTCAGACAAACACATTTACACAATAATCCTATTAGGAAGAGAGAGTGCTCTATCTCCTGCTCTCTTCATCTGTCAATACTCCACCCTCCCCTCACTGTCAATGCCAGTCAATAAGCTGCTATCTCTGCTCACTTTCATATTCTAATTCAAACAGGCTTTTCTGCAGCCACCAGCAATCAGTGGCCAACAATAGCAGCAGAGAGCTCAATAGCTTAACATTGTGTCAGGCTCATTTTGAGCCACAAAGTGATGGAAGCCACATGCTGTTCCTAACTGTGCTGCTGTATGTTTAGCTCTGCTGCCTCACGCCCGCTGCAGAGTCTTAATATTCCCTCATAGCTCTGTCTCTTTTTATCTCCCGCCATCCTCCGTCCATCCTCCGTCCATCCCACCCCTTCTTCTTCTTTTTCTTCTTGGTTCTCTGCCAAGCTACTCTTACAAGCTAACAGTTTTCAGGCAGTTCAGCATTTTTTTTTACAGATGATTTCTGAACTAACAAAATGCAAATTGAGTGGTTGCTAAAAAGGAGAAAAAAAACAAACATTTTTTTTCGGGCTAAATGGCCAAATTTTGACAGTCATGGTCATCTATTTTCATCTGGTGAGCGTATGACAAAGTTCGTCAGTGTAGGGGTGGCATGGATAAGGTTACTGAGTATCGAACTGTCCGGCACAGTCTGTGCGCTGTTCTTTCTAAGTGAAAGGAGAGCGGACAGCTTTTGTCTTAGAAGGTTAAAACACCATTTAAACATTTAATCTTTAAAGGTGAATTTAAATGTTCTTTGTAATCTGTTAAAGATGACCCCTGTGAGTTCACAAGCTTGGACCTAATGTTCCAAAAAATAAGTTTATTCTGAGAAGTTTCTCTGAAGTTTCCTTTTGTGCTATGATTTCTACAACCATGAAGGGCAGGCACTTCAAAGAGAAGCAAAACCAAGCACTTTACCAGCAAGTATGGGTACTCTGTCTAAGGACAGCTAGCTCATGATGCTGTGGGGCCTTCTGTCATGACTTCCTTTCTCTTAAGTTTTGTGTTTGACTAAGTTTTGATTTCCCATTTTATTTGCAGATCTGACCTTGTGTTTTATTTTCTTCCTTGTATCAAACTCTGGGTGTTACTTTTCTCTGTGCTGTTTTTCAGTGATTCAGTTACATCCACATAAAAGTCTGTGATGCATTAACTGTGATGGTATCAAATATGAATGTTAATTAAACAACTGTTGATTTAGGAGATACACTATTTTATATTTCATCATCACGTAAAAGCTGCTGATCAAAAGGGAAATACAGAGAGAGAAATGGAGTGCCTAAAAAAATGTTTAAAAACATGACCTTTGCATTTGGCAGCATTTTGGGTTCCAGCCAAAAAGGAGAAGTAAACAGAAAAAAGCCAACGAGCAAGTCTGTGTGCAAGATTTACATCAAGACAGCGACAGCAACTTGGAGGACCTTCCTGAGGATCAATTACCTGCTGACTGTTGCAGGGACACCACTGAGACCCACAGGTTTTTTCTTTTTTTTTAAAGAGCCTAGTGGCCATTCCCACTGATTTGCAAACTGCAGTACCACTCACTGCACATTGGACCTGTTACTTTTTTACAGTCTGCAGTATTGTTCACATTATTTTCCACTAAACTAAATCACTTTGAAGTTAGTTTCAAGTTGGTAAAACTACAACCCGAACCTTATTTTGAACAGAATCAGATGTGAAATAATACTCAGTGTGTCTCAAATCAAAGGATGCTTTCTTTGCTATTGTTTCAGTTTTATGTTGATTACATGTTCATGAATCAATTATTAAGACAGCTTCTGTAAGGCTCATGAAAAGATCTGAAACGAGTTAAGGTGATGCAGATGAAAAATGTGTGAAAGGTTTAGCTGTACTGAAGTTCTGGCACCTCCCAATCCTCGTCTGTAGTCCTAGTTGTTTTACTTGGTCGTTTTTTGCTCCCTGTCCGTCTGTCTGTTCTGTCCGTCCTGTTCAGTCTCACTTGCTGCCCTTGTGTTTCCCTCTGTTAGGTCAACCCTTGTTGTCTCCTCTGTGTTTGGTTTCTCCTGTCAGTATTTAGTCTCGTTGTTTCCTCCTTTCTTCATCAGATCATTTTATCTCTTCGCCTGTGTGTTGTGTCCCCTGTGAGCCCCTGTGCTTTCAGTTGTTTTCTCTGGCTCCCTTGTGAAGTGTTTTTTTGTTTTTGGTTTCGGAGTCATGGTCAATTTTTTAAATGTGAAATTCTCTGTTTTGTCTTTTGCCCAAATCCAAATGAGCTCTTTTTCTCAGTTTGTCCATAAAAGCATGAACCATTTGACTTTATTTCCTCTTCACCAACACTGAAACTGCTCCTCAGAAGCAGAATGAACAATGAATGGTGAAGTAGCTCTTTGAGTTGGTTGAACACACACACAAGTTTTTGTTTTTAGTAGGGATGCACTGATACCGATCCTGGTATCGATGGAAAGGCAACCAGCTTTATTCCCTTTTTTTTTTTTTTTGTTAATGGCACTCTTGATTTGAAATGTTACCTCTGTTGCACTTTCTTTGTTACTTTATAACCAGTCTACAGGGTATAAAAGTTTACAACTAAATAGAATTTCTGTACATTCTGAAGTTTTGTATTGCTGGTTAACATTTACATATTCTAACAATTTAAATAAATATTAACTTCAGTAATTCCATCTACTCATTTTTTACCTTTTACCCAAAACATTACCAGTCTTATCCCACAGTCGGGAATGAGGTCTTTATTTAACACTGGTATCGGATCTGTATTGGTCGATACCCAAAGCCCAGGTATTGGTATTAGTATCAGAACCAGAAAAGTTGGATTGGTGCATCCCTAGTTTTTAGACAAAAAGTTGTCCCTGAAGGTCGACCACCTTTACAGGACTGAGATGCAGTTAATGAGATCAGCTGATGAAAGGCATCCTCTAAACTTCCTGAACTCATTGTTCCAGATAATCTTGTAGCCTCACCAGAAAAGAAGAAACTGTTTGTGATACATATTCCCCTTATAATGATAACTATGCATGAAATCCTGTTCAACATGGCTGCCTCGAGCTGGGATAAAGAGCTCACTGAACATTACAAGTCCGTTTAATGAGCATGAGAAGTCTGGCTGCTGAACAACTTTCTGTTTTTTTTTCTCCACCCCACAGACATTCATTGCTCACTGGATGACGGTGTAACATTAATATTCATTAAGTAATATTTGTGTTACTGTAAAGAGAGATCCACCTCAAACAGAAAGGGTCTATGTGGAGCTGAGGGATTTTGTCGTCCCATCAGGGTGTGTCACGATAAATCACGCTCTCGTCGATATTTTTAGAGTTTAACTGTGTTCTGATTGATTAGCATTCATTATTATTGTCCTGTTGCACACACTGAGCGTGACTACAGAAAGGTCCATAACCGCGAGTCAATAATTCACCCCACAGATGCCCTTCACACCTCCTGAAACACTGCATTGACTCTGGCAGGGAAAGCGAACAGGGCAAATAACACTTTCAACCGACAGAATCATTGTACACGACAGAAAGACCATAGACATTTTTGCAACTGTACAATTCTGGTATCTTATGTTAAAGGTTATTTTGGTGGATACAAAAGATGTACATGTTATTTTTGCCTTGAGTTGGAGGCAGCTTTGGGTCAAACGTAGGTTTTGTGTACTCCCTGCCTCCCTGTGTCAGGTTTTTAAACAGACTTTGAGATCTGTCCTTGAGAAATCTCCAACATACTTTATCACCTTCTCCTTTCAGAGAGACAGTCATTTTTAAAGTAAATGGGGTTCTCTGCGTTCTCCTAACTTTAGCTGCCATTAATTCTGCAACGGGACAAAGTGAATGGATGCGTGCTTGCTTATGTGCATGTGCTAAATGGCATGAAACAGGCGGAAAAAAACAAAAACATTTAAAATCCACTGAGATTTTAAAAGGGATAGATTGACAAAGACAAAAACTAAAGACACTTTCTCTTTAAGTTTATTTAATTTAGTTTACGGTTTAATACGGTTTAAGTGACTGTTTTTGTAAAGCCTAGTTTTTATGTTTATTTCAGTCAACAAAAATGTTTCTTAACATGTTGTTTTGTTTTTTTGTTTGTGTTAGTTTACTGTCATCACCTTGCGGCATAGTAACCTTTTCAAACCAGTTTTAGGGTGCAGTAACATTCGCAATCTGAACCAGACTTAAAGTGATACTCCGGGATGGAACAAGTTGGGTCCTATCACAAGGTTTAGCGCAGAAATTTCCCCTACAGCAGTGTTTTTGTGCAGCAGAAGCCCAGGGCGCACGCACCAAACACCCCCTCCCTGCTCGTCAGACGGTTTCCTCTGCACTCAGACGGGGCCAACTTTTACTTGACCAAAAACACAAATAAATGAACTCCCACCGAATCTGATATTGGTCTGCATTCACGCTTTATTTAGAGAATTTTCAGCACGTTACTTTCACATAAAAACACCGCTATAGTGATCTGACTATCAGTCACCCTGTATCTCTGTATCTACCCATGGGTTTATACATGCAGACAAATAGCTAAAAAGGCAAAAGGCGGTACATGGATAGCTGACAAGCTCAAAGTAAACACGACAAAGAGACTCAGACATTCTGTTGTAAATGTGTGGGTGGAACTAAAAATGTATCTTTTGGGTCTGATTAGCCATTGATTTTATGATAAATTTCCCAGTACAACCCCCAACCCCTGCTATCCACTGATATTATCTTACAAAATTGGTTTAAAGCTCAGTTGTAATATTTCTGGAGCTTTAGCAGCATGTTGCTAGCTGTGGGTTGCTAGCTTTGAGTTTGACAAAATAAACATACAGAAATTTTTCAAACACAGCCACATTACGAGTAAATCTCTTTGCGTGAACACACACACATACATACACACACAGAGGGCAGATTGTGTCCAGACACAGACCTGACCACTCTTAAACTGGATTAAATGTGATGACTGAGGCAGGAAATTTAAAATGAGTCTAAGCATGTCTCCTATTCGTTGTTTCCCTTTTCTTCACTCAGTCAGACGTCAATTTGTGCTCAGTGATTGTTTTTCTTTACCAGCTCAGAGTGATACTGAATGCCTCTGAAATTTTGATGCCCAGCAGAACACTTGATATTGCCATGGTACCAAAGCAGGCATCTTTGTCATCTGATCCTGCTTTTATGACATCTCTATTAGTAAAAGCTGAGGCCTTCACCAGTCAACCAGTCAGTCACAGTTCTTCTCTATAGAGCCTTCGCTGGGAAGCACTGGCGTGTCTCCCAGAGGCTTCTTCTTCCTGCCACTGTCTCTGATTAAATGGATGAAAAATTAATAGCTCAGACTGCAGACTGCCGTGTACTCATGCTGTCCTTTAAAGACACAACATCAATCGGAAGTGAGCAGTTTGTTGGTGCTTTCATGTGGGTAGTGAGGGACAGGCTGTGGGACAAAGATGAAGCCCATGAGAGCAAAGCAAAACAACCCTGAGGTCTGTATCAACGTTTTATTAAGCTAACAGCTGGGTGCTCCCTGGCTCTGTTTCTACAGCACACACAACAGGGTGCTCACTGCTGCTCACTGAACACACACATCCAAGCAGATGTGCTGCTAATAAACTGGGGAGGAATAAGAGTGCTGCACAGAATGACCAATGAAGCCTTTTTAAATCAATCTACCATTTGCTAATACAGGTAATACTGAGAGGAGGAATGTTAATGTTTATGTAAATGAAACACTCTGGTCAGCCCAGCTCCACCAACTGACACATCTGTTCTGCAAAATGCCCTCTCTGTCTGTGATTTGTTGTTCCTGTTTCTGTCTCACATAAAGCTCAGCCTCAGGACAGACAGGTGATATCAAAACAAGCTTCTCATCCATTTTTCTTGGTTAACAGAAAAACAGATATCTTCCCATCAAATCTATACGCTGCCTGAGGAGTGACAGTGAGAACATCAACACCTTTCTGAAAATATCTGAGATTTTTAACTCGAAGTGCTCTGAGCAAAAGTCAGAACACTCTCGGAGAAATAAACAGCCTGTGTGTATTTTCTCAGACTGGGCAAAGATCTTCCAAAGCCAGTGAAAACAGGAGCAGTGACATACTGTGAAAGTGATGCTCATTCAAAGCCAACAGAGTTCAGTTGTTTAAGTTACTGGACTGAAACTTAAAGATCCTGTGATGACTTCATCAGTGATCTCAAAGTAGACTCACATTTAATCCACAATATAAAATGATATTATCAGCACCAAAATCACTAAATGCTGTTCAAGTATCTGTGGTCTGGTCTGACAATCCCTGGAGAACATTTATAGCACACAGACCATAGTAGTAATGTCCAAAAACAGATTTTTTGACTTCTGATGTGATTTTTTCATGATACATTTTGCCAATTCTGATCCAATACCAATACCTTTCTCTGATAAATCCTGTTTTGCATTGGGTGATTCTGTTGTAAATGACAATTCATATGTTTGTTGTATTAAAGTGAGCCCTGTTGGTACCTCCTAACCTGACAAGCCAGACAAACAGTTTCATATATCCGCCACGGAATTATTTCACAAGTCCATCTGGGTAGCAGCTCTTCCGATTTGTTTTCAGAGGCGGGACTTTAAAAAAAATCTGCAGCTGGTGATTGGACAACCGTTCTGATTAACACACTCACCAAGGACCAATCCACATCAAGCCACGGTATGACATAGCTTATGTGAGCCGATGCTTCTAAGAAACAATAGATGAACAACTACTGAATCACGAGAAACGGCTGTGAAAAAGGCGTTAGACGACAGCTTCAGTTTTTATAAATTTAACTTAAGAACCAAAGGAACGCTGACAAGTACAAAAGTCTGCTGACGTCACATCTGCTCCCACAGCTCCCGCCTCTCTTCTCTGATTGGGCCGGTCAGAATTTAGCCGAGTGAAATCGTTGCTCATTGGAGCCAGACAAGATGGACCTGCAGGAGTTCAGAAACTGAATCAGGCAGGTCCGTCTGCTCTGCAAGGTTAGGTACCTCCTTGAGAAACAAACATTGCTTTCCAAATAGAAGTAGTCCCACACAGTGGACATGTTTGCAACGTGGTGATTTACTGCAGCCATAAAGCATGACAGTGCTGAAAACATGTGAAATTGGATCGGTCCCAATCAGGTAACAAAATCTGATGCTACCCAATCCTCCAAAAGTAGCCATATTGGGCACCGACGCCACTTAATGTATCGGATCGAGACATCCCTTACCGAAAGTCCCTCTGACAACATCTCCCTGGACTGCAAAGTTCAGTGAGAAGCAAAATCTCTACTTTTTCCTGAAGAAAAAAGCTGTAGTAATGGTATACAATGGAGCTGGACTGGCAAGAAGAAATAGGACAGAAGAATAACAAATGGGAGAGTATACTGCTGTGATCTATTAAAACTTGAGAGTCTACCAAAAAAATGAAAAGTGAGGTTACGTTAGCTTGGCTTGGTGAGGTTGGAGCTGGTAGATGAGCACTGGTAGGACATAACCAGGATACACTATATTACATGTTACATACACGTCTGTCTCTTGAACACCGGGCTGTGAGTAACACTAAATATGGCTGGGTACTAAACTAATGTACATACTGAGTTTATAAGTTTGCAATCAAACAATAGTGCTACATAACTACAAATAAATACATAACCCCGTTGCATTGTATCTGGTAAAGATTTGTCATGAACAAAGAAAAGTAGGGTTAAAGGATAATTTATGTTTTTTAAGAGAAAGGAGGAAGTGGAGTCAGCTCTCCAGAGAGTACTGCGTGGAGGGGCAAACGTAAACAAAGTCTTCGTCAGTTCAGAGGTCATTACAGCCACACAGCCCTGTCTGAAGTGACACAGACTGCAGCAGAGGACTAACCCGGGGTGGACCATGAGGGAATATTGGTGAAAAACAAGAGTTTTTGGACGATTAATGCAGTTTTAGGAGCGGCGCTGTCTATGCCCCGATGGATCCTATCAAACGGACGTCCGCTGCACGATTTTGGATCTAAATATCTCCCGAAGCACTGCTTGGATCAGGAAAGCCTTCTGGGTAAGTATTTTGTTCTACTTCATTCTATAAACAATGTAAAGGCTGTATGAACCGAACTTATCCTTAAAAAAGAAGACCTGCTCTCCATTTATTTACTTCCAAAAGAATTGCTTGCCTTGGAAAGAGTCAGGTCCTTGTGATACTGGTTGATGGTGCTCATGGTAAAATAAGATAAGTAAAAGCAATAAGATATTTCTTTATTTTTCCCACAATGGTGAAATCAATGGAGTTATAGAGGCCAACAAGAAATGTCTTTCTTCAGCAAAAACACAACAGACTCCAGCCAGAGGTGTTACTGCTATCAATGCCAACAGAAAGCCTTCACACAGCCCTTCAATACCAGTTGTAAATGTATCTTTGAAAAAGAGAAATAACACCACTTTTATTGCTTCTCAATGTATTAACTGCAGGATAGTGAAGGTGAATGTGTTGGCTGTGGTTTATTGAAATTCAGTGCAAACATTTTTAACCAGAATGAGTTGAAACTAAAAAATGTCCTGCGGTCTGCCATTAGCCTGCAGGCTGCACTTTGAGAAACAGTGATCTGTATTAGCCACCTCAGATCAATGTAACAAAGGACTGATGAGTGAGTTTGCTGTGAACACAATATTTGCACACAAATTTTTTGTACAACATGCAAGTCTCATTTGTGCTTCTTTATCATCATGTTCATTCCATCATTTCTACTATTAATGCAAGTTCACAGTTACCAATGTGTTTCAAACCACAGGAGTCGAGGAAGGAGCGAAAGTACTGACGGAGGCCAACCTCAACACATCCCATCACGCAAGAATTAAAGGAGGACTGTATGTGACCCATATGGCAGCAGCTTGGTGGCTCGAGATATGAATATTTCAACCACGTGCTGCTGGTACAACACACAGGCTCAGTGCCCCACCCTGCTGCTGGGATCAAATGTCAAGCTGGCAGCCAGACATGGAGACGACATGCGGCGTGGAGCCGCCGAGTGTGTGGTGATACATTGTGTATGTCAACAACATTCTTTGGGATGATCTCAAGCACAGCGCAGGGCATGAAGAAAGATTGATTTAAAAACCATAAACTGTGGCTCACCTCAGATTTTGCTCTATTCACTGACAGAAGAACTTTCTCTTTCAGAAAAACAGCCAAAATATTTCCACGGCAACCACAGTGTAAAGAGAATTCCTATTAACAGCTTGTTTCAGGAGCTATTAATTAGTGGTCTTGTTCAACAACCATGCTGGGAAAAATGAAAAAGAGCACATAATTGCTCCACTTACAGTAGCTCAATAGACTGGAATGCAATACGCTCCAACACATGCTGAGATCTGCGTTAGAGCAGCAGCTGCAATCAGACATACGTTAGCCTGCACAGCCTATGTTTGCACAGATGTCCAACTTCAAACATTAGATCGACTTAAGATTGTTAAAAGGCATTCTGGGAAATAACTGCTACTTACTAAGGACCATAAAACAACATAGGTTACAGATATTGACCATTTGCAGTCAATGTGATGTCACATCAGTGAAGTGGCGTTGTTGGCGTGAGGCCATAGTGCATTTTTATCCCCCTGTGCATACAGCCCCACTGGTTCCTAAGCTAACCAGTTCTTTTATTTCAGCAGTTTTTGGATTTACCTGTCAGCATGTGTTGTTGTTTGCTTCCGTCAAAAGATTTGTTTGCTCTTGAGATAAAATCCAACCTGACTTCTGTTTGCGAGTAATTAACTTCACACTTTTAATTTATTCATCGGTGACTCACTTATACAATCAGTTTTGCTTCAGTAGTTACAAGTCGAGGCCTGAAAATCACTGTTAAAAGGTGCATGCATGTGCATCCTAATGCTAATCAATCCTGTGACTGAAACAGGTGATAACTCATACCACTAGGTAACCACAACAATTGCTGGATTACAGAAAACAGTTGAAACCTTGTCTTGCGTTTAAGTGCACTTTCCTGCACAACTCTCAAGTTTGAACAGACCACTGCAGAATAACTGCTGCACATGGGTAGGAATGAACATTATCACAAACAGCTTAGCCCGTGCTTTAGCCTTTAGTGTGTGCTCTATCACTCTCCTGTTTAGTTTTCTTCTTCTTTTTCTGTCTGACAGTTTAGGCTCCTGTGTCCACCATCACTACAAAATTAATCACAGAAATTGTTTTCAGCAGAGAAAAACACAGATCTCTCTTCTCACAACTAAACTTCTTAAACTTCGTCAGCCGGCGTGGTGTTGTTATAGAGACCTAGAGGTGTTGTAAATCAACCTAGTCCTGCTTGACCCAATGGGGAAGCTAAGTAGCATTTCAAAAAAACCTATATTGGCGTTGATAATATACCTAGAAGGGAGACGTTTTCAACATCACTCAGAAACTCCCCACAGCCCCTTTACTATAGCCACATGAATATGAGCTGGGTTTGTGTTCCTTCTCACAAACCAAACGGTATTCTGAAAGAGCAGAAAACATACCAGACCTGTTGGTTAAAACTTGCTCTTTACTGTCATAATTTGAAAAACAACCCCACAACTTTCAGTTTCTTCTTTCAAGGAGGCACAAAGATCTTGACATTACTGCTGTGCTTGCCAATATTTTTGTTTGTTTAGTGATTAGATGGTGTTAGTATTAAACACAGCTCTACTGATACTGCCTTGCAAAATTATCATATTGTATTTTAGGGGCTCTTGAACTGTTTACATTCTCTAGTTTAAATATTTCCCCACTGCTGACATCTTAGTTCAGGGGGTGCTGAAGTTAAGTCAATCATGCATTTGCAATGTGCAGCAAAATGTGCTCAGTTAACAAAAGCTGATGTAAATGGCCCAGGCAGACAAAAATGCTCAGATCGACTCCAATCCAGAGTAGATGGTTGAGATCAAGATTGGGACATTCCTGGAAGTTGCAATAATGCAACTGAGCATTCACTTATTAAGTGAGCAGATCTATTCATCTAAAGATAAATTCAAGATCATGGCCCTGCTTTCTGGGAGAATTAAGCCTGTGGGAAACTACTGGCAGTTCTTCTTTTAATCCCGTTATGTGGGAGAATTCATATCCTGATCTTCAATATCAGGATCCCTCACGTGTCCTACAACTTCTCTACAGTGAATATAAATGATGCTTGTGGACATGTGCAGCATCTACTAAAAGTGAGTATTAATATCCCCATCTAAAGCATCAGCATGTCCAGGGCTGCACTGACTGACCTCTGATGCCCCCTTCTTCTGGGCGTAACCAATACAAGCCGTTAATAAAGTGAAGCAGAGGAGCAGAAACAGAATGCTATTATGATCTTCCTTAATGGTTTAACACATTAGGAGCTCAATTTGTTCATTTTATTCTCACCATACACAGTGAATTGAAAATATCCTCACCCCATCAACAATATCTGATCGCAAGACCAAGTGCTTTCTCATCAGTCATGAGGGAGCTGCACCTCTGATTTGTGCGATAAGACTCTGACAAACATGCAGGGATTTGTATAATGCTCCAGAGCCCACAGGGCAGACCAGCACAAGTGATTTACATGAGGCCAGATGACCCATGCAACACAAATTTAACAGCCATCAATTATTAACTCGGCCTTATGAGCTTGCATGCTGCAGGGGGGGAACAGCCATTGTCTATGGTAAAGATGCTGCATGCAGTTGGACTTTAATGGCAGAAACCAGAGGCTGATCTGACAGAGAGCCCACAGGGGCACTTTAAAAACTTGGAGAATGAAAAAAGGGGGTCTACAGAAATAGCTTTTTAAAGGGTAAAGATTTTTTTTAGCAATGTGCAGCTACAGAACAGGTATTTCAGAGCTTAATGTAGCTTTGGGAGTGACCTTTATCTGCTGTAGAGCCAAATCCGATTCAAATCAAGCTGTTTTATTGTGTGCCTGAGCAGAGGGATCTGTACACGTTTGCTACAAGAGATGGGAAACTGTTTAGCATATTTAATGCATGCTCTTGAATACCAAATTGGACCTCATCTATTGGTTCACCAACTCTCTCCACCAGTGAGATTGAAAATATGACTTCTTTCATTGGCTCATACTCTTTTTCAGTGATGGGTGTGGGGCAAAAAGTGAAAAACAGTACATTTGTTTTGTAAAACTATGTCAAATTTAGCCTGGGAAATAACTTATTCATATCGGTTGTTTGCTGATTGTTGGTTAATAATGAACAATTAAAAAACCTTAAACAGAATTTTTTTCTTACAATTTATGTTCACGCGGCAGAGCATCTCACCTTTTTAAGGTAAAATGAAATGAAAGAAATGTAAGAGGATGGTGCCACGCTTCTCCATTTCCAGTGCCCCCTCTCATGGGAGGCGCCTCCATCCATCATGAGGATGAGCGATGCTGCGAGGGAGGATTTGGATAACCTGGCTAGCCAAGCATCAACCCACATTGATAATGGGTCCACATAGGTGGGTGTGCTGCTAGCATTCAGCTAGAGGAGAAGGTTAGCTGCATTCCAGCAAAGGGGACCGCGATGTAGACCGACAGGTGCAACAGCATCATCATCCTCATCCAGCCGTCCACAGCCTCATTGCTGTGAGCCTTCCACCTTGAAAATTAACCCGCGAAACAAACCCAAGCAAACAACCAACCACACACCGAGCTGGCAGCATAACCACCCTGAATCCACGGGGATTTTTTTCACTATGAATCGTGTTAAATCGTGGAAGAGAATGAGTGGCGTGCTAGCTTGCGGGCGCTTCAGCACAGCGACCAAACGAACCGCTGTTAGCCTCGTCGCTGTGCTGGCAGCCTCCCTCTGCTCTCAGAGGAGGTATCGAATAAAACAGCAAACAGGGGAAAAAACGCAGACTTTCTCCTGATTGACTCACCTCTCTGCCATTTTCCCGAGAGTTCTTAGAATCCGTTTAGAATAAATCCCACAACGTCTCCCATGTTGCCGAAATTGCGTTCGCCGCAGTCAACGAGTCACTCCTTCCAGACCGGAGTCAAACCGTCAACTTTAGAAACCTCTACATCCGGCCGCCACCTTCAAAATAAAAGCTTCTCGAGAAATTGCAGTCATTGAGCAACTCACATCTTCTTCACGGGTTAAAAAGGAGCATACCATGGCTACAAAAACAACAACACGTGATGTACACGTTACATTAGTTAGGTTACTGAAGTTTGCAAAAACAGTCAAGCCAGTAGAACTGAAAATATGACTTTAGTGATTTCATCTAATGTACTTATACAACCTGTAATACACCAAATTTGAGTTTAAACGGTGCTACGTCATAACGACTTTTTAAGTTTTCCAAGTTTAGCTTATCAGGTTTTGCTATTAGGCTGTTGACAACTCTGCCACACGAACATTACAGCTCCATGCTAAATCTTTATCGAACTACTGACCCAAAAGTGCACTATCTTATAGATTCCCAATGGGTTATATCAGATATAAATTTCATCAGCGGTAACACTTTATGTTTTTCGTCATTGCAGAAAGAAAAAGAAGAAGAAAGAAAACCTGGAATAAAAAAATGGAGCCCATAAGTGTGAACAACTCATCTTTAATTCTGAAGTAAATATTCAACAGCTTCCTGTATTGGTGTCGCTAAATTAGACCTTTTGAAGAGGGGAACCAGCACTGCTTGTTTCAAGTGGTAATGCTTTCATGTTGGATTAAAGGTTCTGTCTGCAATGCTTGTGAGTAATGTGTGAAAATGTTGTTAAAGTTAAACTGGTAATTTAAATTTCTTCCTCTGAGTAAAAGGGGCAGCACTGAATTCCAGCATGCTGCAGGACACCCTGAGCAGGTCCACCACAGGGCTCCAGAGAATCACAAACACTCCCATTTACAGCCTACTTCTGGAACATTTGTTGCTGCCCATCCATGTGACTGTGGGATAAAAATAAAAAAATAAATAAAAGCACACAAAACATTTTGAGCTCTAAAAAAAAAAGAGAACCAAACAACAAAACGCATGCTGGCCTGTGTATCCAAAGGAATGCAAGGGCTATAACATGTATTTACAATTTATCTTAGAGAAACTCAGAAATTTTAAATCACTTTACTTTCAAAGAACTGGTTATTTGAGGTTGCAACATTCAGTCACTGCAAATTTCAATGTAGTATGGACTGTTTACTGTGATACCCTCTTTTGCTGACCAGTTTTAAGATTTTCTCACCCTGATTTCCCCAAAAATGCTTGTGCACCCACCTGTTTTTTATTTATTTATTTGTTTTCTGAATCAGTATAATTCTTAAATTATGGACAGCTGTAAGACTTGATGCAGTAGACCTTATTGGAGAACCCAATCTGCAGCTGCTGGGTGCATATATATCCTCCAGGTTGGATAACATGGGTGATTGTTTTTTGTCACAATAGACTGCCTTTGTGTTGGCACCAGAAATTGGAGCAGCCTTCCTATTTGATGTCAAATTCACAGTGAACATGAGCTGCCTACTGGGAAAAGAAGTTTGAAGTAAGAGATATAGAAGGTGCAGACTGGGGTTTGACTGATTGAGTGTGTCCTTGGGAATATTAAACAGATTTTTTTTATCAAATGCTTTTTATGCACACCGGTGTGACAGACATCTCTTACAGAGGAGTGTTCCATAGATTCCTCCTGTACAAAAAAGGAAACTAATTCCCCTCCTGCTGCCAATCCAGCTGTACACCTGCAGTGCATCCACTCATCAAATCTCTGCAGTACTCAGCACAACACTTCATGCTTAAAGAAGATTATTCAGGGTGGCTTTGTCATACAAATATCGAGGTCAAGTCATGCTAAGTTCCACGACTATCTTTATGTTCTTCTGATTCACTGTCTACCTGAGAACTCTGCATGTTTGTCTCTCTGAGCACTTTGTCCTTCTTTTGTCAGCTCTGTTCATCCTGCCTGCCCCAATCCACCAAACACAGGCTCTGGTCTTCATTCGCCATGATGTCTGTATATATAACATACTGAAAGGCCACAAACCATGACATGAATCCTTCTTTTTGAGTCAAGGATTTGCAAAACTGAACAATAAAAACAGCATTTGGAGTGTAAGAAGCATCTCCACTGCTCCTTTTCTCCTCAGTTTCATTGAGTGGTTATGGTTAGTATCCATGATAAATAACTCCACCTGTCAAATACAAACATTACTTCCAGTGGGAAATGATGCATGGAGGTTTTCCTTCATTTGGATGATCAAGATAAACATAACATTATAAACTAAATAATTGATGAAGTAAGATGACAGCATGATAAAGTGCAGTACATGTGTTGATGATACCACCCAGCCTCACAGCCCTCATTAACACTGCAGGAATGTTTCCCTTTAAGCCCACAATGAGAGTGCCATGGTGTTTTATAGGTCCCTGATCTTGTTTCTTAAACTCTGCACTGGAAAGACGAATTCCAGTGACATTGCATCCTGGCAATTTTCATTGTGACCATAGAGTTTATGTGACCTTGTTTTAGGTGTAATTGCCATCTACCATTTGAGGGCAAACTTCCCTGATGCGTGTTGTGTGTCCTGTAGTGTTAATATTTGGCTTCCTCACTTTTTGACTTTGAACAACCCCTCACTAGATTGCGTCCACACACCAGGCTTTTTCCTGTATCCACACAATGTTATCCATCCATCCATCTATTACATATGCTGCTTTTCTTATTCAGGGTCCCAGGGGCATGAGGTCCTTACCTGTTTGTCATTGCACATGAGGCAGGGTTCACCCAGGACATGTCACAAACTTAACATGTAAAGACAACAGTCACATATTCCACACATATTAGCTACTTAGAACCACCTATTCACCTGAGAAGCATACTTTTGAATAGGGGTAAGAAGCCGCAATATCTGTGGGAACCTGAGGGTAGAACATACAAAGTCCACTCAGAAAGGTTCCTGTTCAGCTTGGGATACAATCAAGGAACCATCTTGCTATAGGGCAACATCACAAACCACTGTGACACCATGCAGACCTCAAATTGTAATTCTATCACAACTGTCACACCTACACTGGACCACAAAGATTAAGTTAAAGTGATACTATTTCACTATCGTATGTTTCCTCAGTCATCAATGTTCATTTCACCCAGCAACACATTCACTATCTCCTCATTTCTTGTGACTTTCCACAACCTTGCCCATTTACATTGTAATGACAAAGTTTAAGGATTAGCAGAAAAATACAAATAACTTTGGGATTATTAGTGCAGTGATGTAATCCCAAACTGGCATATGTGATGTGCTCTGTCACTGTGAAGTCCGTCAGTCCTGAATCACAGACTCTGGCGCCCTTCTGTGGTCATTACAGGAACTACTATCATTAAAAAAATCTGAGAACTCAGGAGTACATTACTTATCTTAAAACCAAATTTTTGATTACTATGAATTTTGTAAGGACCCAATTGTTACTTAATACTTATTAGTAAATAGCATGTCTTATACATCTTTGTATGAACTTTTCTACATCTATCCTAAAGAGTTATTTTGCAGATAAACTATTTTTAAAATAAAACTAATAATTTTGTGTACCTCTATAAAGTAGTTAAAATTATCTCAGTCTTAAAAAAACTGACATCATATGCTGTCTGCATGATTAATTGTCTTTAAATCTACTTATTTTACTGGATTATCCCATTGTGTAGGTAGGGCTATAATTTCTTACAACAAACTTTTGCTCCTGTGAGTTGGACCTGTTTCATCACAGTGAGTAATTTGCTTGAATTGTAAACCACATTTCGCTGAAAAATTAAAAGTCAGTACCATTTTCTGTTGTTTTGATTGCAGCACTTTTACCATGTCTTTACACTTGTCTTTGCTTCCTGTTTGATGAGTCATGATTTATTGAATACCAAAGCATAGCATTGCACTTTAATCAAATTCACACACAAATCGCACAGCCACCAGGGTAATTTGGGGTTGAGTAACTTGCTGAAAGACACTACAGTGTGTGTACAGCTGGATAGGATTAAACACCCCCTCTTCGGATTGAGAGAGGACCATCCCTGCCTGTTCAAAGAAAGAACAATAGACGCATGCAGCAATAGAAAGCCCTCATCACAGCTCATTCCAAGGAGATTTGAACTTAATTTGATTCCTTTTCCTATTTGTACAACAAATTTACATTTTCAGAGCGCAAAACGACAAACTTGCAAATTCTCAAGATATAAAGTGTTTTTGTCACTGCAAGCAATAAAAGAATGTTTGAATTTTAGATACTGTTTTCTTGGCTGGGAATTTTTTAGGACAATGAATTTCTCTGAATTGGAAACACCAGTGGTTGTGGCGCACCAATAGCCTTAAAGAAAAATGTTTTTAATGGATTGGGACTGAAACAAATAACAACATTTAACAAATAGAAAGCAAACTGGTATGTCCCACCCCTCGTTATGAAGAAAAGTAATGGTTTGATATCTGTTTGCAGTATACATGGTGGATACGTGCGAAGGCTTTTCCACCCTGTAATTTGACAATCATCTACACGTTTTTCCCCGAAGTCCCTGAATGCAACAGGGGAGCTGCATGGCCCTTTCTCCGATCTTCACCCGATGAAACCCGAGCGTTCCCGAAATATAACTCGTGGTCTCATTCCATTGGCCGGAGCTCTGGCCAATGAGACGCGGCCATCTGTGCAGGGCTCGTTGCTGTTAAAATTCTCAGGTTACGTTTCCTCCTCGCTATATTAGCTGATTTCACCTCTAACCTCTCTGGCACTGGACAGAAGCAGTCGTCATGAAGCTCCCCGTGGCAATTCTCGCAGTTTTTGCATCGATAGCTGTCACTATTGACGCTACAGTCTACTTCAAGGAGCAGTTTCTCGATGGAGGTGCAGTATAACCTATCCCATGTCTCCTTGCCCTATGTATGAATGATTGTGGTGTTGGGGTGGCTGTATTGAGTTCATGATTTTAGGGCTTTTCATTTTGGTCCTTTGGAAGAACCATAGACTGTATAATAAAGAACTGCCCTCTCAATCATAACCGTGCTGCTTAAGTTTATCTCAGTGCTATAGGCCAGACCACCTTTCGTTGGTAAAGTGTGATAGTTTTAGCTTTAAAATGGATAAACAGTGTAACAGAGCAGTCGAACAAATGTTATCATGTTGTTCAGTATTGAAATAAAGGTTGACTGACTTTAGAAATTGTACGTAAATTCATGTAATTATACTTTCACATGTGACTCCAAATCTTCTTTCACTTTTGATATTAGGCTGAACCATTTCCAGGGCTCTCTGTTAATTATTGTCTCTGTAGATTTTACTCTATTTCCTGTCAATACACTCATTAGGGATCCCCCCATGTTGATTTAAGTGGAGAAATAAATCGGTTTCAGTGAAACAGATGTTAATGAGACGACCATGTCTACCACAACTATCATTTAAGAGAGGCAGTCATTTAGGTTTTCTCTAAATTTCCATCTTTTCTTTTACCATGTTGCGTTGCTGAACAGTGACTTTTAAATATGAGTCTGGAAATAACCAGATGTGTTTCATCTCTCTGTTTCAGATGCGTGGAAGAGCAGGTGGGTCGAGTCAAAGCACAAGTCAGACTACGGGGAGTGGAAACTGAGTGCTGGAAAATTCTATGGAGATGCTGAGGCTGATAAAGGTAATTATTTTGCATTCTGACCAGGTTCTGATAATAGTTAAAGTAGTGTAAGTCTGAAAAGGTGAGTTTATCTATTATTGCATTTTCAGGCAGTAACCTGGATGCAAATGTATAAGAAACAGGTTTAACTTATGTGTATGACTTGATCTTAGAGCCTTTCGAGGATGAGGAAGTAGCTGATACTATTCATGCCACGACTATGTCAAAGACTTGAATAACCTGCCTTGAGAGACAATGTGGCCTCAAACTCCCCCAGCCCTCAATGTATTGTGAACAACTTTCTGTACTGCTGGCACAAAGTTTTGACTTCAGTGATCTTTTGAATGAAAGTTATTTGAAGAACATTTAATATTTTTGAATATATCAGCCATTTATCAAAGGTGGCAGGTTTAATGAGCTATTTCAGCAGTTAGTGGTGGAAGAGTGGTTGGTTTAGCCTCTCAGTAAGTCTTGAGCAAGACTCTCTGACATCTCTAGTTACATGCACACGTGTGGTGGGTCAGTGTAAGGGGAACTACAAAAGGACAAAGAGAAGAAACTGATGCAGAGTCACAAAAAAACCACATCATGAATGAGTTATTTTAGGGATCCTCCTCTTTAACAAAGCTATTCACTCCTGTTTGTCTTATTTTTGTGTTTTGCACCTTCAATAGGTGTCCAGACCAGCCAGGATGCCCGCTTCTACGCCATGTCTACAAAATTTAAGTCCTTTAACAATGAAGGAAAGACTCTGGTCATCCAGTTTACCGTGAAGCATGAGCAGAAGATTGACTGTGGAGGTGGCTATGTGAAGATTTTCCCTGTTGACCTTGACCAGAGCGACATGCATGGAGATTCACAGTATTACATCATGTTCGGTGAGTCATATTTGTTTTGTAGCGACACTGAGATCTGACCCAAGGACAGCTCAGTTTTAGGACAGAGCACTTTAAAGAATGCTTGGAAGAAAGTTCTGTAATTCCCCTGTTTTAATGTCATGTGTCTCCAGGGCCTGATATCTGTGGATACAGCACAAAGAAGGTTCATGTGATCTTCAACTACAAGGGCCAGAACCACCTCATCAAGAAAGACATCAAATGCAAGGTACCTAAGGCAAAGAGCCTTTGCACCAGTTCAGACTCTGGTCAGACTCTGATCTGTTCTCGACATGACTTTAAGACTTCTTCTTTTTCTGAAGTTCTCCTGTTTCCTCTCTCTCTTTTCAGGATGATGAGCTGACCCATCTGTACACACTCATTCTCAATCCAGACCAGACATACGAGGTGAAGATCGACAATGAGAAGGTGGAGTCCGGCTCCATGGAGGAGGACTGGGACATGCTGCCTGCCAAGAAGATTAAGGACCCAGACGCCAAAAAACCCAGTGACTGGGACGACAGAGCCAAGATTGACGACCCCAGCGACACCAAACCTGAGGTGGGGAAACCTTAGAGGCATGCGAAATATTAAACTTTTAGTAATCAATGATTACTTTTATCTCAATTTAAGTTCTTTTAGTGAATTTATTTAACATCTGACTTGTAAAAGATTATTGAAGTCTTTAAATACGAGACGCCTCAAAAAACTTCTGTTACACCTTGGAGATTATCTCAAGTGACAAAAAGCCAACAACAATAGACTCTGGGCTTGTCCCAGTAAGTAGGCTTACACCAATGTTTGCTTAAGTTTGTTGAAAGACACGAGGAACATCCCAAATCCTGTTCTTCAAACATTGTTCTCAATCAAGGCTTGTGTGTCAGCCTCGCTTAATCCTGATTACCTCTCAGTGTCGTCCTTTGAAAGCAAACATTTTTGTTCAGCATCTGTTATCAAGGTACAACTCTAATTAAGATACAGTACACTTTTATTGTTACAACAAAGGCAACAAGTTTAGACTTGGCATCATGACCTGCATTCATGTGATTAACTTGGTGCTGATCATGTGATCAAAGTTTTATCAGGTAAGTGTGGAGGAGGTATAATAAATTCACACATTAGTACTGTTTCACATACTCTATTTTCTATCAATCTATCCACTTTTCTTCACTTTAAGGGGACTGTGAGGAGTTTGAAAGTGATCTTGAAAAAGTGTCACTTCTATTTAGATGCTTGATTATAATCCACACTTTAGAAATGAGATTATCAGCACCAATGTAGGTTATTTCAGAATGCTACTTAGTGGCTTCTTCTTAGCTTCCCAATCAGGCAAGCAAGACTGGATTGATTTATGGCACATCAAGTCTCTATGACGACACCACACCGGCTGACGAAGTTTAGAAGTGAGGAGAGAAATTTGCGTTTTTCGATAAATGAAGAGTGAGGTTACGTTAGCTCTGCTTGGTAGATGACTGGCAGGACATGACCATGATTCACTAACATTACACATTACAGGCACGTCTCACAGCACTGGGATGGCAGTAGGGCTACATATGAGTGGCTGCTTAACTACTGTACCGACTGACAGTTTGCTGGTTGTCATGTTAGCCTAAGGATACTTTGTAGCATACGTTGCTAATAGCGCTACATTTAGCCAGCTACTGACGTACAGTACAAACCCAAAACATTTGCTTGTTGTCAAGTTTTAAACAACTGTGCTATGTTACTGTACTGATAAGTACCTTACCTTACTGCGTTGTATCTGGTAAAAAGTTGTCTTGAACAAAGAAAATGTGTTCCAAAACAAATAAGCCTGGTTACAGGTCACATCTTTACAACAGTGTGCGTGAGACTCTGGGCCAGAAGGAGGCAGTTCATTTAAAACAATCCTCCCCATAGCGTCTTTAAGTTTAATCCCAGGTCCTATGCATAAATTTGGTCAGAATGTGGGTAACTCCATATGAAATTATCATTATAGGTGTTTATAACCACTCCATTCTAAATACATTGTAACAAAGCTTTAAAGAACCCAAAAATCCAGGGTTGTTTAAAAAAAAATTAACTTTAAACTCAAGGTTGATTTTATTTTACAAGGCCCATACCGGATGTACAATGTGCATCATGTTTACAGTTAACTTTTCTCCGCCTTGAATAAAGTTGAAATTATCCTTTCTTTTCCCAGGACTGGGACCAGCCAGAGACCATCACTGACCCTGATGCCAAGAAGCCCGAGGACTGGGACGATGACATGGATGGAGAGTGGGAGCCTCCTATGATCACAAATCCAGAGTACAAGGTCAGGCTTTAGATGATCTCTTGGTTTTATAGGAGAATTTGTTTTGAAGGGTTTGGGTTTGAATAGAATAGAACAGACTAGAATAGAATAGAATAGAACAGAACAGAACAGAACAGAACATACTTTTTTTATCCTGATGGGAAATTCAAGACTCAAAGCAGCAATACAAGAAAACAAAAGTAAGAATGTGTATCGTGTAAAAAGGTCCACAAGAAAATAGATGATGACAGCTTGTCCATCATTCTCCAGTCAGGCAGCCTCCACCTCCACAGGGTCCAGGACTGAGCTTCTTCAGCAGTCTGTTCTGTCTCCTGTATCCTGTCTGCTCACAGCAGGGCAGGGTTACTTGTAGTAATCAACTTTTTTTAAAACCCATCCCATGATCTCTTTGCAGGGTGAGTGGAAGCCCAAACAAATTGACAACCCTGACTACAAGGGTGCCTGGGTCCACCCTGAGATCGACAACCCTGAGTACACGCATGACGCAACAATGTACAAGTTTGATAACATCGGAGTACTAGGCCTGGATCTGTGGCAGGTAATGATTGACGTTTTCCCCTTTGGGTTCTGTGATAACTGAATTCTTGTCCTAGATTTACCCGCAGCCTTATGTCATGCTGTGTGGAACAAACAAATGATATTTTTGAGTGTAAACAAAAGTAGAGGAAAGGTTCTTATCTGTACATATGAATTGAGTTATCTTAATGTGTTAATGTCTTTGTTCAGGTTAAGTCTGGCACAATCTTCGACAACTTCCTTATCACTGATGATGTCAAGGAAGCAGAGGAGTTTGGGAAGCAAACTTGGGGAGTCACTAAGGTAAGAGGGTACCCAAATATTAAATTGAGAGCCTTCTGTACTCTAACCACTTACTTTCAGATAAACAACGCTATTTTTCTTATTAACGCAGATTATGAAATCCCTAAAAAGGCAGTCAAAATTAAGCAAAATGTATTAAATACAGCATTTGATCAGAGAGTTGAGTCCTCCATCCAAGTTAATGTCAACATTTTCCTGTACTGGTTGTGTAATGACTCAGTTCAGTGGATGTATGCCAGTCTAACCTGATGTAACCCTCGTACAACTTTCAACCCAATTTACTAAATCAAAATACTGCCAAACAGCCCCATGTTACAAAATCCATCTGTGCTTGTTTATGCCTGGGCAGTAAAGCAGAGCTAGAGGTGGGCAGCTGGGCTACCTTTTAATTGTTTGATTTTTTTTAATGTTCCATGTGCTGTGCAAGCACAGAAAGTAAAAAACAAAACATAGGACAGCAAACTAAAGAGGAAAATGAAGAAAAGTAACCATACGAAAAAAAAAGTGGGTACAAGAAAAAAGCTGCTCAATTCTGAATTCTGCTTGATAAATATGAAGTGAACCAAAAAGTAAACTCATACTTACAACAATCACAAACCTCTGCTCGGAACATTAAAACAGTCTTTCTTCTTCAATAGGAACCAGAGAAGAAGATGAAGGACGAGCAGGAGGAAGTGGAGAGGAAAGTTAGGGAGGAGGAGGAAAAGAGCAAGAAAAAGGACACCGAAGGTGACGATGATGATGATGAGGAAGAAGAAGGTGAAGAGGAAGAAGATGAGGATGCAGAAGATGAAGGAGAACAGGACGACACAGAAGACGATGCTGGCACAGAAGAGGTCAACCAGAAGGACGAGTTGTAGGAAGAGAGCTGGTTCGTGGACTGGGTTTTTTCTCTGCTAGTTCAAACTTTAGACAAAGAATCAGCAACGGCCCTGTGGACTCTGTCCTTTCATACAGCAGCCTTTTATTCAGGTGTAGGGGAGGGTGGGGGGTGGAAGGGAGGGTCCAGACAGATTCTTATTTTTTCTTTATCAATTTCCTTGTTGCTTTTTTCAGGTTCCAAATTGAAAAAGAGAAGGGTTTACATGTTTCTTTCTGTTTGTCAGTCATCTTTGGTTGAGAGTTGATTAATTTAATGTAATTTACTGAACGTGGTCAGTCCCATAGTGCATGTGCAGTTATTCAGAGTCCATTCATTTTATTATTGCCTTTGATGGGATGACCAGTAAATCGAGGTTCTGTATTGTCTGGTTCTTGCACTTTTATTTCTCCTATGTGATTAAGAGCTATTTGATTTTTTTTTATTGACCCTCTTCATAATTTATTCAATCACCAGTCCCTAAAACATGTCTTGTCCCAAAGTTCTAGTTTCAGACATATGTCCTTTGTCCAACCATGTGTCCTTGTCTGAATGATGTGTGGAATGAGACTGCATCAAACTGTGATTTTATTTTCTTGTTTTCCTCTGAATGAGTGACTGTCCTGTGGTACACACTGAGTTTCAGAAAATAAATTCTCACAACAAGCTGACTCCTGTTTTTTTTTTTTTATTAGTGGAAGGCAACAGGTGTGACTATTAGCTTCAGTATGGCCAAGAAGATTTTACCTGCAGGGTGGAACTCCTCTGATACTTTGTTCTTCGTCACTAACTTGTTGTGGCTACATGTGATGAAATGTTTTTAAAGTTTGAAATCTTTGTCTTTGGAGTGGAGACTTTTTCATATGTGGACAAGGTTTGGCAGCCATGTTTGTTGTTTTCCTTTCTTAATTCAATATCATAACCTAGATTGGTCAACTATGGTACAAGAATAGTGATGACTTTCCGATGGCAGTGATACATTTTGAGTCAGAAAACTATCCTGACGTGTTCTTCTGGCATGCCGATCTTACAAGGACTTCCCATTGTGCAGCAAAGGGATCATGTGGACACATTTTATCTGTCAAGCATTTTGCCCCAACGAGGCATTTAAGTTTCTCCCTCTCAGCTCTACCTCCTCTGGGTGTCGATATTTCCGATACCCCGTGAAGGCATCGTTGTGTTATGCCTTACTTCCAGCCCTAGATGGCGTCCCAACTGTGCTCCTCGTTCATGAGACAGCTGAGTCACACATACATTTAGACCCAGATAAATAGATACTGAGCGAAAAAGAGGGGCTACTGTCAAGAAACCGCTGTGAAACACTGATTACTGACCCCAGCTACTTCTGACACTGCGTCGCAAGATGCTGACGATAACACTGAAGACCCTCCAGCAGCAGACGTTCAAAATAGAAATAGACCCAGAATTGACGGTGAGTAGAAGTTAACGGGGCTGAAGTAAACACGGTCAGGCCGGGAGGGCTGGCATAAAGACCATGGCATACGGGAATGTTAGCTTATGTTAAGACTGAGTCGCGGTGAAGGCTACTTAATCTCCATTTACAGGCAAGAGGGTTAGTTTTTTCGTAAGCGAAAAAGTCATTGCACGTTAATGTGAAGAATATGTTGTCAAACAAGTTAGCAATACCGCAGAATCTCACTGTAATTACCTGAGTTCATGTAAGGTAACGCAACCGGAGTTAGCTCGAAATAGACCGGAACTCGTTTTTATGTTCTTCAAATTAAAAGCACAGCATTTTCGATTTGTTAGCTACTTCAAAAAAGTAAAACAGATTGCTTGTACCCCAAATTTACAAGAAAAATAAGTATTCGGTTTGCAACAAGTCAGTGTAATTGAAATTTATGTTAGTTCTTTGAACGTGAAACTAAGTGTTGCATGCATGGAGATTTTAAATTGGAAATATAGACCGGAAGTTTCACACATATTTTCCGTAAACTTGATAATGTTTGACTTGTTTCAGTTTCTAACCATGAATGACGGTGCAATATTTTAAACCTCGCAAAATTAATGTTGAAAACAACATGTAAATTGGTAAAAGAGCCACAATATCAAACGGTTTAACAGTAAAACTTTATCACATCTGAATTTGGATTAAATGAAGCAAAATAAGATCTCTGACAACACTTATAACAAACCTGAAAGTCAGATTCACGCAATACGAAAAATTACTTAACTGATTTTCCGCATTATTTAAAATAATGTTGAAAAGAGTTGAAACATATTCAAAGATTACATCATAAAATACTGTTATACATTCTTTTTCTTGATCAATGCTGTAATGGCATGTTCTTTATTTTATAAATCAGTTAATCCATATGGCACAATCTGGTTAAAACTGTTTTGCAGAGTAGTATGGTAGCTTTTGTATCTGCTTTTGTATGTGGAATGATTTTTCTATGCCATGAGCAGTTAGAGTGACACTATCTCCCTGCGTATAGACTGTAAACTTCTTGCAAAAGCATATCTTTTATAGGATTAATTCACTGAGTACTGAAAAAACCATTGGTGTATCCACCACCAGGTTTTAGTTAAATTTTTTGACTACTTCATTGACTTGAAATCTATAAACATAATACTCCCTTTTTTTTAGTTTTAAATATAAACGTTTTTTTCATTTCTAAAATGCATTAAGAAAATCCAGTGCCAATGACCATTCTGTTCATTTTTGATCAGGTTGATGCCCTAAAGAAGAAAATAGAGGAGGACAGAGGAAAAGATGGATTTCCAGCTGCAGGACAAAAACTCATCTATGCAGGTAAGAGCATTTCTTTCCAAAACAAAGAACTCATTAAGATATTGTGTTGGTTAAAACCAAAGAAATAATTTTGTTCTGATTTAGATTTTGGGAAAAGATCTAAGGAGATACGGTTTATATTTGGTAAAACAAACAAACAAACAAACAAAAACATATCCACAAGTAGCTAAGTTGTTAAAGCTAGCCAGCTCTGGGTTCAAAAAGCAAGAGAGATAGTTACAAACATCTATTTATTTACACTGAACAGTACTTTTGTCTCAGTCATATCACAGTGTATGAACTAAACACACCCCCAGGTGTCCACATGCAAAATTTAATGGAAGAGTGAATAAGCTTGACATCGTGACCTCTACCTTGTTCCATCAACTCTTACCTTAGGTCACTATGTGCACATGTAATCAAATCTTCAGTGGGGTTGTGCAATGTGTCAACACATATAGCGCTCCTCTCAGGACATGCCATCTGTAGTTAGCATTCAGTGATATTATGTTTCTAAGGTAAATACCATTAAAACAAACCTCTCAGCTGTTTGATTGTTCCACTTACAAAGCTCTCAGAAAGTCACGACACCAAAACTGTAGCACAAGAAAGTGTTTGGGTTTTTTAACATCTGGTGTGTCTTTATCACATTATAACATCTGTGTCTTTTAACTGCCTTATCGTTGATTCTGTAAAATGTGTGCTTTTTTGTAAGCTTCCTTATTTCCTATTCAAAATACTGGCAGCTCATTGTGACTTGTGTGTTTCTCCTTGAACGGCACAGGCAAAATCCTAAATGATGACACCCAGCTCAAAGACTACAAAATCGATGAGAAAAACTTTGTGGTGGTCATGGTAACCAAGGTCAGTGTCTGCATGTTGTGTTTTTAGAAAAATAACGTCATTTGTTGCTCAGACGAGAAAGTCTGAATAGTTTGTGTCAAGCCAATTTGACTTTTCTTTCTCATTATTCTGAAACCTTTTCTCTTGCCGAGCATTTCTGTTTTAATGGTTCAGGCACATCCAACTTTGGGCTAATGTCAGTTGTGACTTCAGTTTATTTTGGTTAGTATATACAGACATGTGTTTTCTTAATGATCCCAGTTTTTAATTTACTATACTAGACACCAGTCTCATTAGCTTTAAGTTGCAATATGTTTGTTCTGTAATTAGGTAGAACATAAGATGTTAAAACTTATCAGCCTTGTCCAGTTTATCAAGAGCAGCAATCTGACTGGTCATTATAACCACAACAATAACAATTTATGCACAAATATCATTCCAGCCTAAACAGACCCCTCCTCCTCAAGCAACCGCTCTGCCAAATTCCCAACCAGCTGCAGCTCCAGTGCCACCTCCAGCCTCAGGCCAAACACCATCTTCTGGCCCAACGCAAGTGCCCTCCACACCAATACAAACAGTGTCTGCATCCACACCTGCCCCACAATCAGTGCCTCCCTCTGAAACCCCTTCCACAGTCCCAGAAAATCCCCCACAGGCCTCTGATAAAACAGCAGCAGCAGCAGCAGCAGCAGCTGTAGACTCTAACACAGCCCCAGACTCAGCACCAGTCTCTGCTGCTGCTGCATCCCTGGCCTCCAACCCAGCTTCAGCCCCTGAAGCAGTTCAGGCTGACCAAACCTCAGCCCCAGCGGATGGTCCCACCCCTGCTGCCCAGCCAGAAGATAAGCCGAGGGAAAACCCTGAGAATCAACCACCTGCCACCCCTCCAGTCCTTGCCTCTGCTTCCAGGTTGGAGGATGACCTTTCGCAGTAACTATTTGTACATTTATTTTCCCAACTGAATGAAAAGTCATAACTCAACTGACCCTGTATCTTTTTTCCAGCTCACCCAGAAAACTAATAACACCCCCAGAAGCCTTACATGCACTCGTGTTCTAATCAGCATATGTATAAGCACAGAATGCACGTTGTTCCAGATACATCCTCACTGAGTTTCATTTACTTCTTATCTTGATTATTTTTTAAAAAGAAGACTCACTGTTATGTGTGTGAGCTTTGGAAACTTGATTCTCACAGTCTTTTGTTTTTCTTTATCATTCCTTTGTAAAGCCTTGTTGATGAGCTAGGGCTCCTTGAAGAGGCAGCCTCAATACTTGGTAAGATATCTGTATCTCTTCTGTCTTCTGTCACTTTTGCTCCAGATTTAAAAAAAAAAAAAACAAACATACTGGATCAAAAAGACATACATTTTTGTGGCAAGACAAACTTTATGTGATCTGAACTTTCAAGATAGAAAGATAATTTTACCTTGAGTTGTTATGAAGTTTCATGCATTTAGATGTAAATTAGTGCTCAAGTAGCCACATGAGGAAAAACAACCCAGAGAATAACAGTTAGTACTTTAAACATGTAGTTACTATGTCAGAAGGTACCAAACACCCTCTTGATTTTAGCTGTTTTCTATGACCCTCCTCTTCTTCCCTCTCTGCAGTGACAGGTCCAGCCTATGAAAACCTGGTGTCAGAGATTATGTCGATGGGTTATGAGCGGGAGCAGGTAGTCAACGCACTCAGAGCCAGTTACAACAACCCTGACCGAGCAGTAGAATACCTGCTTATGGTGAGGATCCTACCAGCCTGGGAGCTGTATTTCTTTTACTTCCTGTGATTGCATTCTGATGTGTGTTTTTAATGCATGTGTACTGCAGGGTATTCCAGCAGAGGCCACTGATCTTCCACCTCAGGAACCAGTAAGACAAAATGCACCATCCAGCCTCCCTGCCCCAACCACACAACAACAACAACAACAGCAGCAGCAGCAGCAGCAGCAACAACCACCCCAGCAGACCCCAGCAGCCCCAAACAGTAAGGTCACATCTATGACTCCCATCTGTTCTGTTATTCAAGGAAAGCCAACCACAGTGGACCTGAAAAAAGATGAAAGATTAAATAATAATCATGTACACTTTGCAGTTTAATCACATACGCCCTAGCCCCCGTATGCAGAGGCTATAGTTTTTATTACAACGGTCACTGATTTAACCTCCATTGTTCACTGGAATAAACAAAAAAGATGTAATTACTTACACAAAACATTTACTTGAAGTATATGCTGTCAAACAGAGCAGTATACTCTTATTCATGCAGAATAAAAAATATCAGTATAGTTATCTGGGTTGTAAGAATGTCATATATTATAAATTAAAACTGTTGATAGAAACACCAGTTATTTCTGAGCCAACATAGCTGATTGATTGATTGATTCCTTGTTACTTCGAACAGACCGCATAGTACATGGATGTAGTCTCTGTGACGTCAGCCGGGGCGGGTATTGGGATTGCTAAATTTCGTGCAAGTTCGAGGCAGGCCTTTGAGTTTTTTTGCAGATTGTTATTGTGCTCGCCTATCAGATAAGTCAGCCACACCCTTAATTCAACAAAACTTATAAGTTGAAGGACTTCAGAACTGATGAGCTTTGAAAAAAATCACACCTGATAGAAAAATCAGCTACTGGGACCAATACTTTTTTTGAACCAGACTGTAAACCTATTTACTTTCACTGTAAATAATCTGCTTTCTTGAATTGGTAAGTTGTTTGTGCAGCCAGCTAGACTCTCGAAGAACTGCAGTTTATAGCACGTCTATATAGGCTTCATATTTTTACACCAAAGGTTTGCTGCTTGCCCAGAACAAATGCCATTATTACATTTTTGCATAAGGTTGAATTTTTGTACTTTTCATGCCATCTTTTTGAGAGGACAGGATAGTGGGTGGGCAGAGAGTGGGGAGTGTTGTGTGGGGGAAAAAGGTTGCAAGTTGTATTTGAACCAGGTGCTGGAAAGCTAGCCTCAAGGGGTGCACTGCCAGTGCCTATGTTGTGTTTTTGGCTGATGCTGAGGTATAGCTATATTCCCTACTATGAATAGAGGCAGTCATATATAAAATATGTTTTCATTAGAAAAAAAGAATAATAAAGATAATAGTTGAAAGTTAGAAAAGAAATGTCATATTTACGTTATTTTGCATGTGGTATATTCTGATACTCATCTTTCAACTCTCATTAACTATGAACTTTAACTGTAGGTTAATGGTGTGTGATTGTACCTGTTTCTTGGAAATTCTCAACTATTGCACTGAATATCAACGGCAACCATACTCAGCCCATTCTCTCCACAGCAGGGCCAGTGTCCAGCAGCCAGCCTCCACCTGTTGGCGGAGGCTCTGTGACTTCAGGGAATCCTCTGGAGTTCTTGAGGAACCAGCCACAGTTCCAGCAGATGAGACAGATCATCCAGCAGAACCCAGCTTTGCTGCCAGCTCTGCTGCAGCAGCTGGGCAGAGACAATCCGCAGCTGCTGCAGGTACCATGCTCCCACACTCTGTGGGCGTCTACCTGGGAATAATGTTAATCTGTCTGTTGCTATTTATGGATTTATGGATCTATCAAGAAACTGCTGAGAGATAAGTAAGAATAGTATCTCTGAGAGGACATGATCAAACTTAAAGTGATCTTAATTAAAAACAAAAATAAGAAATTAAAAAATTAGATTGAATTTTGATCACTTTGATGGTTTATGTGATCAACTACACTGACTTCAAAATATAGTTTTCCTGGCTTTTTATGGCTTTATTTGGTAAGGACAGGACGGTGGGCAGAGCAGGAAACATGATGAGAGTGGGAAATGGCTCTGACACAATGTGTCTATTTGCACACCTCTTGAATAAAAGAGTGTGGCTTGTGTGTAAGCGTTTTCTGAGTCTGAGGCCTGCTGTTTAATTGAGTAGTTAATTTACAGCTATAATAATTTAATCTAATGAGGGGCTGAGAACTTGTTTATTAGTACCTATCAGTATTAATTTTTTTTATGTTTATTACTTCTAGCAAATTACACAGCACCAGGAGCAGTTTGTGCAGATGCTGAATGAGCCACGAGGTGGAGACACAGGAGGGGAGGGCGCTGAGGCCCAGGGGTCACCCCAGACTAACTACATCCAGGTCACCCCACAGGAGAAGGAGGCCATTGAGAGGGTAAGTAACAAGTGTCCATATTCATCCTTGATCAAATGGTGTAAAATTGATAACTTGTGTAAGTACATACACTCACAGTGTGTCTAAACTGTTCAGGATAAGAAAGCATTTCTTTCTGTATATTTGTCATGAGAACATTTTACATAATATTTTTATAAATACAAAAAAGAGAATATAAAAAAAATACTCATCTGTGGGCAAAAGTGATTTTTATTCAAACACTTAAAGTGCCTGTCTTTTATCTAGCTCTGTTGTCTATCAGTTAAAAATCTGCAGAGATAAGTAGGCATGCAGAAACACAGGCAGCAGTGTTTTTAATAAACTGTGATGAACATACCGTAGGAGTGTTCGTTAGATGTTGGTTTATTTCTGTATTCTTAAAATGTGTGTTGTGTTCCAGTTAAAAGCACTGGGCTTCCCTGAAGGCTTAGTCATCCAGGCTTACTTTGCCTGCGAGAAGAACGAGAACCTGGCTGCTAACTTCTTGCTACAACAAACATGGGACGATGAGTAACTGCACATCACCTCACACATCACCGTTCAACAGAGAGGACGACAGTGCTGTACACGGTCAACGAGGGAGGGACAAGGAGAGCCAGAGCATTTTTTCATGCCATATGACTTTGGTCTATTAATAGTGATATTGATGATGATGATGATGATGATAATGATGATGATAAATACATGCTATTATGATCATCAAATGAGCTCACACTGAGCTGTGCCTCACTGCTGCTACATCATTACAGCTGCCGCTTGTGCCGAGTGAGAGAAGTCATCCCAGTAAATACTACAACAGTCTGCATCACCTTCACGGATCAACAGGCTTTCATTTGGGGAGTCACACTGGACAGTTACAGTATGTTAACCACAGTGTATTTGTAGTGAATAGAAGACAAAAATGTTTTCCGAATGTTGGATTTTCCTGTTTATGTGATGCAAACTGTTGATCTCATTGTTTGAGAGCTAGCACTGCTTTTTATCAAAGTTCTGGTCTGATCAGCTAATTTCCTCTACTTCTTTAATTTTGGAGAAACATCCCAAACACGCAAATTATCTCAAACCAGATGAGTCCAAAGAACACACACAAAAAGAACAGTCAGGTTTGAGCTGACATTAAACATGCAGACTTTGATGTCAGGTTCTGTCTGTGAAAAATGAAATATGCAGGCTATTCTTAATTGTCTTTGTTTATCCCTTCAGTCAGGAAAAGGGATAATAAGACGAAAATTTACAAGCAAGAGGTACTGAAAGTGATCAAAGAAATCTCCGAATAAGGAATATTTCAATCATGGTAATTCCTTTAAACACTCTGTGTCTTCATATCTCAAATTTAGACTATATTTGGGCTATAGGATACAGCAATCACTACTCGGTACCGAATGAAATAGTATTCGACTTTAATGTTTGATTTCTGTTGTTTGTTTTCTTACATAAATGGGCTTCCAAAATCAGTACACATTATGAGTTTTAAATCAAACCTGTCTGCCAGGCCAGTGGTTTTATTCACTGCAAGAAGAGTTACATTACTTTATACTCTTAATTGAAACATAATGAATGACTTGCAACGGGTATGAATTGTGCAGTTCTTTATATTTTGCGGGAGAAGAGGGGAGACAGATTCACAACTTCGCTTGAGCTGTCATTTTTCATGAGATGATTTTTTTTTGGGGGGGGGGGTTTGTTTTGCAGATGAAGGACTTTGAGGGGTGACTATGAAGTGCCACAGCATGCTTTGTTAGCTGAATATTTGACTTTTTTTGTTTTAAGGACAAGTTGTTTAGTGATTTTTTTTGCTGGAAAAAGAATACGTCTAAAACTCACCTTCACACAGTCTGTTTCCATTGGATTCGTCTCATTACATCTTCTATGCATCTTAAAGTTTTAAGAGTTTGAGCCATTGCTCCCTCATGCCTTATCTGTTGCTAAGAACTTGAACACATTTAATGTCATGAATGGTGTTGTAGTTTATTATCTAGTGTTTCAGGTATTTCACAGATGTGTCCTAGGTCTGGTGATCATCTTTAGAGTTGTAATTATTTATAAATAATCAGCTATTGTTTCAAATTAAACTAAAGGGAATCTGAATTTGTGCTAGAAGCCAAAACAAAACTAAAATATTTTCCAGCTTTCAGCATGTGCTTTTCTGTTTCTCCTTTTATTTCTCTTCACTGTGTTTGAACTGGAAATGTCTGAAGTTTTGTATTTTGTGTTGTAAATGGGGTATACATACTTTGGGATATAAGGCACTTTACTGTGACAAAGGCGTCTCCTTGGCTGAGAGGGCTTGTTGGTTGCATGAGATTGTTACAGAGTTATTTATAGCATGGCAGTGGGTTAGCAATGATGAAGCCACCAGTGTGGTGTTGCTCTGATCTCAGTCTGTTTTCCCTTTCTGTCTATTTTTGTTTTCTTTTTTGGGTTTGTATAAAAATGTACAATCTTAAGAACACCATTTAAGATTCTGCTGATTAGTTGTGGTTTGGTTTCAGCATTGTGTAAAATAAATGGCTTTTACAAAGCGGGTGAGACAAGTTGATTATTTGTTGTGAGCTGGTGAAATGTGTCCATCACAAATTTTACTGTCAGGTACTTGTTAATCAGTTATAACTGATGATTTCATGCCTACAGACATCAGCAGATGTAGCAGAAAAGTCAAATTTCTTTGTAGATTTTTTTAATCTACTATAAACTATTCTTACTGTCTGATATTATATATATTAATTTATGTTTTATCAAATACACGAAATTGGTGTTACTTCTTTAAGACTTTCATAATTACTTGGTAACTGTCATATTACTGACTGTAGAATTGCTAAGACCTCGTAAATTAGTCTGAAGAATTAAAAATTGTTTGGCAACAACTGTTCAGTTTGCATGAAATTGAAACATTTAAGGTGTGATGATTTTCTTATTAAAAAGCTGCCATAGACGAGGTAACTCTAAGACGCGGGAAATAAAGTATTATTTCGCACAAACTGAAGGTAACGTGACATAATCTCTAACTGGAATTTAGACCACGAATCATCCCCGCACTGTGAGATCAGGGTTTGTCCACTAAGGGGAGTGTTGCCTTGGAGAGGGAGGGTGGGTGCGTTCCCTCAGCAACAGGGAAGATGGCAGCTCTCACATCTCTCACCCAGGTAAAGATGCGGCTATTTCCAAATCTACACCTCACATAAATGCTAAGACATTTATTTACATGACAGTACGTCTTGTTAATGACACTGTGTTTTCATTTTCTCTGAGCAAAACTTAGGCTCGCTCTTACATTAAGCTTGTATTATGGCTGCCGAATAAGGCCTGTTTCAGTACCGTTAGATAGCGGGCTGTTAGCCACAGCTGGTACTAGCCAACCTAGCACTGTAGCATTTACCCTACGATATAATAGTCTTTAAACACGCTTACTGTAAACGTTGAGGTATTATGCATTCTAAGCACTGCATATAGAGTTGGGACAAACCTGCCCGTGCACGTTAGTTCTGTAAATCAAAGCATTCAGATATTACGACTACGTTTAGTCCTGTGGCTAGCAAACCTGAGCTAGCCTTGCCTTGATGCCAAGTAGTGTACGGACAGCGATAAACATGCTCCTGAAGCTAGAGGGCAAGCTAAACGTTAGGCTAACCTGAGCTAAACGGTGCTATGATTTGAATAATGATGCTGATGTGATTTAACACAATAATCTTGATGTTCACTGTCAGCAAAGTTAACGTTAGGATTAATGAACACCCAGGGAGCGATATTTAACCCGCAGCGATTGCGCAACATTCATTATAGAGAATTTCTGCTGGAATGTGATATGGTGTGTGTTATTGGTTGTGAACAAAAAGACTATATCACTTCAACAGAAAACTTTGCTGCAAGAGTACTTAATGTAGTACCATCATTAGCTTAGCTAAGAAACATTTCAGTTCACACAGTTGTTTGAGCTGGGTAAACTCGGACTTGAAAATCAGAATTCAGAGCTCACCTGATCACAGGACTGGTGGATGGAGAAACCTAAGCTTATAAGAGAAACTCGTTTAGTGTTTTTTCTCTCTTTTTTTGTCTGTCACAGTTGTCAAGCGGGAACCCTGTATATGAGAGCTTCTACAGACAGGTAAAATGATGAGTCAAAGTGATACTATAGTTTATTTAAATTCTGTGTGAGAGACTGTGTCAGATGTCCAGGAGAGATACGTATTTCTGTTCAGATGAAGGATAAAAATTGTTAAAAAAAAGAAAAAAAAAAAAGAATAAAAATTCAACAATGCTCCATTTGGTAAACAGCAAGTGTTCTGCTTATAGGTGGATCCTGGGAATACAGGGAGAGTGGGACCAACAGAAGCTGCCTTGTTCTTAAAAAAGTCTGGACTTCCTGACATTACTCTGGGAAAGGTAGGGAATGCCAAAAAATTCAGTTTACCTTTTTGTGTGCAGTGAATCGGAGCATCAGTCTATGTTATTTTACCGTAAGTTGCAGAGTTGCATTTGTGTCATTCAGTAGTCGGCTTCATCTTGGTAATCAAAGTTATCCTGACTTAAGATAGAATGAATTTCTGCTGTAGGCATGATACATTATTTGTTAGTTATAAGCTTTTATAACCTCTTTATATATCAGTTTATCAATAAATAAATAAATAAATAAATATATATATATATATTTTTTGTTTTTCTTTTTTTAAATCAATTTGATGAGTACATGGCAGGCACATCCTTTAGGTGTAAGTGTCACTGGTGTCCAGATTGAACAGTGGTAATGATTTCTATAAACCTGTTTTGTCTGTTACACTTAATGGACACCCTCCAAATTTATGAAGCAGTGTTTTACAACATGTTAATTTTACATCTAAATGATGCCACAGCTTGAACGCGTAATTTGGTGTCTTCATGTCAGGTATGTTTCCTGATTTTGTTTGTTGCCTTGATAAAAAAAAAAAAATGTAAACATCCTGTAACAGTAAGTGTGCCACTGCTATACTTGGTTGTGGAAAGGGCTGACGTACTGTTTGGTCATTCATTTTTATTATGCTTTAGTTGTAAAAGACAAAGAAGAGCCAGAAGAGCTGAAATATGATATAAAGAGGTGTCCATCTGGAATTGTACTTTTGTACCACTATTTCTTTCATTTTTCTATTCAGCATGCACACACCTGTAAAAGGACAGACTGAATGTGCTCATACAGCTTTTGAGTTTCAGTGTTGTTTTTCCCAGATGTTAACGGCACTACAATGCATCTTGGGTAATCTATATAATCTGCCCTGTCACCGGGCTTGGTTTATGTCAGCTGTGGACAGTAGCTGCCGATGTTCTTATTGCTCAGGGGAAAAGATTGAACAGATTGTTGTTGATACAATCACAGCGACATTGTTGCCACGGGCTGGAGTGACAGCTCATCAGTCAACAGTAGAGCCACAAATGACAAAGCAAAAATAGAGAAAATCTATCTGTATCATTTAAATTAAAACTCATGTCAATCTCAGTATTTGATTTGCTGTGATTTCAGACAATTTTCTTGACTTATTCTTAAGTTATTTTAAGAAAACATCAGTTGACTTAAATTTTATGAGGTCTCATAAGAGATGTTTGACTACAATATACTTTTTAATGTAAAACAGTTGTACTTCAAAGTGGAATCCCCTGATGTGTAACATGTCCTTGTGGATTACTTTTGGATGTATTAAAAATTAAGTTCAATGTAGTGTTGTATTTCTTTGTCACTAGACTTCTATTATTGCAGTACAAGATTTATTTCCACCAATCCAAGCGATAGATTTGATATATTTCTTGAAACTACAGTTGTTATGTGGCAGCTCAGTTTGAAAGCAGATATGTTGTGGAGATAGCGTCTGTTGGTAATATTGTGTGCTGAAATAGAGGAACAACATTTCTGAGAATGTGTTCTTTACACTCACTTTGCATAGAGAGAGGTTCAACTTCTGACACTTTCAACAGTCACACATCATTTTCACAGAGCAACACTTGCCAGTCAAACCTTTTTTTTTACAACAGCCAAATGAAAGTAATGAGAAAGAGAGGTGTAACGGTTGTCATATTATACATATTAGATCCAACCTGTTCATACCTGATCTATTTCATGAGCACTTATCTAAAAAGAGACTGCATGTCTTTACTATTTTCTCCTCCTCCTCCTCCTCCTTCTTCTTCTTCTTCTTCTTCTTCTACTTCTTTTTCTTCTTAAACTCATTTTAGAGATTTACATTTACTTGCCATTGCCAGTAGGTTTTTTTTTACTTCCTAGGTTGCTGGTTTACCTTAGCTGTTAAATTATAAGGCCCATGGACAGAGGATTGACACTGCAAAAAACAAAATCAGAACAAGGTTTTAATTTTTTTTACTTTTTTATTTTCCTTAGTAAAAGTTCCGTTATTCAACTATGTATTCACCACATCTAGCTGAAAGAAAATTTTTTTAATTTAAGATGCTATAAGACAAAAAATGATGGCTGAATTGCCTTAAAAGCTGCTAAAGGGGTAAGGAAAAATAGCTTGGCAAGTGTTTTTAAACTAAAATAATGACTCAATGCAAGAAATGAAAGAAGTGCTTTTTTTATTCCCCATTGTTGGACTTTTTTTACTCCTGACAAGAAATTCAAGCATAATTTTTGTCTATTAACGTCTTGACACAAGATGACTTTGGATTAGTTGGCTAATGTGGCTCACATTCAGCTGTTTTTAACCAAAGCTAAGACATAAACACTTTTTCAGATTTTAATTTTTGCAGTGATGTCTGTAATGCAGAAAGCTCAGTTTCTGTTTCCTACCAATGTATACTACCTGAAAATCAAAACCAGGTTTCTTCTTTCCACAATTCCTCTGCTAGCTACACCCTTACAAACTGAGTTTGTGTGGTTGTTGATTATTTGTGAAATTAGCTTTTCATCTTACAATCATATTTGATTGAATACAGTAATAAAAACTGAAGATCTTACAATAATAACATGTAAAAGTGTTCCATATGAGTTTTGTAACCCTTTACTGCTGTGCCTGTTTATCTGTTGTCTTTCAGATCTGGGATTTAGCTGATCCTGATGGCAAAGGCTTTCTGGACAAACAGGTAGGGAACAGTCACACAGTATGGAACATTTTAAAATGTCTTTGTTGGTGTAATAAAAGTCAAGCTGATACATTGATGTGATTATAATGTTTAGACTATGACTAAAATAAGCAAAGTGTTTATTTGAGATTAAAAAAAGGTCCCTGAAGGTCATTCAACACTTTCTCTGGAAATCCATTTTCAGTTTTTCTACCTACTTGTGCTTTGCTGCAATGCAGCCATGAAATTCAATCTGCAGCATGAAAAGAAAATAATTGACATGTGACACAGAGGTTTATAGAGTGCAGGTGCAGCCGTGGATATTTATGGATACAGTTATTTTTCACGACAGGAAAGAACTTAGTTGCTGAGAGGTGGAGACCTGAAATCCAGTGTCAGTGATTCAGTTATACTGCAGTATTTAAACCATGCAGAGAAAAGTAGCTGTTTTATAATTTTCAAGTTGAGATAACGCTTCCCAAAATTATTTAACACAGGCATAAGCTCATAATAAACAAAAGGAAACATTAAAAGATGATGAATTATTTGTAATTAATTGTTTTAGCTTGGTTGTTTGAACTGTTGTTTCCTGGAAAGTGATTTTAATCCATTATCATGTGTTTTTATTGACTGTGCTTTGTTTCTTTTTGTGATTCCTGTCTATAACTTGATGTTTTTTCTGTTGTCTGTCTTGGCCAGGTCTCCCTTGAAAAAGAGGTTTTTAATCTCAATGGGACCAACCTGGTTAAATAAAGGTTCAAGGAAAAAAAAATTAACGTCTACCTAGCAGGGAACTGTTAAAACATACAGTTAAACCTAAAATCTAACCAAATGTACACATAAACGACATCCAGGTGCACGTTGGGGTAATGACATCAGTGTTACCCAAAACCTCAGTTTTTCCCCGCCATTACAGACCACATGGAGTTTCTAAAATCTACACCATGGTTGGTGTTTTCATGAATCCCCACTTTCAGTGACCTAGAACTTTGCTTACATGAAGACTTAGACAAAACAAAGAGACAAACCCTTTTTTTCTTTCATAAACATCCCACACTCGTGCAGTTGAGGCATAAATGGGTTATAGTGTGTGTTTTCTCTTTCAGGGGTTCTATGTAGCTCTACGTCTGGTGGCCTGTGCTCAGAGCGGTCAGGAAGTTAGTCTGTCCAGCCTCAACCTCACCATCCCTCCCCCAAAGTTTGTGAGTGTGACTTCATCTTTAAGGCGATCTATGCAAACTGTGTTTTAGTCATTCACTTGTGAACCTATGTCCCACATTTTTACGGTATTATCTTAATCAGACTTTGTATTAAAATCTGACAGAGACATGGGCAGTGTTATTGACAGAACAAATGCATGATATGACCGCACTTTGAGAGCCATCCTTGTCTCATTTCAGAAGGACACCAGCAGTCCATCTCTTAGCAGCACAGCTTCACTTCCCACCGAATTACCCTGGGCTGTTAGGGTAACACACACACACACATACACACACACTCAAAAACACCCAACGCATTAATCAGTACATATATATTCAGATTTGCCTACTTTTCTATCAACTGTTGGCTGTAATTTGTAACTTTTGTGACACGTTTCATATATCACCACTAATGAAGTGTCTTTTAGAGCTTTGTAGTGTTGTGAATTTGTGATTAAGTAGGAGCTCTTTCATCAGATCAGACAGAATCAGGCGTAGTCAGTCTGACAGTTATAAATCAAGCCTTGTTGTTTCCTTTGTAGCCTGAGGAGAAAGGTAAATTTGATGGGATTTTTGAAAGTTTGGCTCCAGTCAATGGCCTGCTGTCAGGGGAGAAGGTCAAGCCAGTCCTGATCAACTCAAAGCTACCTCTGGATGTCCTTGGGAAGGTATTGACTAAATATTCTGGTTTCTTACATTATGTTTGAAAATAACCAGGCTGGATCACTGACTGAAATAATCAACCTACCGACAGATTGTTCCAAAACATAATCTTTAAAAGTTTATTCAGTCATTAGATATGCTGATTTGCCGGATCATGCTTTTTTGTTCTCAGGTTTGGGACCTCAGTGACATCGACAAAGACGGCCATCTGGACAGAGATGAGTTTGCAGTGGTGAGAGTGGTATCATGTTCTTTGTAGACTAAACTACTGATTGTAGTGTTCCATTCCTAATATTCTTGCAAATAATGTGGGTACTCTAAATGAACATTTTATAATATAGTTTACGGTAGTGTTCCTTTTTAGTCTGCTAGTTATCTAACAATCCCATTATGATCATTGAAACACTCAACACACAGTGAAAGTATGAATAACATGATGTGTCTCTTTAGGCAATGCATCTTGTATACCGAGCCTTGGAGAAGGAGCCAGTTCCTACACTTCTCCCCTCCACTCTGGTCCCTCCATCTAAGAGGAAGAAGAGTTTAGGCTCAGTGTCCAGCTCCATCCCTGGACTGCCTGCTAGCCCTCCTCCTCCTAAAGACTCCCTGCGCTCCACACCGTCTCATGGCAGCATGAACTCACTCAACAGCACTGGCAGCCTTTCGCCCAAACACACACTAAAGTCGGGACAGGTAATTCACACTTTTTGCAATTACTCAGAAAAAAATGTGCCGGGAGCATCAGTGACTAAATAAAAAAGTTATGAATAAGAGTTAGAAATAACAAGAGCTTCATGGGAAAAAAATCAATATTTATTTTGTGTATGTGTTTTGTTTTAGCTTTGTATGTTTTGCTATTATTAGCTGAAGATACTCAACACTTTACTATCTACTCTGGTGTCAAAAAGAAAAGATGTTTTAATTCTCCCAGAAATATCTGACCTCAAGTAACGATAAAATTAATTTCTGTACTATCATAAATTATTAACAGCTAACATCAGCTGCTGCAGTAATCTCTCATTTTCCCAGAGTCACTGCTGACACCAAGTTTTGTTTAGAGGCTGCTACATATGTGCTGTTTTCGAATACAAATCATTCAAAGTAGGCGCTTATTAAATATTCAGGTGTTGAAACCAGATGCCAATCACTTGCACTCCCTTTTTTTTCACTTGTACCAAGGTTTATAACTCAAGAGTTTGGTTGGTTATGGTGATTTAAATTAAATTAGGGCTGCAGCTATCGAATATTTTAGTATTCGAGTATTCTACTGAAAATCCCATCGATTAATCGAGTAATCAGATAAAATACATTTTTGCTTAGTTAAAGAGCAGTTATTTTTCAAATTAAAATTTTTCTCTTTAAGAAATAGAATTTTCTGATACAGCATGTCAATGAGAGCACTTGCTTTGGTAGCTCCAAAATTTGTAAACACACTTTGACGCATTTTTTGTGCCTTGTACATCTCATCAAATGTTGTGGACCCAAATGGCACCCGTTTCGTAGAATGACCCATTAGTCTTCAAACTCCAGAAAAGAAGCTAGATTTGTTGCTAGTTGCTATTTCATATAAGAGTTAGCTTGAGGGGTTTGAAAAAGTCTCTTAATATGGCCTCAGCTCTATTTGAAATACCACTCTCTGATCTTTTTTAAAATTAGACGATTCCTTGAGGCGGAGACAATTACTCGAGTAATTTTTGTAATCGAGTACCTCGAATCATTCGAGGAATCGTTTCAGCTCTAAATTAAATCCCCCTCTCTATAAAACACAAACAGCTTTATGAATAAATAAGCACAGTCTGCATCTCTCTGTTTCAGCATGCACCGTCTTGGGTGGTCCCAGTGTCGGACCGTGGTCGCTATGATGACATCTTCCTGAAGACTGATGCTGATCTGGATGGTTTTGTTAGTGGAATTGAAGTGAAAGAGATCTTTATGCAATCTGGACTGTCTCAGAATCTCCTTGCCCATATATGGTAAGACATCAGCTGTGTTCTTGGTGATATTTCAAGCTTACTCGAGCTGTGTCTAGTATTTGCTTGTTAACATTTTTTTTTAAATCAGCCTTTGTAATTAGGTATTAAGCTTTAAAAAAAAAGGTCACCCAATATTATGAAAAAAATGTAAAAAGGAATATAAGGAAAGTTAGAAAATAACAAAAATAACATCAAAGGTATTTGGAATATTTGATAGTATCTTAAGAAATGGCACAAATTGGACAAATCAACATGAATATTTCATTGATAATAGTTTAAAATTGATAACATGAAGGAAGTGGTTATTAAGTTTATTTACACTTTGTAAATGTTGGACCAAAACTAGCAGAAAAAAACCCTTATACTCAAATTACAGGAAGCAACATTGAGGGCATAGAAAGAAATCTTCTTCTATGTTTCTCAGAGCTATAGAAGAAAAATCAGTTATAGACACCGTTGATAAAAGTAAAAACAAAACATAAAAGATGCTTTATTAATGAATACTATGGTATTTGTGGATTGAAGAACAGTGTTATATTTGACAGCTTGCCTTGTTTTAACACAATTACGTTATATTTGACTTTGATTTTTCTCGTGTGCATCATGTTCAACAAGTATCATATTTTCAAGAAGAAGCTGTTGAGTCATCCGTTTCCTAAGTTCTGGCATATTTCAGAGCTCATGTTTAGCATTTCCTTTTGTTAGTCCAGTTCTGTTCAACATCATGGTCGGTCTGCTCACTGTAATTGAGTTAACTGGATAAATATCTGCAGGGCTCTGTCAGACACCAGGCAGATAGGCAAGCTGACCAGGGAGCAGTTTGCCCTCGCCATGTATCTCATCCAGCAGAAAGTGAGCAAAGGCATCGACCCTCCACAGTCCCTGACTCCTGATATGATCCCTCCCTCTGAGAGAGGAACTCCGGTACCAGTAGGTTGCACACACCAGCACACAGTGAATGTGAATTCTAGTAGAGTGAGAGGTCTTTCTTTATCTCTACGTCTTATGGGGCTCAGAGGGTGGCCAGGGTATTCCACAAACCGTGGGGGCGCAGTTGGATCTCTCGGCAGCTCCAGCACACGTATCAAATGGTGTTAAGGGCCCTGTTGTGACATGTATCAGTGATGATCTTTTCCTAGAAATATACTTTATCATTTGTATAATACATTGTACTGTAATGGTAAATGTTATTTCACAAAATAGTTCAGATTTTCATCCACCAGAGGTGTTCTTCATTTAAAACTGATCCACCTATGCTACAGACCTTCGCTGGAAACCCCTGATTTGTATCTATAGTTTGGTGTGTTATCATTGTGATGGAAGTGTAACTGTTGCTGCATTTGATCATTATAACCAGTAACTGTTTCCTTTGTGGCTGCAGAGTATGTCAGGATACATGACTCCTGTGGGATCAGAGATGGCGGCTCTGTCTGAGATGAGACGGGTGAGTCAATCTGTCTCTGTAGACTTCCACCTCCGCTCTGCTGTACATCCAGTTCTCCTGTACTTTTCTTCAGCCTTTTTCTAGTTTGCCAAATCCGCTTATTCGACAGATAAATAAATAGACTTGAAAATTTTAATCACATAGACATGGAAATGGAAAATTGGAGGAGAGGTAAATCAGCTAAACCAGAGACATTCACCACCCACTGATCTCGCTTGCTTTGGCTCTTTTACTTCTGATATTTCTACCTCTTCCCTCTTCCTCCTCTCTCAGGCAATAATGTTCAAGTTGTGGGTAGGTAACATGGACCTACAGTGTATAACCTTTAAATGCTTTCAGTGGCTGGCTGTTGGGGCTAATTACTGGGAAGCATTTGTGATACGTTTTTTTTTTCCATTCAAATACAGTGCAATGATGTTGTCTCACCCTGTTGACTGTTAAAGGGTAGATTCAGGACTTGCTCTGATTGACACACTGGATTCTTTTTACCCGAGTAGTTTTTGATAAGAGTGGTTGTTTTCTGATGATCAGAGGTGATTTTAAACCAAATATAAATCAGTCAGTCAAACAAAAAGTTCTGCCAATAAACGTGATAACTACTACTACTACTACTACTACTACTACTACTACTACTACTACTGTTACCGTTAACTACATTGTAAAGGGACAACAAAGGCCCTCTTATTTTCTCTTGTGATATCTTCAAATTCCAAGAGTAACATCACCTGCAAATACTGGTGGAAATGTATTTAAAATATAAATAAATAAACATGAAGTCCTGAATCTTCCCTGTCTTTGGCAGTTCTTCAGTGGTGGTGACACCCCCCCACATGTCGGTGATTTACCCAGCCCCCACCTATTGATTCAACCTCTGTGCTGTTCCTCTTATTATTGAGCGCCGGTGTCTCTCCTATCCTCTCATTTCCTCTTCCTCCCTCCTTTGGCTTGGTCTGCCATGGCCCAGTTGGTATCATTTCATCATCCCACATTTTTATATAAATAAAATCAACTTTGCCAACTCGTTTTTTTTTTTGTCTATTTCCCCTCCTCCTCTCTGTCTATGTCTCTGCCTCTCTCCAGGATAGCTCCAGTTCAGTCGGTTCTGGGGAGTTCACTGGAATTAAGGAGTTGGATGACATCAGCCAGGAGATAGCTCAGTTACAGAGGTACTAATTGATTTAAGAACCCTGACAGCAACTTAATAACATGAGATAACTGAAAATGAAAGCCTGGATTGTGTAGAAACTGTCTGTAGGGTAACATCAAAAGTGACTCATTTTCTACAAAAACACATTTGTACTAGGAATTTTGTTGAAGTAGTTTCTATTTTTGAGCTCACCCGATGCAGCCAATACATAATGCAGGATTAACTCCAGTAACTATGATGCAATTTGGAATATTTTTGTGATTACCCTTACAATTCCAGGGTGCAGCTGTAATTATAATTTCACTGTTAGTTTTAAATACTGTATTTTCTGCACTACAAGGCGCACCTAAAAGCCTTCCGTTTTCTCAAAAGCCGACAGTGCGCCTTATAACTAGATGCGCCTTATGTATACCCCTTCCATAGTTAGGGGGCGTCGCCGGAGTAACAGCGGTAAGCCGTAAGATTCTGTAAAGAGGAAATCTGCTAAGTGCTAACATTAGCTCACAGGCTGGCCCGGACTTCTTCTCTTGTTTATTGTTAGAGCAATACAGCGCCCCCCAAAGGTCTGGCATGTGAAATGATCTCTGGAAACGGCTTTTGTGGACGGCAGAAACAGCTTTGTCTTTACAGCGCACTTTTTTTGAAAACGGCACAGAAAATAGTTGGATAGGAAAATGTGCGGCTCGGTGTGGATGTAGCCTGAGTTTGACTGACTTAACTGACTGTTTTGTTGACATTCCCTTCAGCGCAGCTCTGTCTAGTGAACCTAACCCCAGCCACTACTGTAGCTTCTATTCTATGCCCCTTATAATGCGTTGCGCCCTATATATGAAAACAGTTTTCAAATAGGCCATTCATTGAAGGTGCGCCTTATACTCTGAAGCGCCTTGTAGTGCAGAAAATACGGTAACTCTGTGATGTCCTGTGTCAAAGTACTTTCAGTTTTGCCAAACTTTACAAATGGCAACATCCCTCCCAGCAAGTCAGCCTCTACCATCAGCTCCCTTACTAATCCATTTCCATCATCTTTACTCAGGCTTTTATCTTTTTATGTATTAAAAAGAGACACAGAGCACACTACAAAGTTCTGGTTTGTTCCCCTCTTTGCCCTGCTTTTTTAGAAACAATATCAAAAACTCAAGTCCAATTCAAAGTAAAAAAAAAAATCCCTAAAAGTAAATTTGAAAAAATTAACCAAGGAGGTTTTACCACTTTAAAGGTCAAATGCAGATGAGCAGAACAGTGACAATGGCAGCTACAAGCAAAAGATCAAAATAAAAAAAACAACTCTGCCATTGTGCTGTGTACATGTGTGTTAAGTATTTAATATGATCAGATGAAATGTACAAGAAGTGTTCACTGGTAACACAAGAACTGACTCATAACACTATATTCTTAACCTGGTTTGTATTTTATCAGAGGGATATTTTACCAACCTCAGGGTTCTACCAAAGTATTTTTGTTGTTTTGTTGTCTTTGTTTTTGTCGTCTATTTTTGTCTTGATTTTATTTCATCATAGAGTTCATTCTCAAAACAACTTCATATCAAGATGGTTTTTTAAGTAACCTCTAGTAGAAGATGTCATTACCGGGCACGAGCAGTTGACTTGTGCGGTCAGTGGTCTGCTGCTGTGCATTATCCCACACTCTCCATTCTCTGCATTTCCTGTCTCTCTGTAGCCTATCTTTAGAAAAAGGTAGAAATGGTTGGAAAAAAGAAAAGCTGTAAAGAAGTGACATCATTTTCTTTAAAATTTGTGAACTTATTTATTGACGGGATAGCCCCTTGAGAGGAATCATCTCGTCTGTAGGGGGGTGTTTGTGGCCAGTGAGCTTGTAAACTCAGTGGTTTGGGGAAACAAAGAAAGGATTGATTTTGGGTGAACATATAGTTTCACTCCAGTCATAACACTAAACCGATAGCTGATTTATTTAAAAGATATGACACAGCAACAAACAAAAGATTTTTTTTCAATATGAAGCCTCCATAGCATGGCAGGTGATGGAACTGGAAATGAAAAAAGGATTTCTTATTTATCAACTTGACATTAAATGTCCTTTATACATTTTGTTTGTAAAGATAACAAACACTGTGTCAGAAGTTTGGACAGCAGCCAGAAACAAACTCTTAAACCTCCTCAGCTCTGTTTTTACTGTACGACCATTCCTCTGCGATAAAATGCACACTTGAAAAGGAAACAGGAGTCAGATGTGGACAAGCTTTACTGTTCATCCCGGCCTTCTCATCTTCGATCTGCTGCATTCTTCTTTTTCCATCCATCCATTCATCCATTCGTTCATTCATCCATACATTCAGCCACCCCGCCAACTGTCCACTCTTCCTTTGATGTGTGTATTTTATCAATTTTTGTTTGTTCACCACTTATTCTCCATGCTGCGTCAGCACTCTTGCCTTTACCCAGTGGAATATTCTCAGGTAAACACACCAGCTCCCAAATATCTGTCATTTTGTAAAAATCTGCTCTGCTTTGACTCCCTCAGATGGTCAGTGGCTCTGCCAACTTCTTTTCATGCATAGTGGTTTCAAAATGATATGTTCACTTTTTTTTATCCCGTCTGTGTATGATTAATTCTGAGGTATACTTTGCCTCAATGCCTTGTTTTCTGTAAACATCAACAACCAAAGCTGACGTGTTTGATACGTCCCAGATGATCAGTTTTTTGATAGATTTCACTGCACTTGATGAAAAAGGGGATACACAGCCACAGCTTACACAGAATAAAGGAGCTTTCCACTGACTGCAGACAGGTTGTGAAATGCTGTGTGCCCAAGCAGCACTGTATGATTTTTCCTATGTTGCATACTTTGAAATTGTATAGGAAGAAGTCCTTGAAAAGTAAAGCAAAAAGGCGAAAACTTACAGTATATGAAAACCTTACAGGTGTAGGGCAGAGTTAAATAAATGTGATCGTAGCCTTATCCTATTTTTATTCTAAGCACACTGAACTCATCTGACAGAATAAATTCATTTACTCAGTTTGCACTCAATCTAATTCTTGTTCTTACAGCATACTTTTTAAGAATAAAAAACCCCGTAGTTTTAATCGTAAATCTTTGCAATTACACTGCAACTACACATACTTATGAGTTAAAATAAAAGACTGACTGGAAAGAATTTAGAACGGCATACAAATTTCCCTTTTAGGCCTGAGGTAACACAGTTTTCAGAAATGTGATTCTCCTTTGATCAGGGGGTTGACCTTCAGTTAAGCTCTGGATAAAATCCCTCTCCAGTGTCTTTGGTATTTGAACATGTTGGTTGGTAATTAATTATTTTTCTGTTATCACAATGATGCTTGTGTGTGTTCCTGGGGCAGGGAGAAGTACACACTTGAACAGGACATCAGGGAGACAGAGGAGGCCATCCGACACAAGAGCGCTGAGGTGCAGGTACGGACTAACTGTTCAGTGACTGAAACTGCAGTATGAGCAAACAGCACAGCTTAATGTGAACGATTTTATTTCAGTTATAGACATAACTCTGATTAGTCATGGAGGTTATTATATAGTTTATGGTTTCTCGGCATATACAAACAAATGCTTTGGCTGTTTACTGTGTCTTACCACTTTTTATGCAGTAGACACATCAAAGTCTTGCAAGTGAAACTCAATGGTTCTCCACATTCATGTTTGATCAGGAGATGCAGAGTGACCTGGACAGAGAGACAGCCAGCTTGCAGGAGCTAGAGGCCCAGAAACAAGATGCTCAGGACCGCCTCGAGGAGATGGACCAGCAGAAACATAAATTGGAGGACATGCTAAATGAAGTTAGGATAAAGTGCCAGGAAGAGTCTCAGATGGTAAGAATGAAAGAAGAACTGGTGGAACAAGGCTGAATTTTTTCAATTTATAGTTAATAATGATGACTTATTGAATCGGATATTGCTGATTCTTGGGTTTGGCAGTGTGAGCTTATTTTTCTGTTTGGCTAAATAAATAGTCATCAGAGGCAACTGGGATGGTGTCAAAGCAAAGCAAAAGGAAAGTGTGCGTCTTGTGATGGCAATATCTAGCAATAAAAATATACATAGCTTACACTGTACTTAACAGTAAGTGAATTATTTAATCAGACCTCATCCTCATTTCTTCATATTTCCTTTCCCTTCAGATCTCAACTCTCCAGAGTCAAATCCACTCCCAGGAGTCAGACCTGCAGAGCCAGGAGGAGGAGCTGAGCAGAGCAAAAGCTGACCTGGGTCGGCTGCAGCAGGAGGAGAACCAGCTGGAGCAGAGCCTGGCTGCTGGCAAAATCCAACTTGAGACCATCATCAAGTCCTTGAAGGCCACACAAGATGAAATCAACCAGGTACAAAACTCTCCATCTGTGTGTGTGTGTGTGTGTGTGTGTGTGTGTGTGTGTGTGTGTGTGTGTGTGTGTGTGTGTGTGTGTGTGTGTGTGTGTGTGTGTGTGTGTGTGTGTGTGTGTGTGAGAGAGAGAGAATCTGTCAACAGGGGGCACTGTTGCGCTGCAGTATCAACTTCTTGTTGCCTCTGATGATTTTGTCCACCTGCAGCGCTCAAGGACCTCAAACACCACATCTAGTCGTGTCTATGGTTTTGTGTGTCAGTGACCTTGATGGGTCTTTTATTTTCTGTCAGCTGGCTGGAGATGAATTTCTCTGTAGACTCTTTGTTGATTTAATGCCATAAAGGCTGAGTGATTGTGCTAATCATTGAATGACCAAAAGAGAAATTTTAGTTTAAAACACACAATGTCAATCTGTGAGTATGAAGGATGGTATGTAACATTTGTGACTTTGAGTTAGATTACATTCAAGCTTTTCATTTGTTTGTCTGTGTGTAATCTGCAGGCTCGAAGTAAGTTGTCCCAGATCCAGGACAGCCAACAGGAAGTGTCCAAAAGCATTGAGCAGTATAACAGCACTTTGAATGGAACCCACGGAGGAAGCATGACCAACCTGGCTGACATGAGCGAGGGATTCAGTGACAGAGAAAATGGAGGATTCCCAGCCATGGTGAGAGCAGCCGAGGTCAGGAAATCTGATAAATAAAACTTTTTATGGCTGTTTTTGTTTGAGTTCTGGCCCATACTTACAAAAACGACTGTGGGTATGTGTTTTGTGTGTGTGTCTGTATTAGTGTGATCTTCGTCTGGGAGATTGACTGTTAGAACAAACACACTCACACAGAAAGAAAGTAACAAAGATGTTAGCTGCGAGCTTCAATCTGTATTATTGCATCAAAGTTATACTACACCATATGTAACGCACAGCCTCCCAGGGTCCAGCAGGACTATTTTGTTTAAGGTGAGCGCCAAATCCCCATACTGACTTAGTGGAGGTTAAAAGAGACAGGAGTGTGCCGGGGTTCTGCTTTTGTACCCGGGTGTTGGCTTTGGAAGTTTGGCAAACTAAATACATGGCAATTATTGTGACATCAACCTAGTGAGACTACACAAATGGTGTTTGGTGTCTTTGGTTTTTGACAGGTTTCATCCCACAACTTCATGGCAAGCTTCCTGTTCAGATCATGGAAACTGGAGTTTACAAATTTGCAGCAGAGTTTATCCTGAAAATAGAGCAAAACAAAGAGAACCACTTATTTTAGATTCATCTTCATTAAGAGAAACTTTTGGAGCAATTTAAAGATTTTCCAAACTCACAGCACAAAAGTCTCAATCACCACAGCACCTGGAAGTTCATTGCCCTTCAATCACACATTCCCACTTATCTTTCCAGTGTTAGTTGTTTCTTAATTCTCTTTCTTCCTCCTTTTTTTGCCCACAAATATTAACCACTATAAATGTGATTACCAGCAGTTTCGAAACTTTTGCACATCAGATTCTTAATCGTCACTTCTGGGACTGAACCAACTCTACCTTTGCCACTGAATTTTATTTCCCTCCTTGTATTACATACAGACTTCAAACTGCAAGGAATTTCGCTGAACTTATTTATCCCCACGATTTATCTTTTCTTTTATTCACCACATTCCCAATAAGATCACTCTCTGGACTCAGTCCCACTGGTTTCTGGAAAACAGCTCACATTATGATAGTGGAGACCGACTCGGAGTTTCCAAAGAAGTGTAGTACAGTTTCTTATCACAAACCAGACAAGTTTGAGCTCAGCACAGGCTTCACATAACACGTAAAGAGCTGTTCCTATGTATTCACACACCGTTACACTCCAAAGAAATGTTGCATTTGAGCTTCCTTTGCACAAAGTTCTGAGTCAGAGTGCATACAGAGTTGTTAAAGTGATTAAAAAATAGAAAACTTGCTGTGTTATGAAAGTAAAATCTCATCTCTAGGAAAAAGAGGTTAATTGTGTGTCACTGTGTGGTATGGTAATGACATGGTTTGTCACAGCAGGTTTATTCCTGCACTTGAGTTGAGTGGGAGATTACAAAAAGGATATGGAAAAGTTCAGAAAGGTGTGGAATTGTTTTTGATTATCACAATTTGGCTCTGTCGATTTGATCAGTTCTGGTAATGTCTGTGTCTGGCAAGATGACTGCTCAAAACACAGGACAGCGCTGCAATACAGTCTGGTGGGGCAGGCTAGAGGAACAGTCAAACAGTATGATGGGTTTTGATTAATTAACAGTTAATCAAAGTATTCTAAACCTGAAGCACATTATTATTTATTTTTTTACAGAATTACAGTAAATAAGACATAGAGCAGTAAAAAAGATACGCAAAGTAGCACCAATCTGCTCCTTGTAGTGAAAATGTTATAAAATCAAGACATTAGTATCAGCCCGTTCATCAGTTTTATATTTTTGTAGTTGAAGACCTCAGCTTGAGTACCTGTGAGGACTTTCTAAGTTAACATTTGAAACAATATAGTACAGATACCCAGTACCTGGCAATCAGTACTCAAAGGTCGGCATGAAAAAACAACTTCTCTCCCTCTCCCTCACAGTCACAACGATGCGTTTGGGTACCTAAACATGGTACCATTTGATTTTATGTGAATAGTTACTCGGTACGACGGACGGAATTTGGTCGGTACCTATTAAAGTACCTTATTTGGTACCTGTCCTTATAAGTGATCTTGAAAAAATCTCACTTCTAGTTATATGCCTGATTGTAATCCACAAAGATTGATATTATCAGTGCCAAAATAGGTTATTCCTCAATGCTTTTTCTCAGTTTCCCTGTTCAGGTGATTGATTTACAGCACTTGACACCCTGTCACCCTCATTTATTCTTTTCTGTGTATTTCAAAATCAATAAGCTGTTAATTTTGAAAAAGTACAGTAAATTCAGCACAGACTGGTGAAAAAATCATGTCTTCGATATCTTCAAGTTACTTCCTTGTATGTTTTTGCAAAATGGAATAGCTACAACCACAACTTTCAAAGGTCAGGCAGCCCTGCAGTACATGTAATTAAAGAATGTCTTTGACATAGATTAGAATAATAAGCTTATCTGGTATTAAGTGTATATAATTTGCAAGTTTCTGAGGGAAATAAAACAACCAAAAGAGCAGAACTGTAATTCACTTTCTCCTGGTGGTGTCAGGTTTACGGTAAAAGGCGTGTTTTATAAACTATGTGGGTTTAAATATTCTTTGATGTAATCACTCACACAACTCTTCCTCTGTCTGTTTCCATCTTCCAACCACAGGAGGATCCCTTCAAAGTGAAGCCATCTGTGTTCAACAGCCAGCCTCAGGAACTTCCAGCTGACCCCTTCCACTCTGAGGATCCATTCAAAACAGATCCATTCAAAGGTTTTCACCCTCCAGTACTTTACTCTTGCATAGTCTTCCTCTCTGAACCAGTGTTTTCCTTCTCTTCCTCACTGTACTCTGGTAACCATGCAGGGCTGCATCACCTTGACCTTTCCCTCAGATAAGTTTTCTTTGAAGCAACGTAGACAATTCATACTCGTACCCACACAATCTCAGGTCAGACACCCTCTGAGAGCTAAAGCTATGTTTAAAAATATGTGTGGCAGAGAATAATTGCTCTCAGCATGAGGGAGAAAAGTGTTTTGGTGTTTGTCATACTGCTTAGACACTGATGATCAAACACACCATGCCTTTTATTCTTTAATATCGTCCATTGAAAACCTTTAAATGTTGAACATTTTCAGTGATAATTCATGGAATCGTGTAAAAAAATCTAAATAGATTTTGAAGCGGTGTGCTATTACTTTGTGCTCTTTTTCACACACTTGGCCTGTCCTCTCCTTCTGAGCTGCCTCTTTTAACTGTTCCAGATATTTTCACCTTTTTCTTTCCAGGCTGTGGATTTTGTTTAAGCTTGAGTTTCTTTTTGACCTTTCCTGTCTTTCTTCTCTTGCCCTCTGTTGTTTTCCTTCTCTTCCCTCTCTGCTTGACTGCTCTCCTTTAGGTGACCCTTTCCAAAATGACCCTTTTGCAAAGCAACCATCAGCAACCACAGGTATTATTTATAGAGAAGGAGCCCTTTAGTACCATGAAATTTGTTGAATTTGCATTTATAGTTACAAGATCAGCTGATTTTATTGAAACGAGCAGTGCAGTTTGTTTTTTTCCACTCAGCCCATCATTTTCCCCAGATAATCTCTAGAAACACTTTTGTTTTGTTTCGTTTCTTATTTGAAAATTTCACGTTTTAAATCAGCTAAATTGATCTCAAGATTAAAAATTGATTGATATTAATTCAGAATTCATGACTATATTCATATTGATAGATTCGTTTTTCCAGAGCTATCCCATTTTCCAAATTATCTTCTCACCAAAACTAACAAAACAAACGAAAGAGATAAGTAACAAAAAATAAATTGTCTTAAATTAGTAGTGTAACTTCTGAGTAAGCGAGATCACTCGTCTCAAGTAGGAGGTCTGCCCTCTCTCTGATCTACTGATAAAAATGTACAACTCTTGGTAAAATAAAATGTTAACTCAGGCCCGGTGGTGGCTTCTGCTTTTGGATGCAGCACTTGTCAGTTGTTTAAGTTATCTACACATGTGAAACACCATTGTGTTACAGTGAATTGTGTCACACTTCTCTCTTTAGTGATATTATAGTTTCACTTCTCTTCTCAAAAGATGAAGATCAGACACAGCCTTTTCCACACCAATGAACCCACAGCATATAATATATTCTTCTTTGCTCTCTTCATCTGGTTCATGTATTTATTTGGTTATTTTGTGCATGCGCTGTTTTTCTCTGGTCTTGCTGGTATTCTAAAGCACATATGCATCTTTTGATGTAAGAAATGCTTGTCAGGGTTCATGACCTACTGGCTGTTTTTTTACTGTAGTTATCTATTAGTTTCCAAAGAAGAGCACTGACTAAAACCTCAAGTTGTGTTGATTTCTTTGATGTGATTACTTTTGCATAGACACTAATATTAGAAACATGAGATTCAAGATTAGAGGGTGTGAAAACAGTTGGATGAATTAAAGTACCAAGGCTGTTATAAAGCCATAACACACTGTTTTTGTTGTAAAACACCCTGAGGCACTCACACTCCACATGCTGTAGTTTAAAGAGTTGTGTTTGTGAGATGATGATGCTGGCTTGATGTGGTGTTTCTCATAGTGATGTTCGATACCACTGATTTCCTTTCTGATCCGATACTGAGTAAAATTCAGGCTGGTATCTGCAATACCGATCCGATACCGATACTTAGTGTAAATACATGTCATGGGTAAATGGTAAATCTAAAGAAAAAATAATTAGCGCATTTGAAATCATACCACTAACTTGAATTTGCCAGTACAATATATCATTAAATAAATAAATGCCCCAATGATTTCACAAGTTTGTCAATACCTACATTTTGAATTATTTTTTCAACAGTTAAAGAAAAAACATAGATGGGTTGTAAATTTATAATGGGCATATTTTATAGATTAAATGTTATCTTTTATTTATGTTTTCTAGAAGATAGTTTTCTTAACTCAACATGACTGTTTTATTGCAACTGTTCTGTGTAATTTAAAGACACCTGTTGTTTGTAATCCACTTCAAATGATCAATTCCTTAGGGAACCTGACCTGAATTAATATAGGCTGTGTGAGATTATCTCCTTGACTCATGTATTGTTATTCTAAGTGAGCTCGTGCAGTTATTTATTGAGGCATGTATTTATTTTTTTACTTATTTCATAGCCATATCTATTAACTGGAACAATAGCAACAGTGCTTAGCAACACTTAAAGCCCCACATTATCTCCCCCTGTACCTGGATGGTGTCCGTCTGCAGCACTGAAGGATTCAGAGACATGTGTCTCACCCTAGCAGCATCTGACGCTGAGCTCTCCTCTTCCTCTGTCCCGCTCATCATAAATGCCTCGTATTCTTGGTCGTGATTCAACCTGAGGTGTTTAATAAGGATCGCTGTCTTGCCACAAGTCCTGACGTTTTTTCTTAAAATATCTCCACACATCTAAAATAGCTCCACAGATGACTTCTTTTGCACTTTACCGTTCTGTCCTGTGACAGCGTAAAAGTGAGTGACAGGCTGAGCAGCGTGCAGCTGCACTGACGCATTGCGCACTTGTCTGGCGGAAGGAAAAGTAGTTTCGACAGAACGGCGTATCATTCAGATACATTCTTAACAGTTTGGTGACTCACTGTGTTCCTGTTACTGATTTACAGGACCTCAAACGACTGAAGTATCAAAAGTATCGATATTATGGTTTTAGAATCGATTTTAGAGCACAGAGAGCTGGTATTGGAAGTATCGATATTTCAGTATTGATCCACACATCACTAGTTTCTCTCAGAATGATCCTCTACCTGTGAAGAGGAGACTTACTGAAAATGTTATGTCAGGATATTTACTCTATTATGAGATAAGCACTGATTGCTTTCTTTTTTGTATGCACAACAACAAAACCTGCCCTAACTCAAGACTAAGTACAGCGAAAGTGATTTGCTGAAGTTATTTGTGATTACTGCTTCAGATCCTTTTGGAGGGGACCCATTCAAGGAGACTGATCCGTTCAAGGCTTCATCAGAAGATTTCTTCAAGAAGACTACAAAGATGGATCCCTTTTCCACACCTGACCCCTTCAGCAAAAGTGCCACATTACCCTCTAAGGTACATTACATTATTTAATCGAATACAGAGAGATTTTGAAAGATTGCTTAGTCTTGGATGACCTCTCCATTTTGTATATCTGGCTATCTTGAGGCCAAAAGCTTGACATATAGAGCTGCCATTGTTTATTCTTTCTTTCGGAAAAAAACAGATTCAGGAAGTGCACTTTGTTTAGATTTAAGTGAGTAAATTACTTACAGGGTGTTTCTTCTGTGTCTTTCAGCAACCTGGTCACTTTACAAGCAGTGACCCCTTCTCTTCAAGCAACTCCAAACCAAAAGGACCTGGTATGATTTGATTTTATTCCTCAAAATATACTGTGTCTGTGAAAACTGTGTGGATTTAAAATTCTTATTCTAAGGAATCTGTTCATTTAGGAACTTTCTCATATCAACTATTGATTGAAGCCAACTATTGACCTTTGTCTATAAAACAGAACGCCAGAGAACATTGGTCTTCAGAACAACACAGACCTTTTTTGGGGAAAACAAACATTGCTAGCGATTGACTTCAATGCAGAACAACAGAACTAGTACATTCAGAGAGCCACAGGAGCTAAATTATCATCTGAAGAGATTGTGTGAAGATTATACTCTACACACCCTATCTGCCCTCTGTGGCAATAACAATGTACAAGAGGAAACTTTTTTTTTTTCCAAACGTTGGCAGATGATTTTTAGAGATTGGAAGCATGTCTGATAAAATATATTAGGTTAAACACTTACATGAACAAAAAAAAATCAGCAAATATACATCACTGTTTCAGGTTTAACATGAAACATTTTTCACTCTCTGAAGTCAGACTTGGTATTCTTCATTGGTGGCATAACTCACCGACTTCACGTCTGCTGTAAATCAAATCACTAAACCCTTTTCAATAAGCTGTTTGTCCTCTGCCACCGAAGAAAAGCTCTTTCATTTTCTCCAGGATATTAAGGTAGACAATACAAACACATACACACTCCAGGTCAGCGTGATCCTCGATGATTGAAGGAACTTAAGCCTGCTGCCACACTTGGAGCTCTGTTTGCTCAGACTGAGGTTACCATGTTAGTTTGCCTATTAAAACCATGGCTGGAGAGGGAAGGTGTCACATTTGCTTTCTCAGTGCTGCAAGTCAAGTCCCTCGGTAGAGGTGTCAGTGGAGCTCCATAACATTCTTACTGACTGACTAAGCCAGGCACGTGTGCATGTAAAGGAAACTATAGGTCCTTGAATGAGCTCAGTTATGAAAGTGTTAACTGCTAAGAACCATCCTATTTCGTACTCTGAGAGAGCTGCCAACACCATTGAAGCAAATATGGTTCTGCAATTCTTGATCACTCAGGTATCAGAAAGTAAAATGTAGCACACAAAGAGAAAGATGCATAAAAAAATTAAAGTCAACCTTAATTTTGATTTTTTTGAGAGGTGACAGTGCAAAATACATGTTTTGGAACACGAGATAAGTGTATGTTTGTATGAAAACTTAGGCCAACAGGGTCTGAAACACCACTGTTCTAGGAAGTACATAGTGTATGCAGTGTATGTGCATGCTTCGTGTAAACGTACTTAGTGAAGTATGTGATTATGGAGTACAGGGACCCAGCCTGAGTGTTGGATTGACTGGCACTACTAAGCTGCCCCCCTGTGGTTGTTCCTGCCTGAAAGACATTAGTTTATATGTAAATGAGATTTGCTGATAGTGTTGGCTGGCTGGTTACCTTTGTCAACAGCTCCTTGAGTGATCAGAAGATTAGAATTGGCTCAATAAAGAGTCTATTCACTATTTGTTTTTTGCAGATCTTTTTGGTACACTGGACCCATTTGGCAGCAGTTCGTTCAGCAGCAGCAGTAACAGCTCTTCTGGATTTGCAGACTTCAGCCACATGTCAAAACCCAGAGACCCGTTTGAAGGAAGGGCCAGCTGGCTGCCAGACTATCAGAAGGTAACAAAGGCAAAAAATTCATCTTTAAATCCATGTCTTCCTGGCAGGTTCACATATTTCTGACGGTCATTGCATAACGTGATTCTTTCAGCATTGTAATAAAATGTGACCCATTAAAGACTCATAGGTGCCAGTATTATACAAGTTTATGTGATAGAAATGTCATATTTGGTCCGGAAGGACTCACAAAACTTTACTTTTAGTGGGACCAGATGGATAAATTCTTGTGCCATACTTATTATCGTGCCAAGGAGGTTATGTTTTTGGGAGAGCTTGTCTGTTTGTTTGCTTGTTTGTTTGTCTGTGAACATAACTCAAAAACTAACAAACAGATCTTATTGAAATTTTCAGGAAATGTTCAAAATAGGGTAAGGGAGAAGTGATTAAATTTTGGAGGTGATCTGGATCACCGTCTGGATCCAGGATTATTTCAAAGATTCTTTATCATTGTGAGATAGGGCCAATTTCACCATGTGGGTATATGACTCCACTATAAATGGTCTGATTTCTTTCTGAAACAACACAAGACAAGGTCACCAAAATTTCTGACTGATGTAAAAGTACAATCCATATTCTTGCAATATTCTGGATACTCAGATCTGGAATATGAAACATGTACTGGGTCATCATCATTTTCAGCACTGTCTGGTAACAAATTATAGTGCAAACCTGCAACCAACACCAAATTGTAGCAGACAGTCTGCTGAAAGGGAGTATAACATTAAAGTAGGACCAAAGTGTTGAGTGACAATTACAATATACTTGGTGGAGGTCTGCGCTCTCTGAGTGCTTTTCTAATCTTTTTCTATGATAGAGTTAAAATTGTGTAATCACTGTGTGATCAAGTTGTAATCACTGCTGAGCAATAACGCATTTTCTTCTCGCTCTTTCTTTCAAGTCTGTGTTTGTGGATGATCCATTCAGCCGCAAGAATGACACACCAGCTCTGCCACCAAAGAAAAGCGTCCCGCCAAGACCCAAACCACCCAGTGGTGAGTGTCAGATTAGACTGACTGCAGGCGTATGACTGGCTGATAAGAGAAAATGAAAGTATCACATGCAACAGCTGTGTAAAAAAAAAAACACGCCCAGATATCTTTGACAGCTTGGTTTTTAAAGAGTTTCTGCACCACTAAACATTAAATTACTTTGTGGATTATGTATAAAGCATAATGAGGTTTTAGATTCTGATAAAAAAATGCATAGTTCAGTAATTCTTTGGTCAGTTTCATGATGTGAACCTATCATGTTGGCCATAAAGTTGGAAAAACACATTTTCTTCCTCTTTTTATCAAACGAAGGTTAACTGTGAGTAGATTTCTGTGATATGTTTGGAAGAGATTGATCAGTAAAGTTTTGAGAAGATATTGACTTTATCTACAGAAGAAGAATAAGAAGAAGAATAAATCAAATTTTCATAATCATTTCATGAGGAAAAGTGAAATATGTTACTTTTACTTTATGGGCAATAAATGTCAAAATTAATTCATAAAATACATTTCAAAAATTGTCCTGCAGCACAGCCATTGCTGGGTTAAAACTAGAAAACTGTGGTTAGCTCAAAAAAAGGAAGTGCTCCTTCTGCTTCTTCTTTTTTTTTTATCACAACCAGCAATAGAGATAGAAAAAGAAAGATAAAAACAGTTTTTTTAATGGGACTTATTTATTTTTTCACCAACCATCAGCTCATTATTCATTTTCTTATTTTCAGAAGAATCATTAACTTAATATTTAAATAGCTTACTTATAAATGCAAGTGAGTGGTATTGCAAGGTGCAGTCATAAATACAGTTAGAATGTTGATTTTTTTTTCTATTTTTTTTTTTTCTAAGCATAGAAACAAAGTGTGAAACTTTCCTCCTGACTGATCTGTCAACAGGAAAGAATGTCATTGTGGGTACACAGAAGATGAAAGCGTGCCAAACTGCTGCTATTAGACTCTACACTCTTTGCATTCTCCAACTCAAATAACTGTGAAAATCACTGATGTGTATTATCCTACAAAAGTGACAATATTGGGTTTTGTTTGTGTGCTAGAAATCAAAGGCTCTCAGTGCTCAGATGATGTTTTAAAGCCTCACCAGCCTTATTCGCTTCAACATGATTACATTTCTTGAGTAATGTTTGATTGCTCTACTATAACAGATCTTCTAGTTAAATCAGAAACATTTATCTCTATGTTCTGAGACGGTCTGTTGTGACTGGTTTCAGATCTCCAAGTGTAAGTGCTGCTTGGTGTTTGAACGCTGCTTGCTCGATCACACCCCTTTTCTCACAAGTCATCTTCTTCTTTCTGGAGCTTTTGACACATTTTTTTTTCCATTAACACCCATACCACAAACAACTGTTGGCATACTGCAAACTGAAGTGCAGGTAAACACAACAAGGGATACAATTAGATTTAGAAACAGGTGCAAGAAATGTTTTATTTCACATTTCAGTGCTCATTGACCTGACTCCTTTTTTTTTATTTTGGAATAGATTTAAACAGAGGTCAAAACATACAGTTAACATGTGGAATTTAGTGTTTCATCTTTGTGTCGACATTTTGTTAAGTTTTTGAATGTAAGGATTTTATCGATATTAGAACTAATTTATCCTTTGTTGGCAAACACACAGTACTGATTACTTTGACTCCTCATGATGTGAATAAGAGTTAACTGCGATTTCTTTCTTTGGCGGCCTAAACCATGACTGCACTTGCTGTTTTTTCATTATCCCTCATGCATGTTGACTCAAGATCATTTGGCATGAAAAAAACGAGAGATGTGTTAGAATCCAGCAGCCGTCTGTTTCTCTGTGCAGCTAAATTTCACATCAATACCCCAAAGGTTTTTTTCTTTTTTATTTTGGGTGCATTATTGTTCGACACTTGCTGTTTTGATGTTTGATTGTAGGCACATTTGAGGGTGATGTTGTAAGAGGAATAAGTTGTGGTTTACTTGGGTATTGTTTTATAGGCACACCCTGACTTGCTTCCTCTCTTCGTCTTCAGTATGTGTGCGTTGACATGGTGAGTGGTTTAGAGACAGCAAAGCTTGCAGGCGGAGGACACTTGTCTTAAAAACTTTTTAATCAACGGTTTTAATTTTTTTTTCCACATATATCTAGCTCATTATGTTTTCTGTCTCCATCGCACAAAAAAGATGCACACACATGCATTTGCTAACACTTTTATCATCAACTAATAGAGCATGATTGGACCATGGCTACAAGCAGAGCAGCATATCTTCTGGTAAACTGCTGGTGCTACTGGATTTTTTTTCTTACAGATACAGCTTTGCAAGGTGCATGTTTGCCTCTTTGTGAGATGCCCCTCATGTAGAGGATTATTTTAAAACAGGGTGGAGCTCACTGTTGTGGTTTCACAAGCGTGAGTTTACTGAAAGAGGAAAATAACTGATTGCCAGGCATGCAGTTTTGCTTAGCGAGGAGTGCGGCTTGAACTGCTCACCCTGATCACCCTTGCTTATTTGGGTAATTGAGTTTATACATGTGTGTTGAATGACAACGGTCTGACTGATCCTGCGGTTTGACACCTCGGCAAGTGACATGCTGCATTGGTAGTGTTCCCACGATCTTCTGCCAGGCTCAATTTTAACTCAGTGTTAATGCTAGAAGCTGACATACAGTGAAGTGCATGATTTAAACATTGGTGTGTAAGAATCAGATGTAAGGTGTTTAATACGTGACAGAAAGTTGCACACAGTTTGTAGATGAACTATTCATATGACGTTGAGCTGGACTGTCTTTATTCTGAGGGCCACGATGAATCTTATCATGAAACTGCAAACTGCTGAGTGCTGTTATTTGTTTCAGTGTTTTACATTTATTTGACTATATCCAGGAAAGTAAAAGGTAACATTTCAGTCACACATATGGATTGCAAGGGTCTATTTGTCTTGTAGGTATCAGTGAACCACAGTTGGTTATGCGGGCAGAAACCCAACCAAGTGATGTACCAGAAAACCGTTGAAAAAGGCTGTGTTGGTTATGGGATACCACTTTTGGTTTAAGTGCTCTGGCTGTTGTTTTGCACCACACTTTTTTTTTTTTCCATAGCAGCTGTTTTAATAGATTTCCTTTCTCAGGAGGAAGAAGCACTGCATTTGTGTGGGGACTTCATACGAATTGTTTTGATACTTGTGTGGGGAGTTGAAACTTCTGTGGCTTTCAAAACCTGGTGCCTATCTTTGAGATGATATCAGCGGAGAAATAGGGCGTGGGCATGACTGTGAGAACCAGAGGATTTAGTGCCGGTATGTTCTTCAATCTACAGCAAATCAAATCAGATCCTGCATTATCAGCAAGGTTCACAGGGTGAGAGTTATTCTTGCAAACTGCAGTGAAAAAGATTAACACTATCACTCAGCTATCAAGACACACATGTTGACATTAGTCATTTTAAAAGATTTCACGTTTGACTCGTAAGACCTAAAACCATATTTACTATCTTTCTCAGCTATTTTCAAAGAAAGCCTCAGCCCTTCAGATTTTTATCTGTGTACTTTTGAATCACTCATCACATGTTCTTGTGAAGTGAGAATTTCACATCATTTCTGCTTGCACTAAAGTTTTTAGAGAACAGATATTCATCAAGATGGTGGGTAAAGAATTTTGCTAAGAATATAAAAAATGTCTGGTAAGTGATTTTTTTACCACTGTGGTAATTGCTGTCATCTGTCTTTTTTGTCCACAGGCAAAAGTACACCTGACCCTACCAAACCATGTGACCCCTTTCAGCCATTTGGCAGTGACCCCGTTGACCCATTTCAGAGTAAAAAGGGACCGGTGGACCCGTTCAGCAGCAAAGACCCCTTTGCACCATCATCAACAACAACAACAACAACTACAAGTAAAGCCCTTAAGAATACTTCTTCATGCTGTGCAGTGTGTGAGATATAGATTAACTCATTCTGTCTGGACTGGAGCTGAACAATAGTCCAGACAGTAGTCACCACCAAGGATGTGGGATGGAGGTCATGTGACCTGAAAAGGTCAATGCTGCTACAACTTTTGATTCTCCTACAAACAAGACTTGATTTCACTGTAATGCAGCTTTACACTCAAAGGCGTAGTCTGCTGCCTGTGTCTGTCTGTCACATGACCTCAGATGTACGCACTGCTGCAATACTGTGCAGCCCAAGTCTAGATCAGACCAAACACGCTGTTGCTGTTGATTCGTATGATTTAAACCATCAAACCAATATTAATAATCAGATTTACCCCAGGTTTAACGGCAGTTTGGTTTTGAGAGTGTCTTTGCTTTCTTCCAGAGTCCTTTGAGTAAAACTTAATGCAATTATTGGCTAATACTTTCCTGTCTGAGAGATTTTGAGAAATGAAACTGCTCACTTAAGCCCCTTCTAACTCTCAGAGTGAGGATGCAAATGCAAATTTTTAAAATACTACACCTTGAAGCTTTATTCAACATTTATGACAACTGGATCTGGAAACTTTTTTTTTTACCTCTGTTGCATGAGTTATAACATGAGATGTCTTCAAGTCAGTCAAAAGAAAGAAATGAAGAGTCAGTGCAAGAATGATTAATGCAGATAATGAATTGAGCCCATGTCTCTCTAAAGGTCTATTTACAGTCATGAGGAGTGATCAGGACTGACAGTGAGAAAGAAGCTAGGCCACCCACACTCACCAATGTGCCACAAAATTTGAACCCACTGTTAAAAAAAACAAAACAAAAAAAAAACAGGCCTGCTAATTGCAGAGCAAAGCTGCATTGTGACTGTGATCTGAGAGTGCAGGAAAGGGCGTTGGCCCTGTGCAAGGTTTGTTTGTCAGTTTTGGCAGGAAGAATATAATAGACTTGCACGGGTTTCCCCAAACTTACACAGATGCTTGGGCTTAATATCAGCGCTGTGTTGTGTTGGCATGATGCTCAGTCTGGATGAGTGGAGTCTCAGACTACACAAATAGAAACAAGTACAAACCCACTGTAACCCATGAGCAAATAAGCACAGGAACCCACACTTATCCCTCAAGTGAGAACAAAACTCTGCACACTTCACGTGTCAGACAGATAATCACTTTTTAGGAAGAAAATCACTGTTTTCGAGGAGAGAGAAAAGTGTTCAGTCTGGCTGACTGGAGTTGTTCACTTTTACTGCTCATCAAGTTTTATTAATGCGTCATGAGACACCACACGGTCATCACTCATCTGTCAGCTTTTCAGTCTGGCAGCTTAATTTCAGCAGACTCTGACTATGGAGCATGTCTTATTATTTTATTTTATTATGGAATGTCTGACCTCCCTGTTACAGTTCTTATTACAATGAAATTATGATTCATTTTGCAGCCCCAAGCAGAGTCTGTTTACCTTCATAAACACTGTTAAAGACTATCAGTGTTGTAATGATGCAGGATAACTGGCTCTAAAAGAAAAAAAAACATCCTGAACATTCAAATTTCACAGGGTTCCCTCTCGTCATCTCTGGCACAAAGGATTTTTCTGTCTTTTTTCACATTTTTCTTTCTTTAGAGAGCAACTTGTAGGCTGGATACCCCAATGGAATCATTGTGTGGGAAAATATATTTTAAGTCACTGTATTGATGAACATATCAGTTTATACACTACAGTAACTTAATGTGTCATTTTTACACAAAATCTGTCTTTATTATATAGTTGTCTCAACATTATCTCAAGACGCTTTTCAAAACATGTTACATGTTATATACTTAACAAAGACCCAACGCCAAGACAAGATCAAGTCTGATCTCATCTCAACCCACCATGAGTAGAGACTAGACTGACTTCCTTTAACTGACTGAAACCTCAGATATCTACCTGGGCTGTGCTTGGGTCGAAGAGTATTTGATCATACCTCTACATCAAGAACAGTTTACCCTTGGCATAAAAGGATTCAAATATGGGTTCAAGAGGCAGTTTTGTCAAGTAAAAGGAAGAAAATTTTTACTCTGCATTCGACATAGGTCAAACATTTAATCAACAGTCTGTTACAAGTCAAGACAATCAGGAAGAGGGCAATATTTGGAGAAAACTGAGCTGTTTTTTGATATTACTCGTTTATAATATCTCTGTTCTCTTTTAACTTCTCTGACAGGACCTGAAAAAGTCAAGGTAAGAGACTGAGCTCACAAAATAAGTCAGTAAAACATTACAAACTGTCAGTGTCCCTGAGAACTTGTTTCCCACAGAAAACAACAAGACTACATTACATCACCGTAGTTTAACAATTGATAACACTGTGTCTCATTGTCTCTCAGTGGCTATGTTTACATGCTGTCAGGAACCCTTCCATATTCAGAATATTAGCAGTGACAACCCATTGGCATGGCCATGTAAACAACAGTAACCCGTTTTAAAAAATGGAATATGCTCACATGACGGTTTTTAAAAAACCCCAAATCACCCCTTGGTTACTCCCTATTTAACTCAAATATTTCGTCATGTATATCCCCATCGAAAGGAACATTAGTTTGTGTTTTGTGCATGTTCTGTTTGCAAGGAATCTTGGTCTTTTGAGTACAGGAAGTCCGCCGTGCTGCTGTTGTTGCTGTTGTTGGTATAGATACAGTAACAAAAAGCAGAAATAAAGCACATTGTGTCATTTTCGCATGTTCTCCGTGCATCGAGATTTTGTCCGTATGTTGCTGTTGTCCGGGAAACCTTATAAGAACTAGAAAAGCACTCAGAGAGCGCAGACCTCCGCCAAGCATATTGTGATTGCAACGTAACACTTTAGTCCCACTTTAATGTTATACTCCCTTTCATCAAACTGTCTGCTACAATTTGATGTTAGTTGCAGGTTTGTACGATAATTTGTTACCTGACAGTATTGACAACAATGATGACCCAGTACACATTTCATTTTCCAGATCTTAGTATTCAGAATATTGCCAGGATCTGGATCGTACTTTTAAATCTGTCATGAGCTCGTCTTGTATCGTTTTGCAAAGCAATCTGACCATTTATTGTGGAGTTATTTACACATATGGTGAAAACAGCCCTATCTCACAATGATAAAGAATCCTTTACAAAGATCCTGGATCCAGACGGTGATCTGGATCACCTCCAAAATGTAATCACTTCTTCCTTATCCCATTTTGAACATTTCCTGAAAATATCATCAAGATCCGCTTGTTAGTTTCCGAGTTGTGTTCATAAACAAACAAACAAACTCTCCTCCTTGGCGGAGGTGATGGCCCTGTTCACTCACGTATGTAAACAGGTTTCAGAAACTGAAAAATTGACTTTAACTCAATTATTGACTGCATGTTAACATAGCCACTGTCCCTCAATCTTTCTCATCTTCTCCCATTCTTTCTCATTCTCTCTCATTCTCTCACATCTCATCTTCTCTTACTCTCTCTTAATAGAATAGAATTTAGACTTGAACTGAATAATATGTTTTAATTGTGCAAGAGCAGCATATAAAGCTTAGTTTAAAAATCAAATCTCTTTCTCTCACACTCATTTTCTCTCTCATTTATCTCATCTTCTCTCACACACTCTCACACTCTCATATCCTCTCTCATTCTCAGTTTGGAAATGAGGCGCAGCAGTTGGAGTGGGCCAAACGGGAGAGTGAGCGAGCAGAGCGGGAGCGTCTGAAGCGGCTCAGACAGCAGGAGCAGGAGGACCTGGAGTTAGCGATCGCTCTCAGTAAGGCAGAGATGTCAAACGCATGACATGGATTCTGACACCTTGATAAAATCACAGTGTGTAGACAGGCTAACATGCAGACCAACACCACTGACATTCAGACACAAAGCACATCTCTGGACTAACTCTTAGGTGTTCATACAGACTCTGCTCCACACATACACACACATACACAGCCTTGCACCACCAATATTTACACACACATACACACACATACTCCACAACTTTGTCTGGTTTCTGCCTGCAAATCTGAGGGCCGAGTACTCGTCACTGCAAATCTCTCTGCTGACAAATCAAGATGAAGAACAAAGGATGAAGAAGAGTAGGAGGAGGCACAAAGAGGTTGCATGAAAACAGACAGATGCACTGTGTATACGCACTAAAGTGGCTGAGAAGAATCCTTTCACTGGACTGAATGGGACGGTTGACTGTTGCTGACAGAATGAACACCTTGACAGTTTGAATCTCTGTGTGCCGTGATTCAAAGAGAGAAGTGTCGCTCTAATCAAACTGCCAAGGTATTTATCTAAAGGGACTTTTGTTGCTCATAAACTGAAATGACGTGGAAATATCATTTGGCTAGAGATGGTATCGATTGTATCAGTATTTAGCTCTGAGTTGTTTTGCTGGTAAGTATGTTGCAGAAAGAGGTATTACACATGTGTTTGTTTATGGAGAAGACTGGATTTTACACTCAGGATTGAGAATTTTTAAGGTACAATCTTCTCCCACCCTTTTTTGAGGAAATACTTTTACTAACATACATTTAGTGTCTACATGTGATAAAATGTCATTTGACGCAAATTTTCCCTTATAGTAATTTTAAGCCTCCATAGCAATCACACGATGACAGACGCAAGCCCTGAACCACACGACGCTGGTAACTCAGACTCTGAGGAGTGCAGCAGGCTCCACTTTTACTGCCCTTTAGTTTGTGATATTCACTTAATCCTTAACTTGTTAGGGGATATACTGTGCACCACTGAAGCACGATACTAAAATAAAATGATTAAGGTCTCAAAGTGCTGCATGTGTGGAGGTAACAAGTTCAAAACTTGGCCTAACCCACACCCAATCTGGAATAAGCCAGTGACAGAGTGAGAGGTTATGAAGATACTGATGACTAATCTTTTTGAAACTTTGAGGTCATAATTATCATTCGTATTGTGTTTCATAAATTAAAATAGAAGAAGGCACTGGCAATGCAACTCAAACTATATAACAAACAGGATCCTGTTGGTTAATCTGTCCTCGTAGTCCAGGTCGACTGTATGTTACCCCAAGCAAAGACACTCCCCTGTGTCATTAGCTCATCCTGAGTGAAACTACTAATCTGAAACCAACTATACTCTGACAGTCTCACATTTCCCTTTTACTGTATGGTGGGAGGATAAAAAAGAAACTTCTCTTCTGCTGTGTTTAAGACAAGCTGATGAAGATCCATGACACTGGTTCCCTTTAATGTGACAAGTACCGGACAATGAAAATACAGTTTGAAACGTCAGCATATCCTGTGGAGCAACAGTAACAAAATTGTACAGATATATTTTCATTGTCCAGAAGAGAGTACTTTCAGGGTTTGTAGTGACACCCTGCAGTATCTCCTCTCTGTGAAGTGTAAATAGAAAAAAACAGAGCTAACTATGCCTCTTCTTGACAGCTGTGCTTTGATCCTGATGCTGTGATGTCACATCCTACGAATGAAAAGCAAGATGAGGGAAAACTTTTTTTTTTATTATTATTTTTAATGTTTAACCTTGTTTTCTTATGAGAGAGTGAGGGTTTTAATAACTTTTATTTAAGTAGCTTGTTATTCTTTTACTACTTTGACATGTTTTTGTTTTAAAAGAACATCCAATTTATTGTGAACATTTTGTGCTATGATTTGTAGATGAGTATTAGCCACTCCAGTGCTCTACAGACCAGCAACAAAGCTGCAGGGTGTTTGGGAAGGTTTGAAATTTGCTGAAATCTGGTGACATGAGCTGGATTTTTGAAATAGTGCTATTTCTGATGTGTCATAGTTTAATGCTCCAACATGGGCATAACCACTCATCATGTTTTTATTTGACTCTTTGCTGTCTTTTACTTGAAGTGGCTGGTTATGTCTAGTGAGTGAGCGACAAACTGCTAATGATGATCCTCTTTTTTTTTTTTGCCACATGCTTGCCCTGCCATCAGATTCATCAGCCCATTTGCTGCTTCATTCTTCATGACCATAACTCAGTGCTCATTAAGAAACTACATTCTTGTTATTTGCTTTGCTGATGTAAAGCTTGTCCATAATGTGAGTGTTCATAATTGAGAACAAATATAACCGATTACAGTACTCTGATTACAAAAATGTGACTGACAGGTCTGACATATTTCAGCTACTCAAGTTTCTTTAACGAACTTGGTGGCGAAAATCTTTTGATAATTCTTGATATAGAAATATGTTGTCAAACAGGTCATCTTGGATGGAAAACATGTTACATTCTTATTCTTATATTAACGCACAAGCACATTGTGATAAAAGTGTGTAACTGCTCAGACGGTCAGGTAGTTTCAGCCACGGCAGCCTCAGAAGAAGGCTTTTGCTGGTACTATAAAATGATCTCATGGTATTGAAGGCTATATTTTTTCCTCCTGTCAAATCAAACTTGTAAGAGTTGAAAAGAAGAAGAAGTAAAAGTTCAGAACAGTTTTTACCCTTTGACATTGAGCTGTCTTTCTTGCAGGTTAGAAATTCTCAAGTCAAAGTCTCAAGTTGCATGCAGCTCCTGATTCTGCCAGATAGAAATGAACTGCCTCTCCCTTCCATTTTTTTGGTCTTGTTTACATATCATGAGTATTTACTTTGTTGTAGAAGTTGCAAACTGTGTAGCTCTAGGGGAGCAGTGTCCCCGGTGTAAGCTTCCCTGAGCTGTTTACTGATGAGACCTCCTGTTGAGCCTCTTCTGAGCCATCAAGCAGAAATTATCTTTGAACCTCTGCCATGCTCCCTTCACATTAGAATGAAATGTTGATGTATGAAGGACTTCTCTTCTTTTTATTGCCATTCTACATGAATACATTTGGTGCTTCTTGCTGTCAGGTTACAAGCTAGCTCGTTTTCAGGTGATATCTGTAAGTTCACCTCTGAACTGCCCAAACAAACTTGCTAACATGATACCTGAGGAAGTTTTTTGTAACTGATTTTCCTTCTTTATATTAAAACCGTTAACCCTTTTAAGAATAACTTAATATATCTGTACTGTTTTGTAGATGCCACATTGTCCATCACACTGCTAATAAGCTAGCTTATTTTCAGCACTTAACTACAAGCTTAATTCCTTCCGAGGTGGTTTCAAGTTAACACAGGTGCCAACAACTACTCAACTACAATGTGACAGGCAGCATGCAGAGCAAAAGAATAAGACCTAATCTTAAAAAAACACTATGGTCCTTGGTTTCTTGGTTTTTGTTGGTCTGTGGTTTAACTCACAGCCTGATGGCTCAGCTGCATTCAGAGGCAAACTTAATGTGAACGATGAAAACAGGAATCTGTCATGTAGATTGTAGATGAGAGTCACAGGATGCAACAGGTTCTCTGGGCAACTTTGCATATTTACTATCTAGTCACGTAAAATATCAAATGCCTCTTCCAGGAGTATAACATAGTGCTTAAATTTAAGAAAATATAAAACATAGTCAAAGATGTAAGTCAAGGTTAGCCCGTCTGATAGAAAAAATACAATATTTACATTCTAACTGGATATCTGCTGCCAACATTTGGTAACTTTCAGCACTTTTAGACAAATTAGTGACCCATGCTGTCACCTAAAACCCCAGCCTGTGTGAACTGTGACCCTCCATCTCTTCATCATGTGTTTCTGTTTACATCCCTCTGATCCTAACCGGTCTGTGTGCCGAGTCCCACTCCGTTCTCCTCATGCATACTGTATCTGTTATCCGACACCTCCATTGTGCAATAGATAATGTTTCTTTTTTTAATTGTTGTTTTGTGTGTCCTGTCAAACCAGTGTAAAGATTTTGATATGTAGTGTACGTGTTCGATGTGATTATTTATGCACCCACAACCATCCACTCCTCTGTCCTGATTTTGTGGAGAACGTTCATGCTTTCATTTCATTCCAGTTGCTGCAGAATCTGCATTCCTCTCATTCCAGTTACTTTTAGTGGAATTGGAGGGGAGAAAACCTTACAGGCAATGTTTAATTCTCTATGTTTTATAAATTATCAGCGATCCTAGCAGTGAAACAAAAAGGTCAGCAGAGAAATATTCAAACTGAATACTTAATTTTATATTCACTTTACTTATCTCAAAACTGTGGATATTTCATTTGATACAAAGTCTTTGAATCCTGTCTTTACTGATACTAATGCTTAATGTGAACTGTTTATTTGGGGGGGCTTCTTACATTTGCTCACTCTTTTTTTCTCCTCACATTTCTTTTTTATTTTATTTTTTACCCTCAGATTTTCTTCCTCCCATGTAGGTGAAATAACCTGAGCTGTCTTTATTAAGATGCATACAAAATGTAAACAGTCTGTATAGTATTATGTCTGTTATATTTGTCCTATAAAATGGAAGATGAAGAAGAAAACAAAGTAAACTTGATAAGGAACCGTTTGGAAGGTTGCCGATGTTACACTAATAGCTGAGGAGAGAAGAGATGCTGGCTTCTTTTAAACAGTGATCCTCTCAACAAGGTCTGTACGGTTTACTAGAATAAACATTTCAGTTGAATGAAAACAGCCTGCTGCTTCCTTTTTGTACGGTAACTGGTGGAAGAACAAAACATGTGGCACATGAGGTGTTTGACATCTGGATGGGCTGGTTACACTGCTCTTAATTCAACCTTCATGATCCCAAACAAATGGTGAAGATCTGTTTTCAGCTTATTGTACTTTTTAGGCTAAGACATGCATAAATAACATTATACATGTGAAGGAGCTTAATGTGGCTCATGCTTAAGGCAAATGATCCTCAGTCCTTGCTGAAAAACATCCTAAAGCACAGTGTTATCATAGCGGATAGAAGTTATGCACGGGACAATGCTGTAAATAAGCCGGAATCACCCTTTAAAAAAGGATGAAGATCTCTTCTTTGCATGTAAAAGTAGAACATCTTGTTCTTGAACTTGTTCTTAACTCTATAACAGACAAGGCAACTCCATCCCTCCCAGACATCCTCAATGTGCACCGAATTATCCCCAGCTACATTTCAAGGATACAGCTGCGTAGTGTGAAATGAATGCTGAGCAAACAGAGCACCCATTTCTACGTATTAGCTGAAACCCTAGCAAGCTGCTATGTTGGCGAATGCTAACTATCTCCGTATGGAATAACAGGAAATTCCTTGCTAGGTTTGTGTTTACCCTATGGTAATGGAGAGGAGGAAATGAAAAGCCTATTGGCTCTTAACTGGGAATGTGGGTCATAGAGAATTGGAGGATAAACGTTGGTTTTGCCTCTCAGTTGTGCTTAACCAAAATGCTTTGACTGTCAGCCTTATTATCAGCATGGAACACTGCTCTGCTTTAACTTTTGTTTTTTTTTTCACCAGGAGACATGCTAACTTTATGAAGAGGGTTGTGTAGTTTCATCTGTACTTTCTGCTTCCTACAGTTTCACTGTCCACTAACTTACAAATAAACTCTATTTCATACCCAGTCATACAAAAAAAGGCATTATAAGGTCAACAATTTAATCTTCCTGCTTTTACCTAAAACCCCTCAGTCCATGTTTCCTGGAAAGCTTCAGCTACAGTTCCATTTCAGCTCAAACTAACTTTAAAGTTATTTAGAATTAGTTTTATGGTATTGCGATCAATTCTTAATTTATGGAGAAATATCTGCAGAGAGGGAACACCATGACAGTAAAAGTGGCATGAAGCTAAATAAAGCAAACTGAGAGCCTCTGACTCCTGACCTCAGTCTGGTCAGGCTCCCCAAACAGAACTCGCCCGGCCAAATACCAGATCTATGTGAGATATCAGACACAAGCAGCTCTGGATCAGGCTCTACTTAATCAGAGCTGGCTACAGAGTCATTTAATCTGATGGTAAAACTCAAACTGACCGCATTTTGTTTAAACACTTAACAAAGAGCAAGTATGTGTGTGTTACAAGGCACAATATTAAGTGTAATCCCAGAAGTTTGAACCAGTGAGTTTGTTCTTTCAATGCCGATTAAGATACAGTCAAACAGAATTAAAACATGGTTATTTTATCTTAAGTCACGTTTACATACACACACACATGGAGACAATTATTCGTGACTTTGGCTTATCAAGCAAAAAGTAGTTGTGCTCACAGGCTTATAGATTGATCAGTGATAATAAGGGTTGTTTGTGAATGTGACACATATTTATTCAGTTTGATATCTCAGCTTAGAGAGAGGTCATTCCCATATTTTCAACATGATTGCAATGTAATAATTCTGGATGTTCACACTAAATGTGCAGATTTCCAATCCGCTACATACTCATGTGTTGCAGAAACCAATGAATCTGTCCGTCGAGTGCCAAAAATGGTCCATCGCAAAAAAGCACAAGACCTGTTGAAATGATGAAGTCATTTCATAAGGATCTCTCAAATGGTTTATGAAAAGTAGAAGGAGCAGGCTTCAAACACCAAGGTCTGTTGTGTCCACAGCTTTGCTCCAAACAGGCCTCCAGAGGGCTGGCCAATCAGAGTGAAGGGAGTTTTGTGGAGCATGGAGCCTTAAAGGGACAGCAGCTGATACAATGATATGTAACAATGACCAGAAATGTAATAACTGGTCAATAGTGTGACAAAAGTGCTCAGCCTGGAATGTAATAAAACCCCAAATGTAACAAGATGCTCAGCCCAAACCGTAACAACTTGTAACATTTTGGGGTTTGTTATATATTTTTTTAAATAACAATTTGGTTTGTTGTTACATTCTGGGTTGTTTTTACAAACCAGGTTCTGACAGGGCTGAATAAAGGTTTTCTAAAAACACCAGTGTGAGAAAAATAGGGATTTTCTGTTGTAAAAGCAACAGTGAGGGTACCAGAGGCATGGTGCAAAGACTTTAAAAAAAGCACAGTGCTATCCCCTCTTTAAGCAGTACAACTCACTAATCATTTTGCGTGGTGGAAAGTTTGACACAAAGTGTAAATAAGGTATGTTTGCAAACTCAGTAGACATGTATACATGGACCCAAATATTCTGCTTGCATTCGGTTTATTTGCTCAAACAGAAAGAATTTAACCTTTGTATACACCTCATTCTGAAAGAAAAGTGCCAATCCGAATGGGCATTTAATCGGTTTCACAGGGGTGGAATATTCCTTTCCCCAAAACCGATTGAGGTATCATGTATCCACTCAAATGGAAAGTTGTCACTGTGCGTTCTTTCAGCGCATGCTCAGATATGACGTAACACGCAACTAGAGACGTTCCTCAATCTGTTGACATTTGTTGACGTTTTTCTGCGCATGCCCCATTGGCTATTCTGTTTGATCATAGCAGCGCATGTAGACCAGAGATTGGAATATTCCTTTCCATGAATACCATTGTTTTCGGAAAAGTCATCCAGAAAGATTACATTCGAAAAACTCTTCATGTAACCGTGGCTAGTGAGGTTGTGGTGTTATTTCAAAGTGGTGTTGTTCAGTGCCACAAAAACCCATTTCCCTAATGTGTTAATTTTTTGACGACTGCAATCTTCTTTCAGTTTATAACAATATGCTATGCAGTGATTTGGTGTCAGTTTAATAAAACTTAAGTCTGCCAAACGAATCTAGTCCAAGATTAAATTGTCACTGATTCCTGGCAACAGGCCTCTAAAGTGTTGGTCCCCTCTCTACTTGGGACCTAAGTTTCTTAACACCTGCTCACTGCTTGTTTTCTCCATGTAACTCCCAAAAGGAGATAGTCAAGGCCTCATCAGGACTAGTTCTGATGATACAGTGTGTAGAAATGAGTCCAAATCCTCAAAAAGGAGCTGTTCCCTGGAGTTAACACACCGGTTTAGACCTGGCACCAGGTTTACCTTACAGCTGACCTCAGGACCCATCTCAGCAGGTGTTGGGCTCTTACTTTGGCTCCATGCTCTTTTGGATGTGCTAGGGAGCTCTGTTAAGGTAAAGCCCTGCTACTTGACACTCTTTCAGGTCTGGCTCCAGGAAGCAGCCTTAATTACTCTTTGTCTGACCCCTTACATTGGACCAGTTTTCCTTGAGAGGCCACACCAGGATTACTCAGGACAATCCCCCCTAAAGAGAAAGTGGCTGTGTCAGAGCAATTTAAAATCTAATTATTGATACTTGTTAAAAAAAAAAACGTAGTGGTTGACAGGGAACTGAAACTGCATCTTTAACTGACACATCTCTTCTTCCATATTTCACTTATTTTCCTCCTTTGATTACACAAAAATGAGGACCCAAGCAGGGAACCAAAGGAAAAGCTAAAAACTGGCTGAACCAACTCTATAAATGAGACATGTCCTATAACCGTGACACTGTTTTCAGAGATGTGATGCCAGCAGGTTTTCCGCTCTTTCTCGTGGTAGTGTCACATATTCCAGCAGAGGGCAGACTCTTCTAACAAATAAAGTTCCCAGTTTTCCTCACATCCCGGCCCCTGGCTATGGGATTCCTTTCAGATTGAAATTTTCCAGCTGAGGCCAATGTTTCCTAAACATCTGATAAGGTTTTCTGCTTCACTGAAATTCTCCTGAAAGGATCATTACTGGGTCCTATGAATACAACATCAAGTCAAGTGCCTCAGCTTTGCTTGGTAGGATTCATCAGTCCTGAATTTGTGGCTCAGAGGTCTTTTCCAGTCCGTTGAGCCCTTTAACTTAGCCTGATAAAAAGTTTCAGTTTGAGTCTCAGATGCAAATTTCGGGCAGCTGAAACCCTCAGCGGCGCTTTGACCTAAATGTCAGATCTGCTCCTAAAACTGCTAATCTCCAGCTCTCTGGTATCAGCTTTCTGCACACACACATGTATGGTTTTATGAGTGTGTTATGTTGGAGTTGGAGAAGAATATGCTGTTAAGCACTTGGGAGGGGAGTTCCTCTGAGATAAACTGTTGCACAAGAGCTTGTGAGCTTGTTTACAGCCTTTGGCTAACTGAAATATATTAGTCTTGGATTGAGAGGTAGCAGTGAGACTCGGTGAAGAAGCCACTTCATGTATTTCTTGTATTGGGCTTGAGAATGATACTTCTTTTTATTTCTCTAGTTTGAGGCAGAGGAGTGAGTTTTATCGTGGCCCTCACTGGTTGTATGTGTGAAACAGGCCAATCAGAGGACATGAAAACCCCCTCTCTCTGTTTTGTTTCCCGATTTAGTGAAGTGAGCTGGAAAATGGTTGAAAAGCAGAGTAATGACCAATCCCTTGAAGCAAAAGTTTTAAGTGCCCTCTGATGGAAAACTCACCTTGCTGTGCAGAGAAGGCTTTGTGACAGCATTGTGAACATGGGGAGATGTTACTTTGTTTTCTCAGGTGGGTGAGGTTTTGATGGAGGAAATCTGGACTCCATAATAAATCCTGGCTGAAGGCCCAGCTTTCAGCAGCCGTACAAGAAATTCCATTCACCTCTGATGTGTTACAAGTAGAGAGAAAAGTCAGTGACACGAATCTCAAATCCTGGACAATACATCTGTTTGCATCAATGTTTATGTTCTGGAGAGCAAGAAAATCTTCTGCAAAGAAGAAATCAATCCTATGACAGCATCACATGGATGCACTCGAGCTTCCTCTAGAGCTGAACTGTTTACAAGCAAAACCACCTCATGCTTTCATACAACATATTCAATAAACCTGGACCCTTTAGGATCTCAGTGAGAATGTCAAACAAAGGACAGCTTTTCACCATCAGACCAGAGTTTGACTTGCATGAGGCTTGGTATCTGAGTTCACTCTGAAACCAACATGTAAACCATCTGACCCCCTCTGGTAGCAGATTCCCACGCTCTGCTGTGGCAGCCACCCTCCTGTACCCAGCTGAAATAGAGAAATGAAAATGTTTGATTTTTCACTTGAGTAAATGTACTTGTGATGGAGGCCAGAGTTCCTCTTTTCTCTTTGGGGTTGGCAGAAGGCCATCCTTGAGATGACACCGAAACGTGTGACCTTTCATCTTCAAAAATAAACAAAGGCCTGCTGCTGTACTGGTATGTGAAAGAGTGAGACCATGAAGAGTTTCATGAGAAACTATCATCTCTGTACTCATTTGACACTTCTACTTCTTTCCCTATTCACTATTTGAATGTGCTCTGACAGACAGTTTGAGTCAGTTATTTATTGTTTTTGATCATTTTCTCTTCCAGCTACATTTGATTATATAAGTGTGTCTTTGATCCATCTGATTTTTTTTTCTTTGCTGGGGGCCCGGTTCATTTCCTTGTTAAGAAAATCAACACCTGTCCAACTGCTCATTAATGCACATTTCTATTCAGCCAATCACATGGCAGCAACTCAATGCATTTAATCTTGTAGACATGGTCAAGACGATCTGCTGCAGTTCAAACCGAGCATCAGCATGGGGAAGGAAGGGGATTTAACTGACTTTGAACGTGACATGTTTGTTGGAGCCAGGCGGGCTGGTCTGAGTATTTCTGAAACTGCTGATCTACTGGGATTTTAACCCACAACCATCTCTAGGGTTTACAGAGAAAGGTCCCAAAAAGAGAAAATATCCACTGAGCAGCAGTTCTGTGGGCAAAAATGTCTTGTTGATGCCAGAGGTCAGAGGAGAATGGACAGACTGGTTGGAGTTGATAGAAAGGCAACAGTAACTCAAATAACCACTGGTTACAACCGAGGTCTGCAGAAGAGCATCTCTGAACACACAACACGTCCAACCTTGAGGCAGATGGGCTACAGCAGCAGAAGACCACACCGGGTGACCCTCCTGTCAGCTAAGAACAGGAAACTGAGGCTACAAGTCAGACAGCAATACCAAAACTGGACAATAGAAGATTGGAAAAACGTTGCCTGGTCTGATGAGTCTGGATTTCTGCTCCACGTTCAGATGGTAGGGTCAGAATTTGGCGTCAACAACATGAAAGCATGGATCCATCCTGCCTTGTATCAACAGTTCAGGCTGCTGGTGCTGTAATGGTGTGGGGGATATTTTCTTTGCACACTTTGGGCCCCTTAGTACCAACTGATCATGGTTTAAAGTCCACAGCCTACCTGAGTATTGTTGCTGACCATGTCCATCCCTTTATGAGCACAGTGTACCCATCTTCTGATGGCTACTTCCAGCAGGATAACACTCCATGTCATAAAGCTTGAACCTAAAAAAGTGGCCGGTGAGTGTACAACATGTCATTTTACCTGCATCTAAAGGTCTTTTTGAAATATGAACACAACAGTCTCTCCTGTGTTTTTACAGATCCTGATGTAAACAAGTCATTGTGTTAAGACTGAAAGAGAGAAAAAAAAATCAAAGTTTTGACATGAAACTCCTCCCACTTTCACATCTCCTCAAACCTGACCATTCGCTTTATTCGTGTTGACCAAAAGTTTGTTTCTGGCAATAAAATCATGAAGGCATGAAAACAGAGAAGAGGGAAGAGTGACAGAGTATTGCTTTGCTGGATGCCAAATAACCTACGTTCCTCTGCTCTCAATCGCCACTGTCTCTTTGCCATCAAATGCCTGTTTTCTTGAAGGGGGCAGTCAGGTGACTCAGGAGACACATGTTTTATTTCTTTTTTCTGAAAGAAATGATGAAATGAAGTAATGGCTGAGAAGACAGTGTCATCATGAAACCCCTGAGCTGTGCCTGTTTGAAACTACAGATACAGAGTTCTCCCGACATGCTCTGGCAGAGAAAAATCATCTTTTTTATTCTAACCTGACAATCCTAACACTTGTTTTTTAGGTGATTTTCCTCCTGCTGAACTTTCCTTTATCCCAGCAGCTCTTTTCAGTTTATTTGAGATGGTTTTCATTTTCTTTTTCACCCCTACATCCCTCCCACTCTCTGTGGTTCGCCCCTATGCCCCTATGAAGCCACCATCTATATTAGGCCCCTGTAATTATGTCAGTGTAATGTATATTTATAGGCAGCTGCCACAGAGCTCTGGCAGCCGCTCTGTCCCAGCTGGGAAGCATCGGCCGGGTGCTACACGTAGGGTGCTGAGACTGTAGCCTGTCTCAAACCAGGTGCTCACATCTCACCCAATATCCTCAGAAACAAAAGTGACATTTTCTGTATCTCGTGTTTCATTGATGCTCACTGACCCAGAGTTTAGCCTGACACTGCTTTAAAACTTCAACTCAGCTGAAAAAAACACAATTCAAGATTTAAAAAAAAAAAAAAGAGTAAAGGTGAATTCAACAACCTGAGAAGAGACTTTTATTTGAAGGGAGCAATGGGATCTTTATTTACTGAATCAAATGGAGGAAAAGCTTCTTTATGGTTAAGTTAACCTTTGGTTTATAAGTCTTTACGTTCAGTCATTTCTCCTAAACACTGGGTTGTGTGTCCATGAGGAAGTATTAGGTCACAGTCACAGAGCCTCATTCTTGAGAGGGTAAAGTCCTCTGTTATTTCAGTAAAGAAAACCACAATGTCCTGACTTATGATGACAAAATAGAAGATCAATTTCTAAGTCTTTTTTTCTGAAGATAAACTGTGTTGTTTATCATCTTAATCTTTATCACTTCTGAACTTGGAATCTACTGCTAGATGGGCCATACATCAATTTTAACCACCTTTTAAACTGTGTATATGTGTGTGTGTGTGTGTGTGTGTGTGTGTGTGTGTATTCAACTCAGATTTATATTCAGATCTCTAAAATCACACTCAAGGCTCAGAAATCATACAGTTCATTTAGTTTATTATGTACATTAAAATAAACTATTTACATTATATATATAAAAAACATTCTATTCACAAGGTAAAAACATTTCTTCAAGACAAAAAGGTTTCTTTAAATCAAAGACTTTATAGCCCTTTGTCATCACGTGGCGTTGAGATGGTATGCACTTCTGTGAGACCTGTAAGACCCTGACTTTAATGCTTGTTGGCAACAGACAGACTCGAAGACACAACACTCTATTCAAGCGTTTGAGGAGGATGGAAGGCAGTTTTAGAGCAAACATTGTCTTAAAGCTTATTTTACGTGCTGTTAACACTAGCAATATAACACACAGCATGGAACTTTGTCTTTGGCCAGTAAAAAAAATATATGGCACTCACAAAAAAATGAGTTATAGAGGGCATTAAAGGGGAAATTTAAAAAAGAGTCACTGTTTTAAAAAAAGATTGTCTGCTTCCAGTTGCTTCAGCTGCATGTGCCCGACATGTGGAGAGGAATGTTCATGTTGTTTTTAGTCCTTTAACAGCATCCCGTACAAATAGTAGTACCAGCTACATAGTCAAAATGAAACAAAACAAAACTACAAATGTGTCAACAGAATGAATCTGTTTCTGTCGTCTTTGGCTGTTTTCCTCATGTAATTTTGTGGTTTGTCGTCTTTCCCAAGAAAATAAAATAGATATTTCAAATCATAATTCTAGGGCATCCTTTCTGAAGGATTCCTTTGCCTTAATGCAGATTCACGATAATAATCCTGTAATAAACCTATAGGTATTACAGTGTATTCAAAAGTGGCGTCACCATACTACGTGGCAGTTTATGCTGTCACAGCACCACTATGGTTAATACTCTTAGAGGAACTTGTGTGTACATATTTGCATAGCATCCTTCTAGCCGATCACAGGTTTACTACATTTCTTTCATCAGGTTGCATAGAAGTCCTTGTCAGCTCTGCTCTTCTTCAGCAGAAGCCTCCTCACATATGCCTCTTCATGTGCAAGGCGAGGTGGTCGGAGCGGGAGAAGGCACGTTCGCACAGGTGACACTGGAAGGGGCGGTGCCCGGTGTGCTTCCGGAAGTGACGTGTGAGCTCATCAGAACGCGCGAACTTCCAGCCACAGCCCTCCCAGCTGCAGTGGTATGGTTTCTCTCCTGAAATCAGCCAAAGACAGTGAGAAATTAGTGACGTCACAAAGACAGCAGGTTATTGGATACTTGAGCTAAATGCAACTCAGTAACTTTAAACTGTCAGATCGTACCTGTGTGAGTCCTGAGGTGCGCCTTCAGGTGACTGCTTTTGGTGTAGGTCTTCCCGCAGCCGGTGAAAGTGCACGTGTGTGTGGCCGTCCGCTTCCTTGGCCAGGACCGACGACCCCTCTTGGGCTTGGTGTCCATCAGTTCCAGCGGGGAGGACGGTGGGGTGAGCAGGACCCGCTGTCCAGCGGCTGGTTGCTGCTGTTGCAGACCCATGGTCACGCCCTCCACGAACACACCGGGGTACTGGTGGTGGTGGTGCGCCCCAGGGTAAGGCAGCTGCATCCCGGTGTGCGTGTGAGGGAATCCCCCGGGCGCGCAGCGGTGGTGAGGCTGAAAGCTTTGAGGGAACGACAGCGAGGTGTTGCCCAGCTGCGCCTGGTGGCACTCAGAGCTCATGAGGTCGTCTGGGCTGAGAGGCGGCGTGAGGCTGCCCAGAGGAGCCTGCGGTGAATTCGCCAACCGAGGCTGCTGGTCGTATGACATCATGCACGAGATGTTTCCCTCCTGTTTGATTTTGGTGCAGCTCTGAGGTACCAGACCCATGGCAGGTCCGTAAGTGTCCATAGAGGCAGGCTCTACTTTAATGTTGGGATGCTCGGGAAATAAGTCCTGATGGGTCTGGAAAGGCGACGAGCTGATCAGGAATCTGCCTTGGATGTTGGAGCTGCTCCCTGGGAGAAAGCTGGAGTCTACATCGGAGCGAAGAAGCTCCGCCATCAGGCTGTTGCCATACGCCGGCGGTGGGCTGGTCATGTCGGACACAGAGGTGTAACTGGACGGCTGCTGGGGCATCCTGGGTTGCTGTTGCTGCTGGTGATACATAGACGACGCGGAATCCTGGAGCCGATATGACTCTGCCCCGGTCCCGGCTTCTGGGGCACTGTCTGAGATAGCTGAGTTGGAGAGTATGAACTCAAAATCCAAGAACTTATCAAGGTCCTCGTCATCTTTTCGTCCAAGGCAGCCGCTGCTTGAGATGAGCGTAATGCTGCTCATGTTGTCTTTCCACTTCTGGAGCGAGAGAGAGAGAGAAAGATCAGCAAGCGTGACTTTTATCTTAAGACAGAGTTTAACTTACATTATAGAGACTTTAACTTAAGAGTTTATTCACAACAAGCAAGAATCCCCATGAATAAAACTTTTCAAAGCATTAAAGTGCAAAGGTAATCGGATTACAGGTTACCCCAATAACTTGTGGATGTTTTGGCATAAATGCTGAGCACCTTTAAAAATTACTCCAAAAGTTTCAAATAATATTCCCTGCCTGTCAAACGGTCACTAGGTGCTTTGCAATGACACCAGCGCAGGCAAAAACAAGGATATCAAGTTATGTAATTGCGTCAAATACCACTTTATTCCCAAAGCAAGTGTAATCATAAAGAGTGCAACTTACATCTTCCCAGCATTTCTCCTTCTGGTTGGCAAACGTAGAGATTGAAGGTAATATGGTCCCACTCAAGGCCATTTCAGTGCGTTTGATATGAAACTCAGGAAAACGTCCTGAAATGTCAAAAAGCGACTTTTTCTCTTTGGAAAGAAATCACCAGAGTCCACTGAGTTTCCAGAGTAAATAAAAAAAAAACTATAGCCTGCGTTGTTCTGCAGCCTGCTGCTGCTCTCTGGTGCAGCTGTGTGTCTGAAAGGAGCTGCTTTTCTTATAAATATTGTACGCAGAGACCAATGCAAGGAAGTGCGTCCAGGATGAGGACGCAGCGCAATGGCCAGCCCCTAAATTTAGCCTCGGTATAAAAGTCCGGCTTTGCCTGCGAGTCAGAGGCAGAGAGGTGATGAGACAGTCAGAGAACAACCGCTGCAGAATGCTCTCTCCACTCCGCTGCGGGCAGCTACTTAACCTTGCTCTGAGAACCCGCCCATCTGTCAAACCTGACTACGACTGACAGGACAGAGAGAGAGAGCCCGCCCCCACACCGGCATCTCGAACAACATAATAAGTAATTAACACACTTTAAAAAAATAGCAGCGAAACCGATACTCCAAGGGCAAACAGACTTTTCAAAACCAGAGCGAAGAACAGAGATGCTCTTGGTGCCTTGCGCATTACGCATGTGAGTACGGATCGCTTTTACGCACGGGGAGAGCTCAGACTTGTGTCTGACACATAAGTGAGAGAAAAGCCTCTTATCATGAATGAACACGAGAGTTCTTCACAGGAGCTCTCCAGTCCTTTCAGCTCAGTTGTCAATCCCCGAGCAGCGCAGGGGGAGATTTTCTGCTCCTGATGCAGGCTTCAACCACCAGGCGCCAGCTGCACGACACACACACTCTCTCTGCGCCACAATACAAACTCTATCAAGCTTCTTTCAAGTTATAATCAAATAACTTATTTGTATTGGAGGTAACCAACGTGAATAAATAAAGCATGAAAAGCCTTTGCTGGTTCAAACTACAGTATATACTTGTCATAATTAAAAACATGTGTGTAGTATTATATAATTAAACAGCTTCAAACCTGTATTTGAAACCTGATGACGTATCTCACAGTTTAAATGAGGACATGTAGAGTCTGTTTGTGCAGCTCAGACTTTCTCTACATGACTGGATTAACCTGCCAGATGGCCCCAGGGAAATGTGGGTCCCAACCTCACCTTGCAGTGATTTATTTGCAGTAATTAAGCAACACACACAAAACTATTCAGTTATAGTATGCAAATCCAATTGCTGACTCAGATCCTATAAACAAGTCATGTTTCAGGTATGCTGTGCATCCAAAGACCAACAAGAGTCTTTCAGAATAAACATAATCTGTATCCTACTGTGAGGGAGTGGAGCAGGGTTTTGACATTTTGTTAAATGTTGTCCCACACTTGAAAAAACTGGATCATTGAGTTTGTGTGTTGACATTTTTTTAAAACTAATTTAATCCAAAGGCACCAACCAACTCTGAGCTTTCTTGTCCTGTAGGCTCCTCTGGACACCCTGCTGCTGAGGACCTGTTAGACTCTAGGTGCTACAGTAGTTTCTTATCTCACCATTTAAGATTATAAATCTCTATCCATCAGTCTCTCTTTCTGCATCTTCATTCATGACTTTTCTAACCTCAACACGTTCCTAGCAGATGGCTTGTCCTGTCTTGACATCAGGCAGGGACAGAGCCAGGATTTCAGTTTTGGGTGGGCCAAACCAATTTTAGATGGGCCTTGAATTAAAAAAGTTAGTTAATACTTTATAGATAAAGATAAAGATATAGAACTGTTAATATGTGCGTTTAAAGCAGATTGGGTCGGTTTTTGATCCTTGATAAACTTTTAGTGCATCAGGCGGCAATAGCTCTAAATGGTATTGACCAAAGAGTGGCGCTCTAATGCACCAATGGGCTGCACTGCTCCAACTTTCCATGTATCATAGGCTGTAAGAGCAGGAACATTTAACATTATTTTAACACCTACAGTCTTTCCCAAAATCTTTCTCAGGGTCCTACCGGTATAACATGAGGCTGAATAGCCATAGCTATTTTTTTTATCAACAAAATTGCCAAACATGGCTCATTTTATAAAGTGACAAAATTTTATAGTATTCACCTTTAAGGCCAATTTAGAAAAATAACAAATAAAAAAATAAAGTTAAGAAAAAATTTTTTTTTCTTTCAAAAATGAGGTGGGCCTGATCAAAGCGGGTGAGCCTGGGACTGGGACTGGGCCCACCGATGATGCCACCCCTGATGTCAGGTCTGTGTTAATAATATGACATGGAGTACGGTCTAGATCTAAAACATTTTGTTCCAATGCTGAGTGTTGCCTAGTGAAAACACTGTAAACACGTGTTGTTCATCATCATCTCCTAGGACAATCGGCCACAGATTTGCATATTACCAAAACAAACATTAACAATGAGTCCGGGCCTGCTCCTCTGTGTCCTGAGCTTTATAAATGTAGGAATGCAGTTTATGCAAATCAGATCCACGCAGTGTGTGACGTAGGGTGTGTATCTGACACAAGAATCAAAGCTCCATTTCATACACCATACCTGTAATAAAGCTGTCACCTAACCTGACCTGCAAACCTCCTATTTCCCTCATCTCACCTGAGAGTCTTCTTCAAAACAAAGCGTAAATCTGTCATCCTGCTGAGATCAGGTTTTTTTTTATGGAAACAGCTTCACTTGATCCTATAATGACTCATGAAGAGAAAAAAAGGACATAATTTCTGATGATAACTTGCTTTAGCTTTTTCCATGTGTTACACTTGGTCAATCGCATCAGATAGAAAGCACGTTGCCAGATGCAGAGACGGCACAGGGGTGTGTCCTGTAACACGCCGTACCTTCACAGTGATCTGCCCTCTGGTGAACACAGGTTTGAACTGACTATTAAAGGATGACTGCTCTTTGATGCCTCTCCAATTCTTTTTGGAGGCCTGGCAGCTGTTGGTGGCATTCCATTTTAGTGAGTAGGAGCTGACATTCATGGTGAAACTTAGGAAGATGTGCAACAGGTACTAATTGATCGGCATGGACTGACTGCATGACACACTGTATCCTTATACTCCAGACAACCTTTCATGGGCGGCACATTCACACCTTCAGAAAATTTAGAAGAGGGGTTTCATGCAAACAGACACAGAAAGGCCCACTTTGCCTGCACCAGGATTCAAACTGGTGACCTGCGCATTGTGAGCTAACAATGCTAACCACTGCATTGCTGTGCAGCTCCTGCAGGATTTTCCAAAAAAGAAATTTGAATTTCAACTTTTACAGAAATAATCCTGCTCAATCTTAACTTCTGGGCTTCTCTACATGTGTGTCAGTGTCTGTGTCTGCCTCAACCCTGTCCTCAGCCTGTATGTTGATGTTTTGGTTGTATCAGGGCGTTTTTGTAGGGAGAGTAAATGTGGTTACCTCAGCCAATGACAGAGCAACAAGAGAGTGGAAGGAGCTGTCCCAAGCTGCTACGATAGTGGAGATAACACGGGAGAAAAAAACAACCCAAGTAAAACAAAATGCCAAACAGATAAAGCTTTTTACTCAAAGGTCTTATATTATGCAAAAATCACTTTATTAAGTCTTTTAGTGAAATTTGTAGGTCTTTGGCTTTCCTCCCAGCCCACAAAATGTGATATTCAATGACAAAACCTGCACTTAGTAGTGCTTGTGAATGTAAAATCTTGACCTAAAACGAGCTGTTTGGATTTCGGAGATTTGTTGAGGTCAGTGATTCCCCTTTTTGACCAATCATGAGCAAGTCTGACCTGATTGGTCCACCGGAGCAGGTACCCCCAAACCCCCTCCATGCCCACTCCTCTCCCCACTGCTGGAGAGAGGAGTATGGCTGTCTTTGGCTGTAAACAGCCACATAGTTCCATGCACAAGCTTCCCATCTCGGAAGATGGCCCACTGCTTTTCCAACTTTGGACAGTACAACAGACTGGTACAATAGACTGGTCCTGAATCCAGGCTCATTACCAACCATCCGCCAACAAACCTCGGACTTTGGAAATGTGAGTATTTTAAATGCTGTGTGCTGTGGAGCAGATGTAAGAGCTTTACCTCACTGTCCCCCCTGTCTCCGTGTTAGCTACAGGATGCTAACTGTTGTTGCGGTTAGCCTGTAATATTACGGTAAACGAGCTTCGCTGGTTTCTAAACATTGTTCACTCGGAGCTCGGTAGTCATGGTTACATAGCGCCGCTCTCAGTGACGTTGAAGAGCAGGGCGGTATCAGCGGTGGCTCATTTACGTATGAAGGCCACGCCCACTGAATCAGAGCGTTCTGAACAGAGGGGCTATGAGAGCCTGGAAACAGTGCGGCTTTGCTTGATTTATAGGCGTTTTGGACCAAAACATGTTACTACCATTTCATGTAGACATCAATGATTCATATTAAACTGCAGCAAAGGAGCATATTATGGGACCTTTAACTTGGAGAGCAGCTCGGGATGAAGAGCGACACATGTTGGCATTCTGCTAACCAGGTATGTGTCAATTGCCAGTGATTAGCTTATGCTAACATGCTAAGTCAGGTGCACAACTCTTGAGTCTCCCACGTAGAAACGCGATGCTACAGGCGGTTTCTCGGCTAATGAGTGAGTTCACATAGTCACAGCTGGAGGCAGTGGGTGAGCGCTGATACAGTAACTGATCTCAGGAGGAGAGCCCCGTTTGAATGTTGTGTTTACTAACAACTAACGAATATTCCTGCAGACCCTGCCTTTAAGGGTACATATTTTCACATTCCTGTTGAATTACAGTGTTGTGATTCTCAAGACAGTAGAAGAATTGAATGGTTGAAACATGCTATCTTCTTTAATATGAGCATGAAGGAGGGCTGTGAGAATACCTGATATGATGATAAAACCTGATGATTTGTTACCAGATTTATTTGAGCAGCAAAAGGTCTTTCACACACTTCAAAGAACAGTTTTGTTTATGGGAATGAGGTCTTCAAACTGATTCATGTGAGCAGTGACACACATGAAGGTTAACAACAATGCCTTGTGGTGAGTGATTGTGCTGATGATTGATAGCCCAGGCTTCAGTGTGATCACAATGTTCAATTCCAGCACATGTTGACTTTTGTGCAGAGGATGATTCAGACATTACACTACTTCGACCCGCTGATACCTCCAGCCACTTTACTGGAACATGTAGCTTCAGTGAACATCCCTGTGGTGACCGGCTCTTATCAGCCTGAAACAACTATCGTCATAACTTTCTCAGAATTTTTCCTGTCTCAGAGTCACAAGTGGGTCTTTACATTTTCCCAGATTATCTATTCATAGTGTTATTTTCAGCAGCATTTGCAACACCTGTGTGTTTAGTGTTAGTAGCGTCCAGCATGCTACACTTTAACATAAAAGTTTCTGGACTACACTACTTTTCTGGGATGATTATTCAGATTATTTTAACACAGAGGCAAGAAAAAAGCAGTTCCTTAAAAACAAGCAAACAAAAAATGGCTATACTTATTATTCAAAGCCCTAATGAGAAGTTCTCGCTCTTATTATACTGTAAAAGTATGAGACTGTTGTTGTAATGATTACGCTGAGTTGAAAACGTTAAATTTATTCTAAAGGGTCATTTCAGAGTAAAATCTATAGCTGAAAGTTCACTTCAGTTCACTCATCTGTGATTTCACCAGAGCTTTATCTCATGTCCCAACACTGCTGTCATGTTTTCAGTCAGAACTTTAAAAGGAAAACCCATCCCTCAGATTATAAAAAAGTGACTGTCACATTTCCATCTTTGTCTTTCTTTCCTTAAGGTTGATCTGTAGAAAGCGCCTGATGATCCTCTCCTCTAGAAGTCACTGGCAGTGCCGTCATTTTGTCTCCGCAGTCACTTTGATATCGATAGCATGCTTCTACATGTTGCAACAGTTGTTTGCCAGATGAAAAGCAGCAGCGCTCCAGCTCTGGCACTCTGCTCTCGGCTCAGTGTTTGTCTTCTTCCTCTACTTCCTCCACCCTTCTCATCTCATGTCTCCAGTGACTCATTCAGTTTCATCTTCATCTTGTCATCCCTGTCTTCTCCTTCTCCAAACACGCTGCTTTACGGCTCAGTAATGACCCGTGTATGCTGGGACTCACTAATGATGCTGTATCTACGAGTGAGTGCATATTAAACACATACCCTCCACTCACAGCTGGAATGTTTGCGCTGTCCATCCCACTCACTCTGTCTCTTTGCCTCATGGCGGTCTGATCCTTTAATTGAGACATGAACAGCAAACAACGGACCTGCACTGTTTGTTGTTTGGGCTCCTTCAGCCAGCAATAACCTTTCTCAGCAGACTGAATGTATTAAATTTTACATGGAAATGTATGCATACATGCGTGCTTGAGAGACTGTGTGTGTGTGTGTGTGTTTTGGCCTGTTGTCACACCATGGAGCGCTGTATGATTTCCATGTGGAAGTGAATCAGGCTGGCTGGCTGAGTGTGCGAGGCCTCAGAGCGTCTCACATGTGCTCATCTGGCTCCGTGTCATTGTTTAGACTGAGATTTACATCATGGCACAACAAGGCTGATGGGCCAGGCTGCAAACATGTGACTGTTAGAGAGGGACCAAACCTTGATCCTCTTTACCCAGAGGCTGCCAGATTCACTTTTGAGACTCATTCCCAAATGAAAACATCACTACAAACAATAATACGAAGACCTGCAGTGAAATGTAACTGATCCTGAAAGAGGCTTAAATAGTTTGCTGGTTTACAATGTTTACTCCATAAAATAATCTTAAGACCTGACATAAAGTGAAATGCTATTTTGCAATTCAATTTGAAGATTCTATATTCATTTTAAAAAGCGAACAAACAAAAAATTAACAACAAACGAAACAAACAAAAAAAGAACATGGTCCAAAATGAAAGAATAAAAAACAACTCCAAAAAAGTCTCAATAGATGAATAACAATTGCAATCTTTTAGTAACTTTTCTTCAACTTTCTTTTTTCTAATGTTTGTCTAGGAGGGCAAGAAGTAGGCTGGAAATATCTAAATGTGCTGTGAGGATGATCTGTTTTAACTAGACTGCAGTGCCACCATCTGGCCCGGAGTCTTGCGTACACTGTTGTGAAGACGTGACTTTCAACAACACTTGTGTATGTTTTGGAAATGAATAGAGAGAACAAATTTTCTTTGCTCAGGTCGACTTTTTACCAGATACAAAGTGCTGAGGTAAGGTGTTTATCAGTACAGTTATTTAGCGCTGGTGTTTGAAACGTGACAACAAGCAAACGTCGTAAGTTTGTACCGTAGTCTAGTAGCCATCTAAATTTAGCGCTGCTGACAGCTGGGTGCTCTAAGACATGTCAGTAACATTAGTGAATCCTGGTTATGTCCTGCCAGTCGTCTACCAAGCAGAGCTAATGTAGCCTCACTCTTCATTTTACTGGTAGACTCTCAAGTTTGAACAGACCACTGCAGAATAACTTGGAATAAATATTAAAAAACTATGTTCTCTTAACTGTGTCAACGGGCATGGTGTTGTCATAGAGACTCTGACCAAGACTTTGATCAATATGGTCCTGCTTGACCTGATCAAGAAGCTTAGATTTAGCATTTCAAAATAACCTATACTGGTGCTGATAATCTCATTTTAAAGTGTGGATCACTAACAAGCAAATATCTAGAAGGGAGACTTTTTCAAGATCCCTTAGAAACTCCTCACAGCCCCTTTAAAGCATAAGATTAGACGAGGGAAGATGAGATAGATGACCATCATGCTGTAGGTGATGTAATTATCCTCAAAGAAAATTCATCAGCTGGATAGACTGTACAGACTGTCGAGATTGATAATAGAATGCACTAAAAGTCAGCAAAGACACAAGTGTTATTTGGATATCAAATATAGTGTAGTAGTAGGCTGCAGGTTATAGAGAATGATTCTTCGAAGGAATCATTCTCTTAGAGGATTTAAAACAGACGGGCTTCAGATTGCCCATGGGTATAAAACGTGACCCAAAAACTAATAAAACAGAACTTTGGGGAATTTTTACAGATCATATTTCAACTAAATCACAATTAAATTCCAAAGTCCTCACCCTTGAATATTTTTTATCTTTTAAAACATTTGATAATGAAAGTATTTCTTTCATTTCTCTCGTTATCACTGACAGAAACAATAAAGACCCTGGTTATGGGTGACTGTAAAACCCACCAAAAACAGGCTTTTTACCACTTTCACGCTATGAAACTCATAACGATCATGTTATTAGTGTGAAGCTGTTTTATGTTTTTGATTCCATCAACTGTTCTTTTATTGTATGCCAGTCCAGTTTAGTGCTGAAAGCAGCAAAACTCTGTTAGAGCACTACAAAATCTTTTAGCTGGCAGTAAGATCCTTAAAAAAACACAGTATCATGACTGCACACACAGCACTGTACCTAATATCAATGTGCAATGAATTCAGCCTGGCTTACAGCACGCTGAGGAAAAGTATCAGTTGTCCGAGGCTTATCAGAGTAATGTGTTTCTGCTCGGAGCCTTGATTTCTTATTGGAAACAGACGGGACTTTCGCTCTCTGTCAAAGTTATTGCAGCCTGTTCAGGGATAAAGTGGCTCTCCTCAGCGCACATAGTTTATGTCTTTGTTAAACTTCTTGGAAACACCTGCTTTGACTTCTCTAGTTTCCTCTGCACGGCAGGAAAGCCATGATGTTCAGTGTGTGTGTGTGTGTGTGAGAGAGAGTTTTGTTTGAGTGCATGTGTCAGACAGAGAGGAAGAGAGCGCGGAGGCTCTGCTGGCCAGGACCGAGCAGTGTTGGAGCAGAGAGTGAGAGTTTGAGACGGAGAGTGGGCTCCTGCCTCAGCTTATATAGGCGGGTTATTTTTAAACCCACACCCCCTTCCTTGTTCCTTATTACTGCACTTCCTCTCTTGCTCGCTCAGGAAGCCCACTTGGCTGAGTGTCCTGCCGGCACCATGTGCCGACTCTGGGGGAACTGAGAGAGCAATAGCTCTGAGAGGGTCAGGCACCAAGGGAGACAGAGAGACAGAGACTGAGAGACAGAGAGAGGAAAAGAGATAGAGAGGGAAAGAGGGGGAGAGGGAAAGGAAAAGGGGAAAAGTTGGCACTAATTCAGAGTCTAACACGCAAAAAGGCCTTACAGTGATTCCACGAGAGCAACAGTAACAAAGAATGAGACACTGCAAGGAAAAGTCAGAGCTATGAAGCAGTGATACAAATGAAACCATTATTAAACAGGCTCCTGTGTTTTTAATCTCTCTCCAGATAATTAATCCTTACCATACCATACCATACCATACCATACCATACCATACCATACCATACCATACCATACCATACCATACCATACCATATTGATTATAAGTCCTTCAACACCATTGTCTACTGACGGAAAAATAAAAGGCTGTAAATATTTCATGTAATGTAAAAAGACTGAAAGGGAGGATTCAGAATAATGTCTGGGACATACTTTGATTGAACTCTGAGTCTTTCATACAAAACACAAAATATGTGACACTTTGTCATCACTTAAGTTTTAGGCCTTCACTAAAGTGGCGGAATGTTTTCTGTGAATAAAACAGACCAGTGGTTGATTTGAGTTTCAAGGACCTCAGATATCTTTTTAAGTTTAATTTTAAAGGGGCTGTGAGAAGTTTGAAAAAGGCTCCCTTCTAGATATGTGCCTGATCAAAACTCACACTTTTAAATGAGACTATCAGTGCCAATGTAGGTTATTTCGTAATGCTTCTTCTTAGCTTCCTGATCGGGTTTAGCAAGACTGGATTGATTTACGGCACGTCTTGGTTTCTATAACAACACCACACTGGCTGACGAAGTTCAAGAGAGATCTAGTTTTTTCTCTACTTGAAAACAATTTCTGTGATTAATTTTGTAGTGATGCTGGACACAGGAGCCTATCTGTCAGACAGAAAAGAGACAGAAGAGCAGAAGAAAGCTAAATAGGAGAGTGTTTCTGCCTGAGCTAAAGGCTAAAACACAGGCTAAATTGCTTGAGATACTGTAAAATGAAGAGTGCGGTCACGTTAGCTCTGCTTGTTAGCTGAGCGCTGTTAGGACACAGCTAACCAGAATTCACTAATGTGGCACATTACGAACATGTCTTACAGCACCGGATTGCCAGCTGTGCTAAATATAAATGGCCATTAAACTACTAACAAACTGACAGTGTTTACTTGTTGTCATGTTAGCCTACAGATACATAGGAGCACCAGGCTGCCGATGGCGCATTGTATAGTTGGTTGCTATGTTTGCTTGATGTAAGATTTCAAACCGTAGCGCCACGTAACTGTACTGTATAAATACCTTACCTCTGCACGTATTCAGTAAAAATTTGTCTTGAACAAAGAAAATTTGTTTCGATCAGATCTCCATTGAATTCGAAAACAAACACACGCCTCGCTAAAAGTATTTTTTGACGATGTTAGTGAGACTCCAGGCCAGAAGGTGGCGAGGCAGTCCAGTTAAAACAGATCCTCCTCATGGCATCTTTCAAATGCAAAACTACTGTCAGAAGTTAAAGACATGTCATGACATGCCATCGTGCATTTTTGATTATTTTAATAAACAGACTTGATTTGTGCAGCCTGTGTGTTGTTAAACGAGCATGAACTGTTGAAATGTGAAATGGAGAGAGAAACAGGAATCACAGCGGCTCTGATAGGAAAAGGAGGGGGAGGATTCCAGGCATAGCTGTGGGCCTAGTTGGACCGAACTGCTCCTCTGTTACAGCTGAGTGCTGAGGCTTATGGGGAATCTCCAGAGGTCAGGACTGTTGAGTTAAACACATAGAGAGGAACCATTTCAAAAACAGAATAGAGTTTAAAATCTCTGACCCTGGTAGACACAACACAAAGACAGGACCCAGGATGCAGGTTGATACACAGAAGTGTGAGGTTACTTAGGATGTATGGTCATACGGCATGGGAGAAATCCTGTAAAAACACAGAAGATAAAACCTTAACATTAGACCAAGAAACAAACATCCAAAAATTAGTTTTGCTTTGGTTGTATTTTTTTTGTTCCGTGCTATGTCCACTTGAGAAAGCTTCTTCCACTCGCTAATCAATGCACAAAGTCACTGGGTGTGCTGTAAATGGCCGAGGTAACCACGATTAATCTCTACCCAGAAACATCCTGGTTCAACCAAAACATCAACATACAGGCTGAGAAGGGGGTTTAAGCAGACACAGACACAGACACTGACACACAGGTATGGAGGCCCAGAAGTGACAATTGAGCATGATTACACCTGCAATAGTTGACATTTAATTTTTAGGAAAATCCTGCAGACTCTACCCTTAAGTTATCACCAATTCAAATTGCAAAGATTATATGGAATAATTATTACCTGTTAAGAAATGTGGTGTTGTTTTTGTTTGATTAAAAGATAATTTGTTTCTCTGTGTATGCAAAAAGCAAATCAATGCATCAACCTGCTCTCAAAAAGGTTTAAAGGGACACCCGTGAAACAAACGGTTTGTTTTGTGTGGTGAGTGGATGAGCTGAAGCAAAAAGATGGATTAATTTGCAGACATGGAGAAACATTACTTCTTTATATCGCACCTTTGTGACAAACAGAAAGATTTGAAAAGGACTAAAAGGCTTAAATTTAGAACAGGATGTTAGTCAATGTTGTGTTGTACTTAATTAAAGCAACCTTTCTTCTGGCCTTTACGGTGGGCTTTCTGAGGAAGTTGGCACTACTAACCTCTGTCTGGGGTATCATGAATTGACGAGAGGATAATTTCAGATGGAATGAGGAAAACATTAATCTCTCTCTGCTGTGGAAAGTAAGGGGAATTCAAAGTCCAGGCTAAAAGCATTCATGAGCTGTTTTCTTTTTTAACCCGGTGGAATTGTAAACTAAACTGCTTAGTTTCTTAACCAGCTGGCTTTCTTTAAGAAAAATTGCTCGAGAAACACTCCAACTCTGCGCTGGTTTGTGTCGTAAGTTTCATTTGGGGGAAATCCTGTTTCAGGACCTGTTTTAAGAGAGTGCCCTTGGGTGAGATTTATGACCCAATGGTAGAACACAATAATGTTTTAGTTCTCATGTGTTCATGAGAATGGATCAGGTCTTACCTCTGTAGAGATTTATATTGTTCATATGTCACTGATTAGTTTTTTAAATGCTGCTGGGCATTACAAATGCGGACTATTCTCTACCCGCACAGGTTTATTAGAGGCTTTATTAGCTTTCAGATATGTGGAAGTGGAAAACAAGGAGCAAGCAAGTGCCTTAAAGCACCAGTTCACGTGCACTGAAAAGCGATTATAGTCATTATCAGTTCCTATCTTAAAGTGCAACATCATTTCAAGGATATAAACAAACACCTCTGTAGTTGAGCTGTAGGTGGTCCTGCTAAAGGAGCATTTTATGATACGATCTGTTTAAAGGAGATTTTTTATGATGGAATTAACTTCAGAACTGGGAGCAGTGAAGAGCTGTGAGGTCACTGTTACTCAGCTGTTAGATAATTGGTGTGTGTGTGTGTGTGTGTTTGACAGGGTCTCTTAGCCAAACTTCACACCTTACTGTACCTTGACCACATGTATTCTTCTCCAACATAAAAGCACGTATTACATTGAATGTGTCAGTCCAAGCCTGCACATGCGTTTATGTGTTGATAGCCAATCACGTCACTTGGATTCCTTTAAATAAGGAATATACTGGAGAAAACAAGGATTTTATTAGCTGTTGACACAAAAACAGTAACATCACAAACCCACACACCCGCTATAACTCCCCCCACACCCCAAACGAATGTTTTCACTCTGCAACGAAGGTGGAGCGTTACAACTTTCTTCTCGTTTTATGAAAACAAACCACATTTTCACTCTTTGTCCCGTTTCCTTTCATGTTTTCTTTAGTTGTCAGTCGACAGAGCATGTTATGCTTGTGACACACTTCCCTTCTCTACCTGTGCGTGACAGCTGCTTGCTGAGCAGCTGATGCTCGCACGCCAGCATTTAGTAACAGAAAGTATCAGAGCATTCAAGTGTTTATGTCTGTATAGATAAAAATAGATGGATAGTACAGCTCAGAGAAGCTGATTGATATTGAGGATAAAGAGGCTGAAGATCCATGTGTAATTGTTTTCTTTTTGATGATTTCTACACTTTGATAATCAATTTAAAATAAGAGTAATCTTGAGTCCATTTCACTGTTATTTCAACAACAATAAGACAGCCATGCTTCTGCAGGCAGTATGCACAAACAGTACACACATCAGGTTTCTGAGCCTGGATCTGATTGTACCAGGAGGACCTGGGGAGTTCAAGAGCAGCAGGGCAGAGTGTCCAGAGGTTGTTAGAAGAGGCAATTATAAGGTTGAGTTGAAATTTTCTGGAGCTGAACCTCAGTTGGAAACTTTTCGGTAAACTCTAACATCCTTAGACAATCGCTCCTCGTCTCTTTTTTTCTTCCAAAGTCTTTCTCTCCCAGCCTTTCTTTCCCTCGTGCTTTTTGAAGATTCAAAAACCACAGGATTGCTGTTATGATGGTCTGCCAAAAACCCAGTCTCCCTCTTTTATTGAGGGACAGGAATTGCAGAGTGAATGCTTACAATGAAGGGCTGACTTTCTGGCAATGAGCGAGTGGAGACTGAGAAAAGAAAGGGAAATGGATGAGAGGGAAAGATATTCTCAAAGGGTAAAAGAGGGGGAGAAGAGGGAGTATGAGGAGCTATCAAACAGACACAGATCAAGACAGAGACAGACAGAGATTGCTAGGCCCACAGGATTTTCATGCGCAACTCTTAACCACAAACTCAGTCACACTCTAACATGTCTCCTTAAACTGTGCCAGCTGTCCAAATAGTCTGTCCTGGCTACAGAACAGGTTCTCCACTGTACTCCCACTTTGAACTCCCTGTTGTACCAACACTGCCCTTACTACTCTCTCCAGCGCTTCAGACGTGGATACCAAGGTTCCCCGACCACAAATTACTGAAGCATTCCTAGGATGGATTTCTCAGCCCGAGTCTTTCAGAGGGTCATTCATGCCAACAGTTATGATTCAGAGCTCTTTTTCTTTAAACAAGTGAGATCTTTTAGGCACAGATTTAACCAAACTGAGGGAATCTCACAAAAACAAAGACACAAAGGACACTTTCGATGAAAACATTTCTATGATAAGAAATAGATCTTTGGTTCGTCCCAGCTCTACTGTGGTGAGTGATCTGCACTGGTGTAAGGGTTGGACTTGTGCCACTGGCTTTTGAGCCATTTTTGTAAACAGTTTGGATGTAGAGTTTCAAAGGGTGCTCGGTCAAGTGAAGACAGTTGTTCTGATTCAGTCAATGCACCATTTCTACCTGCTTTAATGCATTCAGTATCAGGATAAACAATTACAGTTACAACACCTTGAAATGTAGTAAACAGATATTTATGATTAGATTTATTTTGTTTGGTCATTTCTGCTTCGTGGGTTACGTGCATAGACTGTATAAAACATGGACGTAGTCTCGGCGACATCATCCATCTGTTTCTGAAACAGAAAAAATGAAGCACATCGCCTATAGCGGCCATATTGGTAGTGGCAAGGGCTTTGCCTACAACCATAGGGCGCCTGTCGGTCATGTGACCCTCAGCTGTACCTCTTATTGTGGGAGCTCGTGATCTTAATATCATCTGAACGGCCGAGTTTGAAAAAAAATTCACCCCCCGTACAGTGGGTGCTGATAGTAAAATTAGTGACTCAGACAGGAGATGTTTTTTGAACCAGGCTATAAATAGGTTAATTTCTGCTTTGAAAACGGCTTTTTTTGGCTTGGTGTGGATGTGACTTACAGTACTTCTAGAGCCAGCCTCAAGCAAACACTCGAGAAACAGCAGATTTTACCACTTCCGCATTGTCTCATATTCTTAGACCGGAGGTTGCTGCTTGGTTACGTGGTGTGGTGGGACGTACACATCCGGGCTTCAAGCAACTCACCAGCACAGGTTTATGAATGACTTAGTGGAAGTAGGGTGAGAGAAAGAGGTCCTATTCTTTGCTGACCACATTAAAGTACCTTTGTTGCATTAATAAAAATTTCATTGCACTAAACTGAGCCTTTCACTTTACAACACCTTGCCATGCTTTGTGTCTAATTGTTGATTTGCCTTGAATTATAGACACTGCTGCTGAATCTGTGTGGAAACGTCAAATGAAACCCTTGAATCTGAATTAATCATTTCAATCAGGAGAGACTTATACACCAGAAAGAGTGTATTGCAAAGATATTTGCAAAGAAAAGTTTGGAGGTTAGACTGCATCAAGCGTTGAGCAAAATAATCAATGTAGGGGGTACAATGGCGTGTAGACACTGGTGGTGGTGGTGAGAGTCTTGAGAAGGCTGGATCTGGAAGATTCAGTGAGGACCTCGGGGCTGAGGAGCAGAACTGAGCGATGGAGACTGGAGGTGACTGGGGAGGAGGCGGGTTGTGATGAGAGCCTGAAAGACAGATGACAAGCAGAAGAAACAACATTTAAACTTTGACAGATATGAAATGATTGGCTTACGATTGAAGTGGAGACGATGTGATTAGAAATAGTTAGAAATTGTTAGTTGCGAGGCGCTGCCCTGTTGGCTTTGGCTGCATGTTGCAGCAGCTCTGTCCTCTTTGTCCGTTTTCTTGTAATTCTTTGTTGTCTCTTTTTCGTAATCTTTGTATTTAGAGTGGATCATTACTTTGTATGGCTCATTTGTTGGACACCAAACTTTTTGTGGCTTCAGTGATATTTTTACTACTTTTTCTCCTGTGTTTGTCTGGAGATTCTACATGTAACAATGGCTGCATTGTTTACATGTGAACTCAACTGTTAGCAGCCTGTAGCATGTCACTGCTAACTGGTGTAAGGCCTGATGTCTTCCAACAAGGTGAAGAGAAGGAGGTGAGGACGACGTGCTGGTTCTCAGGTGTGAGCTAAGAAGTGACGACATGGACCTGTCCTTCCATCTATCACTATTGGGAACGTAAGATCTATCTCCTATAAGATGGACGAGCTAGCTGTGCTAACCCAGCAACAGAGGGAATACCAGAGGGCAGAGTAGCATCATGCTATTCACAGACATGGCTAACGGAGCTAACATAAGACACCAACGCCACATTGGAAGAGCTTCACCTGCTGTGAGCAGACACGATCCAGGAGACAGAGATGGAGCATGACTGAAGAAGCTCAGTCCTGGACCCTGTGGAGGTGGAGACTGGCTGAACTGGACAATGATGGACAAGCTGTCATCATCTATTTTCTTATGGACCTTTTTGCACTTTCTATACACTTTCTTGCTTTTTGTTTTCTTGATTGCTGCTGTGACTCCTCCTGAATTTCCCCTCAGGGATAAATAAAGTATTTTCTATTTTATTCTCTAGATAGAGAGAAAAGTTGACATGCCCCCGGTCAGCTGATAGAGACAAGCGGAAAAGAGTGAGTGAAGGAACAGAAGAGTGTGAGTATCGAGTCCTCCTGACCGAACTTTTGCTAAGCTTCATTTGTTGATCGCTGTTGATCCTTTCTTTGAGCTTCTTGGTGACCCTTTTATGGTGGCTGGTGGGTAACCCTAACCCAGACGACAACAACCCGACTGCAAAAGCCACAACGGAAGTAAAGAGATTCGTTGCCCTAATGGACAGAAAAGTTGTGGAATTAAGTAAATGACTGTTTGTTTTTTAACTTCAGCTATGAAAAATATAGCTATATGCAAACATTATGACATGACTGATTCATAAAGCTTAATATAAGATGACACATTACTGGTAAATATAGAAATATAAGTACTATGAAGGATATCACAAAGTGACACCCCTACAAAGATATATTTATCATACCTAAAGTTAAAAAAGAAAACAATTGTTTACTTGTTTTCACAGCTTTTCTGTCCATTAGGTTAACTGACCTCTTTTAATTCCTGTTGTGGCTGTACCTCTGCTGTCTTGTGCCGTTTGCATTGCTGCTGTGGCTTTTGCACCGTACCCTGCCTTTTGGTGTTGCCTTATATGGGGCCTCTGAATTGTCACCCATTGTTAAGGCGTGGTGTTCATACAATTCTCACGTTACTTGGACGTCATCCAGATTTGGTCTCTCATTTCCTTTGCATTGCAAAGACAAATTCTTACATTCAAGATAAAACTTGAGTCAACATATTTTTTTAGGATCCTAAAATGATTATAGTGTTGAGGGTTGATCTAAATCTGAAATCTCACAGCCCCTAGATATGATCGACAGTTGTGCAACATGGACAGGTCTGAAGAAGTCTGAAATTAAAACTCAAAGTTCATTTGGGATGATTGACAGCAGGCATAGAGCTCCATTGTCATTATGACACCATTCAATTACCCTGTGACATTAATATCTCATAATTACAAGATCGTTTTCCTTCACCTGCACACATGTCAGGTCCCCACTGAACTGCACAGTAGCAGTCATATTGGTTATAAACGCTTTGCGGCTTGAGACTGAAAAGGAAACGACATGCCAGAACAGAAATTGACAATGCATTCCAAGAAAAACATTGAGCAACAAGTTAAAGGGATATTTCAGTTTTTATAAGTGTGGCTGTATTAATTATTATGTTGCTTTTAATTGATCTAGTCAATACAGATGCTGGCTAGCTCTGCCTTTTCAATGAGAAACTGCCTGGAGAAAGCTCAGCAACTTCAGAAAAGATTGACCTTGTCACGCAATTTAGAGAAAATTGAAAGACTACCATCCTGGTTTAAGTGTTTGCTCTACTGTGATTTTTTTTCCAGCACTTTTCCTTGTGATCAGAAAGTTTTTTTTTTTTTTGCACTATTTGCAGACATAACACAGCTGTTCAAGCCTGCAGTGCACTGATCAGCTGTTCTGATCTATGATGAATAGTGCCAAACAAATTTATTCGACCACCTGACATAAAACTGAGAGAATCACTCAGCACCATGGCTTACTTTAACTTTGACTCTTTATCTTTCAGAGTTTTCCCTTGCTTCACCTTTTTGACCAGGACTGAGAAGTTTTGAGCCAGAAAACTGGAATTCTCAGAAATTAATGAAGAATGACTAACAACCACAAAAATAATGTGCTTTACTTTTATGCTTTTTTAAAATAAAAACAGTATATTTTAAGAATTATGGGTAACAACAATAATTTTATTTTGGCATTTAATGTATAATTTTGATTGAAGAGCTTGCACATCCTGGTGAAATAACCATCACAGAAACATACAGAGTGTTTCCCAGTACATACTGTTAATGAAGGGCAGTGGTGGCAAACATCTTTCACTGGGTGGTGGTCTAATTAATATGTTAAGCACTGTTTATGTCACTGTGATAAATAAATTGTGAATGTAGGCATTTTGGCATCTCAGTTTAACGTCATGTTAAGCATCAAATTACTAAGATACCCGGAGGACATGATAATGTCTGTAGAGTTTATTTCAGTTCCCACATCTCTTTCAGTAAATAGTGCATGGTATCTTGATAATTTTAGCATGTTGTGTTTATCTTGAGTTGTATTATTGCAATAAAAACGACAGCCAAGCTTTTTACACTGCCATTTTTTTGGCTTCTCTGGTTTTGTAATTTAACTCCTGAATGTTAAAGAAAGTTGTAAGGATAGACCGATTAAAGGCCAGGCCGATATTTGGCATTTTGGGGCATATCAGTATCAGCCTTTTTTTTTAACCTGATGGCTGATATGAAACCAATTCTAAACTGTGTTGTTTTGGCTCTGATGCAGCCGCGCCGCTGTCTGCAGTCACCTCTCAGTCCCCAGCACTGTCCCACCCACAGCACCATCTGATTGGCTACAAGCAGAGCCAATCAGCAGTGAAAGCTATGTGCACCCAGCGCTGTCTCTCTCACACACAATACATTTTTCTGCCTCTTAAAAAATGATAAGAAATGTTTTAAACTGCAGACGTTCAGGAGCTGCTTGTTGATGCTTCTCTGCACAGTTTCTCCATCTACCCTATGGCAGCCCTAGATGGTCAAAACATTTAAATTCAGTCATGTAAAACCAACAGAAAATTAATTTAACTGCATTACATGCCTGTAAAAGGCAGCACAAATTCAGTTCTGTCCAGTTTTTTTGTTGTTACATTGAATTTCTGGAAATCATTATTTACTGTAGAAAACTTTAGCTATTTATTTTTTAAGTTTCATTCAACTTTATTAAACATGCTGCTAACCCTGGAAGCTGTTTAATTAACATATGCTTCAAAGAATTTAAATGCAGTTCAGTGTTCTAGTTTGTATTGTTCAATATTTTCACTTTGACTGCAAATTAATATCGGCTTCAAATATCGGTTATCGGCCTCCTCGCCTACCAATAATTGGTGTCGGTCCTAAAGAGTCCGTATCGGTCTATCTCTAGAAAGTTGACGACAAACTTCATTGTTCACGGCTAAAATACACCGAATGCATCTGCAGTGGGTCTCCCTTCCGTTACGGCAAATGATCAAATAGATTTCATTCAAATCAATCTGTCAATTCAAACTGGATCCGTTCTGTTGCAGTACGTCTGTGTGGCTGGTCCGTCATGTTGAAAGAAGAAATAATTTTTATCCAACAGTGATTTTTTTAAAAAGCCATTTAAAATGAACAGATCCTAGAAAACACCATCCACATGGGAAGAATTAAAAATAATCTGTTATATCTAATAAAGGTGTTGGGGGACTCAAGGAGTGGCTCATATCTCACTTTAAATAATGTCACGATTAATTCCTCAACAAAAGACAGTGTGATCAGGGCTTTTTTTTTTTTTTTTCAGCCCAGAGGGACTTCTCAAGAAACCCAGACACTCAATCTGACAAACATACGGGTTTGTGAGTGGGGTAAAAGTTTCCTCAAAGGAAAATCTTGCATGGCTTTTATAACCTTCATCTTACTGGGATCATCGGTGTGTTCTTTTTTCCTGTGTAAAAAAACGTTTTAAAGCCCACACACAATTACTGTAGACTCACAAGGTGTGCTCCTTTGACCATATAAAAAACTTTTAAATGCCACAGAGCATGCTCAGCAAACGTCTGTTGGACACATGCTCAGGAAATACTCAAAGAGGGCACTGAGTTAAGAGACCCTTCAACAGGGGAGGGATTATTGACCATAGGCACAGCAAATGCAAAGGTGCGAGGAAACCTCTTGAACTGTTACACATGCATACTGTGCATAAACAGCGATAAAAATGTTGAGCAGTAATGGTGTGGCTGAGAAAAGATCGAGAAAAACACAAATTTTCTGGCAGGTGAATGGGACGTTTAATTACAAGAATAGGACGAAAAGTTGTTTTTATAATTCATTTAATGAATAACTCTAAAAGCAGTTGTTTGATAAACTCAAACATTTCATTTCATGCATCTTGGAAATACTTACTCCTAATTTACAGCATGAGCGCCGAGCTGTGCAGAGCCACGGTTTCTGGGTATGTGCCAATTCATACTCGATGTGTTTCTGTAGTGCTGTGCAGCACAGCGCAACGCAGGGCAGGGCAGGGCAGGGCAGGGCAGGGCAGGGCAGGGCAGGGCAGGACAGGGCATTTTTTCACCGTGAGTAAAAATGGTCGGTTTTCATCACTAATACACTGCCTGGCCAAAAAAAAGTCGCGACCAAAAAAAAGGTCACATGCTCTAATATTGCGTTGGACCGCCTTTGCCTCTGATTTTGGCTCACATTCTCTGTGGCATTGTTTTGATGAGCTTCTGCAATGTCAAAAGATTTATTTCCATCCAGTGTTGCATTAATTTTTCACCAAGATCTCGCATTCATGAGGATGACTGAGTCTGACCACTGCACAAAGCCTTCTCCAGCCAGTGGCGGACTGGGAGCAGCATCGGCCGTCAACAGACCGAAATTGGCGGCCCACCGGTCCATCGGCCCACCGGGGAAATCCCTGGTATCCCCGTACACCAGTTCGCCCTTGTTTCCAGCACATCCCTAAGATTCTCAATGGGTTAAGGTCTGGACTCTGTGGAGGCCAATCCATGTGTGAAAATGACATCTCATGCTCCCTGAACCACTCTTTCACAATTTGAGCCCGATGAATCCTGGCATTGTCATCTTGGAATATGGCCGTGCCATCAGGGAAGAAAAATGCCCATTAATGGAAAAACCTGGTCATTCAGTATATTCAGGTAGTCAGCTGACCTCATTCTTTGAGCACAGACTGTTGCTGAACCTAGACCTGACCAACTGCAGCAACCCCAGATCATAGCACTGCCCCCACAGGCTTAGACAGAAGGCACTAGGCATGATGGGTGATCACTTCATCTGCCTCTCTTCTTACCCTGATGGCCCATCACTCTGGAACAGGGTAAATCCAGACTCATCAGACCACATGACCTTCTTCCATTGTTCCAGAGTCCAATCTTTATGCTTCCTAGCAAACTGAAGCCTTTTTTTCCAGTTAGTCTCATTGATTCCTGACTGATAGGGGTCAGATTCTACCATCATCAATGCAAGATCTTGGTGAAAAATCAATGCAACACTGGACGGAAATAAATATTGTGACACTGCAGAGAGTGTGTGACCTTTTTATTTTGGTGGCGACTTTTTTTTTGGGCCGAGTAGTGTAGCTGGGCATGCATATGGGCCCATGAGACTAAGAAACAGTTGAGAATGATCCAAACCAGACTAGAGAAGCCTCTTGGATTAGTTTTCACCTTTAGAGTCCGGGGTAATGCGAGCCCTGAGCTTCCAGAGAAGTGGATAAGAAGTATAAGAAGTATCCTGCTCCTGTAGTCATGGCTGTCAAAACTGACCTCTGTTGGCTGAGAGTCTCATCCCAGCTGCCATCCTCCTGCTGGCTCAGATCTTTTTTATGAATTACAGGATTTCCTCCATAATACAGGTTCTGCCTAAATCCAGGGCAGTAGCATGCACAGACTTTTGAAGGCCAGTGGTGGAAAGGATTCTCTTTAGCACTTGTTTTTGCCTGCCAAGAGGGCAGCTTATCATGTTGTTACCAGCCAAGCGGGGAGTTTAGAGCGTTTTGCCAACCAGGAGGGCACTTTAAGCATGTTTTATGGCTGCCAAGTGGGCATTTTAGCACACATTTTTCAGCTATTACACACCACTGATCCAGGGCCTCTGAGCACACTCTGATCATTCTTGCTGCTGAATGTTAGGAAGCATTTCTCTCAGTTCGGGGTTTATGTTGTTTCCCATCAGTTTTTTCATCCAGTGTCTACAGTACCCACTCTTCTTTTAGCCTTTTCTAGCACTGTATGTTTTATGACATTTGTTTGTGTTGTGCCATATCTAAAGTCTTTCACTCTTTAATGGTTACCAGCTGGTGCATTTGGAACATATAGTGACCAATAGATAAATTTCAGGATATGTTTAAAGAAATAAACAACAACAAAGATTCCCAGAACAGATATGTCACTGCAGGAAACCAATGGGGAAAATAAGAGATGACTTAAATTTGTAATTTTCTCTGGATGAGCAGCTTTTGATCAAAGTTTGTGAAAACTGTTTTCTATTTCTAGTTAACTGACTGTGTTTGTTTCCAGATGAGTGACAGTTACTGGTGTTAATTTCAGATGAACCTTTCTTCCGGAGCTTGTTTCAAACCTGTGTTTTTCACTTTGACTGGTGGTGAGTTTGTGGTCGGGTACTGAACACATGCGCTGTTGCTGGTTTTCGCAGTATGCATTCACACTTAAGTGGTATAATTGTGATTGTGAGGAACAAAGGAAGGGCTTCTGTATGTTTGTAGGTGCACATGTGCATAATATTACACTGCAAATTCTGCACACATTTCAGAGAATTTGTGTGTACATATGCAGTGAGCGAGACCATGCGGGTTTCATTACTAACGCTGCTGCAGGATGTGTGGTCTAGAAACCAGAGAAGAGGTTTATCACACTCCTCTTCTTAGTTAATTCTGGTTGACACCTTGCTCTGCAACACAATTACTCAACAACAGAGATGATTCGCTTGACATTAAGCAGAAGAATGAAACAGACCTTTGCTGTACAAACCATAGACATTTTTTTTTAAAGAGGGGAAAGGTCAGTTTGAATAAAAAAGAGAACATGTTCCTCTTTTTGCACGAAGACTAGGAACAGGTGAAAGCAGGCCTTAATTGTGTTAATGAGAAGTGAGTGGATCCACTGCTGTTCAAGAAAATGAAAACACCTTTAAACAGCACTAAGACCAGCTTAAGAAGGAATCCGTAAATACACAGAGTGTAGGGGCCAACATTCATACATGTTAGAGCAAATAAATAATCAGTGAAATCCTGGTTGAAAGTTAATCTTTATTTTAGATATTTCATTGTAAGTTAAGCTTTAAAACATTTTAAAAGTCAGATACATTTTTTCGTGATTTAATTTATGTAGATTTTCTGTAGTTGAAAGCAGTATAGTGTTGCTGTTTCAGTGGTGAGGGAGAGTGCAGTGACAAGGTGAAACTGAGGTCAGAGAGTTGAGGATCAACCAAGGACTAAGCCACACGGTGTCTTTGCCGTAGTATAGTTCACTGATCAGTAAAACTTGACTGAATCATCCAGTAAGAGTGTTCAACAAAACTGTGGATTAAAGAATTCAGTTTTACTGTGGAGTACTGTGAAAGTTTTTTCCTCTTCCATTGAACATAGACAAGTGAATCCAAGGCGGCCTTCAACCCATCATACAGTTAGGCCAAAACATCAAAGAATGCAGCAGTTATTCTGCAGTGCTCTGTTCAAACATGAAAGTCCGTCAATAAAATGAAGAGTGAGGTTACATTAGCTCTGCTTGGTGAGGCTGCAGTTGGTAGATGAGCTCTGTAGGACATAACCAGATAGTCTGGTCACTTCCTGTACACCTGGGGGTCATTTGCACAACAACGATTTTAGGAAGAAATGCAAAAGTATTTTTGCAGTTAAGCCTCCCATTTACACAAAAACAAGCCAACTGTCTTTTTAAAAGTCGACCTAAAATGGAAACTTTTGAAAACAGCCTGAGGATTTTTTCTAAAACGCTGCCGTGAAAACAGCAAGCCGGAGTCGTCAATGGAAACATCAACGTCACGCTCAGCTTTGCAAATTACACTACCTCTGTGGCGATGCCATGCAGGAAGTAGACAACAACAACAGAAACAATGGTGGACTGCTGTGTTGTGTTTGTGCTGCTGAATCTGCTTATGTGAATCTGTTGCACCACTTCTTCACTTCTCCTGTTTTGTTTATTAGTAGGACTTCCTCTGGTCTATGTAGAGGTGTGTCTCTATAGTTATATCACCAACTACAGGCCTGGCATGCATGCAGTGTTTTCAGTCCCTTGGCCTTTCCATGTAAACACAGTTTTTTTTCACTGCATGTTTGCATTCTCAGGTGAAATGACGTGAAAATGGCACCTAAACTATGCTTCAAACTGGAATCATAAAGTTCAGTTATTGTCACTTTGAATATAAACATCACTTTGTTGCTTTACATCCTGAGAAAAGTTGTGTTGAACGAAAAAAAGTAGTGTTAAAAAGATTTGTTTTCCATTAATTTGCTTTAAAACAAACACACATTGGTAAGAGTCACATCCTCATGACAGTGGGTGATGGTACTCATGGGAAATGGAGTCTTTTCTCCCAGAAAACTACATATTACAGCTACAGGTGTCACAGCAGTCAAGGCCAAACAGACAGTCCTACCAGAGCTTTTAATACTGATTGACTCACATGAATATGCAATAGACACATGCTCTCATATACTGTAAACACCACTGACTCTTCTGTACAGCGCACTGTACAAACCACTCTTGAACAGATCACTGCGAGAAGCAGGGTTCAAAGTACCAGTCTGAAAATTAGTAGGTGAACCCTTCCTGAGTCACAGTGATTCATTCAAGTTCTTTTTTTCTTACTCATTTTTTTTTTTTTTTACCACTTATCACTTTAATTTGTGCTTTTTGTTTTTTAGGCGTAGCGTTATTTGGATCGCCGGCCTTTCTGAGTTATGACTGATTCTCTCTGGACTCTTTTCTTTGTTGCCTGGCTTCTGCTCACAGTCTCAGTTGCCCAAAACATCACCTAACAAATAACAGTTTCAAGTATTTGTGGCATATCATGTTGTTTTTATTTCTGCTGTGGGAGAAGTATTCTAGCAATGCAGGAGTAGCTTCACTGAGAGCCAGACTGGAGGCAGCTCAACTTCAGCCCAGTTCGATTCATTTTCAGTGCGGTCCAGCATGCTCCAGGAAATATAGCACTGAGAGCTCGCAGACGTCCCTGTAACAGATATTTAAAGTGTAATTGAGTGTTTGGTGGATTGTGAACTGTAACTCAAGGGCACAGGTTAGGAAACCTTCAATATTATAGTGGTTAGGGGGGAGAAAGGAGGGGGGGCTGTAAATAGGGATTTTTCCAGGGTGGTCTTTTCCCCTACTGTCCAAACACAGGAGACAGAATTGGTTAAAAACATACTGACTGCAGCTGGGTGGCTCCAGGGCTCGCTCCCTCGTCTGTCTGTCTCTTTTCTCCCCCCATAACTCTCTCTTTCTCCATCTCCCTCTGGCACGCAGTATGCACACATTCATTCATTCATACGGCATAATGTACGCTACAACTTTACAGACACATGTGGATGGACACAGATACGTTAACACACATCCATGGTTCTCTCTGTTTCACACACACACACACACACACACACACACACACACACACACACACACACACACACACACACACACACACACACACACACACACACACACACACACACACTCTTACAGACATTCTTACACAACATGGTAATTGTATGTTTTTGCTTGTTTGCTGTGGAACATTTAGGCTGGCTGAGGGGCATAATAGTTGGTAGCAGGGTACTGCTGCATGTTAAGTCAGCAGGCGCTGGAAAATACCAGTTGTGTCCATCTTTGTCAGTCTGAGTTTGGATGAGAAGAAAAGCATGGATGGCTGTAATGCTTGTGTCTTGGAGGCACCACATGATTGCGTCTTTGCGGCACAAGGTGGTTGTATGTCTGTGTTGTTTAATCAGCGGAGGAGTAAGAAAAGGAAGGTGAGGGTGTTTGTGGTGTTGGTGCCTTGGCGTCTTGGAGGCTCCAAGTAGCTGTTCATCCATAAACACAATGAGAAGTGTGTTTGTGGTGTAAGGTGTTTTTAAACTTCTGGGTCTTAACTATGTAGAGTTTTAGGTGGCATACGACCTGGAAAACTACTAGAAGATTAGGCTGAACTTAAAGTAACCCATTTTACCTTTTACGTTTGTTAAAGAACTTAACTAGAAAACTTAAAAGGCTCGGAAAAAGTGACTCCAAGTCACTCTTTGATATTATCACAGCCCAAATTCTTATTAATCATCTTGAAAACAAAACTGTATTTGTGAAACTCAAGTGAACCCAACCAACCAACCAACCAACCAACCAACCAACCAACCAACCAACCAACCAACCAACCAACCAACCAACCAACCTATCTTTAAACCAACCAACAAACCAACCAACCAACCAACCAACCAACCAACCAACCAACCAACCAACCAACCAACCAACAAACCAACCAACCAACCTATCATTAAACCAACCAACCAACAAACCAACAAACCAACCAACCAACCAACCAACCAACCAACCAACCAACCAACCAACCTATCATTAAACCAACCAACCAACAAACCAACCAACCCACCAACCAACCAACCAACCAACCAACCAACCAATTAACCAACCAACCAACCAACCAACCAACCAACCAACCAACCAGCCCATCAGCAAACCATCTAATCCACCCATCAGCAAACCAACCAACCAACCAACCCAACAACCAACCAACCAGCCCATCAGCAAACCATCCAACCCACCCATCAGCAAATTAACCAACCAACCAACCAACCAATCAACCCATCAGCAAACCAACCAACCAACCAACCAACCAACCAACCAACCAACCAACCAACCAACCAACCAACCATCCAACCAACTTATCAACTAACCGACCGACCAATTAGCCAATCAACCTACCTATAAGTACTTCTAAAGCACCAAGTTATCCTGATCAACTCTACAAAACAGGCAGATTTTGAGTATTTTTTATTCTTAATTGTTTTGTTTACTGATGAGCCCACCATGGTTAAAATGGAGAACTTGTGCGACAGCTTTAAATCTCAACAAACAGTTATAACAATAATAACATCAGCAGATCAACTGGTTGATGCATTGCAGGAAGAAGAATACATATGTTGTGCTTGCAAATAAAAGAGAAAAGTAAGTAAGAGGCCAAACTGGCTCTGACACCAGTGTTTGGGTAGGATTTTCCTAATTGGGTGATTTATATGATAAAATTAAAACTGACTCTGTGTGAAGCAGCTCATAGTTCATGCATCTGCTGTTTGTAATACACACAGTAATGAAATGAACCAAATTAAGCCCCAAAAACAACAAAAGAAAGTATCCATTTAAAAGTTGTGGCTTTGAGCTGGGTTCATTGCAATCGGTCTGCAAAAGTGAAACAACAAGACAAAAAATACACATTTGAAAGCTCTAATGGAGGATTAAGATTTACAATTGGTGCCAATATATATTACTTTGCATTGTAAGCTCTAATCTAAAGCAAAGTTGGACCTGGACTTTGGCCAAACTTGTGAAAAGTGGTTTTGGACATGGTAATAAGTGGTAAGGCTATCAACATTTTTTATCTTTGCCATCCATGACCTGTTAAAATGCTGGTAACTGTATAGGTCTTCTGAAATTCTTTTATTTTTGCTTTTTAATGTGTGAGTTTGATCTCTGTTAGATTGATTACAATGTGCTGGATAGATATTTTTAGGTCCTCTCTATTTTCATAAAACAAAAGTTAAATTTTTTAAGTACACCAGGCAGAATTACAGAGTGAGATTTAACGACTGATCGAGAGACAAAAATGGGAACTGTTGTGGGACATAATCTGAATGACAGGCAGCAAACAACAACAACATGGGTTTAACACATCCTATTATTCTGACAAACTCATTACCAGATGAGAAACTGACTCAACAGGTAAGAAGATAACTGATTTAGCTGCACAGAAACACAAGTGAAGAGCTGGAGCTGCAGCAGCACTTCTGTTTTAAACGGTGGGTGTTCCTAACACCGCTCCATTAGGCCGCCCTCCTCCTTTCATGAAGCCTGTAGACGACCTGTTTTATTGGTGGGGGTAATTACTCACACACAGACCCTGGTGTTGAGACACACACACACACACACACACACACACACACACACACACACACACACACACACACACACACGCCATGTTCATACACACACACAGGCGCACAGTCTGCCTTGATAGTGCTTGTAATTAGGTGGTGTTCTCTGTTGGGGTGGCGGCACACAACAGCAGCCTCTGAACTACAGAGGAAGAAAAGCTCAGCCTCATATTAACCCACTCATCACCAGCTCTGTTTGATGCTTACACACATCAAACAATCTTCAGGAGACTCTCTGTTTTGCCTGCCCTTGCCATCATCATCATCATCATCATTATTAGGTTCTTCCTGATCCTGTCTGCTGTCTCTAACAAGAAAGAGGGGAGTTACATTTCTACTGGTGTGACATCCCAGATCACTTAAATGGACTGGGTCTTGGGATCAAACTAAAACTGTAGCCCTTGTATTTGGATGTTTTTGTTTGTTGTATCCATCACACCTGCAACGCTGACCAAAACTTTCATTAAACTTATCAATAAAACACAGGTACTTACATCCCTCCACAGAACAGACTCATGTATTGATTTTTTTAGTCTGTTGTGGAAAACTGTGGACTTGTACTGTGCTCCCATCGACTTTAATTCCTGTGACAAATAAAAACAGAGACCATACATTCATCATGAATTGCATATACAAACGTGAACTCTCAGGGTGTTGACCCCATCAAGGATAACTGTGAACGTCTCTGTTCATATATGGTTGAAGTATCTTCACGACAAAATAGAATAGAATAGAATAGAATAGAATAGAACTTTGTCATTGTAACAAGTACAACGAAATTGAAGTCACAGCAGCAATTAAGAAAACAAAAGTAAGAAAGTGTATAGAAAGTGCAAAAAGGTCCATAAGAAAATAGATGGTGACAGCTTGTCCAACATTCTCCAGTTCAGCCAGCCTCCAGCTAGCTCGTCCATCTTATTGGAGATAGATCTTACTTTCCCAGTAATGATGGATGGAAGGACATGTCCATGTTGTCACTTCTTAGCTCACACCTGAGAAACAGCACGTCGTCCTAACCTCCTTCTCCTCACCTTGTGGGAAGACATCAGGCCTTACACCAGTTAGCATTGACATGCTACAGGCTGCTAACAGCTGAGTTCACATGTAAACAATGCAGCCATGGTTACATGTAGGATCTCCAGACAAACACAGGAGAAAAAGTAGTAAAAATATCACTGAAGCCACAAAAAGTTTGGTGTCCATGACCAACAAATCAGCCATACAAAGTACTGATCCACTCCAAATACAAAGATTACGAAAAAGAGACAAAAATTACAAGAAACAAACAAAGAAGAGAGAGCTGCTGCAAAAGGCAGCCATAGCAACCAGGGTGGCGCCTAGCCATTCATTCAATTCTAACAAGCTTGTATTCTTACATTGTGACGATACTCTCTCACGTCAACAGTCAGAATTAAACACTTAATTGATAGGGTGGTGGTGGTAAAACTATTTACACCCAACAGATCTGAAAATATTGCTTTTTTGCCATCAAATTATGATCACGCAGATGTTGCTCTGAGCCCAACAAACACTAGATGAAGTGAGTCCAACTGTTTTCACTACTGTTAACTTTAATATTTGATTTCTCCTCCTTTTGCAGCATGTGTTTCTGTCACCATGTAAAAACAATTTTTTTGAGTACTTCACTGCTAGTGTTATCTCATATCCTCTACAACCCAAGCCAAAGGCTTTCCTTTGAATGTATGAGAGATCTGTCCACTTTATTTTCCAACTTGCCAAAATTTGCTGGGTTGGGTTGAGGCTCATCCAGGCCATCATTTTCAATGTTCCTTTATATAGACCCGAATCTCCTTATGATGGCTCTATTCTATGTTATATAAAGCATGATGATGACTTTGTAGATATTTCACTCGTTTCATGGGTATTTTATTTGCCAATTCCATTAAAACATCTGAAACCTATGCCAAGCGTTCTAACAGTTTTGGCCACCACTGTACATCTCAATGTGGATGTTAAAATTTCAGACTTCTTTTGCAGAAGATGCCGTTGACATTTTAGGATTTCAACAAATCCTCTGAACCAATCATTCATGTGTAAGTCTACCAATACTCTTCTTCTGTCCTGGCTGTTCTATGTCTACTGATTACATAAGGCTTCTGAAACTACATGTGTAGGTGGAAACATGTTGAGTTAAAGTACAGAGGTTTCACAAGTGTTAACAGTAACGTAAAGACACGTCAACTGGTGCAGCAGAGTGGCTTAATAGTAATCAGTTTCTGGACAATGATGGAGCTTCAGGGAACTGAGGAATAACTTATAAAAGGTTTCAAGAAACAAACTTAGAAAGATAGGTAATTGCTTTGGTTCTGCATGCGAAGATTGGTGCCAGTATGAAAAAATGATGAACCAACTTCTTTAAATCTCTGATCATACTGTAGATGCAAGAAAATCACAAATATAAAGATTTTCACCACTTAAAGTAATCATGCAATACAAAAAATGATATTCCTGATATAAGAAAAGATGTGGCAGGAATGTAAAGATACTCTAAAGTTAAACTGGCCAGAGAGAACATGAAAAGTTACACTAAGTTTGGACCGGGCTGCTTATTTATTTCTTGGAAACACTGAGCATGTCTGCCTTTTTAATATCTTATATTCCTTGTTAGTGATTTCATTCACCTCCCTTACCTGATGCACTTGATTGATCTGAACTGTTGTTTGGTATGACTGTTCTTATTTCTCATTTCTGCTCTCTCACTGGGTTATACCTTGTCATCAATGCTGAATCTTCAGGGTGTGTCACATTACGTTACACTTCTCTCTTGAAATTAGTTTAAAGGAGGTTTTTCACATATCCAACTGTCTGTTGATGTAGGTGTGAAAGGATGTGAAACTAAAGCCTTGTAAAGAGAAAATCCTGCATGCTTTTCTTACTCAGCTTAACCGTCTATCAGAAAAATCACAATGTTTCGACTCTCTGAACTTTTTTTTAAGTACACAGTTTAAAGAGGGGACTGAAGTGATTGCTTGAGACAGATTATGCCATTAAAATTGACTCCAGTATCTACTGGTTTCTTCTGTAAATCTCACTAACGTACTAAAACATGCTCACTGGTGGCTGTAATGGTTGCTCTCTAATGCATTTTAACTGTATTTTAAAAAAAGTTTTCTTTTTTGTTTGCTTCAGATTTCTGATGCACATCTTCTCTCTGGGAGTTTAATCACAGTTTCTCGTTTGTGAGAAATCACTGTGTAACAGAAACTTTTTAAGATGAGAAAAAACTCAAGCCATCACACTCATTGTGTCAGATGTGTGGGAGGCTCACACCTTTCATGTTTCCTCTGACAGGTCACAGCAGCTCCAGCCAAAGCTGCTCTGAGCCTCCTCGGCATCTTTTTCTGCTCTTCAACGAGCCTCAGCCGTTAAAACCAACAAACTCCACGAGACCAAGTGGGTGACGCCCAGAAAGATGCTACACACACACACACACACACACACACACACAGACACACACACACACACACACACACACACACACACACACACACACACACACACACACACACACACACACACACACACACACACACACACACACACACCACAGTTTTGGAAAAAAAAAGGTTAAGGTTTGTCTCTCTTTGAGAGCAGTGAAGATAAACCCAGACGAAAACAAATGTATCGTAAAGCAGGAGATTGTTCAGATAAGTATTGCAGATGTAAGCGTGGATACAATCAATGAGGGTTGTTAACAGATGGAAAAATTACATAAACAATTTCCAGTTTCCATTAAATCCATCTATGCCTTCATCATCTGTAAATACTTGTGAACAAAAACTGCAGCTGCCGGTCATTTTCTTCAACTCATGATTAGTCGGAAATCAGGCTGATGAAGGTAATCACAAAGATAACAATAAATTGGACTTCTCTTTGTGTTACAATCATCTGATCTGTTGTCAGACAAATAAACACCGCACATTCCTCTGACTACATGTCAGTTTGACAAAGTCTCCCTCTAACGCCACCCAAATGCTGAGACACTGATAACCAAGCCAAGTCTACATCAGTGAGGCTTTGATTTGTCTCAGTATGAGTTGATGCAGCATTGATTTGAAGCTTGAAACCATTGAGAGTGGGCTAAAAGCTGATACTGTCAGAGATACGTGTCCCACAACATCGTTTTTGTGCGGCTGTGATTTGTTTCATAACTGTTTCTGTGGGTTTATTTCATTCTCATGACGTTTAACTGAAAAGATTCAGCATTGTTTATTACTCATTTGAGTAGCTCGCCCTATTTGTTTCAGATTTCTGTTGCTTGATTTAAAGGAGCAGTTTGTAAAACTTCAGCATATTGAAGAAAGTTAGTAAAAAAAAGAATCAGCAGTGTTGAGTCCAGCAGGCAGCTCTGATAGTGAGCAGTGCAGACTCCAGCTGACTCTGGGCCGCAGAGTTCGGCACACTTCATTCAAAATTAACTCTGTTAACCGTTAATACATGATGCTTTTCACAGCTCATGCAAAACACGCTGGCAGCCCTGAAACCGAGCACGATGTATAACTGCTGCTTTTGTTGAAACTCTCAGAAGTGAATAACAAACATCTGAGGTGTTTTCCTCCACACACACACACTCAGAGTAAAACCACTTCCTCCATTCAGCACTATAGACGGTTGTGCCTGCATACAACTTTGTGGCTTATATGTGTGTGTGTACATGTGTGTGTGTGGCTGTGTTTGTGCTTCTAGATGTACTTCGTCAATGCTCAGGCCAACCAAACCTTTCACAAGCAAACCCAGAAAACCTCAGGCAGAAATGCAAATGAAGTGTATTGCTTTGGGTACACGATGCCTGAGTGCAGCTGTGAGCACACTCACCTCTGTGGACCACTAAAACCAGCCTGTGTTTTACCTCTGCGCAACTTAAGTTCAGCTATGACCTCAGCCATCTGATCATTTTTTAAGTTAAAAAAAAAACTTACCATAGTACCATGTTTTTTTTAGATAAGAGCTAATTCCTTTGTCAATCATAGTCTTTTCTAATTTATCTGGTATGATAAGCTCTAATACAGTAAAAAACACACAAACATATGTATTGCAGCTTAAAGTAAAGCATCTCCATGCAGAAATAATCTGAAATAATTGTAAATATTGTTATTGTCCTCCAAATAAGGAGCTCAGCCCTTAGCAGAATGGTCTGCAGCTCTAGCTGCTCTTTTGTCTTGATGCCAGCTCTCAGCACAGATGCCACTGTCACATGAGCTGTGCTGATCAGGAATAGAAAACTTAATGCACACAGTGGTGAATCACTTTACAGATAGTGTCCTACTTCAGCAGCAGGAAGTTGTTGTGTAGGTTTTTTGGTTACTGTTTTTGTGAGCTCGAATGAAAGCAGTGTTTTGGAATGCAGGCTGTCTGGCCTCACATCCCAAGACCGAGAGGTGGAGCGGCAGGCAGTCATGCATCTTTTTTTCCCTGTGTGTGCACGAGAATACACAGAAGCAGTTAAGCATGGCTGACATTCAGCTGCGCTAAAAGTCTGGAATATTCTATCTTTGTGAAAACAGTGGCTTTGGGTTTGGGTCTGTAGTCTGACCACCGAGGTTCAGAGCTGCACATACTGTCTTTGAGAATGTTTGTCAGGAACTCTTAAACTCACTGTTGTTCAACATCAGTGCACCCAAAACTGACCCAGAATTCAACTGTACCCTGACATTTTCCCTCAAAAGCCTCTGAAAGGTGAAAGTCAGGAGTAGGAATGGGTATTGATAACTGGTTCCTGTTTAATGATTCCTTTGTCCATCCTTTGCATTATGTCGGAGCAGCCAAAGCCTATGTAGATGTCATTTGGCGTGCCACACGTTAGTTACACTAATCAGTCAGCAGCAGAATTTCCAAGACGATAGAAGAGAGGTTGAAGTGTTCAAAAGTTTGGCTTCACTTAACCAGAAAAGATGCTAACAACGCAAAGTGCAGTTTGTGCAATGCTGTGATATCATGGAAGGGTGGCAACACTACCAACATGTTACAGCATTTGTTGATGCACAGTGTTAAAGTTAGGGTCTGCAGGAATTTTCTTGACTTGTTAGTAAACAGAACATTCAAACTGAGCTCCTCCTTAGCTGTGCACCTGACTCTGCATGTTAGCACAAGGTAATCACAGGTATGTTACATCAACTAGTAGTTGCTTTGATTAGCTTCTCCAACTCTCTATCAACACACTAACGCCGAGCTCACATTAGCTCCGGAACGGTTGCAGTCCAGATTCCGTGCGGATTTTCTGCAAGCTGCCACTCACATCAGCTCCAGATAGAGGCCGCGGCTGGCTCTGGTGCCAGGGTGCGGAAAGGGCACTTGCGAGAGTAGAAGCTCACGTGGGTTCACGTTTTTGTCTGGACTTGCGCGAGAGCTTTATTCCTCTAATGTTTATTATTTTTAATAACGTTACTTTTTTCTTTTCTTGAATTATTCTTATAATAGTATGGGATGTGTCATATAAAATGGGATGACTTTCCACTTCAAGGATGAGTCTCTCGTCGTCCCTTGTTGTCAAAATGCGACTTCGTGTCGCTGGGTGTGATGTAATGTTTACATTTACTACTATCGCGACTGTGCTGTCAAAGAAGAGTCAAGTTACATTTGTTTGTTCACTGATTTTATTTAAAAAAAACAACGGATCTTCATGCCACCCGGCAATTCACTTCCTGTATAGCTCGTCATATTTCATTCAGCTTGACGCAGACCCTCTCTGGCGTCCGGAAAAGTTAGACTTTGTGTGGATTCTCTCCGTTGTGCCCTACGGCTCCCGCAACCGGACTCGCACTGTGCGTGAGCCTACAACAGTGATTTTAATTATACGGATTACATGCTGAAGCCGCACCGGACACGCACTGGATTCAGTGTGAGCCTGGGGTAAGTCACTTGGGCACTGGGTGCGCTGTGATTGGCTGATGTGACCATGCTTACTCTCCGCCCAGAAATGCCCCAACACAACCAAAACATGAACATACAGGCTGAGGAGATTGAGGCAGGCACAGACACTGACACACGTTTGGAGGCCCAGAAGTGATGATTGAGCAGGATTATTCCTGTAAAAGTTGACATTTTATTTTTTAGATCCTGCAGACCCTACCTTTAAATACCAAGAGTGTCACATCCCATTTATTTACTTATAAACTCAACAAAGTGTTGACACAGAAAAACCTGTAAAGCCTGCTTTTTTCTACACATACAATTCACAGGAGGAAGTGATAATGGAACTGATAAAAGTTCAGACCAATAAAAGTTGATTACAGCATTAGTATAAATAAAAACCTATCAATACCCATCCTAGGATAATAATCCTCTAGTGCGAGTGCAAGCTTCAGAATGGCATTTCTCTGAGTGTTGGATGACTTTTACAGGAAATTCAGTTTTCAGAGCCATCATTAAAAAAGGTTTTCCAGATGTAAATTCAGGTTTCTAACTAACCACCAGATCATGAGACAACAAGATCCTGACAGTCTTAGTATTTCTTCCTACTTTGATTCATGAAGTTAAATATCATGAACCTTTGTGTCTTAACATGACACATACATGTAGTTTGGTAATGCAGCCTGTCCTCTGCCAATAAAGCCTCCTGAGGTGGACTGAATAACAGCTGTAGGGAGGACTATAACAAAATCACTGAGAACTGGAGCGTTGGTACAAACTGGTACTGAGTGAGATAAAGACAGAGAGAGAAAGGCCAAGATTTTAACTGGGAGAGGCTGAAATTTTTGGGAAGGAAAATGAATGCTGATCCTTTTTTCATTTTTCTGCACATGTGAGAGCGGTCATGAAGTGTTATTATAACAGGAATTTACCTTAAAGGAACTTTGAGTGTTTTGAGCAGTTTACACACAAATTAGAGGATTTCTACAATTTATGAATGTTTGAAAATCTGCACATTTAGTTTGAACATTCAGCATTGTTTCTTTATACCACTGTTCAAAACTGGGGGAATCTCATCTTCTCCTTTTTCATGGCTCTTATGAATATAAATATTTAATTTCACTGAAAGCACGTCTAAAGATTGTATAAATATATTTTTAACCTAAACACAGCTCTGTAAGTGCCATGTACTCTAAGTTGAGCTCTTATTTGACAGAAAAAACAGTTTACAGTTTTATTCAGCAGAATCTTTTGTCCTAAGTGACAACTCTGAGCAGTTGAGGTTTCACTCCCTTGTTCAAGGGCACCTCGACAGTGCTCAGGCAATTATGCAAATCACCTCTCCAGCTATCAGCCCCATTCCCAATCCTGGTCCATGCCAGGACTTGAACCTGCAACTCTGTGGTTATCAAGACTGTCTGCATATTTTCAAACTAAAACACTTAAAACACTTTGAGCTGACCACTGACTCTATATCAGATTTAAAGGATAGGACTTATTGTTAGTCAATAAAAGGGATCACTGGAGGACAGCAGATCCTGCTCCTGAACATGTGTTTTTCTGGTGCTTTCCCAGAGCTACCTGTGTCATTGGCAGGTTGATGTTTTAGGTTTTTAAACTGAGCCCAAAAATGAAGGTGGGTAGTCCCTGTTCTCTTTAGAGTCAGGGATAGGTCATTCAGGATTTTAAAAATGTTTCACTTTAATTTTTCAGACCATTTTTTCACTTCGTCTCAGTCCTCCTTAAAGACTTGTGTTCAGAGGAGTTGTTTGTAAATGGTTCCCTGTGTGAAGAAAGCAGCATTAACCTGGATTTATGTGTGTAGAAAAGAATGGTGCTAAAAAACGGAACTTTGTGGCTGGGACTTTTCATCGATGCAGTGGTTTCCACTGCAGAGTAGTGCCTGTTTTATTGCAGTGCTGTTGGCGGGCTCAAAGATCACAGTCATCATCTGTTTTTGACCTTCTGCACTTCCTTTCTTTCCTTCTGAAGGCCCATTTATGCTCACCATTAAATCAGACACGGATGGGGCCTTCTGTCTGTGTTCTGTGTTTATTTTGTCTGTATTTCTTTACATTTCCATAAAGCTTACAGACACTGGGCCAAAAAGGGGAGTACCACCTGAAATCGTGGGGGCAGTGTTGCTGTTACTACCTGATATGTAACTCAAGTAAGACACAAAGAAGATAAAACAACAGTGGAACTTCCACAATGTATTTAACAGTCTCACCAACCACCGCCTCATACGACACTGCCTCCGTTTTTGTCTTTTATGCAAGAGATGCATTAGCAATACCTCCTCCGTGGTGGCCATGTTTGTTTTTGAGTTTGTTGTTGTCATGAACTTTCGACTCTGGGCTGCCCCCTGGTGGATGTATTGGTTAAAAGCAATGCTAGCGTAAACAACGCATAGAAGTATGTGAGCAGAGACAGTAACAACGTTTGAAATGTGGTCATGTTACTAGCTTGTTGAAAGCTAACAGTTGGCAAAGCCCCAAATGAATCAGCTCAAAGTGCCCTCAAGTTTACATTTGCACTGACAGATACTCACACCTCATTAACTGTCAGTAATCAGCGTCTTCTGTCCGGCCATCTCCTCTTTTCTGTTTCACAAGGAGAGAGATTTAGCTAAAACAAGTCAAAGCATGCTGGGAAAACTACAGGCAGGTCCTGCTGTTCTATAGAGGGGTAATGAGCTGTTCCTGAACAGCTGTAACCTTAAAAGGAGGCAAAGATGTTGCTACTTTGTGCTGTTTCGCGGATATTTGTGTGATTTTTCATGTGCTTGTGTGTGTGTAGAAACATGCTTTGAAAACCTCTTGAATGTTTAGCCACAGGTGTTTCTTGTCCGTTACACACACACACACACACACACACACACACACCCTCTATGTAATTCTGCTGTATACAGTGTGAGCCACATGTGTACACACAAAAGAGAGTTCAAAGCTTGTGGCCGCTTGACACTCTGAAACATGTTAGGATGTTAGAGGACGAGCGTCTGATATCACACCTGAAGATCAAAATCTTAAAAATGTGTGAAAAGGGAGCGGACAGTTTGTGGGAGGCAGAGGATGCACAGGGAGAAGGCATCACCATAAAACACTGCAAACTGTAAATATATAGTGTCCTACAGAATACCCATCCAGCAGACAAAACAGGATGCAGGTTCCTCTTGGGTGCCCTACAAGTAAAAGGAGAGCAATGTAGTTCCACAGTGACTTCCCCACAGGCTAGAGGAGGATTTAGTTTCACCATAAATGCATAACAACTCTCTGCGTGCAAGAGCCAAACTACAAGCAGCTGGGTGCTCCACTGGTGAAACATATTATGGGATACATGACAAAGACATGCAAGGCTAACCACATGACCGACATGTTGCATTATACGATGGGCGTCAAACAAGCGAGGTGTGATACAGTGGGGAAATCTATGTTTTGAAGAAGCGCAGTATACACCTTTCTGTACATGTGCTTGTGAGCAGGCTCACTTTGAAAACACCAGACATTAACATGAGCTGTGATGGGCTCGAGAATAACAACCAATGATACACTTTGTGACATGTTTGTCATTCTTCTGTTGACTCTCACTTTCCTGACACTGTGGTCATATCCTGCCGATGCTTAAATGATTTTTTTCCATGCTCATAGAGTCTCAGGAGTAATTGGTTGATGTTCATCATGTTGTTACCTTTTGTCTCAGGCTGGTAGGTAGCTTCTTTTTAGTTGCCCACTTTCTTTTAGCAACTTTCAAAATCTATGAAATTTCAAAGATGCTGTGAGGAGGATCTGTTTTATTCTGCTTTTAATTGAACTGGATCGCCACCTTCTGGCCTGGAGTCTCGAACACACTGACATAAAACAACACGTGTGTTTGTTTTGGTAATGAATGGAGATCAGATCAACTCAAATTTTCTTTCTTTAAGACAACTTTTTAACAGATACATCATGCCAAGGTAAGGTATTAATTAACAGTTATGTAGCGCTATTTTTTTAAAGGTCCCATATTATGTAAAAATCACTTTATTAAGTCTTTTAGTAAGGGTTTTGTGGGTCTTTGGCTTTCCTGTCAGCCCACAAAATGTGATATTTAATGACAAAACCTGCACTTAGTAGTGATTGTGAATGTAAAATCCTGACCTAAAATGAGCTGTTTGGTTTTTGGGGAGAGCCATCACTGCTCTGTTTTTGGCTGCAAACAGCCACAGAGTTCCATGCACAAGCTTCTCATCTAGGAAGAAGACAAGACTAAGTGGCTAGAGTTCATTTATCAATGAAATGTGCCAGCTACACTCAGTAAAACTGTGCATGTGTGTGCTAGTCACTTCACGGCCGACTGCTTTTCCAACTGTGGACAGTACAACAGAGGGCTAGTGAATAGACTGGTCCTGAATCCGGGCGCATTACCAACCATCCACCAACAAACCTCGGACCCTGGAAATGTGAGTATTTTAAATGCTGTGTGCTGTGGAGCAGATGTAAGAGCTTTTCCTCAGTGTCCCCCCTGTCTTTGTGTTAGCTTCAAGATGCTAACTGTAGCTATGGTTAGCCTGTTGTTTTAGCTTGTAATGTTACGGTAAACGAGCTTCGCTGTTTTCTAAACATTGTGCACGCAGAGCTCGTGGCGCCGCTATCAGTGATGTAGAGTGATACGGTATCAGCGTTGGCTCATTTACGTATGAAGGTCACGCCCTCTAAATCAGAGCGTTCTGAACAGAGGGGCTATAAGAGCCTGGAAACAATGCTGCTGTGCTTGATTTATTGGCTTTTTGGACCACAACATGTTACTACCATTTCATGAAGACATCAGTGATCCATATTAAACTGCAGAAAGGAGCAAAATATGGGACCTTTAAAACATCACAACAGGCAATCTTTGTCAGGTTGTACTGTAGTGTAGTAGATTTCTCATCAATCAGGTCCTGCTCGACCCAATCGGGAAGCTAAAAAGTAGCATTTTGAAATAACCTATGTTAGCACTGATGATGTCATTTTAATTTAAGAGCATCATTAAGAATGTGGTGACAGAGGCATGTGGTTGTGTTTCTTGAAAGCCAAATGTGTATTTGATTATTTGTTTTAAACCGGTTGCTTGTGTTGTGTCATTTTCTGTGACCCTGTGCGGCTGCTATTTTGGCCAGGTCTCTTTTGTAAGAGATTTTTTAATCTCAATGGGACTTCCTGGTTAAATAATGGTTAAATAAAAAATAAATAAAACAAATAAAGTGTGGATTATGATCAAGCATATATACAAAAGGGAGACTTTTTAAGATCACTTAGAAACTCCTCACATCAATTTAAAGCTGAGTGGCTCCAAGGAGCAACAAGACCACCAGAAAACCATCTTGACGTATCAAAGAGTGAAGTTAGACTCAGTCCTCTACGGTTTCACTTTGTATTGGTTTTCTACAAATGTCAACAAGTGCAAGGGAATGAAAAAATGACGAATAGAAACTGTACAAAGTATAATTTAACATCTTCACTGAGAACTTGAAACTCCCTGTGGGCAAAAATCAACCACAACAAACAGGCTTGCTGCAAAATTTTGCATCTCTGTGGATTTTTTTATTCAGATCTCCAAATTGGTATGGTTTGAATTCATAGACTGTTCCCCTAATCAATATAGTTCACTTTCTTGCAGAACATTTCTTGCTGGTCTCCCTGCTCAAGTGTTTATAAGACTGACAAGGTTATTGGAAATAATAAAATACTGAAAATGCTTTCGTGCAGGGTGTTTTTCATCTTCCTGGAGGAACTTGAAAAGGAGTGAAGGAGGATATGGATGGGAGAGAGGATTGGTCTGCTGCAGCAGTGAGAGCATCAGTGGCACCAGAGAGGATGAGGACATCTGCTTTGTGTTAAAGAGTTGCTCTGGGCCTCTCAAATGATGGAACCCAGCCTGACGCTCGACGTAAGCAAGTAAGTAAGATCCTGCCATTGGTCTCTCCTCCTCCTCCTCCCTCACTGGCCAATCAGAAACCAGAAGGGGCTGAGGAGACGTTACACCAACACTGCCGTCACACTGCTCTCTCCCGCCTTCGTGCTGCATTCACTTCATATCAGGATTGTTTCTGGATGTCTTTATGTGATAGGCAACATCTTGAAACGTGTCTGTGGAAACTTCCTGATGTTTGCTCTTTTTAATAAAACACAAATGACATAGTTTGACTTGAACACATTTTACACAAATATTTATAAAATTCTCAGACCAACAGCTTAGTTTATGATCATTTTATCCCATTAAAGGGTAAGATTGCACAACAACATGTGTTATCAAAGTCATTTAGCTGGACAACAGGTGTTTCTCTGACTGCTGAAGAGAGAGCTAGTGACCCACACTAAGTATTTCCCAAGAACTCTCAAAGTTGCTGATAATCAAACAGCCATGATTCACTGCTTAAAAGAAAGAGTGAAGTGTTGAAATGTATCTACGATTTCCTCATAGGACTTTAACACAACATTAGCTGGACGACAGCTGTGTGGGTTTCCCCCTCTATTGGCATGACAACCAGAATCCCCCACAATAACACTCTGGTTAACATTTCCCTCCCTTTTATTCTGTTTTCCCCCTGCTGGATCTGACTTTATTCCTCTCTCTTGCTCCACCTCTTACATTCTTTGAATATGATGCAGTTGCATTTAACTTCAAGCTGTCCTGATAAAGCAATGTATATCTAAGGCTCTGGTATCTTTTAACTAGTTGTCAAGATGCTTGCATGAGATCATCATAATGTAAAAGGAAATAAGGACCAACTCATTAATGTTGGGCACCACCTCTCAGCCAAAAGGTACATGCTTTTTTTTTTTTTTTTTTTTTTTTTTTTTTTTTCTAATCCTGGTTTGATTCCCCAACTTGGCAGGGGCCTTTCTGTGTGGAGTTTGCATGTTCCCCCCATGTGTGTGTGGGTTCTCTCCCACAGCCCAAAAACATGCTCGTCAGGTTGGCTGATCACTCTGAGTTACCTGTAGGTGTGATTGTGAGCTTGGTTGTCTGCATTGAAATACCCAGTCACAGTCAGGGGGTCCATCCCAAAGACTGATGTCCACGCTTTGTCCGGCTTTGTGTAGACAAATGATGTCATTTGATCAGCCTCGCCTTCATGCACAGTCCTTTTCACGCTACAAATTTTTGTGTCACACACCTCTGAAAATTTCTAACTTTAGCGCGGTGACGCCCAGATGACCAGGAGTGACAAAAAAAATACTGGCATTTAAATGAGTCATCACACAGACATCACTGTGATGATAGTATGATGAACAATTCCTGGAATGATATTGCAGCCAGACTTAGCAGAGAAGAGGAATTGGCAAATATAAATGTTATAATATAAACAGTGCAAACAACTTTTTGTATTCCAGTTTATTACTGTGGTGGACGTCTATTTCTGATACATTGCTCCCTGCAGTTTGGGTACTGACGCCCCACGTTCTCTCATGCTGATTTCGTGCTCCAAAGCACAACACAGCCTCAACCAGTGCTCCAGTATCAGGCTAAATGTTACGGCTGAAATACACCACACGTGCCTTCAATGCGTCCCCCGTTACGGCTCCAATAGGTTCCATTCAAATCAATCTGTCAACTCAAACTGGATCCGTTCTGTTGCAGTAGGTCTGCATGGCTGGTCCGTCATGTTGCAGGAAGTACGCAGCCATCCTATTTTTGACGGACAAGGAGCTGTGACTCACAAATTTAGCATAGGAAAGATCGGGCCGGACAGGAAGTTGTGACAGGAAGCTACCTAAAATCACTGAGTGACTTTCAAAATAAAACAGTTAAAATCAGTTCGTATTTAGCTTGACTACTATGATAAACAGACATAATGAGCGGAGTCAGACCAGGTGTCATCAGGTTTGAGGTTTTATAGCCCGACATGAACGAAGAGAGACTTATTGATGTAGTGGGAAGCACGGGAACTCTTCTGTCTCGTGCCTCAGCTGTCAGTCACGCTGCATGTTGGACTGAACATGCAGCCACTATAAATTGGCAAACGCAGTCAAGACCCAGAACAATAGAGTCACACTGTAGACATATCTGGTGTATTTCAGGCGTAGCAGAGCATGCTGTATAAAAGACCACAAATAACACATGCACATTTTAAACACACATTACCCAGTCTAGCATCTTTATCAGCAAAGCTGCACACTGCTACTGACTACAACAGCTCTGCCAATTAGGACACACACACACAAACACACACATAAGTGCACATATGATCCCAGCCCACTGATTTATGGCAAATTATATTCTCCCATGCAAAGTGCAGCAGGTCTATCACAATTCGAGACATGCTACCAGAAGGCATTTATAGTGACGAAAGCAAGCGAAATAAGATGTTATACATATTTCTCAAGACACTCCCCAAAATTTGAGGCTTTCAGGGACTTTTTTGTGCCTCAGACCCCTCCTAGACCCCATTGTGTTTTGCGCAGTTGTTGTCTGTCTTTACATGTTTGCCCTGTGGTAGCTGATGGTGAGTTCATAGAAAGGTGTTAAGGGGGGTTATGTGTTATAAATGGCTGATTATGAGGAACTGAATCCCTTCAGGGTGGACAAGACTAAGTTTTTATTCCATGTTGTGTGTTGAAACATCCTAAATTTCAGCTTAGCATTCCTGAAATGTTTGTGCTATCTTTCTCACTGACAATGTTATTAAGATATTAGAGTTAAAAGTTTGGTAAATTTGTGGTCATGGCTGACTTGTCTAACTGCAGGAAGCAGCTAAAAACCTGCCTTAACTTCACTTTTTTTGCTACATCAACTGGAAAGAAGTCCAAAAAGGTTCATCTGCCACCTGATACCTCATACTATCGTCCCTGGAGAGGAAGTTTGGGTCTGGATTTCCAATATGGCGACTGCCCCATCAATAGGCTTGAAAACACTGCTACAGATACAAATCAGGAAAGCCACCGAGTCAAACACCTCTTATTACAGCCTTTATAGGGGCTTAACACCACCAAAGGTCTGGTCCTTAAACTGGAAATCACCCAATAACCCCAAAATATTAGCAAGTTGGAGTTAAGGGAAAAGAAAAGAAAAGAAAAGAAAAGAAAAGAAAAGAAAAGAAAAGAAAAGAAAAGAAAAGAAAAGAAAAGAAAAGAAAAGAACAGTTTCTCAGATAATGTTGTCTGTGCTTTTATTTCCACTCTGATTGATTGATTGACCTTTCTTGGTCTTGGTCATTATAATGTTGTTGTTTTTTTTTTTCAAATTTTATTTTGTTATTTTTAATATACTCCCTGCTCACTTAGATAAACACAGCACACCATGTTTTTATTTAGTTATTACAGAAATTAAAGCCTTGGAAAGACACAAGGACACAAACAATAAACCATGATGAAATACAGAAATATAAAGTATGGTTTCAATTGATTTAAAGTTGATTTTTAAGCCTCAGCTCTCAGAAATTGTTTGTTTATTGAAGCATCAAACATCTCAGTTTCATCGTCAGATCAGCTCTTAGTGTAGCTCCAACTTTCTCCAGTCTTTACTTTGTTCCCACACTTTGTCTTTCCTGACTCTGTCCACCTCTTGCTCTCCTCGTGTGCTGTGTTACATCATTTCTGCATTCAGTCTGACGCTCGCTCTGAGGTCAGTGCAATTGCAATTTTATCATCACACACACACAGCTGGGTCTTAGCTCATGCTCTCTAGTGGATGACATTGGGTCACTCCCTCTGTGTGCGTGAGTGTTTGTGTGTGCCTTATACTCCCTCTGTGGTCAAAGCAGAGTGATTTAATGCAGTAATATATGCGTTTCCCTTTGCTTGACGACTCTGTGATAGAGCAAGGAGAAGGGACAGTTGACCAAACTTTGGGATCTTTGACAAAACCAGGCCGTCCATCTTTCACAGGTTTTACTATAATCCCACCAAGAATGCTTGGATTTCATGAAAACTGCAGGGCAGGCAAAGTTTAGAGTTTTATTTATGCTCCATGTGCTTCTAATGAGAGAAAACTCTTGTAAACATACCAGGGTGTGAAGCTAACCCATAGGCAACTGGCCATTAGGCTGAACAGATTCATATTTTTATCAGCTAAAAACTGATTAACACTAAATGGGAACAGATGACTGCCATAAGTGGTTGGACATTTAGTATTTATGTTTATCTTAGATCCACAGTGTGACTCCAGCTTTGTTTTAATTCAAAGCTGTCAAAGGGTTTAGTTTTTCTTCAATTTGGGATTTTGTGAGAAAGACAAGAAATGTATAAAAGGCAGCCAATTTAGTTTCATGTGGACAGTGTCTTTCTTTTTCAATCAATGTAAACTAAAGATACGGATCTATTCATGTTGGAGCTATGTGTTAACTTGTTCTTTAAAGGTAGGATCTGCAGGATTTTCCCTAAAAAAAAAAAAAAAACATTACAGGAATAATCTTGCTCAGTCATCTCCTACAGGCTTCTATACATGTGTGTCAGTGTCTGTGTCTGCCTCGGACCCTCTCCTTAGCCCTTATGTTGATGTTTTGGTTGTATCAGGACATTTCTGGGTGGAGAGTAGGCGTGGTTACTAGGGGTGGGAGAAAAAATTGATGTATTGTAGTATCAGGATATTTGTTTAACTACTTTAAAATGTGCTTTTTTGTTAAAAATCCTAGTCTTTTATTTTTGTCTTTGTTTTTAAACTGGGTTGGAGAGAGTTGAGAATGTTAAAAAAATAAAAATAAAAATCAGAAAAATCCAAAATATTAAAGACTTGCAATTTAAATTGAATCACCACCCAAAAATCATAAACGAACCAAATCGTGAGAAAAGCATATTGTTCCAGCCATAGTGGTTAAATCAGCCAATCACAGCCCAAGGTGACCCAAGGAGCGGTTCCCAGCTACAATGGTGGACGTAGCACATAGCAAGAAAAACACAACCAGAGTCAAATAAAACACCAAACAGATAAACCTCTTCACTAAACGAGGTCGAAGCTTGGCTTTACTTTCACTCACTTTCAGGCACAGGACAAAGAGCGACACGAGTAGGCTTTCTACTACCCAGGTAAGTGTCACATACCCATAATTAGTTTGTGTTAACACCCCAAAGCAGGTGCACAGCTCTTGAGTCTCCTCCACGTTAAAATGCGATGCTACAGGTGATTGCTGGGCTCGTGACTGTGTTCACGTAGTCACGGTCAGAGGTAGTGGGTGTGCGCTGCTGCTGGCACTGAGCCAAGGAAGAGGACCCCAATTAAATGTTGTGTTTACAAACAAGTAAAAAAAAAAATCTGCAGACACTACCTTTAAGTCAACACTGATCAGGCTTAGCAGGACCTTCAGTTTTCAGCCTCATACAGTATCTGCAACAGATGAGGCCAACCACACCTCACAGGCTTCTGATGACCCTGTCAAGTCTGGTTGTGATAAAGTAAGACGACCTGAGAAAATTTTCAAAAAATAAATAATCAACACAATGACACAAAGTCAGCCTCCTGAGTTAGAGTATGAAGTTTTATTGAGAAAAGATCCAACAGACAAAGGAAAGTGTGTGCAAACATCGAATCCCAATTTCAGAAATCAGGATAAGGCCGTATTCCACAGTTTGCTGCAAAGAAAATAAAAAATTGTTGCATGTGTTCACCTGGCTGAGATGTCTGGCATCTGTGTGTCCATCTGATAGAAAAGGAAACCAGGAAGTAAAACTCAAAGAGGTCTGTCATACTCCATACAGGACAGGGTCTGCCCTGTAATTGCACAAACAGTCCACTTCAATTCATACAATCCAAAGATACTTCCAAGTGACCCACAAGTCACTCCTCTCATATAGGACTGATTTAATATTTATCTGCATAACTAAATAAGCAGAAAGGCCCATGTCATATCTGTATTTTATTTTTTATACAGGATGATCTCACACTGAGGATAAGAGTAGGAGAAGACATGTGTAACAGATGTTATCAGTGAGTAGTTTGTTTTAGTGTTTCATATTGAGGAGAGGGGACGAGCAGATGAAGCTCTGATCGGTCCGTTTGTTGTTCATGCTCAGTGTGATCTGTCCTGTATTTCCGTGCACACCCTGATATAATACATGATCAATGCTTCTGCACGCTGAGTGACGAGAGGAAAGCTGAACAAGGAGCAGTTATGAGTCAGCACAGGGATCTGTGTGTTAGAGATGTCAGTCCTCTTGTTTGTTTTCTCACTGTAATCAGAAATTCCAGTCTGCTGTGCAGTCCTGATTCAAGGATAAACCACAGAACAGTCAAACCAGACTTCATATTCAGTTTTCAAAGTTTGGTATGAGGTCATCACTTCTGTGATCACCTGCTCTGCTCTGATGATCTTACAGTGTGTGTGTGAGAGAGTGCAGCCTTCACCAAGTGTCAGCAAAATAAAAAGTTTATTTTCATTCATTAAAGGTAGGGTCTGCAGGAGTTTAAAAAAAAAAATCAAAATTCAAATTAGGCTCCTCCTCCTTGGCTCAGTGCCAGCGGCAGCACATAACCACTGCCTCCGACTACAGGAACACTTACTGGCTCAGCAACTACCTGTAGCATCGTGTTTCTGTGTGGAACAGACAAGAGAGAAAACCTTCACCTGCCTTGGCATGTTAGCACAAGCTAATCATGGGTATTTGACACACAACTGCGAAGCAGGAAGACAACTACTGTTGCTCTTCACCCCGAGCTGCTCTCCAAGTTCTCGAAAGCAAGTGAAAGTCAAGCCAAGCTTCACTCTTGTTTAGGAGAAAGCTTAATCTGTTTGCTATTTCATTTCAATTTGGTTGTGTTTTTCTCGATCCCCGCTACATCCACCGTCACATCTGCTCAGGATGGCATCTTGTGACACGCAAATTCCCTTGTGCACTGGACACACTGTGATTGGCTGAAGTAACCACTCCTACTCTCCACCCAGAAATGTCCCAAAACAACCAAAAAATCAACATAGAAGCTATAGAGAGGGTTGAGGGAGACAAAGACACTGACACGCATGTATAGAGGGCCGTAGATGATTGAGCAGGATTATTCCTGTAAAAGTTGACATTTTAGTTTTTTGGAAAATCCTGCAGACTCTATCTTTAAGTGTTTTTTAAAGTCTAATAAGGTTGTATGCTAATTTGTTTTTAAAGGGAATGTGAGATCTGATCATGGATGCACTGATGATCCATGGTTGATGCAGGATGTCAAGATGGATCGTGCATGATTGGTCCTGACAGAGCATATAAACAGTCATCAAAAAAGGTAAAAAAAAAAAAAAACATATTTAGAATTACCAGAAGAACTTGAGTCCAGCTTTTTCCAAGCAGTCACCTATAGGTATGACTACATCACAGAGTAATATGTTTAAGTAATCATGCTGTCGAAGGATTGAGAACTTCTTGTGTGAACTATGACCTCGTTCGCAAAGCAACTTCACAAACAAGGTAGGTTAGAGATGTAAGCGTCTGTGTAGTCATGCATCTATACTGTACATACTGCCGGTGTATGTTTGAAGTATACAACAGCACCAGCTGCATTTGACCACAATGGTAGGCCACACCTGACATAAGGCCGTGAAAAGCCGGGTGCCCCAGCACTGAAGAAAACCTGTGGTCTAGTAACTGGGACGCGACCTGGTGCACTGCTGATAGGAGGTGGATAGACGGCACACATCTGGAGCAGAAATCTGCAGATAAAGTTGCTGTGATAAACACGAGCGCGGACAGCTGTTGTTTGTTACAAAAATGAGAAGTAAGAGTTCACATTCTTGCGAAGCATTCTCAGAGGATGAGTAAGAGTTGAACTGCAAGACTTAGAGGCCAAAAATCAAATATTTCATGCACAGCATATAGCCTGTGTGTTTCAGCCATCACTCTGTGAAAGTAGGCATGTTTGCAAAGTGTGTGACTGCACAGAAATGTACTTGGAGCAGTCATGTACACAGGCACAGCAGGCAGTGCAAAGCAGAAGATGAGTCACAGCACAAGTAGCCATAACTATAACTACACTAACCATGATAGTTTGAGGTAAAGCTGAGGTTGTTGTCTACAATAGGTTCAGAATATATGGATTAAGATGAATTGTGTGACTGACTGACTGAAGATTGATATCTTTGTGCTTTTGACCACTCTGAGAAAACTGCAGCAGAGTTAGCCAGAGTTCAGGACGGTTTGACCTGCTGCCCAAACAATTAACTGGTCAAAATCTCACTCCGACCCCCTTTCAGAAGTTCTGAATCTTCATTTAGTTTTGACTAAATCCTTTTAACACCCTGCTCAGTAGGTAATGAGATAGTGTTTGGTTTGTCCCAGTAGTACTCACAATAATTTCTTCTCTGCAGGTCTCAGAAAGTAAGCTTTGATTCAAACACCATTTTTTCCACCTCAGGCCTTGTCCCTTTTCCGTTTTGACTCAAAGAACAAAAATTGGAAACACAAACTTTCTCCAAAAGCATAGATGATCGGGACAAAAAAGACTAAAAGATTGAAGCATATTTAGAAGTGCAGTTCTACGAGTGTCCATTTCAGGCAGACTGCAAAAACACTGGAAACCACGTATCAAGTAAAAGGCTTCATATTTAAAGCTAATTAAAATATATATATATATATATATATATATATATATATATATATATATATATATATATATATATATATATGAATTATTTGGATTCATAAAAACTGTCTTGAGTACATAATTTCTCTATCAGCGCACACTGTATGGGGGGAATTTTTCACTCAACAATTTCTCATTGTTGTTGGAAGAACTTATAAGTTTTTTTTCAATTTAACCTTTATTATTTAACCTTTATTCAACCAGATAGAAAAAAACACTGAGATCCAGATCTCTTTTGCAAGGGTAACCTGGCCAAGAGTTCAGCAGCACACGTCACAATAAATAAATAAGTACAATGCAGTTATTACAAGAATAATTAAAACAAACAATACTTTGGAAATAAATTACAGCTGGAAGTGAATCAAAATACAAGTTCAATAACACAGGCACTGATCCATAGTCTCTCATCTGTCATTTAGCAAGGAACAAAAGGCTCCAAGAGAAATTAGTTTGGACAGATTGATATCGGTCTGTAGAGCATCCCACACAGAAGGGGCAGCAAAGCTGAACGCATTTTTCCCCATCTCGGTCCTGACACGAGGAAAAAGTAGACAAATGGTGTCTTGAGGGAGCAAGTCATAAGGCTTTCAGTTTTATGAAGAAGAGTACACTGGTATGAAGGAACCAAGCCAAGTAAAACCTTGTAAATTAGAGTCAGCCAGTGAGCTTACCTACGAGCTCTTAGAGAAGGCAGCCAGAAACAGTTTAGAGCTCACGGTGCTGAGTGAGGCGATCCCAACCGGTAGCATAATGATAAACAACATTTAAAGACTGCAAACATTTGAATGCTTATCATTGTGCTCTGAAGTTTTTAAAGCCACTTTGTTGCTGTATGTGAAGAGGCAAAAGGCTCACCTCTTGGTCTCATCCTAACTCAAACAAAGCCAGGTTCAGATCAACATTTCCAATACAGCCACATCAACGATGGACTTCAAAACTCAGTATCAGAAACACATGGGTGATGTCACAGACACTACATCCATTTGTTACACAGCCTTTTTAGCTGACATGGGGAAATTTTAACAACACTTGATGCTTCTCCTTAATATAACCAGCCTTTGACAAGTTGTCATTCCTTACCTGAAAGCACCTGTTAGTGAAGTGGTAGCCAACAAGTGTGTTAAGAGCAATTCCAACATGGCATTGCTGAAAGTGACAGGAGATTATTAGAGTATAATGACTGAAAACAGTACTGTAAGCACCTTAAGAGCAGTCTTGGCTCTTACACAGTCCTCTTGCATTATAATTTGATGGAAAATGTAACTGTTGCAGAATAATTATCATTAACTTTATGCTGTTTGAGCTCAAGAGCTTTAGAAAATTTGCTCTTAAATGCCATGACATGATGATATAAGAATTGTTACATTGTGATTAATGGCAACAGCTGTGGTTGAATTATTTTAATGATAGACTGATTATTTGACTCTTGTCATTAACTGGGTGTTGCCAGGCACCAAGCACTGTTTGTTGAAACATATGTTAATGTATAGAGGATTGAATCTGGTCATGGAAAAGCTGTCATGAATCCTAACACTGGCTCAAACACACAGCCAAAGTGTGAGTTTACAGTGTGCAGATGATGAGCTGTAATGATGAAATCAGTAACACATGAGGGGTGTCTTCTTTGTTTTGGTCACGTGTTTCCTCTTACACAAAGCTGCATAAGTGAATGTAATTGTAACCTCAAACCCTCATGAAAAAAAAAAATCTGCTGCTCACAAGAAAATCTTTCAGGAGGCTTAAGGAGTCACTTTGAGCAGATGTAAAATCAGGTCTTTACCCATGACCTGTGTCTCTCCACGTCTCTGACACGTCATTTTATACTGTGTAACATGCTTCAACCAAACTGAATGTATGAACTTTGCTATGTACAAAGACTTTTAAAAAGTGCAAATTGCTCTTATTTGATTTACATCAGTGAGTTTTCAGATGGCAAAAAAACAACTTAATATTTGCCAACACTTTGCATGTTTTTTTTCTTTTTCAATGGCAGCACTTATTCCAAGGATTCTTTTCTAGATGATTAACTGCTCTAGTATTTAAAAAAAAAGAACTTTAACAATGTGTTTAGAAGTGGAAAGACACTGTCCACAAAATAGAATGATGGTTTAAATTTGTGGGAAAGATACACTGAAATCAAAGATGCTAAGAGGCACATTTTTTAAAGAGAACTGGTGTCTGCAGATCTGAATCTGAAAATGTGACAATGAGACACTCAAAACAATAGAAAGCAAGGCAAGCTTCCAAAATACGAAACAATAGGCAAGGTCAAAACAAGCAGATATGTCAAAGTGCAGGTTAGAGTTTTTTGGAAACTGGAACACACATTACAAGCAAGCAAAGAACGTGGACAGGATGAATCCTGAAGACTGGTGGGGGTAGAGTTGAGCAGGTAAAGGTAAACAAATAAAAGGAGTGGGAAAAACAGAACTCAGAAAAACTGAGTCAGTTCACCGCTCTCTTCATCATGGAGTGATCTCAGTCTGAAGTCATTTAAAAACTGGATAAAGCATTCTTCACAAGAAAAAATACAACCACAAGCTTTGGAATGGGTTTTCCTCCCTACACATTGTGTAACCATGATTTCACGTCATAAAACTAATAAACAGTATGTAAATATAAACATTATGATGCATCCCTGCTGGGAGAAAACAGAGCTGTGTAAAAATCCATCCCCAGTCATTGTTTACTGTGGCTATTTTGATGTTTTGTCTTCTCAAAGGCAAAAGCATCACAGGATAAGTTAGACGAAAACTTTTAACCTTTGAAAAGTTTTCATCTCTTTCCCCATTAAAATGAGAGTTACAAAGAAAACTATACACAGAGTAAATATAATCAGATACAGACAGGACTGTGACTGTGGTTTTCACGTAACAAGAATAACCCTTTTTTCGTACAGGTCTAATTTTAAAGCTCAGTCACTGCGTCAAGTTTTCCAGCCCAAAGGTGCCCTTCTCCCACCTCCAACTGATCTACTTTTCACATTTCAAACCTCCTACCACTTCTCCAGGTGTCATATAAAGCCCCCTGGAACATACCAAAGAGTACTCCCACCCCCTGCACACACACACACACACACACACACACACACACACACACACACACACACACACACACACACACACACACACACACACACACACACTGGAGTCCTGGTTGTGTTTGGGCTTAGAGGAGGTGAGCGCTGGTGGTTGGGAGCATTGTTCCTGAAGGTTGGCAGATCTCCATGAGTAATTCTTTTGTTGACCGCTGCTCCATTGTTGTGAAGAAAGAGAGAAACATGCGCTGTAAGAATGCATGATATGCACCTTGGTGAATTTTTTTTTTTTTTTTTTAAGTGAGTGGTTATTTTGAACCATCATATTTACGGCACTGTATGGTTGCACATTATGTCATTAAAGCATAGAAGATTGTTAAGGAACAATCAGAGCCTTGGAGCTTAAGTCTTCATCCAAAAAGCGATTTGGTACAGATACAAAGAAAAGAAGAATTTCCATTCAATATGTCCAAGGTCAAAGTGGTGTAAATAAAAAGTACATCTGGGGTTTAACATTTTATTCACTTTAATCAGTGGCCTACCTGAGATACAATATAAATTCAAACTTCTAGATCAGCTTTATCTAACATGTTAACAACCCGACTTGTGCCTCAAAAGTTATAGGACCCAAAACATGGTTATAATGAATTCTTAAGTGGCAATCACCAAGTTATTTCATTTTATTTGTGAAAGCTGCCAAGGTATTTCTGTCTGAATCAAAGTGGTGAACCAATCAGCTGACAGCACCAATCCTACAGTCATGACACGAGTTTGGAAAAAAAAGATATTTGGTGCCACTTCTCTCACCATTACAAAAATACTACTGACATGTCAGACTAAAGGTGAAAATGGCTACATGTTACTGTTTTCCATTGAATAAATTCAGGTGACAATAGTAAAAAGGGATTTGGCTTTTTAGATGGTGTTGAGTTGTGGTTATTTTGATCAGTGTTGTGTGTACTCCAAGATTTGCTGTCAGTAGTGGTGTAAGAGTTCTCTTTCAAGTTAAATCATGTTAGTACAGCTTCAAAGAAACTAAAATGAGTTGTTCCTGTTTGTGTCAAACAGCTGAAAACTACATTAGATCCATCTTTAAACTTCTGAAGAAGGTAAAGGCAGAAAACTAGGCCTGACATCATGAAGGACTGAACTTAAAAACACTCACCTCAGCTGCATGCCAGAGATCCTGGTGTAGCAAACATCGGTGACCCAGGTGCAGACCCTGTTAGCCTCAAAATCTGAAGATGATCTACTCCATCCAAACAGCCAATGCTTGTTTTTAAATAATCCCCAGAGCTGTGATCTGTTAACCAGGGAGGACAAACAGATTGTTTCACTGTTGTTCACAACATGCCATCCCATATCAACTGTTACATCTGCTGCTTTTAGAGAACTAATTATCAGACACTGATGAGACAAGAGGCTGGGTACATTAATGAGACTGCTGAGGCTCAAGGAATGCTTAAATTATCTTACTAATTAACTACTTTTCGTGGAGCAGAACACAGCAATTTAGTTACTTTTTACCTGTAGTTTGACTTACTGATCAATTAATGTGGCATTAATTGCAACACTAGACCATTCACATGAGGCTAAAAGTAGAAAAAACTTTTCATCTTAAAGTGAAAAAAAACTCCTGAATCAGCACCTTAGAGAGCTGCAAACTGACCTCACTTTACAAAAATGTCACTTTGATAACTTAAATGTTTCACCAAAGCACAGACACACACTGCTGTGTGACTGGAGCGTGTGCTGTAGATGTGTCAGGACCACAGAGGAGGGCAGGGAGGTCGGTAAGGATTAGTCAGTCAACCAGTTAAAATTCCTGCAGGCCAGGTGGAACTCTATAAAGTGTCATTCAGACACCTGTTAGTCTGCACTGGTTTCCACTCAACCTTGGCAACCAAAACTGACACACACACACACACACACACACACACACACACACACACACACACACACACACACACACACACACACACACACACACACACACACACACACACACACTGCTGGTCATCTGCCATGTAATAACAACACCTCCTGCTGTGCCCATATAACCCAGTAACTGAGTTTTACACAGAGCAGCACGGTTCAAGCCAAAAACATGATTGAAAAAGCAGGAAACAATTCCATATCAGGAACGCTGCTCAGGCTGCATGAGAGTGTGTGTGTGTGTGCATGTTTTTATAAAGACCCCACATTATATTTAGTATTTCCTTCACGCTCAAATTGGAGGCTCACTTATGTTTGTTTCCTCTCTCCACATGCTCTTTTTCACTTTAATTATGTCTTTAAATATCAAACAGGCAGAAGGTGGAATTGAGGCTATTTCTGTGTGAGTCACCCACTTAAATAAGATTATGGAAGGTATATTTTTAAGCAGTCATGGAAACATTTCAGTTATAACCCATTGGGAACTATTGGAGCTAAACATGGAACTGCTTGCTCGGTGCCAGAGGTTATGAGCCTGTACCAGCTTTAATGGGGTGGACATGAAGTATTTTATGGCTCGTGATAATCAGAATCAACCATTAATCAAGAGAAGCCCGACATGCTAAGGGATGAAACTTAACTTATGTAAAAACTGCTTTGCAACGACTGATAAGGACACATTAAAGTGCAAAAACCCAAACTATCCCAGGATGGTTTTCAAATTACAGCAGTCTCAGTTTAATATGTATTTCAAGTGTACCTGCTGCCTTGTGACTGATCACAACAGGAAGTGACCAAACTGACAGTTTGTGGGAAAAATCAAAGCACTGGTTGTGTGCTGTGTGCTGATAAAAATGAAAGCAAGATAATCCAAAAATGCTGAATTGTGCTACAGAAGGCTGAATATAGCCGAGACTATTCCTGTTATAGAAGGAGGAAAACATAAGGATTGAAAAAAGGAGACGCAGGCCTGAGAACTGAAGGGAACTCCTGCAGAAAATTCTTTAATAAAAACACTGGTGCTTTTTTGAGTCTTCTTCAGCCTTCATCCACAACAAACAGAAAAAACTAAGTTCTTCAACCAGAAGCCATCAGTTATTTGTACAAACAAAACTCAAATCAAGAAGAAAAGCAAGACCAAGAAGGTCTGAACACTCATTAATTTAAACAATTTGATAAGCAAAGCATTAGATAGCTGAGCTCTTGTTTTGTTCAAAGAGACTCCTCTCCGACCCTAAGTACCCTTGTCTTTCCTTTTCTCGTGTCCTATCATGAATGTTGCTCCTTTATCTTGCTTCTGGTCTATCTATTCAGGAAGGCTTAATTACATTCTTGGGATGCGTACAACTATTCACAAGCACTTGCTCATGCACGTGAGCCTGTGCATGGACTTCAAAAATGCACTCACATCCTGGTTGTTGTCTTTCACTGTTGGACTTTTTCATGAACTTGGCAATCTGCCTGATACTGAGAGTCCTCTTAAATCCCTTTAACACATGCACTGAGACTTCACTAACCTGAGATGAGCTGTATATGATAATGCAAACGTCCAACAGCGCTAACATGTTGATGGTCTTTGTTGATTTTCTTTGCTGTAAACTCCTGCTGATATATTCCTCAGCATTTTAGATACACCAAAGAGGATTTTGTGTTTTCTGCCTGGGTGTCAATTTAAATTTATGAAAAACAAGCATGGCTTGGATAATCTTTTATCTTGTGCCCATTTGTAAGAAGAGGTCTCTAAATAGTGTGCAGATATGATTCTTTTTGTCTTTATGTTTTGGTGTTCATGAGGCAAACTGCCTCCTCTTCTCTGCAGTGGTTGTTGTGTGTTTAAAACTTCCATTACACACACATTTGAGCTCTACGTAACTCTGTTCGTGCATCTCTGGTACTTTTCTGGCATCATCTAAAGGTGCTTTTTCTAACTAAAGACTTGGATGGCAGAGAAGAGAAGCAGGCAGGCACTGAAACGTAGTAATAAAATGACCTCACACGCACACACACACACATTTCTGCACATGTAATGTATACACAAACTCTGACACACATACTGCTGGCACCAGACTTTCTGGGTTTCCCCCCTTGTATAATTGTGTTTGCCTGGAATCTGTTGTGATTTCAGATCATCAGCCGCTGGCAGCAGACGAGTAATCACTGTTGGGTTGGCTGATGAGAGATGTGCGTGGTGCGACGCTCCGCTGTGACGCCTGCAGCTTTTAGCACTCCTGAAAGTGAGCCAGGCAGAGCTGGATTACATCCCACCCCGTCAGCTCTCATTGTGTTTTTTAGGATTTCATCAGGCTGGCCAACATGAAAAGACCTCACACACAACCTCAGATGAAAACTGAAACACAGTTTTAAGTAAACCAAAAGGATTATGATCATTTATGCCAAGAAAAGGGGAATTTGTGATTTAAAAAAACATGAACAGGGCTCATCTTACGTAAATCTACTGTATACAGTCATTATTGGACTGCTGTTGAAATGACAGCATAACATCAGTCAAGCAAAGAGTTTGCTTAGGGGAGAAAGAGGCAACTAAAGGAGCTCTCTCCTGGAAAAATGTCTGTGTCAAAGCCTTTATTTCTTTTTTTCTTGTATTTTTGTGCATTTTATGTCATCGTTCATGTAGAAAGTGATTTTTTTGTCTGTAAAGTTGAACTAAAAATATATTGAATTACCTGTTCATGTAAATAACACTCCTTCATGTGCTAATGACTGCGGCTCTGCCGTAGATTTGGGAGTTTGATTCCAGCAACTTTAGTCAAGACAATATGGTGCTTTCATTATCTGAGTCTTTTCATGCTGCCAGCCTAGTCCTCATGTTGTGCACGTGTGCCACTGTTCTATAAACATGTTTAAAGAGAGCACACTGATGGTTTCACATGATGCCAGAATGATAACGTCATTAAGTGTTCTCCTCTATCTTCATGTGTCATTTGAAATTTTAACTTCACTGGTGATTCCTGTATTTACCACGGTAAACTAACACTGTCCTCAAAGGAGACTTTTTGGTCAGATCCAGGATTTTTCCCTTTTTATTTGTTCATGTCTTCTTTCATTATAGTCTAGAGTCTAGAAGCAGAGCTCCACTGTCAGGCCCCTGCCTCTGCAGACCTCCACTGTGAAGTATTGCATTTTTTTTATTTATCATAGTTTCAATAATTGTCAACAAAAATCAAACTGAATGTAACAACACATTTGCCATTTTAATGTAATTTCATTAAACTTAGTTTTGTCTCAAGATGCAAATAAATTCAATCTGCAGACTCATTTAGTTTAATATTTCCTCTGATTTACTTTTTTATCAGCAGAGTTTGTTCCCCATCCTTTCTTGGTAGTACGTTAAAATGAGCTACGACCAGAGGTGTCAAGTAAAAAAGTAAAATTCCTTTGTTACCAAACTTAAGTAAAAATTTTGGGTATCTATACGCCGCTTGAATAAATACTTTTTAACCTACTTTTTACTTCTACTCCTTACATTTTAGTGCAAATGTCTGGACTTTCATCCGCGGTCACACTGGCCAATCGTGCCGTGCCTAAGCACGCTTCAACCCTAAAGCATGTTTGGAAAGGCCAGTGTGACTGCTCTGTGCTGTGCCCAAGCACGATTCGCTTCCTAGCTTCGGCACGCTTCGAAGAGGTGGGCTTGGACATGGTTTGTTTCGTGCATGAGCACAAGCACGCGGACAGTGCGTGTGATCCTTGAGCACAGCGAGCGCAATTCTGGACAATCATTTTAAACAAAGCGGGGGGGTGTTAGAGGGCTGTGTCGGGCCGAAACAACTTACCATAAGTCCAAAAGTCTCTAAAGTTGTAGCAGTGCTCTCTGTGTCTCATTGGGCTGACTCTGATGAGATTGTGCTTGATGTAAACAGACGCTTCACGATGACGTAGGCGGGCCATGCCTGTGTGTGATACCTCCTAAAGCCTGGTTCATATTGGGGTAGTGTGACCGCTGGCCGTACTCCCCAGCTGGGGAACAGCGCTGTGGGGGAGCAATCATGCTTAGGCACGGCAGGGTTTGGCTGGCCAGTGTGACCGTGCCCTTACTTTTACTTTTATACTTTAAGTAGTTTTGAAACCAGTACTTCTACACTTCTTCTTAAGTAAAAAGCTTGAGTTGATACTTCAACTTCTATAAACGTCTTTTAAAACCCTAGTATCTATACTTCTACTTGAGTAATGAATGTGGATACTTTTGATACCTCCGGGTATGACGTTGAGTAAATTAAAATAATGACTTAAATGTAAACACAGAAGTAAATACCAGATTTATTTTAAATACCTTGCAAAGTGAAGAGGGACTAAACTAAACCAGTAGAACAACCTGATTCAACTTTAAAACGTTTTGTGCATATTTTGGATCTTGTCGTACCTCAGAGAGGGGGCCTGCGCAGGCAGAGGTAGGGTCTGACAGCAGAGGTCTACAGTTTGACTGTATTGGAAAATATGGGGAAGGAAGGGTGGGTTTGGTGGCAGATAAAGGCTGGAGGCTGTAGTCAGGGCAGCCCATGACTGAGAGGGACCCACAGAGCTGAGTTACCTGACTTGATGCAGGGCAAACCTTAAAAGAGGTTCAGATTTCTGAGACACTTTCTTTAAGTTGTATTCTCCATTGTTCACTAACAATCTGAGCCTGATGGAGACAAATTGTGATCAGTGAACAAGACTCCAAGCTCCAGAATGAGATGATGTTCAGGCAGACACTTACATGCCAAGACTAATGGAACAAATACATAAACCATATATTTTTTTATTATCATCATCAAGTTATTCATTAAAAATCAGACATTAACCAACATGATCAAGTCTGAAGTTGGTGTGTGAGCTGTGCAGCCTCAGTGTTGACTCACACACAGTTAGGACACAGTCACTTAATAAACATGAAGTCAAATGAAAGTGATCTGTGGAGTTGACTTGCGGTTGAAGCAACAAGATATTTGTCACAACAGTTTTAAACGCCTTTGACAGTTTGTGACATTTACAGTAACTCAAAAAAAGACTCACAGCTTCGAAGAAATTGGGAAATTGTGAGTCATTTCACAGTTAACTCACACACTCACAAGAGCAACCTACACCAAGAATTCTCACGCTCAATCTGACCATCAGCTGAGCCGCTCACTCGCTTTATACCTACCCCTAAAATAAGAGCTCTCTGATTGGCTGGGACAGAGTTCTCACTGATCACACCCAACCAATTAGAGAGAAGCACTTCCTGCTCCGCGAAAGATGTTTCCTGTTGATAGTCAAGTGGCGCTCAGAGTGTTTGTGTGTTTCCCTCGAGTGTGTATGTCCATGTGGGGTCTGTGTAGTAGTGTGCTGGCAGTGTTTCGTGGACAAGTGTACAGTTTTGGGGAAGTGCTGATGGGGATAGCGATGTCAACGTGCTGTGCTGCGTGTGTGTGTGTGTGTATGAGTTGTGTATGTGACTGTGTGTGAGTTTGGAATCAGTGTTTTGATAGGAAGGTAAACAGAGTAGTGAGGAGGACAGCACATGTGCCTATCTCAATGTCCTGTGGTAACCCCGACACTGGTCTTGGCTTAACAACCTTATACCGAGCCCTGAATCTCATGTCTAAGAGGTGCCCAATCAAATTAAAGAGAAAAAAAAAGATTTTAAGCAAAAATATGAAAACGTGGACTGCATCCAGATAGGGGATTATTGGTGAGTTTTAAATTATATCTTTTGATTAAAGCATGAAAACTTTTCTCGAGAGATTTCCTCACTACTTTGAAAATCACTGATGCATCTGGGCCTCAAATCATGATGAAATGATCTTTTCACTGCAACAAACAAGCTTTGAACATGAGAGATATAATACTGTGCCATTTTAACAGAATCATAATATATCTGTATACAGCTGACCCTCCCCTGAACTTTGTGATGGAGGTCATCTTCTTGATATCAAGCCATTCCTAAACCAGAAAAGACTCTCACCTGGTGATCAAAAGGAAGTGGGCTATTGCTCTGTAGTCCAAAGTCTCTTTTCCCTGATAAAAATGAATTTTTCCATTTATTTGTAAATAAAGATCCTAGAGACTGGAAATAGAGTAGAAAGGCACCGTATTTAAAGATGTTTACTGTTAAACATATCAAGACGCACTCGAATAGGTGATAAGAGGCCAGAATGAACTTTTATTGACCTTGTGTGGTTTTCATGTACTTACGCTCAACGCTGAATTCAAAATCCACAGAGCTGCACCTCTGTCTGCAGCACGTGCACATTTTACACACACACACACACACACACACACACACACACACACACACACACACACACACATACACACACACACACACACACACACACACACACACACACACACACACACACACACACACACACACACACACACACACACACATATACACACATACACACACACACACACACACACACACACACACACACACACACACAACATTCATATCAACAGGCCAGGAAGTCTTGAACCATTGTCTTTCCTGAACTCTCTGACACGAGCAACATGGGAAATAATGACTTAACTCTTCAGCTCTTGCAGTTGATGAACACACGCACACACACACACACACACACACACACACACACACACACACACACACACACACACACACACACACACACACACACACACACACACACACACACACACACACACACCACAGGCTGTTAGAAGAAACAATGGTATTGATTGAAGATAAAGTAATCGTCCTTTGATGTGGAAAATATAATATGAAGAATATGATGAGTTTGCGTCAGCAGTGAACGCACTTCAACTTTTGAACATCTCCCTAAACCAACACAATGAAAACAGAACAGGTTAGTAGAAAATCTGAGTCCTCTGGTCAGTCATTAAAACACCTTTTCCCCTCAACTTTAAACTTCATCTTTTGCTTCATGATGTGAAAAAAATAATAATAATAGAGAGTTGCATGCAACATTAAAAACAAACCACCCTCTCAGCGTTGCAGGCCTCCTGAGTGAGCGCTGGAATGATGCTAATTGCAACCTGTTGTTCACCTTACCATTTTCCAAATGGTTCCAATAAACCAATAATGGTTCCAAGCTGTGTAAACACGGACCATGCCACCCTCTTCAGCTGTTTTCCTCCTGGATTTTTGAGCTGAGAAAAAGCATGTTTCAGTATCTCACAGATGCTTTCTGGCTGCACACCACCATGATGAGACAGGATCACACTTTGACCAAAGTGAACTTGTTACAGCAGACTTTGTCTCTTCAGTGTGGAGAGGTGTGAAAATGCTGCCTAAACGTAGCAACTAAAAAATGATGATTTCTATCAAAAATATTAAAGTTAATCTATACTAAGTCTTAAAAGCTTTTAAAGCATAAATGGATGCTACAGAAGTTGTTTTGCCATCAGCATGGCCATTGATTAAATTTCATTTTCTAAAGCCTGGTCCAGAATAATGCAAAAGAGACAGAACACATCTGTCACACTACATACCAGCTTTAGATGCAGGGTGCACTGCATATGGAGCAGAAGGTTTCAAAGGAAGTGAGAGACCTTTGCTCTTCTCCCTCACAACACAGCCAATTAAAATGTAATGATCCATCGTCTCAGTACAGATCCAAATCTCGATAGAAAATTTAACATTTGACATCCTTACCTCCAACAAAGGCCAGCCTCACCCCTTTGGAGCAAGCTTTGGGAGTTCATAAACAAATTCATGTACATTTTTTAGGGGGACAGAGAAGGGTTTAATTTGACATTTTTACCTTTGTATGAAACTATATCCTTCTATCTTGTTTAAAGGTCCCATATTATGCAAAAATCACTTTATTAAGTCTTTTAGTGAAATTTGTGGGTCTTTGGCTTTCCTCCCAGCCCACAAAATGTGATATTTGATGACAAAACATGTACTTAGTAGTGCTTGTGAATGTAAAATCCTAACCTAAAAGGAGCTGTTTGGATCTTGGGGATTTGCCGACATCAGCGATTTCCTTTTTGATCAGGAGCAAGTCTGACCTGATTGGTCCACCGGAGCAGTTACCCCCGAACCCCCCTCCCTGCCTACTCCACTCCCCTCTGCTGCTCCAACAGCCATCACTGCTCTGTTTTTGGCTGTAAACAGCCACATAGTTCCATGCTCAAGCTTCCCATCTCGTAAGAAGACAAGACTAAGTGGCTAGAGTTCATTCATCAAGGAAATGTGCCAGCTACACACAGTAAAACTGTGCATGTGTGTGCTAGTTACTTTACGGCTGACTGCTTTTCCAACTTTGGACAGTAAAACAGAGGGCTAGCGAATAGACTGGTCCTGAATCCAATCGCATTACCAACCATCCACCAACAAACCTCGGACCCTGGAAATGTGAGTATTTTAAATGCTGTGTGCTGTGGAGCAGATGTAAGAGCTTTTCCTAAGTGTCCCCCCGGTCTCTGTGTTAGCTTCAGGATGCTAACTTTGGCTACGGTTAGCCCGTTGTTTTTGCCTGTAATGTTACGGTAAACAAGCTTAGCTGTTTTCTAAACATTGTGCACTCGGAGCTCGTGGCGCCGCTATCAGTGACGTGGAAGAGCGGGGCGGTATCAGCGGTGGCTCATTTACATATAAAGGTCTGAGCACGTCACGTTGTCTTCTTTTGTGCTGATAATTTGTTGTTGTTAAAAGGAGGCTAAGTAACCTTGAAACTTGGTCTAACTTCTGCTTTCTCTCCACTTCCTGCTAGAAAGTTTGACATGGAGCAATAATGTTTGATTAAAACTGGCTCTGTTCTTCTCTCGCCTTTATTCATCTCTGTAATTCACCATGATTATATGATGTGTGAACTCTGGAGGTAATTTTGTTGGAGAACGTTTAAAACATTCAAATTCATTAAAGTCACAAACTCAAAATAGCAACAATGGGTGTGACTCAACAGTGACACTCAAATAGAGTTTGTATGAGCTTAAAGCTGCTGTGTGGGTGAAATATGTCTTCTCAGCTACTTCTTTTCTGAACATAAGCCTCCTCCAATGAAAGCCAAATGTCAGAAAAGGGTTTATAACCACTAGAGTTAAGAAATAAATGACTGTTGTTGGACTTCACATTAGTGTTATCTTATGGTGCTGGTCACACCGCCCTCAGACTCCACCGTTGATGTGAAACTGGAACAGGAATACCAGGGACACGCTGTTCATAGGAGTATGGTCTTACTCACACACAGAAACAGTAATTCTCACACGCTGTGTGAAGTGTATCCTGGTGACGTGATGTCATTGTTCTTGGAGGTAGGCAGTGAGCTCAGGACACAGTAATGTAACTATGTGCAGGTTACTCTGCTCCATGAACAATACAGCTTCCTCAATCTGCAGCAGTTCCCAAGAATGAAAACACACAGCTCCTTTCTCTCTGTCTTCATGTTCCAAAAATAGGTGGTTGCACCAGCTATAACGTATGTGTGTCAGTGTATGCATACAGAAAGATGCTTATCTTCAAGATATAATAAAAACACACATAATCTTATTTTGAAATGCCAACCTGAGTTACTTTTTTAAATGATCCCAAGTGTGGACATGAATTTTATCTGTCAGTTTTATTTTCCCCTCCAGTCGTGTCTCTTTACTGCTTTACTGTGTTTAATTCTTTAGTTTCAATGGGAATGTATCCTAAAATACAGTTCAGTCAGGACCACTTTGTCAACTTGCACGGTTTCATTTGGTGTTAGGGTTCTGTTCTGGGACTCTCTGCTCTTCCACGCGCTGGTGTGGAAAGCCTGAGGTAGGAAGAGCACACCTTCCTGCTCATCACAAGCCATCAAGAACAGCATAAGCAGGGAGCGCAGCAGAAAAATAAAAACCAGACAAAGCAGAGCAATAAACATGAATACATTGACAGGAGGAGATGGGGTGGAGGTGGATTGCAAAATGCCAGCAGAGAAAGCAGAAGAAGGCTGGGCTAGAGCTTTTTAATGGCCTGCTCTGAATGCAATTTTCCAATAGTGGACACGGGAGTCAGTCGAGCAATCAGCTGATCTGCACTGATGATGACAGCTGTTAGAGCTTAACGTCGTGGCCTGCCTGAACTAAGGCTATGCTTGATCAAATAATGTGTGTTGATAAAAATGAATGCCATGAGTGCCATATGATCACACCATGGTTGTTTCAGCACAGATCCAATTCATAATGAAAGATACTGTTTGTAGCCTTAAAAGCGCTTGTGAAAAATCCTCTTGGGACTTTTCTCTTCTTTGCTTTCGATGAAAATAAATTCCTTCTTCATGTTTTAACCCGTTTTAAGCTCACAAAACAAACTTCAAACATTGTGATCCACCTCTAAGAGCTTTTATAGTGAAGTCACCACAAAGACGTGTGTGTGTGGTACAATACAAGAATACCTACAGAAGCTCCATACCTTCATGTGTGCATAAGATACTGTTGAAAGGCAGTTAACTACCCATAAAAATCCCATCTACTCCATATGTCAACATGAGAAGACGTGTTGTGTCAGTGAGAGGGCTCTGCTGAGTTTGAAAAGCTTTGTCATTAAAGTTCAGCAAAAGTTCACTATTTACTTTGTGACCATGTGCAGATTAACCTGCTGGAGAAAAAAATGAACTCCTTTAAATGGATGCAAACAAGATTTACTAAAGCTGAGACGGATCTAAAGGTTCTTCAAGTTTCATTGTTAAACAAAAGTAAGAACTCTTAATGCCAAAACTTTGGATATTTTGTGCTAATATTATAAACTGGGCCCCCACTTCAAGCAGCCACTTCCACTATGGAAGCTACCACTCCTCCACACACACACAAGAGGCAGCAAAGGTTAAAAATGATCTTTTTTCACTGAAGTCAAAACATTATCAAAACATTTAATACACGATGGTGGTTGTCAACCTCCGTTTGGTGAAAGGAAGCGGTTCCTAAACTTTTCACGCCGTACATCCCCTTTTACCTTCAGACTTAACTCACTCACCCCCCACTGCCCTAAACATAAAAACAATTTAAGGCGTAGTCTTTGTAGCCACATGCGGTGTCAAGTTTGACAAAAAAGGCTACTGTAAACACTCAACAGAATTACAACAATGGGCCTGATGATCTCTCACATTAGAAACAGTGGGGAGAATAACGGTAAGTAACAATATAATAATGTCAAAAATAATATTTAAAGGTCAAAATTCAACATTTAAATATACACACTGTAAACCCCCTTTAAAAAGTGTTTGATTTATTTATTTGATTATTTATGAATTTATTCATTGATACAACATGAATAAATAACGGTGCTCAGCTGTCATTACACTTATGTCGTGTACCTGGGAATCCCTGGTGTAAGGTAATGAAAATAAAGCCATCCTTCTCACATCTGATATTCTAAAGCTGTTTATTTTATTTAATTTTTTTTAATTTAATTTAATTATTTTATTTTATTTTATTTTATTTGAATATGTCGAAACAATTTGAGCTCACAAACAAACCCATACACACCCTTTAAGTCAGAGGGACTTTTCACTGTGATGTGAAGCTTTACATTAATCTGCTCAGTTGCACAATTTTGTTTCTACATCTTTAAATCTGCTCCATGTGCTGTTTTCAGTTACCTGACTATTGTGCTCCAATTACAGTCCTGAGTGTGTCTCAACTCAACTATCCATCTTAAGTATTGCCTCATCCACTGTTTGTATACCAGTGTGTGTGTTTTTCCAGGATCTCACTATACGTAGTCCTGTTCCCCTCCGGTGTGAGGTCCGACTTTATCTGCTTTCAGTTGAGGAACTAAGCCCAGCTTCTATTTGAGGTGGAATCACTCTACATTCACAACACACACGATGACTCTGTCAATATTGACTCTGTCAGAGTGAGACTACATCAGTCTCACGTCAGACCTGGGCCTCCTCGTTTTTGGAGGGATACGCAGGGAGATGAACATCACATGTTCAAAATGTCCAGTTTAATGTATAGTTTTAATGTTACTTAACTACTTTTTTTCCATATGTACCACCAAGAGCAACTCAAAATCGAAATGCAAAATTATGTGAAAGTGCAAACGTACTTGTAAAGTCAATTTCAGAGAGTAGAGTTATAATTTTAAGTTGTAGTGGATGAAGGCTGAGCAACTTTAGGAACAACAATCTGACTGTTTCGATAACATAAAAACTTCCAAGTTATAATTACATTTAATGAATTTCACTGATGCCTAGAAAGCTTGAGAGAGAATCCCTTAAATCCAAATATAAAGCCATGTAAAATTTTCCATCGCTCAAACATAAGAAGTGCTCGAGCCATGAACAAACATTCCTGCCTGAAGAAAATCGACAGCGCATGAAAGGAACCAGGATGTGTGCAACACATTGATCATTTGTATTCTCTTTACAGCCACGTTCAGACCTGCTTCTGTTAAACTGGCACATATAGATACAAGGCACTTATGTTTGAACATGTGTGTATTTCTAAAGGTGTATAAAAACACTACTTCTACCATGTGAATCCTCTTCTACTGGAGTGTGAAGTCCTAATCCTGAGAAGAAACTGCTGTTGGACCTCCAAAACCCTGAGCCAGTTCTTTCTATTTGCTCATCAAGTGATCGAATGAAATGTCAGAGTTTTATATGAGTGTGGTGAGGCCAGCGCATTAATGTGTCTGCTGTGGCTGAGCTCGGTTGTCACTGCTTTAGAAAGAGGTCTTGATTTACTGTTATCTGTGATGAATGTAAAAATACTTTTTTTATCCAGTGGTCTGTTTGTTTGGAAAACAAGAGGGGAATGTGGAGCAAAAGCTAACGCAGTACAAGTCTCCATGTTCAAGAGTTACAAGACCAGGGGAAAGAGTTTTAAAATATAAAGCAACATTTTGAAGAATTAATAAAATAAATACTGTTTGTCATTAAGGTATCTTGGTTTTCACTCTTCAGCGTACACAAAACGAAGAGAAAGAGATTTGATGCAAGCTTTGTTAAACATGGCTCTGAGTTTCTTTAGCTGCTAAAGCATCACTTTGCTGTATTCGTATGACTTTGTGTCAGACATCTGCTGTATTTTTCCAGAGCTCTGGTAGAGTATGTTTTACAACTCTCACAAACAGAAAACCTGAGGAGGTTAAAAACAACACATGTAGTAAATAGTTAGGCAGAACCAAAAACTTCTGATATTTGTTTGTAATTCCTCCTTTAGGTCTAAAGCTAACAAAACTTTGTGGACTACAAAAGTTTTTGTTTTGTTTTGTTTTGTTTTTGACAGAACTGGTTTGTAAGGAAGACCAAAAGAGTGTCTGGCTGCAGACCTGGCCTCTCCCAGCAAGCCCCTATCCTCATAGCTGTCAAATCTCCTGTTTTGGCTGGAAAAGTACCCCTCTTTCCCACCATCCTGTCATAATGGTATTCTCACGTAAATCTCTGTATTATAATATGATTACAAAAATAATAATAAGATAAAACAAAACAAAAATGAAGCCTCTTACAACTGAACAGTCTCTAGCCTCACGACAACTGCCACCTGCAAATACCTTAGTGGCAATTGTAGCGAGGTAAGTGCTGACAGGGGCAAACAAACCAAAGCTGTCAAGTCACCTGTCTTGGACAGAAAATAAGATGAATCATTTCAAAATAAAACTGCTTACGTCTCCAGTTTTATAATTTACCAATTTACGTTGGACCTATGCCTCTGTTCTAAGTAGCAGCGGTATATTTGAAAACAAAATTTGTAAGTCACTTCTAGTTTAGGGTTTTAGTCATTAATGTAAAATGCACTGAATACTTTATCTTATTTACACACTCAAGTACTTGATTTGGCTAAAAACGAGAGAAAAGTCTGCTGATGAAGCTTAGAAAAAAAAAAAAGAAAGGCATGCCATTTTTATTATTTCATCATCATTAATTCTAAGTATATTAAGATTAACCACACTTTTTACAGAGTAGTCACCCAACGTTTTCTCTGTGCGTAATGAAATTTTACTATTTCCGATCCAAACGTGTAATGACTTACAACTCTTCCGGGGTTGACAGGGGAGGTTGAGGTCTGCAGCCAGACCCTTGTCCAATAAGTTGTCCTAAAACTTAATGCTTCACAATTATCTTTAATGTGTTAAGACTCACTGTATGTCACTGTTATTTTGCCATCCCGTGTGTATGTTATTCCTGAGCAATCAGTGGACAGCACAGCTAGCTTCAAGGTTCTCCTGAATGATTTACTTTAAAGGACTGTCTCCACCCTGCTGTCTTTTTGCTCTTTTTCTTTCCTATATTCTTCAAACTCTCAGACTTGTTTTCTTTCTGTCTCTCCGTTTGCTCAGTGACTCAGTTTGTGGTACTGGGCACGTATTTACCAACCGCAGTCACAACAATGTCAGTGGCATTTAGGAGCAGGAAACGTAACAGGAACCTTAAGTCCACACACATTTGCTTATTCACATTCACACACAATAATACACAAAAACACAAACCACAAGTGGTTTTTAAGCACACACATGCAGATTTTAAGTTATTTTAGGTATAAATGTACAAAAGAAGAAAAGATATCAAATGTCATGTGCTTAATTTGTTTTATTTTCTCACTGAAAGAGAGTTTAGCCTTTTCTCGGTTAGTTCTGTTACAGTAAACTTCTGTTTGAAACATGTCAGTTCAACGGCTAGTGGTTACTCATCTAAAATCAGTCAGCCCACCAATGTTAGAAAAAAAGAAAAGAAAAAAGGTCAAACCTAGAAGTCAAAGAAGCATCTGGCTTCAGCTTTTTTCCTAAAATTTCCCTTTGGTGTTTCATTAAAAAAAAAAAAGAACTTGTTAAAAATGGCCAGTTCATACAAACACAGTTAAGCTTTGCAAACAAAGACTCATTTCTTTAACATTTTTCAAGTATCTCATAATAAATCACAGTATTCTAAACTCTAATTTGATTAATTTATTAAACAGTGAATGAACTGTTTTTAAAAGCAGTTTCTCACAGTCTGACCCCTGAAACGGTTTAAACCCTCAAATCACTTTCATGGCAGAGGCCACTAAGCAGATTGAGACCATAAGGAACAGCTCTAGTTAGAAAAGACGTGGTCCCTGTAGGGATGGGTACCGAATTAGGTACTTTTACAGGTACCGACCGACATGGTAGGTGTATGTGTGTGTGTGTGTGTGTGTGTGTGTGTGTGTGTGTGTGTGTGTGTGTGTGTGTGTGTGTGTGTGTGGTTTCCAGTACTTCTAGAGTCAGGCTCAAGCCGACACTCCACAAACTGCAGATTTTATCACTACTGAACTGCCTCATGTTTTTAGACTCCAGGCTGCTGCTTGGGCTCAATACATTTTTTGTGGAAAACGAAGTTGTGAACAATTTTACAATCAAAAGTTATGTGAGTTTGCATGCAAATTCAAAATAGAGAAAACACAATTGTAATGTAAAAGTGTTACAGGGCCTATGGGAAAAAACATATTTTACGTAAGGATGTTGATCTAATCCAGCGGTGGCCAACCAGTCAGAGACCCAGAGCCACAAAAACTATCGTGGTGCTACAAAGTGCCACATCACACACGTGATCTTGCAAACACACTTCCTCTCACACATAAATGACATAAAATGAAAATCAATACATTTCCATCCATTTATCTATCTATCTAGATAGCTATGAGCACATGAGCGATTGAGAGGAGCACACGTGGAGAAGAGAAACCGAAACTTAAGTATCAATCTCATCACCCAAGTATTGATCAATACTGATCCCAACGTAGGCATCAATATATCAATATTTTAGATTGATCAGCACACCACTACTCATAACAATATACATATCTAGAATTGTTTCTACGAATGGATCAAAGAGCAGCATACCAAAAGGCAAAGAGCCACATGTGGCTCGCGAGCCACAGGTTGGCCACCCCTGATCTAATCCAATAATTCTCTACATGAACATAAGTCATTTATTAGGGTTTTGTTTTTCATCATAAATATCTAGATTTTTTTAAAATGGGAATCTTATTTCTAAAAAGGGTTTTAATTACAGACACCAGACGTCTCCAAAAGGGGATTTTTTTAAAAAAAGGGAAGTATAAGGACTTTTTTTTTTTCCGTTGCGAAAATCACGTACGCACAGAGTGAATCTGCACCCCCTGTTTGGAGACTTGCTGCGTCAGACACACAATCAGAGCCAACATAGGAACTAAATGAAGTGATCCAGTAAATCATATCACCCACTCAAACCACCAGACCTGAAGAATCCAAACCACTTTAAACTATCTGCTGGTTGGTTGCCCAATGTCTCAGTCTCTGCGTGGGACTGTCAGCCCCATTGCAACACATGCCATTCCTGTTTTTCATTACAGCGTAATTCTTCTTCCGAAAAACAAAAACATATGGGTAATGACAGCAAGCAAGTGAGAGAAATTATTAATCTAATGTCACTTTATGGTAACTCATTTTAAAGCCATAGTTTTTTGTCTTCAACAAAGAACACAAGATAATTTAAGGTTCTAAGATGATTTTCTAAATTTGGTTCCTGGAAAAATCTTTATTAGATCTTTAAATACCAAGTATCAATTACCAACACACACACACAGCAAGAGTTTGTCAATGTCACTAAAGCCAAGGGCTTACCTATGTGTTGGAAGTTTGGGTCCCTGTTAAAAACATTCATAGTGAAGGTGACAGACCTTGTACTGTTTTATATATCAAATCCCCTTTTCTTAGTCAAATCAAGTTTTGTTTTTCTGTTATATAAAGTCAGTCAAAGACAGCAGGAGACGTGGTAAAGCAGAGCTGCTAATAGAGGGAGAGAATGAGTAGTAAACAGTCATAAATCAAGATTTCCCCCTAATGTTTTGATGGCGACTGATGGATTATGACATTCTTGGTCAATTATGTTGCCATAGCTACAGTTTTGGCATTGCTCAGTCTTCAAATGCTGGAAAAAAAACACAGTGACGTTATGTAATACGTGAGCATAGTGTTGGAGACCACAGTCAGACAGCCCTGACACAGAAACGAGGAGCCAGAGGGAAACATAATTTTCTCTTCCTGATAGGAAACAGAAGGAGAGTGCTACATAAAGAGTCACTGTCTTTCCCTTTCACGTTTTAGTGTCAGATCACAGCTGTAGTTACTGTGGCACTTCCAAAACAAAAATGACTCCTTAAATCCCAGTCCAATTTCATCACTTACACATATACACTATCAGCTCTGTGCTTCACGTTGGTTATACAGCTTGGACACTCCATGTTCCTCTGATCTGCGTTGATACTGGACTCTCTGATTTGCACAGAGAGGCCAAATTTCAGAGCCAACACAGGATGTGGTGTTTTCTGTTGGTGATGTACCAGCCTTCTCCTGCATGCCTTGAGAGAGTTAAAGGTCCCATATTCTGCTCCTTTTCTGCAGTTTAATATGGATCATTGATGTCTTCATCAAATGGTAGTAACATGTTTTGGTCCAAAACGCCTATAAATCAAGCACAGCAGCATTGTTTCCAGGCTCTTATAGCCCCTCTGTTCAGAACGGTCTGATTTAGTGGGCGTGACCTTCATATGTAAATGAGCCACCACTGATACCGCCTCGCTCTTCTGCATCACTGAGAGCGGCGCCACGAGCTCAGAGTGCACAATGTTTGGAAAACAGCAAAGCTTGTTTACCGTAACATTACAGGCTAAAACAACAGGCTTACAGTAGCTAAAGTTAGCATCCTGAAGCTAACAAGGAGACAGGGGGACACTGAGGAAAAGCTCTTACATCTGCTCCACAGCACACAGCATTTAAAATACTTACATTTCCAGGGTCCGAGGTTTGTTGGTGGATGGTTGGTAATGCACCTGGATTCAGGACCAGTCTATTCACTAGCCCTCTGTTGTACTGTCCAAAGTTGGAAAAGCAGTCGGCCGTGAAGTGACTAGCACACATATGCACAGTTTTACTGAGTGTAGCTGGCACATTTCCTTGATAGATGAGCACTAGCCACTTAGTCTTCTCTTTTTCCATGAAAGCTTGTGCATGTGGCTGTTTACAGCCACAAACAGAGCAGTGATGGCTCTTCAACTTTGGCATTCTCCTCCCCGCTGCTGGGGAGCGGAGGGGGGCGGGGAGGCAGTTCTGGGATATCTGCTCTGGTGGACCAATCAGGTCAGACTTGCTCCTGATTGGTCAAAAAAGGGAATTGTTGACGTTGGCAAATTCCCAAAATCCAAACAGCTCGTTTTGGGTCAGGATTTTACATTCACAAGCACTACTACGTACAGGTTTTGTCATTATTGTCACATTTTATGGGCTGGGAGGAAAGCCAAAGACCCACAGATTTCACTAAAAGACTTAATAAAGTGATTTTTGCATAATATGGGACGTTTAAAATTGGTGTTGATAGGGGCAGCAGCAGCTTGATCAAAAATAAGCAAATGCAGGGAGCGGTTGGGTCGCGTGCCCCATGAGGTTAACTCTTGAAGGGTAAGCACAGGATCAAATGCAACCTGTGGCCTTTTTCCCCTCCAACGTTCACCCTGTTTTCTCCTGTTTTCAGTTAAGGCATAAACAGCTAAAGAAATACCCCTCAAAAGTGCACCGATCTATAACTTTACGTTCTAATGCTTGGCCTCCGTGTTTTAAAACATGGCATCTACCTTTCCTTTTATCACAACACAGGAACATGTGTCGTTGACTCAAGACCTGGTTTTTATATTTACCACTTGCATTTCTTTTCAGCTGCCTCAAAATAGCAATGAGCCACATGTGGACCTCATCACACTTCTTTTAGGATTAACACACATGTGGGTGCAGTTTTTGCGGGGCCCTATGTGCGACAGTTAGTCCCAAACACGTTATGACACCATGCACAAATTTGGACCAAAAAGGCCCCCAATTCAGGATGTTTTTTCAAAGATCATAAATGCAGCGCTGACAGCCCAATGCTGTGAGACGTGTCTGTAATGTGTGATGTTAGTGAATCCTGGTTATGTCCTGCCAGTCATCTACCAAGCAGAGCTAACGTAACCTCTCTTTATTTTATTGACAGATCCTCAAGTTTGAACAGATCACTGCAGAATATCTTTATCACTAACAGTCTCTCGTTTTTCTTTCTTCTGCTCTTTGGTCCTTTTCCTCTCTTCCTCTCTGTAAATTATTTTGTGTGTGCAGCTCTGTGTGGTTTTTTTTCAGCATTAACCTTCCTAGGCCTTATTTACAGCACCTAATGACAGGACCACAGGTATGATGATGCGTCACTGCTTCACATAAAACACACGCACACACACACACACAGATATATACACACACACACACACACACACACACACACACACACACACACACACACACACACACACACACAGAGTCAGAGACAGACGGAGGGTCAGTTTACATGCATGGTGTGACTGTGGTGTATTTAAGTATTTCAGCGTCATAAACAACAAAGCCCACAGCAGGCCCAATCACTCAGATGAGAGGTAAAATTGCCCTTAATGGAGTGTAAAAGGCTGCAGATGCAAACTGCCAGTCTGCAGGTTAACGTCAGACACCGACCTAAACACTGTTTTAGAGGCTGAAATTACAGTTTAGCTGCTGCTCTGTCTACCTCCAACACACCAATTTCAGGAACCTGCAGCACTGCGAGCTGACAAGAGTTTATTCAAATATCCTCTTAGTCATTCATCTCAGCTTTAACAGGGGCCAACACTTAAAAAGTGGAGCCTCTGGTACAAATACAGCTGATTACAGGAGAGCCTTAGCTTAAGAAAATCAAAGCTAAACTTTACAAAAAAACATAAAGTGCAGTAAATTTAGACAGATGCTTTCAGGCTTCTGGCTATGGCTTTATAAAAGTCTGAAAAGAGCCTGAGAAATTCTCACAAATTGAAATATCCATAGGTTTGCGTTCCCATCGAGCCGTCCCACACTTTATTTTCAGCAGGGCAAAAAGCAGCACCTGTAACTCTGTGAGTGGGAAGGAGACAAATACTGCACAAATCCTTATCATCTTAATGCTTTCTACTTTAGCATTATTGGAAAAACAACTTTTCTTTGATACTGAGTGAGCTAGAAACATCTACATCATGGAAAGCAAATATGGGTTGAGATGTATTTGTCTTTTTTGGCCTTTTGGAAGTTATGTGAACAAAGTGCAAATAAGTGGTTGATCACGATCATTCAGGATTTTTTTCAGGCCACATTTCTCCCTCTAAGACGATGGGTCCCCACTGCCCTTTCCATTTTTAATAATGTGTTGGACAGTACTTAACCCAATTTTAGTAGTTTCTGCAATCTACTGGATATTTTCTCTGCTTGATGCATGCCAATGGTTAAACCCTTCTCTAACAGATTAACAGTCTTTTCCACGACCATAGGATGTGTCTTTCAACATAGTTAATTAAGAAATGAGACGCAACTCAATGCACCAGTTGGGGTTAAAAAACTTGTTTCCAGCTGAAAGATAATCGCCAATGCAGTAATAATCTAATAGGAGGCTCATACCTTTTTTTTGGCCAGGCAGTGTACATGCCTGATTGTAATCAACAATTTAAAATTAGACCAACACCAATACAGGTTATTTCTAAGTTTTATTTCTCAGTTTGCTTATTGGGTTGGGCAGGACCAGATCTAAGTCTCCATGACAACACCATGCCGGCTGACTTGGTTTAACAGAGGAGGGATCTATGTTTTTCTCTGCTTGAAAATGATTTCTTGGTTTAAGTTTGTAGTGATGGTGGACACTGAAGTCTAACTGTCAGACAGAAAAAGGACAGAAGAGCAGAAAAAAGCTAAATGGGAGAGTGATACAGCCAGAGCTGAACTGTTTATAATAATGTTCATTCCAACCAACACACACCTGTCATCCTGTAGTGCTCTGTTCAAACTTGAGAGTCTATCAATAAAATGAAGAGTGACTTCTGCTTTGTAGATGGGTATTGGCAGAACATAACGAGGATTTACTAACATTACATGTTACCAATACGTCTCAGGGCACTGGGCTGACAGGAGCACTAAATACAACCTGCCACTAAACTACAGAACAACAACTTACAAAGTTTGCTTGTTGTCACGTTTCAAACTGTAGCACTACTTAACTGTTGGTAAATGTATCACCTTGTCTCATTCATTCATTCATTTTCCAAACCGCTCAGCCTATCCCAGCTGTCATTGGACGAGAGGCGGGTTACACCCTGGACTGGTCACCAGTCAACCACAGGGCTGACACAGAGACAGACAACTTTCACACACACCAAAATTCACATTCACATTCACACCAACAGACAATTTAGAGTGACTGATGAGCATGTTTTTGGACAGTGGGAAAAAGCCGGGGTGCCCAGAGAGAATCCACACATGCACATGCATGAACATGCAAACTCCACACCTGAGTGTGGCCAAGCTGGGAGTCAAACCAGTGACCTTCTTGCTGTGCTGTGTCCTTCTTGCGCCACTGTGCAGCCCTGCCTTGTCGCATTGTATCTGGTAAAAAGCTGTCTTGAACAAAGATTAGTAGTTCTCACAATCTTTTTGATCTGTTTTAAAGTTAATCTGGAGGATGATAGGATAGGATGCTTTCTAACCCGAATGACCGAGTCGTAATGTTTTTTTGTTTTGTGCTGTTTCACACAGATGCAGACATGAACTCCTCCTTTTGTTTCCCCACTTAGATGGAGGACAGGCCTTACGGGAGGAGCTCAGTAGGGTACATGTGCAGAGCTTATATGCAAATATCGCATGACGTCATTTAAATTGTCTGTACTGTCTTCACGTGAGTGCCTTAGGACACAGCGGTCACAAGAAGGCGTGTATCCACAGGGTGTGCCTCCACCTTATGAATGCAGATCAGACATTGAGATCTAGTCCACACGTGCCAAATGAAATCATGATCAAAATTTCAGAATAATTCAAACTCAGATTTCCAGCCAAAAGATTATCTTTGGTTTGATGTCTGTAATGTTTATCTTCTGTTGCCAAATATAGATTCTGTGAGATCTCGTGTCAACAGAATCATTGCTACAAACATTAAATGTGAGGTGTAGCGGTGTGATCCAAGGATTATTATGAGAAAAATTGTTCCAAACTTTCTTTATGTCTTAGCTCACCTTCAAATTTTAAACTGGTTTGGATCTATGGGGTAGTCTCATGAGTCACTGGCCCACAGGTTTTGACTAACCAGGACCAAGAACTGTGCACTGCCTGGAAATACTTACTTTTACACATTTCAAAATGACAAAATAATTTCTTCCAATAAATTTGTCTTTTCTTCTGTTCTTCTCTGGATTAACATTTTTCTCCTTGTGTGTTGATGGTGGTTGTGCTGTTCTCAAGCATCATGAACGTGACCACAGGCTGTTTTAAGGTCAACTTTTCTTGCTCAGATAGTTAAGAAATCCATGTTAATGTGTGTATGACTTCACATTACACAAAAACACAGTTCAGCATTTCCTGAAATTCAAAATGTTTCTCCTGGGGGTGATAGGTAAATTCAGTGTTTCCATAACGGGATGGAGCAAACCTTTTCAGAAGACAATTATACGAGTCCCTCCGATCCGAGTCCCAAGCGAGTAGGAAGTCATTTGGTCCAAGTCTCAAGTTTTTCTGTAGGGCCAAGTCAAGTCAAGTCAAGTCAGGTCCCAAAAGTTGTCAATTCAAGTTGACTCAAGTCACAAGGTTGTTGAGTTGAGTCAATGGTTATATCTTAGGTTTATCTTGAAGAGAGAAACCTTATCTTCCGAGACTAAATGTAAAAAAATACTATGCAGATTAGTCTGCAACTCTGCATGATTTAAACCACACATTTTAATATCGTGATGCTGAGGTATCATTATATTTTAATATGTCATTTATCATCAGGCACAAATTTAGCTGCCTGAAGTGCCTGGCTACATGCATTTGTTATGCTGGCATAGGATCCTTTATCCACATTCCCAAAGAATAGCAGAGTGGTCTAAATGCAACTATAGCAAGAGGAAAAACTTATCAGAGGCTTAATGAGAAGGAATAAAGGCTTTCATGGGAGTTATTTATTCTACTGACGAGTCACGACTCGATGTATGTTATGAAGAGTGATAAAGTGGTAAAGGAGGGGGCTTGCTACCATGGATAGACATTATTTATGCAGTCTTATAGGCTACAGTAGCCCTTATCAACATTTGCGACAGCAGTGAGTGAAATTGTTTGTCTTATTATTAGCAACAATGTTCAAAACACAATCGATGAACATATCACCAACACACACACACACACACATTGCACTCTCACACACTTCTAATAGTGTTAGCTTGGTTACACTTCCTTGGCTTTGTGTACAGTCTTTAAATGGTGGTTAATGTTGAATGTTGTTTCCTCTTTTTCCTTTATTTTTGAACCTATAGTATGGTGAACATGCTACGAGTCATCAGACACAGCTTGTCTCAAGTGGAGTCGAGCCCATTTGCAAGTCATCAAATTTGTGACTCGAGTCTCTATGACTCTAGTCAGATTGTCTAATTTCAGGATTTTTGAGAGGCATGTGACAATTCACCAAAATACTAAATCCTCAGAGTTGATCTTCTCTGGATCTTTGGGAGGAGAATTAAAAACAGTTGCAGTCTACCTGTAGGTTTTCAGAGTTAAAGCTGTCTGTAAAGAAGTGTTTGGTGGCCTGACACGCTGTGTGTCTGCTGAGTGCCCTGTGAATGTGATGGCTGCATTTAGCAGCAGCAGGGTGATTATGGTGATGTATTACCAGAAGCTGTTATGGTTGGAGCTGACAGCTGAGCCAAACATTTTCACACAGACCTGTCTGGGGTAAAGAGAGATGCTTTGTAAGGTTTGTTTAAGCTGAAGGAGCTTTGTCACACTCTTTCATAATCTCTGTATGTCTTTAAACCCCCCTCTGTTTTCTCTCCCTCCTTCTGTCTGTTATCCTGTGTCCAGCCCCCTCTCACTTCAAACCACCTCGACCTAGGTGGGCTGTGGAAATGAATCTTCACCTCAGCGCCACTCTTTTCATTTTTTCCCTTCCTTTCTCCTTTCTTCTCTTCCATTCTCAGGTGTAGACGCATAATTACTGTATGGGCTCAAGTCAGTCTCCAGTTACCCCACATGTGCTGCCTTTTAACTGTGTCCAATTGTATGTTTGCACTGTGTGTGTGTGTGTGTGTGTGTGTGTGTGTGTGTGTGTGTGTGTGTGTGTGTGTGTGTGTGTGTGTGTGTGTGTGTGTGTCAAAGTAAACAGCTGTGTCTTATGAATAAAATGACTTGTGTGAAGCTGTGTTTAGTAGTTCTTGGCTCTTAGTGTCAGATCGTCTCTTTTATCTCCTCTGTGACTTTCTTTGTGTCTAAGAAAAGGATAATGTGTCACCATCATCATCTTCAGCCTCCTCTTCATCCATTTCCCCACTGTTTTTTTTCTCTGCCCCCCACAGTGAACCAACCAGTGTCAAAGTAAGCTGACCTCTGAGTTGATATGTTTACTATTAGTCTGCCAGAGTCTGTGACCAGGACCACGTCCCTGGGTCTCAGTAAGTAAGAGTAAACATCTGTGTGGGAAGAAAGGAGCAAAGAGAGCAAATACCTGAAAACAAAAAGTCGTGATTACATTGATGTCTCTGCTGATTGAATGTGTCAAAACTTAAGCCCATGTGTCCATTAATTCCAGTGTTGCCTGCATATCAGTAAATGTACACGTAGCTTGTAGCTTAATGTGTTTTTAGGGTTCTCGACCTAAACAAAGCAGGAGATCCCCTCCCCAAATACCTCAGCATTTTGACTGTGCTTTGCACAGTTATTATACCTGCTAACGTCATTTTAACCTCCATGTTCTCTGACCTACAACCCTTACAAAATGCAAAAATATCTACATGACTCACAGCAAGTTGAAGTGAATTTGGAGTCATATCTCTTTTTCTTTGGACCTGATTCAAACATCTTTGACAGCAACCGTGATAGAGTGATGCTGAGTGGATTTAGCCGCTTCAGCGAGGACATGTATACACGCACCAGGGAGTGATTTGCACATGCTTCTTGCTGCCAAGTTGGGTTGCCAGGTCTGCCTAAATCAGCAGTGTTGGTAGGTATGAGACATTCAGATTTTTTATTCATCCTTTCTTGCTGCATGTGTTTTGAAGTCATGTTCATAGCCATCTCTCTCTGTCTCTCTGATTAATCCTAAACTCTGCTGATGTCACTGACAGCCTCTCCTAAATCAGAGCAGATTTCTTTTACCTCTTTATGTGCTGGTATTTATTCCACTGAGAAGCTATCGAAACCAAATCACAGTTCACCAGTTTGCTCAGAAATGTGATTTTTAAAGTCCATCAACATTATTTTGTTTATCTTGCTTTTAACTTTTCTGTGCACGCTCAAATCTCAAATTCATATCATTAAAGTAGTTTAAAATTTAGGATTAATAATTTCTAATATATCTCAGTTTTCTGACACACGTGGAGGTTTCTGTGAGGCATTTCACTCACAGCAGCATCACTTGCATGCTGGTCTAGCAGAAACCCCAGAGATGTTTTTGTTTTTGGATTTTTTTCCCTATAGGTAGAGGTTAAAGTAGCGTAAAAATACTGTTTTAAAGTGGTTGACCCAAGGGGCAACACTTGGTAAGTGGAAATGAAGCCTATGTGGAAGTGCTTAAAATCGCTGTTTGTCGAGAATCCACTTAAGGCTGGCTACAGAAAGACCAAAAGTCACATACACACCCAGCTATAAAAACTGACTTTTACGGCGTTAAAAAGCATATTTACAGCCAGGTTTAAAAAAATGGCTTGGGTCTAAAACACTGATTTCACTGTTGGCACACACTGTACGGTGAGTGATTTTTTTTCTATCTCTGTTTAGAAGTTATTAGGATTGTTTAATTGCCCAATCAGAGGCACAGCTCAGATCACGTGACGGTGAGGCGCTCTGTAGCTGTTCGAAGAAAAACTCACTGCTAGCATCATAGCGAATGTGGCTGCGTCCGTGGGTTGGCTTCATTCCACGGTTTCAGGAACAGACAGGTGACATCGTGGGTGCTTTGTCCGTGTTTTATACAGTCTATGGGTTGACCACACATTAAGTTGATTCTCTGCATTAACAACTCTACAGAAAAAGTACTTTTTGAAAAGCAATGAACTGAACTGTCACACAAAGTCATAGAGTTGTATAGAAGAAATAAGGTGTTTGCAGAGTGACAAATTCACCTTTGATACATCTCCATTATCCCTCAGTCACTACCTCTCATGCTAGCTCGGTGGCAAAATAAATGTTCACTGTGGATTTCACAAGTGTTACAGTCCTGGCTTGAACAGGCAAAGAGAAAAGAGCCTCATGCAGTGCACTGCGAGGACCCCGATCCTTTCTCACTGTCAGTAACTTTCTCATACAAACATCAGAACTTTCTCCCTCAGTGTTTCTGCCAGCGATCATCATCATCATCAAAAATGACCTTAAATATTAAGCTACGCAATTGATGACACTGATCTGCGGCCAAGTTGTCTTAAAACATTTCACATGATGCAGAAAGAAAAGTTATGCTGCTAGTGTTGTGCTGCTTTTTCCCTGAAACAACACAAACCATACATCCATCACTTTTATGTGGTTGTTCAAGTGCTCTGCTGCCAGACAACCATCTGTTTATGTGATCAGAAATGAAATTATCCTTTCATTTTGGAAAAGTGTGCTTCTCTTGTTCATACTCATGTTCATCAATGCAGGCCAGGGCCACACACAGGAGGGGCTGCTGCCAAATATGATGATCCACTATTTTCTTTGAGATTATTATCCTCAGTGTGGCTTCAGCACAGGATGAAAACAGAGATCTTTTGATCCAAATTTGATTGTGTAGAATGATTTAGAGGCAAAAAGCAACCAGAGCTTTATCCATTTTTTTTATTCAGGATTATGTTTAAGGCATTCGATCATTTTTTCCACATTAATGGTTAGCTGCAGGAATGTCAGCATCTTTCTGTCTGTCCAACACTTTGCAGAATGAAGTAACTCAGGAGATTGTTGCAGTATTTCTTTTTCTTCATTTTGCATTGAATTAGTGTGATATTGATTGAAAGTGAACTTGATCATCATGATTTTCATTCAGCTTAGTGCAGTACAATAAGAGGTAGGATGTTTGGTCAGGTTAGGGAGGTTGTTGCCACCCCAACTCTCAGAGTTCACATTACCTCTTTGGCCTATGAATGACTTTTAATCCATCATTTTACCTCTGAGTGGGTAAAACCTTTACAGTTTCTTAAACTTTGGCTTGGAGCATTGACTTGAATGTTAATGACAGTCCAATCAGCTTAGGCTGTATTTTTGTGTCTTTTGTAAAAATAGAAAACAATAATTAAAAAGAGCTTGTTAAGCTGTAAGAAAAGAGAAAATATTGGGGGTTGGATGCTAGTTTAGGCAGGAAAACAGAAGGGGATGTCAAACTTTGGGGCCATACACATTACCACAGTAACATGAAATGATAAATGGATCGCATTTATATTGTACTTTTCTGGTCTTCAGACCATTCAAAGTGCTTCTATAATGTTGGTCCCATTCACTCATTCACACCACTTTTACACACTCTGTCACTGGGTGCTGGGGAGTTATGACAGCAGTGTTTGTTGTGCCTCGTTTTGCTCCACACTGTCACTGTTTTTCCTGCAGAAACCAAACCCAGCTGATGATCATTCACATAAAGATTCTACAATTTAATGCCTTTTCATAGAGTATTTGTATCATTATTGTTTGAATCAGGGATACAAACTGCAGTGATGCATTATGATAGTTTAAATAATTTCAACATAATATCTCCACTGTCACTTGTATTTAGTTTGTCTTGATGATAAATTGTCTGCAGATATTCTGCTAGATACCACGCATGAAGTTTAAAGGTAGGGTCCGCGGGATTTTTCGTAACTCGTTAGTAAACACAACATCCAGACAGGGCTCCTCCTCCTTGGATCAGTGCAAGTGGCAGCACACACCCATAGCCTCCAACTGTGACTACGTGAACACTCTCACTTGCCTGGCAACCACCTGCAGCACCTGACTTGTTAGCACAAGCTAATCACTGAGTTATCTGACACATACCTGGTTAGCAGAAATCCAACTTGAATTGCTCTTCGTCCCGTGTTGCTCTCCAAGTGCCCAAAAGTGAGTGATAGTTGAGCCAAGCTTCTCCAACATTTTGGAAAAAGCTTTATCTGTTTGATGTTTTGTTTCACTTTGGTTATGTTTTTCCTTCTTCATGCTACATCAATTGTGTGGGATAGCTTCTTCTACTTGCTACTAAACACGCAGAGTCATTTACAGGGCACGCTGTGATTGGCTGAGGTAACCATGCTTACTCTCTACCCAGAAACGTCCTGATACAACCAAAACATCAACATACAGGCTGAGGAGGGGGTTCAAGGCAGACACAGACACTGACACACATGAATAGAGGCCAAGAAATGACGATTGAGCAGGATTATTCCTGTAAAACCTGACATTTTATTTATTTAGGAAAATCCTGCAGATTCTTTTCATTCATTCTTAGTCAGTACTGGCTTTATTCATTGTTTGTGACACAAAGGAATGTTAAATATCAAACATCAGGTACAGAAGAAACGTTTTTTCTACAGGACTGTAGCGGGGTGATCTACATGCCTCTGCAAAGCGCTGGGGCAGAGAGCTGTGTAATCTCTCCTCTTCAGACAGTCTGTGACATTAGGAGACAGACTCAGGAGGCAGTTAAGTAGGGGTACCTGTTTTTTTCCTGTAGACAAGAGGGGTGGGGATGGGGGTGGGGGTATAGAAGAAGCACAAAAGGTCTTTACCTCTCCCTATAAGCCTTTATCTAAACCCTTGCCCCTCTTTGGTTTGGATAAGATGGATTGTAGGTATTTCCCAGTGTCTGATGCTAGCTCCAGTCTGGATGACGTTGAGTTACTGTGTCTCATCCTCTCTCTGTCTCTAACTTACTGGGGGGGCTTCTTGGAGGATTACTGACACTGATCACAGACACTGTCAGTCTGAGGTGAACCTCATAAATATCAGAGAGTAGGGGACTGTAAGTAATGAGTAGTTTGTGTTTTTAGAAATGTATTGTTTGAAGTAGAAATCCTTGTGTTATTATGAGACTGTGAATCTCCTCAGAAGATGCAGACGTTGCCCTTCTATCGACAGCTTTGTATCCTCTTTATTTTCCATTCAGTGACAAATTGGTTTCACAGCCTCAGAAAAAATCTGTGAGAAAGAAAACAAAGCTGTTACTGAAGTCATTCACCTTTCTATACTTCTTACACAATAAAAACAAGTTTCCACATGTCTCCATCACAATTATCAGCTTCCAGAGTGGAAGAATCTGCAGCTTGTGTTAATTACATATTGCAATAGCAGAATTATTGGCTACTTTAGAAATGCAACGCTTGCGCTATTGTGTCACAAAGTGCCTGCAGCCAAGCTAAATTGTTACATGATGGAGGGGTTTTGCAGACTGACTTTGAACTACATAAAAGTTTATTGATTCCCATGAGGACATGAAGCTGTTAGAGACACTGAAGCTGAAAGTAACGCAATGTACGCTCTTTGGTTCAAGTCTGTCATAAGTCATGTAGGAGCCAAAAATCTGTTGCAGCTGACACACTGAGTGATACTTCACTCATTCAAAATAGGTCAGAAACACCTCAACACAAAGTCAACATGATCAAGTTTGATAACATTCATTCTTTGAAGCATTTCAGATGAACTGTGTAAAATTGATTACGGAGCAAGAAAAGGAGACACTCTGTAAACACAGTTTTAATGATTTTGGATCTGTTGAACTAATTTAAATGATTTTGGAGGAAAAAGGGTATCTGATATCTTTTAAGACATCAATGAATCAAAGTGTCAAGTGTGAAAGAAAGACAACCACATTGTGCTAAAGAATGTTATCCTAATCTACACCGCAGATATTGTTGTACATTTACCTTGAAATCAGGAAAGTCTGACGCCTTCCTAATTAAAGGAGGACTGTTTGTTTTTCTGTCCACTAAAGCATCATGGTATGGTTCATTGGTCAGTTGTATGTAGGCCAAAAGAGGAGTAGATTTTACACTTTAGAGTGATTTATCTTTCAGAGCTTCAACTTTATAAACATACTCAGTGTAATGACAGAGTCAGGAGTCTGTGTTGTAACTCTCTCTTACTCTCTTACTCTCTTACTCTCTTTGTACTTCAGTATTACATGAGAAAGGGGTCAGAGAGTTAACGTCTCGTCCTTTATGTCACACAAACAAAACAGAGCATTTGAACTGAAACCTGCTCGAAGTGACAGCTTAATGCTGCACAAACTTAATAAAATCACAACCTTCACAGTGTACTCTGGATCTGTTAGCGACATTAGGGAGGGCTACATCAAAGTTTAAAACAGATCTTTTGGCAACACTGAGATGTATCTACTGGAGTTCATCAATGCATTTATTTCCACCCACACCAAGACCTCCAACTCCATGGTTTCTTCCTTCTTGGGCCCTCTCCTCTCCCAAATTTTTCTCCATAAAGTGAAGTGCAGCACCTCTATAGATTCAGGACAACAATGGCTTTAGAAGTGTAGAATTATTTGTTTTTTACAGAATTGAGCTGGAGCAAATGTTTTATTTTCTGCAGATTTAAAAAAAAAATACATATAATATACACATAAAAAAGATGTGGATGGCAGTCTCACAAAAATCATTGTTCTTTCCAGCCGGTTTTTGGTGTGTTGCTGACGTCACGTGTGATGCATTCAGGGACCATCAAAAACTTGAGAATCTGATGATAACGCTACTTTTTGCAGCTATTGTATAGGACAAACGGTTTGTAAATGCCTGTCATTTAAATATAAGTGGGTTTTTGAACCCACCCACGGGTTTTGGATCCAAGGATCATTTAAATAGGGCAGCCCTCACCGCTTCTCCCCCTTATCAATTGCTAGCTAACAGCGTGTTTAATTCTTTGGTTTGCGCTCACAATTTAGTGCCTGTTATTTGGGAATATATAAAGAATCATAAAACCCTGTGGAAATGTGAAAAACTGTAGTTTACTGAGCATCTCTGTCTTCATATCAAAAGTAAACACCTTTACGCATTTCCAGTCATTGAATGTGTACATTGTGTTTGTTTGTTTTTCATGAACAAACAGGATGAGTTAAAGGTAGGGTCTAAAGGTGTGTCACTGTTAGTGTCTGTCTCAACCCACTCCTCTGCCTGAATGTTAATGTTTTGGTTGTATCGAGACATTTCTGAGCAGAAAGTAAGCGTGGTTGCATCAGCCAATCACAGAGTACCCAGTGCTGTTATCTGGGTGTGACTTTGCGTATTGACGACAACGAGTCGTAGCCAATCAAAGCAGATAACATAGTGGACGTAGCACAGAGCAAGAAAAACGCAACCAAAGTGAAACAAAACAGCAAACAGATAAAACTTTTTCCTAATTGAGGGTGAAGCCTGGCTCGACTTACACTCACTTTTAGACACTTGGAGAGCAACATGGGACGAAGAGCAATGTGAGTTGGTTTGTGTCAAATACCAGTGATTAGCTCATGCTCACATGCCAAGTTTGGTGCATGGCTCTCAAGTCTCTTCCAGGTAGAAATGCGATGCTACAGGTGGTTGCTGAGCTTGTGAGTGTGTTCATGTTGTCATGATCGGAGGCTGGCACTGATCCAAGGATCAGAAGCCTTTACTGAATGTTGTGTTTTCTGACAAGTGGCGAAAATTCCTGCAGACCCTACCTTTAAGACAATGTCATGCAGGTAAGCGCACTGAGTCAGGGGGAGACGTTTGCTGAGTGGGTATGAGCTCACAATTTTTTTTTTTTGCGGTGTTTGTTTGTATAATGTGCAGTATTTTACATCCAAGTTCCATTGAATTCAACAATTAACAGTGGGAAAGTTTTATTTTTGTTTCCCTTTTTACAACATACCTTTGAATGGTGTTGAGTAAGTTTATGTGTAATATAGAAAAAAAAGAACACTTAATATGGTTTGTTTGTTTTTCTTCTTTGCTTTGGCTAGAGTAAACTAAATAAAGTATAAAGACAGTATTATTTTAAAACAGGATTCAGATCACTTTTGTTTTCTCAAATAACATTAGATAAAATGTATTTAGCAACATTTCACTACTGATCAAAAAATTAGGAATCCACACTTCAGCACATTAGCAGGGAAGCATTGTCTCACAGCCAAATTATCTCCCTAGTTTAAAAAATGTAGCAAATAGCATGAAGTCGATGGGATTTTTGAAAAAGAAAAAAAAATCTGAAGAGTCTTAAAACTTGGAGAATACTTTTAAAACTAATCTACATACATAAGCAGTATGAATAAATATGTCTGAGGCATTGAGACATAGGCCAACTGTATTTGTGGAACTTAAAAAAGTTGACCCGAGGATCCTGAACTCGTCTCAATGGAGCATTTTGTCGATGTTCCTCAAACACTTCCCTGTCATCAGTGAGGAATGTTTTGACATAAAACATCACACACAGAAATTCACCATACACATCTCGCCGACTGTGGCGGACTTTATGAGCATTCCACGCAGTCAGGAAATGTACCTGAATATGTGACCTAAATAAAAGTCCTGTGTGATAAGTCATCAGGCAGCTATTTGTACTGGAGGGAGAAGCCTGTGCTGGAAGAACACAGCGATCCAGTTATGGTGCCACTTCAATTATCTTGTCCAAGGTGATAAAAATAAAGAGCAGTGCAGGTAGAGAAACTACAGCTAACCTAACAACAAAGAGAGAAACATGGGAGAACTGCCAATGACCTGTCAACCAGTGTCAGCACCAATTACCTGAGTGGCGATTACAAAAGTCAAGATGCACAATGCCACAAGCATGTGGTGTGTGTTTGGGTGTGTGTAGGTGTCTCTGTCTAACTCTTCGTTTGTCTGCATCAGACACAGTGGGAAAAGCATGAGAGTTTCACACCTTGTGGTGTGATCATTTTATTCTGCTCCCTCGGGCTGAAACCTCCTGTGACCCAGTCAAACATATAACTCACATACCTTCAAATGCTTCAGTGAAAACATGTCATAAACGTAAGTAATTATGTTTATTATCCAACGCAATTACACTCTGAACCGCCACATTTCACTGCAATGCTGTGAATGCTGTCTGCTTTATTATACCCCATTTTTTTTACTTTAAAGTACTTTTTTTTTGGTACATTACAAAAACATTTTGAATATTGGACAGCTGAATATAGCTGGCTCAGTTCTGTGTATTTTCATATAAATGCCCATTTCAGTCTTTTTAGGAGGGATGTAATGGTGATGCTTATCAGGCAGATAAAAATCACTGATCTAAAAGATAAAGGTAAATATCATAGGCCTAAAAGGTTATGCCATTTAGAATTTCTTCAGTAATTAACAGGTTATTTAAGGTATCTAAAAATGCAGACAACTTGCAGCAGCAAAAACAATCATCATCAGGAGAAACAAACTCCAAATACAAAAATGATGCATCATTAAAAACATATTGTAAGCAAGACAGCACTGTATGGAAACACAGTGTGTTATGAGAAAACTAAATGCAAAAAGCCAACAAAAAAACATACTACACCAAGAGTAAACATGACCCAAGTGCGCAAACATCAGACTTCATAAAACATCCGTAAAAAGAAAAAGAAAGCCTCACATTTAAGACTGAGGACAACAGAAGCACTCAGGCCTAAGTGTTATGATTTCATATATTTAAAAAATTCACACATGAGTAAAAATGTATTGTCAATCTGTGTTTATGCTAACTGTAATGCCACAGAGTGAGAAGTAGGGTCTTTTTCTGGAGTGTGACTACTGTAGGTGTTCATTTTCTGTGGGTGGTTTAAATCTTGGGCTGCACGGTGTCTCAATGCTTAGTGCTGCTGCCTCACAGCAAGAAGGTCACCAGAATCCTGGTTCATGCAAAGTGTGTCTGTCTGTGTGTAGTTTGTATGTTCTTCCCGTGTATGCTTTGGTTCTCTCCGGTACTCTGGCTTCCTCTCACAGTCCAAAAACATGCTCATCAGATTAACTGATCACTTTAAATTGCCTGTGGGTGTGACAGTGCGTGTGAAAAGTTGTCTCTTTTTGTGTGTCAGCCGTGTGATTGACTGGCGACCAGTCCAGGGTGTACTCTGCCTCCCAGCTGAAGACAGCTGCGGTAAGCCCCAGCCTCCCTTAATAGGATAGGTAGTTAAAAATGGATGGATAATTTAAATCTACACAAACACTTTAACAGTTTAACAGTGAGTCAGTACTCTGAGGGATAGATTTTTAAAATCTCCTGAGAGCTGGTGCTAACTGTGCCAAAGTGTTTATAAATACTGTTAAAGTCCAAATTATCAAAACGTTCCCACTTTTGGGTGGTATTTTGGATGACATACAGTATATCTGTACAACAAGTCTGTTAATGTTACTACTTCATAAATATTGTCATAATAATCAGGGGTTAACACAGTCTGGAGCAGCCTGAAGCTCAACTCCTGCACATACCAATTGTTCCATTACACACAAAGAAGTGAATTTATTTGTTTGTTTGTTTTTTTATTTGGATAAGCTTGTTTTTACTAGTTTGCTCCAGGATAGAAAATGGTTATAAATGGTAAAATTTGTTAGCAAAGAACTAACTCCACGAATGTGAAGAATTTATCGTGCTGGTGTAGCTCATCATGTATGTGGACATAGTTTATTTTATTTTTGTGCTTAAACATCATTTGGGCAGTCTGCTTTATGAATCTGGCATTGAGACAGAGCAGATAGTGGAGGCAAATGAAGCACAATTCTTTATGCTTTACTGAACTGACGTCCAATTACAGTGAACTCCCTGCTGAATGGAAGGGTGAAGACAGAAAATGAAACAATGGCACATACAGTATGTTTCTGAGAAACATGGTTTGAATGCACACTGGTATCCGAGCTCACAGAGTAACAGCAGTGCAGAGCAGACAGACAGACAGAAGAGCCCTGCTGCAACTGCTGCTTCGCCTGGTTCCCACAGCCTGTCAGTGGAAACCTGTAGAGGGGAAAATATTTGGCTTAGAGGCTTGGAAGACGGAGCAGCAGAACCCAACCAAACTCTGAGCTGGTCCAAGTCAGGGCGGAAGAGCGAGAGAGCAGCCTGAGGGCAAATACCAGGCTGCCTGAGAGAGACGGGATATTTCAGCCCCAGACCTGACAGGACTCGCTGGGCAAGGATTAAGGAAAGCTAAATTTCATACATAATTGCTTCAGTTTGGGCTGACCTCAAACACCTAGTTGAAAAATACTATTAGTAATTTAGATCTTGAAAATGAGCAATTTAATTATTTATTCTGGGCTTCTGCTCAGGTTCACCTCAGGCTTGGACTAAGTTTTTCTCAGGCCTGAGTTTGAAAAGGCTGATGGTTCTCAGCTGTACTCAGAAGAAGGCTTATCCACCATGAAAAACAGTCAATTATTCAGCAAATCAGCATTTCATTTGATTTTAGTCAGTTTATTTGTTCAGTCAGGCACCTATGATAAAGCCTGCAGAGAAGTTTCCATCAATTTTCCAATAAAGAGAGAAGAATGCAGAGGAAGTAAAAAATAATCAGGTCAGTGACCAGATGATTTGCCATTCAAATGAGAGGTTGGTTGCACACACAGCCAATGATGTCCAATGCCAAAGTCTCAGTATCAGCTAATGTCAAAATCAAATGTTGAGAGCAATATTTTTTGCCAAACACATCAGGAAATATTGAAATATGCCACCCAAGAGCCTTTTGTCCAGTTCATTCAGCGTTTTTGACACACAATCTAACATTTCAGCCTGCCAATCAAGTCTAAAAACTACAAAATGTGCATGCCAGTGGTTTAGGTCCAACTCTAAATGTGATACAGTGAAATGATTGTTAGTAAAATATTGCACTGGAAACAGAGGGAAATGGTTAAAGTATTTATCATGGAGGTGGTCTGCTACAGCATGACTTAGATTTAGGGTAATGGTCCAGGGCGCCATAAGAACACTTAAAGAGCAGGGAGAGTGCCACAAAGCAACAGAGGAATGCACGCAGGCCTCAAGAACTGAGTTCAGCTTTGAAACCTGGTTTGAGTAGGTTTAAACTCCAGGTTTCAAAGTCAAAGTTAGTCATCAGGTAAGAAACTGTGGCTGCAAGTGGCTTCTGAATGCATCACACATGATTATCAGTTTGATAAAGACATAAGTAAATTTTAAGGTAGAGTCTGCAGGATTTCCCTAAAAAACTAAAATGTCAACCTTTACAGGAACAATCAATCGCCACTTCTGGGCCTCTAAACATGTATGTCAGTGTCTCTTTCTGCCTCAACCTTCTCTGCCTTCGGGACGTTTCTGAGCACAGAGTAAACGTAGTTACATCAGCCAATCACAGCACACCCAGTGCAAAAGTGACTTTGAGTGTTGATTATTGCGAGTGGAAGAAGGTATTTGGAGCAGCTACAATAGTGGACGTAGCACGAAGGAAGAAAAAACAACCAAAGTGAAATGAAACGCCAAAGAGATAAATCTTTTTACTAAACAAGGATGAAGCTGCGCTCGACTTTCACTCACTTCAGAGCACTTGAAGAGCAGCTCAAGACAAAGAACAGCACAAGCTGTCTTTCTGCAAGCAAGGTGTCAAGTACCAGTGATTAGCTTGTGCTAACATGCTAAGTCAAGAGCATGGCTCTCGAGTCTGTCCCATGTAGAAATGCAATGCTACAGGTGGTTGCTGGGCTACTGAGTTGCTCGAGTAGCTTTGGTCAGAGGCAGTGGGTGTGCGCTGCTGCTGGCACTGATCTAAGGAGGAGCCCAGTTTTAATGTTGCATTTACTAACAAGTAACAGAAATTCCTGCAGTCCCTACCTTAAGGTAAAAATCCACCTACCACGCAGAGGCTTTAGTCCTGTCTTACATTACATCAGTTTAAACTTTTTTGCATCCAGTTTAACGCTGAACGCTTACACCATATAATGCCATTAAATTCTAAGTTCTCAAGAAACAGGCAACAGAGTGAGCTCACACAAGTAAATACCTTTATCAATCTATGGCTAAGCCACGCCCCTCTCCACTTACATTTCTCAGGAGGCCATTGGTGATTTTTGGAGACAGAAAGAACACATTTCAAAACTACACATATATTTATCATGTTATAGTTGAGAAGCTCTATTAAAAGCTTCAGCTAACAGCCAAAATCTACAGGTCACAGTGCAAACGTCATAAAACCTGTTTTGTTACCACCATCACCCATGAAGTTAAGGTTGTTGGGGGTTTTTTCACCGTCTTTACCAAGAGTGTGTCTCTGATAGTTTGGTGCTGTAGTATTTACATTGAATCATTCAGGACGTTTGCCAACATTTGTTATCTCGGCTATTACACATAAGTTAATGAAGCTAAGCTCCAAAAGCTAACGTTAGCTTAACTAGAGCCCTTTGGACAACAGCTAAAAATGATTTATGGTCATGAAAGAACAAAAACTACAACAAAATAGGCCAATGAACTCCCAACAAACAAAGAGATGTGATGAACAACGCAGCTAGGAGCTAACAACAGGCTAACTTTAGAGATGTTTAAAATGATTTAATGTTTCTTTCCAGCAGCAAAGTCACAACAAGTTGCCTCAAATATGTCAGCTTACTTTAGAACAGACGCAGACATCCTTGTTCATTTTATTCACGTCAAGGTGATGTTATGGTCAACTGCACAACTTAAACCTGGGAAGACACTTTTCTCAGTTGAAATGTGGCTCACGATAAAGTTAAAAGATACAGTTTGTCACCCTAACTCTCAGAATACCTTGTGTTGGAGTTACATGTAACCCAAGGACACAGTTTGACCATTTTTTAACTTAAAATCTCAGAAAAACTTCATAAAACCAGAAGAAAACTGACTTTCTGCGATGTATTTCAATGGACACTGGGCAAAGACTGTCCAAGCGCACAGTGATTGGCTCATTATGTTTGAGGGTGGGACTCAGCCTTTTTCCTTGTTTTTTTTTCCTATCTTAAAGAAAAGAGCTTTTGTGTAACTTTTATCTGTGTAAAGACCAAACCAAAAAAAACAGACAGAAAAAACTTACACACACCGCCTACTCTAGTATCCCCTCACCTTAGAGCTGGGCTGAACCGTCCAAACCACAGACTGGATTTACAATGTGAAAAAGAGAAAAACAGAACGAGGGAGTAGAGAGGATGAGTGGGAGACAGGGAAGAGATAGACAGATTGATCTGTTGAAAATCTCACAGCAGACGTCTTGTCCTTCTTCATGGATTCTTGAAAACCCAACAATCATGGAAAACCTCTGACCAGGCTCCCAAAAGGATTCCTGTCTTCAGGGCCGACCACTAAAACTTGGCCTTCTCAAGACACCGACGTGATCAGTCGACAGATTTGACGGAAAGAATGTGAGTAAAGGAAGAGATGTATCGATACATTTTTGGATTACGTCTGATATAAAATCTCTTCAGGTTTTATCAGATGAAAATGCTCGGGGAGATTTGCTCAATAACTGATAATGAATCTGTTTCGGTTCAGCTTTAGAAAAGTGGCTGATGAGGAAGTGATAGCTAAGACATGCAGCACATTTTTGCATAGGCTTATGGCAAGACAAATTAAACACACACACACATATAACACACATTTAAGACTAAAGAAACAGCTACCTTGTTCAAAGAGGATTGGATAGCTAATATTGGCAATCATGAAAGAAAACAAAAACTTAAAGGTCTTGGCCCACTTGCAGTTTTTATTACCTCTCAGGATGTTGTTTTGCTCTCTCTTTCCTTACCACCCAAACTGTGAACAATAAACTTTGCCTCATGGATCACAACTCCTTGACAATCTTACTCAGCCAACCCAAAGTTGCTGCTTTAATTGTGAATATCTTGTTTCTGGCAGTCCTGTGAAAATATATATCATGTTGTCAACTGGGATCCAAATTACACAGTGAGAAAAAGTTCTGCGTTAGGAGTCTTTTAGCGAGATTATTCTGTGTCATCGTTGAGACATCCCAGGTTGAACAGAGCAGACGAGCGTTGCCAAAAAGATTTTTAGCAAATATAAATTTTCTTGATGCAGAGATCACCCAGAGAGAGAAAGAGCTGTAGCCTGCAATTCTAAAAGTACGAGAACAGAAACATCCTGGCCTGCCTTCAGAGGATAACATCACACCTTTTGCTCACATTATTATATACATTATATTATGACAAATGACTCCTTGTAGAGCAGAATCTGTACATTTTCTGTGTATCATTAATTTCCTGTTTTCAAAAGATAAAAAAAAAATTATATGAATAAAAGTTTCTTTTACTGCTGGCAGTTTGTGAGCTGTCCTTGGTTCTCTCACACAACCCCACCAACAGTCAGTCAATAGGAGTTACTCAAACGGAGCACCTGGCAGACACTGCTCATCCATAATGTAGCTGCAGTTTGGTGATCCTCCACCTTCCTTTAGACCTATAACCCCAGACTCTGACTTCGACCTGCACCTCATGCTTCCCTGTGTGTGACAGGGAACGATCATCTGTTTCCTGCAGACTCAGGAGGCCACTAGTCTCCCATCCTGTGGGCTTCAGGGAGTCTGCATGTGAAAACACTGAAGTACAAACATGTGCAATCTTTGACCAACGCAGAAACACAAATATGCCCTTTCACTTCAAACATTTTTTTTTCATCTGTGTTGAATTTTAAACCTATTGTTGGTCAAAATTTGGGTGCAACAGGCTGGCAGCTTAAATGGTAGCATATCATCTCAACAATCAGTGGGTAGAGCAGCAGCAGCCGAGAAAATAAAACATTTTTAACAACCATGTTTGTATTGTTAGAACTAGAAAAGCACTCAGAGAGCGCAGACGTCCACTAAGCATATTGTGATTGTCCCGCAACACTTTAGTCCTACTGTTATGTTATACACTCCCTTTCAGCAGAATTTGGTGTTAGCTGCAGGTTTGTACAACAATTTGTTACCTGACGTTGTTAAAAAAATTCTGATGACCCAGTGCATATTTAATATTCTGGATCTTAGTATCCAGAATATTGCCAGGATCTGGATCGTACTTTTACATCTGTCAGAAATTATGGTGACCTTGTCCTGTGTTGTTTTGCAAAGCAACCCGACCATTTATCGTGGAGTTATATACACATATGGTGAAAACGTCCCTATCTCACAATGATAAAGAATCCTTTAAAAAAAATATCCTGGATCCAGACAGTAATCCAGATCACCTTCAAAATTCAATGACTCCTTCTTTACCACATTTTTAACATTCCCTGAATGTTTCATCAAGATCTGTTTGTTACTTTTTGAGTTATGTTGTTCACAGACAAACAAACTCTCCCAAAAACATAACCTCCTTGGCAGAGGTAATAAATACAAACTGCATGTGTCAGTTTTTTTTTGAAGATCTTTGAAAATGCTATGAAAAGTGTTCTGACACCAAAGAGGTGTTAATCCTGACAGTATGGTATGTACCTGAGACAGGTCTTCAGCTTGAAGCAGATGTTGATGCTTTGCAGCCCCCAACAAGTTCAGAAAGGTGAAGTTCTCAGTTGTCTTGCATCGCAGTTGCTCTAATAGTTTTTTAAGAATTGTGATTGGCAGAAGGTCATAGAGCAAATAAGATCAGCTGACAGGCACACATACATAGTGACACATGCACAGACTCACACATGACTGATCATGTGACCTCCTCCAGGCTCACACCTGGTGGAGTGAATGAGTGAACCACTGCTGTGGAGGCTGCAGGATAACAATGGAGCACACACTTACACGCGTCCTGACTCTGGGCCAGAAACACAAAGTGATGGCTGATATCTCTGCTCACCACTTCACAATCACTAAATGATTTTCCTGACCATTCCCAGTTAAACAATCATCATTTCATCATCTTTACACCATCATTCCTCTCATCATTTCTGAGGCAGAACCGTCAGATTAGTTCCATATGAGCTCACTGCTGCGCCTGCACGTGACGTCCAACATACACAGCCACACTGTAAACTGATTGCATAGAACCACTTATATGTTTAACTCCCTCGCCGTGTGCTCGGAGACATGCTAAAAGAACTTAATAAGTTAAAAAAAGGCATGTTTTCATTGTTGCCAGGGGGAACGAGGCCCAAACACACAGAGAGGAGTTTGACACACAGTTAATTTCTCTCCCAAGCTCACATCCTCTCTCAGCAACCACACACATTCAGAATGTGTATAAACTCAGCTGTACATTTTACACATACACTAGTCCATAACAAGAGCCAGGCTGGGCGCCCTCTTGGCTTCTCAGTTCCCTGGAGAGTGGCAGGCGTGTCCAAGGAGGCTTTTCCAGCAGAACTCAGGGTATTTTCCAGCCCTGGCCTCCTCTCCATTAGCCTGGCTGGCCTACAGAGAGGCTCTGGCAGTAAATCCAGCGCTCAGCTTGTTATGGCGCAACATCTCTGACAAAGAAGAAATGTCACAGGGCCTCTCTGCCAGACCACAGCTAACGGCTGGCTAAAGATGTGAATGAGAGCCAAAAGGGGATTCCTGCAACACACACATCACTACAGAGGGTAATGAGAGGGGGGTGAAATACGTCACTGTGGGTCATGATGAATGTAAGCCAGCACAGAGCCCAGTCAAATGTGAATACTTGTGTGAGTGTAAGGGTGTGTGTAAATACGGCCTTGGTACTTGAATATGTATTGTGTGGGGATGAATCGAGGGAACTTCAAAAATAATAAACAAGTGTTTTAAAATTTGAACGAAAACGTGAATCAGCATGTGCAGTTAGCTCATCAGATGGGTTTTGAGGAGGACTCAAAGATAATAAGAAATTTAAAAAAAAAACATTTGGAAAAGCCAGGCAATGAAACACAAGCCAATTCTCCACAGCACAGAAATGTAACATTATTACACTTTCTGGCAGTTTCATGGTTCTGCCTTTTAAAACAGAGTACAAGAGTAATGAAACTTATTAGAGTATAACTTCACACCTTATTGTCCATGACTGGACACAATATAAGTGCTTCAAAGCTGTCTCTTGACTCCAAGTCAGGATTTCTTCACAGGATCTTCAAGTGCATTTCATAATATCTAATTTTCAAATTGTGACACTGGTAAGAATTGCTTTACAGTAATACACAGACAAAAAACTACTCTGTAATTCGACAGAGCTCGACAGAGACACAAAAAAAGCCAAAGGCAATTGAAAGGTAATTAAAGTAAAGTATATTTTATCTTTATCTTTTTTTAAAAGCACCCATTTATGATTCATTGATACAGTTTGTCAAGAAAAAGTCATATACACATCCACACACACACACACACACACACAACAGTATTCACACCAACTCGCACACATCCTCACACACAACCCTTTGAGCATCATTCAGGGAGAATGAATCTGTTGTAATGCAGCCAGTGAAGGATACACACACACACACACACACACACACACACACACACACACACACACACACACACACACACACACACACACACACACACACACACACACACACACACAGATGGTGACACTCATCCAATGGGGATTCCCAGAGCAGCACAGTGATCACTTCCACATGTCTGACAGTCCAGGTTGTGTGGGTAATTCCTTTTTCTCTCCAGCTATTACATTCACTTATGATTCATTTCAGCAAAGAGCAGTATTTCTTTATCAAGCTGCCTGTTCAACTTTATATCCATCAGCCACGACATTACTCTGCTTTATCTTATCGTACAACAGTCGATGCTTTTTAGATAAGTTCATTTTCATAATTTTACCATTTGAAAAGGTGTCATTACTGATATATTTTTTCTGTCTGTGTTTTACTGTCTGCCTATTAAAGGATGAGCAAATTCAAGATTTTCCAACAGGTTATTTCAAAGTTGTAAAGTTGTGAACTCTTTCATGTCTCAGTTTAACCCGAATACAACAGACTTCAGAAAATTTGACCACTATTTGTACTCTCACTTCTAAAATTCCTGATGTTGACCTAGCACTGGACTGTTTTAAAATCCTTGAAATTCTTGCTGTAAACATTCAATGTTACCTGAAGGTGATCCACGGGGATTGGTCCTGAGCCATGACCTAAAAAACTGTTGATTCACTAATTGTCACTTTAAAGGAATTTGGCAAATTGGTCAAACGTTGTACAAAATTCTCAGGCTGAAAAATGTCAGCAAGTCTCAGCATTTTTTTTTTTTTCCATATGAAGGAAGTTGAAACAGAGATGGTTTTCTGTAAGTTTCAGCCCACACCACAGAGGACTTCACCTGGACAATCAGCTCACCTGCACTGCTCAGTGAATGCTTATCAGCAGCTTTATGTCCTCAGGACAATCAGGACAATCAGCATGTCCTCAAAGCTGCCGGCCTTTTTCATACCATTGTTCATCAGAGCATGTATCCTGACATGTTATGTAACAGTACACAGTTAACGCCAACTTAAAACACAGTAGGGGGCAGTAGTGGTGAAGGTCAGGAAATTCTTCCTTCCCTTTCACATCTCAAAGCAAAGCTTCATCCTACCCGGTAAAACCATTTCTTCCTCCAAAGAGTTTACTGTGACACCAAAAATGCACTTTCTCCTATTTCCTTAAACTACTTCCACAAGCAACTACAAGGCTGTTAGCAGCATCGCTCAAAGCCTTCGCTTTGGCTCCACCTCTCTACCTCACAACGGCTCAACCAAAGTTAGGTTGAGTACTCTACGATGATCGCGTTTAAAGCTGCGCTTCAGAAACAGACTGAAGACCTCAGAGAGAATTTATCCGTATATTATACCATCTTTGAGTGTCGTAAACAAAAGCTACAACATTAGCTGTATACATTGGTCCACAAAACATGTCCTTGGGTTAACTTAAATGTCCCATTTGACAAAGAATTTCTTTCGATGCAAAACCTAGGCTTGTCTCCCATCACTTAGGACATCCAATTAAAAAAGAGAATAAACCAGAATCATTCTAATATTTGTCATAAGCTAATATGCCTATGAGATATCATGCAAACCCTGCCATAATACTCTGGCATCAGTTTGCATAACCTTCAAATTTCATTTCCCTAATCAAAACCGATCAGTTTCATTTTTTCCCAAGTCAGTCACATTTTGAGGAAGAAAAAAAAACACACACGAGGGGAAAAAGTTTTGGACCAGGACCATGATGGCTGTTTTAGCAATCATTTCTCGATTGCAATACACACTCTTTGTAACACACACACATGTGCTCACACAGCCTGTAGGTTACTGTCATGATACTTTTACTATTTAGCGCCAGCAGAGATTCAGCAACTATGACATTTATTATTGTTCTGTGTATCCGGGTGCTCTCTGGGATTTAGTCCAGCCTTGCTCTGTTCAAGCATCTCATTTATTTCTGGAGAGGATGGATCATTTCCTGAGCCTTCAGCTCTCGGGACCACTGCATAGGGGTTATGACAAATTTCTCATTTGTAGTTACTCCAGATGCTGTGGTCCCAGTGTCCGGCTCTTTGGTGAATTGCTGGATACGAAAGATGGCTAAGCCAGCAGAAAGAAAACACTGAGAGAAGTGAGAGTTCATGGAGACGAACTACAGGAGAAAATCCCCGCCATAATGGTTTCCTAATATACATATTTATATTTTTTTATTTAAAGAATAAATGTATATAGGCTGTGTAGTCTTGTTCAACTCTAGAGGACTTGTTTGTAATTGAACTTGAACTGTTAACAATAAACCTTAAGGTACTTTAGCCAAGAATGAATATATCATTGTTCCCATCAGTATTTTTTTTTTTCAATTTCTCCATTCTCATCATGTTTTTTTAACAGGTGTCAAAATAATTTACAACAATTAGAATAATTTGCCCCCCTAAAAGCCTACTCCACATGAGTCCCAAACACCTGAACATACTTCCATTGGATGTTGAGGACAGAAAGAACGTTTTGTATTTATGCCAGTGACACAAAGAAAAAATAAAAACAGTTTGTGACACGTTGCTGCTGCATGGACCTCCAGCACAGTCTGATCATCCATCACTCATCATTTTATACAAATTAATGTCAAAGGACAACAAATTTAGTATAAGGGAAAATTGCTTTGACAAGTGAATTATGAGCAAATATCAAAAAATGCAAGTTTCATCAGTCAGCACAATCTTTTGTGTTAAAACTGATTTTACCAAGAGGAACCTGGCCTGCATTTTGACTGTTTCTAAGGAAATGTGAACGTGTGAGAACTGTCTCTGACTTCATTTCTGGAAGTGCATTTGATAAAGACATGTAGCAGCTGACTATGAAGCTGTGATTCAATTTTGTAACACCTCTTTCCTTACCAGGCAAGGATGTGGGAGCAACTGGGCCCAAGCATCTCTAATCATGGAAATGGGACATTATTCTCATATATTTCACCAAGAGATTTCCAGCCTTTCGATATCTGAAAGGAGTTTAAAATCAATTTTAATTTCTTCTCATCAAAACATGTTGCTTCAGAGAGTTTCTTCCTTCATAAATATTTCATGCCTGTCTACTTTGATAGTCTTTTATAATCCATACAGTTGTGATGTGTGGATAATGTTGAGATGCTTCGTAAAATCTTTCGGACATCAACTTCAGAAAAATCTAACACACGCAGCACTACTTTGTTAAGTGTACATCATAAGAGACAGTCGACGTCACGAGAAAAATAAAAAACCCCTCTATACTACGTGTAACTGCTGTGTGTGTGTGTGTGTGTGTGTGTGTGTGTGTGTGTGTGTGTGTGTGTGTGTGTGTGTGTGTGTGTGTGTGTGTGTGTGTGTGTGTGTGTGTGTGTGTGTGTGTGTGCCTCTCTTGTCTGTTCTTATAGCTTGTCTGACATGGCTTTGTCAGGCGCCTGACGCCATTAAAACTATACAGTACTTTGGATGCATGAAACTTAAAGTTTAACTACACACACACACACACACACACACACACACACACACACACACACACACACACACACACACACACACACACACACACACACATACGTCTATCCTCCAGGATCCAAGCCTTTGAACCACAGCCAGAGTTTCATGTCTGCTTATTGTTGTGTTTGCCAAGCAGTAAAATGTGGTCCCCACTGATCCTCTACTCTGTGTCTAACAGAGGAGTTTATGGGGTATGGAAAAGACCTGATGATATATAAACTAGCTGTAATGACAGCAGTTATTGTCTCCTGTTGAACCTTGGTGCAAGCAGATGAAAAAATCCTGCAAGTAATAAAAAAATACAAGGCAGCAACTCATGTTCTGCATGAAAGTTACAGAATTTATGTTCAGTCATGTTGGCCTTAAAGTCTACTCCCATCAATCAAGAATATTCTTATTTTATGACAACATGCACTCTTTGTCTTTTTTCTTTATTTCCAAGATACCATCTAAAGACTGGAGGAGCTGTTTTATTACTTATTTGGCAATTTGTCTCATTTGGAGTCCCTCCAAATTCTTCAGATGAAGTATGAGTAATTATTCTGCAAATTCATAATAATCATGTAAAATTTAACTCTAACCTGTATCTTTAGAGATGATACAAAATATAAATGAGAAGCACACACAGGAGTACATTTACTCAGAAAATAATGTTGAACATACAAACACTAGAGCTGTTGTTGCATTTGCCATTGGAGTCTGTTTTTAATCAGCACCAACAGCTTTATCGCGTCAGAGGACACTGATCTGATCTGACCCATGCAGAAAGAAGTTATTTTCCAATCAAAAGGGCTGGTGGTGAGTGTCATTTGTTATTTAGATCAGTGTAAATACTTGATCTTATTGCTTCTTTCTGGTTGGATTATTGTCCTTCTACTGTGTGTGTGTCTGCCCCATGCAGACTCAGCTTTCTGTCCAGATGTGCTGCTTTGTTGTTAAATTCTTCCATGGAGAAAATCAGCTGCAGAGGGGACGTATGTGGGTTACCTAATCACATTATATCATCGAGTCACTTTATGTTTACTACATTACTACTCACTATGTTACTAGCATGTTTTGGTCCTGTCTTTCAAAACTTGTTGAGGGTTTCAGGAGAAATATGCACCACTGGGCTAACAGTCAGAGTTTGAATTTTCAGACCAAAGAAACATAAAAACCTGTTTCATATCAAAGCCTTAGTTTGTTCACTTTACACCAGAATCAGTGATGTGTTGATGAAAACAACTGGATTAAGTGTTTATTTATCTTGATGTGTTTCACAGCTTCCACTGATGTTATAATGGGAGCAGTAGTTTTATTGCCTTGCTGTGGAAAAAGAAAATCACAAAAATAGCAACGTCTTTTCTTAAAGTCCAAATGTTGTAAACTGCACTGAGTGAAGACCAGAATATCTGCAATAAGATGGAAAAAAAAAAAAAGTAAAAGAACTGAAAAGGTGGAGCTGAGGTGGTTATTTAACGTCCCTGCCCTCTACAGTGTGTACAGATGATGAAATGAGACATTGTCCCAGGCTGGAAATGTGTTTGTTTTCACTAAAGAAGGGTTTTTAAGAATAAGGGTAATGTGGCTTTTTGAGCTTCTGGGGCCAGCCTCTAGTGGACACTCAGGGCACTGCAGTTTTTAGCACTTTTGCATCAACTATGCATTTCCTAACAGGAGGATAGTGTGTGGTGTGAACCAAGATTATAATAGTTAACTAAAACGAAACTAAAAACGAAAACTAAAATTTTAAATACCTTGCAGTTAACTCAAACTAATAAAAACTAGAAAAGAAAACAAAAACGATAAGTAAACTAAAACTGTATCTTGTGTTTACAAAACTAACTGAAACTAACTAAAATGATAGACTAAATTCCCTTAGTTTATGTTTTTGACAATATTAACATCCTTTAGGATTTAAATTAATCCGACACATTTTCCCAACCAATTTTACAACAGTTTTCGGCAGTTGTCAGCGCCGCACAGCACCATCATAGCGGCGTATAGGGACGAGCTTGTTTACTGCACTGACTGGCTGTGCGCTGTGCTGTGACAAAACGTAGTGGAGCAATGAATCAGAGCATCTGTAATAGTTTAATTGTTACAGAGTCCAAGTTTTTATTTATTGAAGCTCATATCATATAGTTTTTTTTATAGTTTATGTTGATATTATTTTATGTAATTTATGTCAACATTATTTTATATAATTTATGTTTATATTTTTTATACTAAGTTTATTTTATTTTCTTGTGTTCAAGGCAGCAGCCAACAGTTCAGTATCAGCATTGACTGAGCAGTGAGCACTATGTTGGACTTGAAAATAAACAGTATGACAAAATATTTACTCTGACCATTTTGAATCCTGCACCTGGTTAATAAGGTATGAAAAAACTAAAACTAAACTAAAACTAAACTAAAACTAAACTGAAACTAAGCCTTGTTGCAAAAATCAAAACTAAATAAAAACTAGAATGCCTGCTCTAAAACTAACTAAAAATAAACTATAATAACAAATCCAAAACTATTATAACCTTGGTGTGAACTCTAACAGCTGAACCTGATAAAACTGATCTAGCAAACACTTTCTTTCAAGTCCTGGAGTGTAAAAGGATTTGTGCTGTTTTCATCAGACTGAATTCACACTAACCTTCAGAGACTGAAATGTTTCATCACTGTATGAAGTTTGTCACTCACTATGTTCTTGTTGGGAGTCTTATTCCAGCTTCTTTGTGCTTGTTTTATTTCTTTGATGAAGTATCGACAGATTCTTGTTCAAAAATCACCTCAAAATCCAGAAGTGTTTGTGTGTCTGTGCGTACAATGAGAGGATTACCCAGACTTTATGGCAAATTTCATCATAGTGTTGATGTAGTCTTTCCACACCCATAACTCTTCTCAGATGGACCCAACGCTCTGGCTCTAACCTATGTATATTTGTGTGTGTGTGTGTGTGTGTGTGTGTGTGTGTGTGTGTGTGTGTGTGTGTGTGTGTGTGTGTGTGTGTGTGTGTGTGTGTGTGTGTGTGTGTGTTTTCATATTTGAAATAAACTGTCAAAATTTTCGGACTATTTGTTTGAAAACACTGTTGAACCGATAGTGCGAGCTTTGGAGCTGAGATATGGTTTAAGGTAGGGCCAGGCGGTTATGGCAAAAATCAAAATCATGATCAAGGTAACCTTCTACCTTGATTTAAGTGAATGCAAGCTTACAGTGCACGAGTAGAGGCAGAATTACAAGGGGGGAATCAAAGTAATCAACACTGCAGTTTTACGTAGGTTAGAAGCTCTAAATTTTGGTTTTGGTTGTTTTCTAAAATAATCTCCCTGCCCTAATTTAAGGGGTAAAGCACACACTTTTAATAACAATAGATTCCCCTCCTTTTAAACTAAAAAATATTATACTATTACTTCATTTTAATTTATAGTTTTCATCAAATTTTGAAGAAAACAGACTTTGTTCCCTCCTCAGTTTTTCTGCTTTGGAAAAGGTGCCACACCAGCACATGTGCGCAGGTCTCTGTCCTCTGTTGAACTCCTCCAGACTCAGTCAGTGGAAGGTGGAGCACGAGATGAGTTTGCTTCAGGCCACACATGTTCACCTAACAGCAGGCTGGTAATTTCACAATTAATTTCACTGTTGACGCTTCTTGGATTGACAGAACAGCATGTTCAACCAGTAATGCTTCAGGACCAGATCAAAACAAGTCTGATGATTGGAAGACAAAACAAATTCAGAATGTGGGACAAGAGCAGTAGGCACAGCCCTCAGATGACCTTTGTAATATGCAAATTTTGAAAACACAGTTGTTGTTGTTATGGTATGATATGTTACCCTGCAAAAACCTGTCTCGAAGGCTCGTCATTATTACAACACTGCCTCTGGCTCTGCATCATTTTCTCTTTCCATTCAGTCAACAGATTACACGTTTTTAACGACTGCTCAGCCCTCTGGTTCCCTTATAAAGTGTAATCTTGACTAGAAAGATCACACCATTCTTTTAAAATCATCTTAAGAATGCATATATTACATACTGTTTATATATTGGGAGGTGCTGCAGAGTTCTTCTGGACAAAGGTCTTTTGAAAAATCCTCCAAGTGCCATCGACATCCTGAATCCCACAAAGTGACCAACCCACACAAGTGACCCAAACAGCTCTACTTATATGTTTTATTTACTTTATTAGATCTTGCTTTACATCTACTTATATATTGTGTCCAATATATGTTTTTTATATATGACAATGTTTGTATTTTGACTGTCATAGTCACCCCTTTGCTTTAAACTGACCAATAAAACCCCCTAGTGTCTGTTGAATTGGGATTTGGCTCCAGCTCAAGATCATTAAAAAAAAAAAAACTCTGCCCCTAAAAGTTTTTAAGGATTATTCATCTAATGATGTTTGAATGCAATCCAACTCATCCCCTGAGAGAAAGAGGAGAGAGCTCATAATGAAGAAAAAGCATGACAGAATGCACATTTAGACAGGGGGAGGAAATCCTAATGTCATTACACAGCAACTATATTATCCTGTAAAAAGCGTATAAACGACACTACGAGGTTGAATCTTTAATACAAGATAAGGAAGGTTGATAACTATTCTGAACTGTTCAGACTGAGTGTATTTTGTTAAACCCGTGTATATACTTGTATTTTTGTATGGCTATTTTACTTTTTACTTTTTTTATTGTTTGTTTTTGGTTGCGCACACAATCACCTCAGGGGGCTCTTTAGGTAAACTGGAAGGTGAACACTACAAGATGGGCACAGGTGAAGTAGTAAGTTGGGCAACAGGAAGAGCACACGGTTTTTACCACTACTCATCACAGGTTAGAACATACAAACTGAGTAATTGTCTTTATATGTGTGTTTCCTGCAGATAAATAAGTGGAAGTCACAAAGCTACTGTAACTTTGGATTAGACATCAGTCTCTTTAAGAAGCGCATCAAAAACACTTTACTCCCGTACCTATACAGTACCTAAAATCCGGCCAGGATAGTCCCTAGAATTTTCATGTTTTTAAAATAAATTTCTCATTTTTATTTATTCAGCTTCTCTCTTATCATTCCATAAACACAGATAGTCACATCTGTGTAAAATAACTGTGATAGAATGAACACTGGGTACACTGACCTTGTAAAAAAAATGGCAACTTTTGAAAAAAACAAAAACAAACAAAAAAAAACAATGAAAAAAAATCAAAACCATATCCTTACAATTAGTCCTGTTGTAAAGACTAAGTTTTCTGATGAAAAAATACAAAAAGTTAAACAGTCTGATACTTAGTGTAACTGAACAGTGGGTGTTCTGGTGCTTTAGGGGATGTCAGTTCAGTTCAATGTGGCTCCACTCTCACCTCATGTTTATGTAACTCTTCTCAGTGACCGCTAAATTATACAAGTTTTCAAACCTTCACATTGGCTTATACTTGTCTTTCTGTTTGCCATGCTTCACTGTGAGGTACTATTGACAGATTCATCACTTTTCTGTGATTTAATCTTGACCTGCTTTTTCATTGGCCTCCCAGTATCAAATGTGGGCATTTAGAGAGAAGGGTGAGATGCTGATCTAGATTATAAATGTATGTGTGAGTGTATGTGTGTGAGTGTGTTTTTGTTGGCTTGTGAGTTCCATAGTCTGATTTATAAATGAGACCCTGAAATTATCATGGACCCATGCGTCAGAGTTGCCTTAAAAACCTGGCTGTACTTAACAGATAAAATCATCTAACCGTCCATATTTATTATACAGCTAACAATACAGTTCCTGATGAATCAGGTAAAGATTTCACCTTTGACCTTTCACCATGTTACAGTTAAAGCTACAACAACATTTTCCCTCTGACATAAATTTTTGTGAACTGACTCTGTCCCTTTCACTTTGTGTATAAACTCAGTGAATCCTGTTATTTATTCATTGTACAAGATTTATGTAGCACTTGCTTTCTCTGAATAATCTCTGCTGATCTATATCTTGAAAATGATAAGGACTGATGGAGGGAGCAAGAGACGAGGGAGGAAGGTTTAGACTGGGGCTAAACCTTGATTCATGTTGTTCATCTCTTCTGTTGTTGGTCAGCCCTCCTCAGAACCAATAAACCTATGACATGCAGCTGGAAACCAAGGAAAAACCAGACTTGTGACCACAGATCCAGCATGACCTTGTTAGTATTGGTATAGTTTTTCAAACCAGCGTCACATTTGATTTTAAACCCAATCTAAAAAAAAGACTTATTTCCTGTGAATGGAAACTCAGACGTCTTTTGTTTCTAGTTGCTTCTAGCTGTTTCTATTCCGATTAAAATGTGAGTTGTACAAGTTTGACATTGACATTGAGGTTTGTTTTCCATGCAGCAGTCAGAGTAAGTCTACGCAGACCATAATCTAAACCCCACTTATTAAAAGCAAATTGTTTTCAAAACCAAATCTTGACACAGAGAATCAAGAAACACTATGTTAACTGCTAATGATTTTTCTGCACTAAATTAAAACTAAATCTGTGCATTTAAGCTGGGCTGACCTTGCTCCTCTGTTTTGTACAGTGATTAGTTACATCTAAATCTTCCTGACTGTGTGTGTATTTGTGTGTGTGTTTTTGTGTGTGTTTGTGTCAGGCAGGAATGCACTGGCTCCGGTCTAGACAGCTGATCCCTGTCAGTCCTCTCCCAGCATCCTAATAAGTGAGACTGTTGCAACCCTCAACGCCTCCCCAAAGTGGTTGACTGTGGCTTCAACATGACGTAGGGCTCTGAGATCTGAGCACTGCTTGAAGGAAAGTTTCCCTAATCTTCATTTTCTGTCAAATGCAAGCCTTGTCTCTTTTTAAATATTTCTTTTGATTTTACAGATAAAACAAATAAACTTTTTCAGTCATTTCCAAAGCTACTGATTTTTCAAATTAATTTTCACCTCTGGACTTTTGTTATGGACACAGATGACCGCAATTATCTGTGTCCTTAAAGGTCCTATATTATGCAAAAATCACTTTATTAAGTCTTTTAGTGAAATTTGTAGGTCTTTGGCTTTCTTCCCAGCCCACAAAATGTGATATTTAATGACAAAACCTGTACTTATTAGTGCTTGTGAATGTAAAATCCTGACCTAAAATGAGCTGTTTGGATTTTTGGGGATTTACCGACATCAGCAATTACCTTTTTTGACCAATCAGGAGCAAGTCTGACCTGATTGATCCACCGGAGCAGATACCCCCGAACCCCCTCCCTGCCCACTCCCCTACCCAGCAGCAGGGAGGAGAATGCCAAAGTTGAAGAGCCATCACTGCTCTGTTTTTGGCTGTAAACAGTCACATAGTTCCATGCACAAGCTTCCCATCTCGGAAGAAGGCAAGACTCAGTAGCTAGAGTTCATTTATCAAAGAAATGTGCCAGCTACACTCAGTGAAACTGTGCATGTGTGTGCTAGTCACTTCACGGCTGAGTGCTTTTCCAACTTTGGACAGTACAACAGAGGGCTAGCGAATAGACTGGTCCTGAATCCAGGCGCATTACCAACCATCCGCCAACAAACCTCGGACCCTGGAAATGTGAATATTTTAAATGCTGTGTGCTGTGGAGCAGATGTAAGAGCTTTTCCTCAGTGTCCCCCCCTGTCTCCGTGTTAGCTTCAGGATGCTAACATTAGCTGCGGTTAGCCTGTTGATTTAGCCTGCAATGTTATGGTAAACAAGCTTTGCTATTTTTTAAACATTGTGCACTCAGAGCTCGGTAGTCATGGTTAGTCAGTGACGCGGAAGAGCGGGGCGGTATCAGTGGTGGCTCATTTACATATGAAGGTCACGCCCACTAAATCAGACCGTTCTGAACAGAGGGGCTATGAGAGCCTGGAAACAATGCTGCTGTGCTTGATTTATTGGCCTTTTGGACAAAAACATGTTACTATCATTTAATGAAGACATCAATGGTCCATATTAACCTGCAGAAAAGGAGCATAATATGGGACCTTTAAATTTTGAAATGTATTTATAAAAACTGAGTCCAGCATCAGATATACAAAAAACTATACAGTATTATCATTTGTAACAACACCAAGCTAGGTTCCACGGCTAGAGATTTATGTCTTTTTTTTTTTTCTTTTTCTTGTCAGTTGTATCAATGAAAGCACCCTGGCTTCAGCTACTCCCGTTTTTATTGTGGCGTGCCAGCGTGTTGAAACCATAATATAAAAGAGCTCAGCAACAGACCTGAATAAAATATGGAAGCCTTCAGTATGAATGGAACTAAATTATTAACCAAATATTAAAACCAGCATAACATGAACTATAGGGAATACAATACATTACATTACAGTTTTACACTGATACTGTCTTTGTACAAGGTTTGTTTGAATGGGTGTACTCACGGCGACACACCCCCGACCTCTCAGCTTTTTATCCATAACCAAGTTCAACTTCAAGAATCTGAGCTCCTGTGCCAGCTGTTAGTTAATGATGAACTAACACAGTTTCACTGAAGTCCATCTTTGTTTCCAAGTGGGACAGATTTTTTTTCAGTTGTTATCGTGCAGACACATGCACAACAAAAACTACTCGAATATAGAGCAGGAAGTTTTCCCTATCTTTCTCTTTCATCGGCTCTTAAATCCTTTCTGTGGTGTAGTTCATTACTTTGATCTGGGTTTGCCCTGAGCTTTACCTCTGTGAACTGAAGCCACACCAGCAGCATGGATGTACCTGAACCTGTGGCCATGTGTTTAACTGCCTACAGTGTGAATACAGCATGTTCCTCATTAAAAAAAAAAAAAAAGATTCTTGCCAGACTTGTCAGGTCTGTCCTGATGGATCGCTATGAAGGCGTGACTGTTTTTTCACCTCAAGAACATTCAACTTGGCATAAATTCTCTTTTTCTTACTGTTGCAGCCAAACCTCTTCATGATTAACTCTTAACCAGTTTGGCTGCTGGTTCAGTCATGTTGCTTCTATTGTAAGGTTTGTTGTTGGCGCCACTTCTAATCTGACTTGGGTAACAACTCTTATGTCATGCTAAAACTCATGCATGAGAATCTCATAGTTAAAAAAATGATGAAACACATTTTTAAAAGTTTTAGAGAAAAGAGATTCAATTAAAAAAGCAGAGGCAGCTTGGCCAAGTGCGAGAGTCACGAGTTTGGTAAATCTCAGTATGGCACTCATTTTGTTGTGTTGTCTTTGACTAAAACCAGGACCAGGACCCCAACTGACCACCCACACATCCTACTTTTTGGTATCCTTCTGTTGGGGTACCAGACATATCAACCCCAGAAAGTGGAGCTAGACACTGCTAGCTGCAGTCCATCAAAAGAATCGTCTCTGTTCATACAGCTGCAGTAATACAGAACAACACGTAACCCAGCCTTGTTTAAATCTCCAGGCGATTTTTGGAAATAACTTTCTGTTTGGGAAATGGTGTCACAAAACAGCATGAAACTGTCATGTTTTTCTCCTTCTTTGGATTTATTAGAGAGGTTCACTTGCTCCACCTGCACACCTGGTATGCTGCCATGCTATTATGTAGCTGACGAGGCTATCAGCATCCATCGTACACGCTGCCCACCATTAAGGACAGAAGGTCAGCTGTGGAAACACAAACAGGATCAGGCTTTACTGATCCAACCCCGTACCAAACTGTACTAATCCATACCAGACTGCTTGGTGGAAACAGGGCTTTGGTCTCTCAGTTGGGAGATTGTGGGTTTGATCCTAGCTGACAGGTCAAAGTGTCTTTTAGCAAGACGCTGAACCCAACATTGTTGTGATATTTAAAACCATTGTTGTTAAGTGGTGTTCCTACCCAGCCACCAAAGGGTTACGAGCCAGTGTTCTCACCAGTGCCGGTCCCAAGCTTGGGACAATGGGGACTATTGTGTCAGGAAGGGCATCTGATGTAAAAACTGTGCCAAATCAACATGCATAACATGAATGAGAAATGAGTCATCCGCTGTGGTGAACCTGAAGAGAGAAAAGAAGAGGCAGGAAGAAATTTATAGTAACAAAGCCGAACGGTGACCTGTTTTTTTTTATTACCTTCACAGAAGACTCTGCTGTTACATCAAACCCAGGTTTAATGTTGAGCTCTCTGCTGAAGACTTTTCTCTGTTATGTCATCTGGTGAAGTGATTTGTGACCAAGTCCTCCTCTGTTATGAAACAAAACATTAGCCGTTTTAGTCAATTAAGCATGTAATGAGGTCTTTTAAATAACAGGTTGTCTGGTTGATCTGCATATTTGCTCCATTTCTTTCTATCTTCAGTGCATGGGCGTCAAAGTTAACGCTGAAACATGATGTGAATAACCAATCAAAACCCAGAAAGAACAAATACCTGTGCCTGCACATTATTCAACAAAGCTCCCGTACAAGATACACTGATGCCAATGACCACAAAAGACATAAATGATGATAATCAGGTTTCTTCTTGCATTTCTGGCCTATTCCACCACATGAAGCACTGTTCTGAAGTGAAAACACAAGCACATCATTGTTTACAGGGTGCTGCACCATTACTGCACAATAAGTTGGCGACATTCAAAGAGCATAATGATCTCAATGACAGACACACTTTGAGAGCCTCAGCCTCAGGTACGCTTGCTATGCAGACAGCAGATGATCCGTAATGCCACCGGCCTTGTTTTGTCGCTGTGAGTTTCTGGAAGCTGGAGGGAGCTGTGTGACAGAAATATGCTCCTACTCGTGGGAATCTTCTGTCAGAGGAATGCGGCTATGAGGATGAACTCAGGAATCCTGAACATGCAGTTCACCTGAGCAGAACAGCCAGACACCAACGATCTAGACTCCAACAGGGCATGCTGGAGGAGTCTCACAGGACTCTGTCATCCTGCACTTACAGGAGATGGATGGAAACACAAGACCCATGTTTAGCTTCCTGCTGATCTCAGGTCACAGTCAAAGGTGGTCATCTGATGGAGCAGTCAGGGGTTCTGTTTCCACTGTACACTGCAGAGCAACAGAGAATATTGACTTTAATGGACTTATTAGCACACGTAAGAGGAATAATATTTTCTTTGCAGACTTCAAAGAACAGAGCAAGAGTCAGGTTTCAGGACTCTAACTCTAGGTAACAAATATCTGGGGAGGCAAAGAGGAAGGAGGGATGAAGGAAACTTTTCACGATTCCTTTTTTCACGTGTTGATATAACAAATGAAATAGAGAACATGACAAAACCAAGCAAGAAACCAAAGAATCAGCTTAAAACATAAGATAAGGCGTTGTTACAAAAGATAAAAGGAAACAGGAAGATTGAAGACAGATAAGAACATGTGTGAAACAAAGAAAATAAACAGATGTCACGAAATGTGATGAAGAAGATCAAGGGAAAGCCAAAGAAAACAACTAAAACATATTTAATAAACTTTCATTTTGTATCATGTGTGCCTGGACAAGTGATACCTTGTGGTCAAACAACAGAACTTTAAACTCCAAAACAAAAGCGTCAAAACTTTCAGAAAAGATTTTATTACAGCCTCGCAACCCAACATAAAACATTCAGTTTAATCCAAAATTGATGTAATAACATAAATCTGGTCATAGTTTTTCACCACTTGAAGAACAGGAAAAGACCAGGTAGGACAACTTTCAGTAAACAGCCAATCAACTTCTTTCAGAACATGATACATGGAGCTAATGACCGCTCCATGCAGAGCTGTAATCTCCTCTACTGCCGTCTCTTTATCAGCTCTAGATGACTTCATTAACCATCTCTGCATCACTGGCCAGTCTTCACAGCTTTAACCAGCTCCATTATCTCATCAGCCTCAGGGGACATCAGCCAACTCTTCCTCCAGCAGTGTCTGAACTCCAGGAGGATAGAGGAGGAGACACCCTTTGATCACACTATCTCCCTTCAGAGTGCAAGTTCGAGTTCAAGCGCCAAAGAGACTCTGACATTAATTCAGTATCACACAATCCTTGTAAAATAAACATTATGTTTAATTATTGACTTCCCTCTCCTGTTTGTGGGTGGCCACATGCTTTAATGAATCTTGCCAAGCTGGAGTAAGAGTGGCCTAAGAGTTGTAACCACTGACCTGTGTGTATTTTCAGTTCCTGGAGCAAAAACCACAAATGAAAATTTCTACCTTCAGGAGCTTTACTGAGCTCAATGACAAACTCCTTTACAGATCTATGTACTTTCAGATCTATTTACGTGCTAAATCAAAGTTTAACTTCAATAATTGATCCACATGAGGTGATGGATGGATTTTAGAACAATTTGTAAAGCGGCCACCACTGTGACAACACTCAACACAGCAATTTGCCTCTGTTTCCCAGCCCATATCAGTGCACGTGGTCTCCCAGACTCTTTTCCCTTTCTTCATTGGTCGTATTAATAATGGGGAAACAAAAATAGTCTTTTCATTAGAAAAGAAAAACAGAAGGACGCTGTGATCATTATTGACCTGACCTGGATGAGTCTGGGTCCTGACCGGATCTACAATCAGTGAAATTGATCCTCAGAGTCTTTGGGAATTAGAGTTGGCTGGGTAGACCAGAAAGACAGAGACAAGACTAACAGATAGAAAGATACAGACTGGAGTGTGATGAAAGGTTCATAACTTAACGTTACAATCATGATAAATGGTTGTCTTGTAAATGTACTTTGTTTCCTGCCGTCAACAACAAAGTGTGTGAAAAGAAAAACCTGCGTGTCTGTATTCACGTTTATCCAATGAGATTTGGATGAGATTTGGTTAAATATTGTAGTAATAAGGCATGTGTGTGTGTGTGTGTGTGTGTGTGTGTGTGTGTGTGTGTGTGTGTGTGTGTGTGTGTGTGTGTGTGGCAGGGGGTAGTTTGGATCAGACTGGTCGGGGTCTCAGTCTCAGTTCAGCAGTGACTTTATTAAACAAACCTGATGGTTGGAATTTATTTTCTGTAGCCCCTCTTTCCCCACTCCACCTGCTGTCTGGGAATGTTCACCAGCTGTGGGGAAACACACACACACACACACACACACACACACACACACACACACACACACACACACACACACACACACACAAAATGCATATGAGACCTGTTATGGCCTGAGTTGTGATAAAAACAGATGATACTTATTGAGGTTGTTTTGCCAAATTCTTTGTTGAAGCATCTGTTTCTATTGATTTCAAAGCAAGTTAATGAAAGTTGAACATAACACTCATGCTCCCGCTTCCACTATATCAGGTCTGCTGGTTCTAATGGTATGGCCACACAGGACATGAATTTGCATCAAGATTACACACAAAGTCAATGCAAAGACGTGTTAGGACGCTGATTCACCCCAGACGGTGCATTGGACGCGTTTGGCGAGACACGTTTGGGGGGAATATTGAAAATATTGAACTTTCAACGCAAATTTGCGTGAGGCTGTGCTGCGCCAACCAATCAGCGATGACATTCCCCCACGATGTCATTGATTTGATGCTGTTGGGGGGGGAACCGCCGCCTGTTGAGACTCCAACCCCGCCGGAAGATGGAGGAGAAAATAATCTGTGCGGTGTGTCATTATCCAGAGTTATACGATACGACGTGTGTACTCTACAGAGACCGGAAAAAAAGGAGCAGGCTTGGGTGAAAGTCGCTGAAGAGACAGGTTTTGAAGGTAAGTTCTGTAAATATTTATTTCTATCTGGATTTGCCTGCATGGGTTATCACTGAGTCCGACTGTGTTTTCCTCAGCGGAGTTTTGAGCCTGATAGAGAGGAGGGAGTAGCAGGGCAGGAGCAGAGCCAGAGAAAAGATGGAAGTTCTCTGTGGTCCTCTCTTTCCTCGACCTCTTCATTATCCCCAGGGAGACCTCCGGGAACATGGGTCGGGGGGTCGAGGATGAGGTCCAGGGAACAGCCAGGCAGGGACAGTGGAGGTGGATTACCAGGGAGAGGCAGCAGGCCTTGATTGTGATCTCCGAAGCTTTCACACACTCTCCTGTCATGCTTTTGAAACCACAGCTCATTTTTTCAGATGCTCTTTTTGGCTTTCCATCTTTAAATGAGCGGCTCTCTCTACTCCGTCTGCACAGTGATGCGTGTCAGCCTCTCAGCTTGTCAAAATAGTCCAGCGTCCTGACTCTGGCGTTCATGCGGTGCCTTACAGGCATGACGCACGTTTAAATTTGCAAATTCGCATCAATGTGGCCGCAGCACAGGAGCATTCAGGCACTTAACAGGGATGTTTCAGGCTCTAAAAGATCTGGCTCGATTGTCTCACCTAGATAATGTGATCCGATTCAGAGATTCAGCAGAACTTGGTATGAATTGGTGTTGAATTGAGGGTGAGTAAATTTCCCCAGGGAGAGAGAGTAGATGAAACAACAAACAAACGCCATGGCAAAAGAGAGCAACAAGTCTAGTTTTTGGAGCGAGGAGGAAACAACCTTCCTTTTAATGCAGGTCAAGGAACATTATTAAAGTCATGGATGGGGAGAAAAACATAAAACGACATAAAACGTGATCTGTTAAAACTACTTCTATACGCACACAGCTTTGCTTATTAAAAAAGGACACAGCGAAACGTTCTCAGCAAGAAATCAGTTTAACAAGACCTGATTTTACAATAGAGCTATGACCTAGTCAGACCATCGTGTACATGTAAACATACTGGGTGTTTTTGATCAAGTGAATAAAGTGTTGGATTACATTATTTCCTTATTCCATTTCCCTCCTAGTATATACTGTAATTCTAGGATTAAATAATGTTTTACCATTCTACTTGAAAATCACTTTGAAAACCTTCCTAGCACCCGTGAGGAGTTTTAGCAGGCTATGGAAATGACCAAGGTTTATAAAGCTAACCTTTTTCCTCATGGAGAAAACACAATCTTCAAAACAACCATAATCTAACTGTTGTAAATAATCTCTACAGAATAAGCTTGTTTTACACAAGCGGTCACAGGTTACAGTGTATGAGTGTTGTTTTCCCAGCACTGCTTATATATTCAGTGGGTAGTTGCCTGAAGAGCAGTAAAAGCAAACACATTCCTGTGCCGTTATAACAGGTGTGTGCAGCTACTGGTGGCGTGGTAGGAAAGCCAGAGCCTCCACAGCAGTGATATAACCTACAAACAGTGGTAGCATGTTTATTTACCATCAGGAGGCTGTGACTCAACAGGAGCTGTTGGCTCTTTGATCTCAGCGCCACACCACCTCATAGGGCTCTCAAAGCTTACGGGAATATTATGTTTTAACAAATCCTCACAGTGCACTCTGGAAGTTTAGGATGTACAAGTAGATCTGATGATTGTCAGAGACTCTCACTGCTCAATGCTTTGTGAAAGAAGCAAAACACCAAATAATAGGTGTTATCAGAGCTCATAAACCCAAAAGGAAGTGATGTCTATCAGCTAAGTTCTGTACATATATCCTTTTAACTCATGCATGTTCAATTTTTGTTTTGACTTTATGTATTTTGTCAAACTTAAAAACAAGTGAGCTATGCCATAAGTCACAAACCCTTGGTCTCCAGCGAAAAAAAATATTATGAAGTATGTTGAGTTCAGGGTTATATGAAGTGTGCCGTACATCCAAAACTGGATTAACTGACGTCTTTGTGACATCTGTGACATCTGTGACATCACCAATTAGTTTCTAATACAGAGTTCTGAAGCACAGCAGCGGTGGAGGCCATATTGGAGGAAGCTGACTAAACCTAACTTTATTTGAGTTTGTATGAGATGAAGAAGCAGAGTTGATAATTATTATCTACAATAAGAAAAAGATTAAAACAATCAAAATTTAAAAAAAAATCTCCAGATAAAAGCCAAATTGATATATGAAGAGAGCTTATATTACTTAGCAGAATGCATCAGGTACAGGTCAGATTAATCTCTGCTCTCTGATGATGATCAGATGATCTTTGTATCAGTCACTGTTAAAGCCTGGTCACTATCATATTGAAACTTAATCACAGTTTTTCTCTGTTCTGTAAGTTGGTACATTCACCTACCTGTAATCTGTACTTCTGTATTCACATGTCAGATCTGACAACTGTTTGTTCTCTAGCACGTGCAGAGCAGGACTATGAATCTTCTCTCTGACTCAGTGCCAAGAGGGAAAGGCACCAAAACTTTTTAGCTTTGATTCATCTCAGGTGAACCACGTCAGAGCTGTGCTCACGTGAGCTGCTCTAAGCTGTGGACTGAGCTGCTCTGCACTGTCAGGTGAAGGTATGTCAGTGACATCACCAAGGTCAAATTGTTAGTTGTTCATTTAGCAGATGTTTTTGTAACATGAAAATTACACATTGTACCTGGGTTTGTGTCCTCATAAAGAAAAAGGCTTTAAGTCAGTTTTCCCCAAACACACACACACACACACACACACACACACACACACACACACACACACACACACACACACACACACACACACACACACACACACACACACGCTGAAAAATGTTTCCACTAGAAAAGCACTCACAGAGCACAGACCTCTGCCAAGCATATTTTGATTGTCACCAACACTTTAGTCCTACTTTAATGTTATACTTCCTTTCAGCAGACTGTCTGCTACAATTTGGTGTTAGTTGCAGGTTTGTACGATAATTTGTTACCTGACAGTGTTGAAAATTATGATGACCCAGTACATATTTCATACTCCAGATCTTAGTATCCAAAATATTGTCAGGATCTGGATCGTACTTTTACATCTGTCACAAATGATCATGACCTCTTCTAGTATTGTTTTGCAAAGCAATCCGACCATTTATCGTGGAGTTATATGAAGCTTAGCGAAAGTTCAGTCAAGAAGATTTGGTGCTCACACTCGTCTGTTCCTTCACTCTCTCTTTTTCGCTTCTCCCTATCAGCCGACCGGGGGCGTGTCAACTTTTCTCCCTCACCACCACCACCAGTGTCTAGACTCCATTGAGGGATATTCATGATTCATAACGCCATTGTACCCCCTACATTGATTATTTTTCCCAATGCTTGATAGGGTCTAACCGCCTTTTCTTTTTTTTTTTTCTTTTGCATTAGTTCATTAAATGTGTTTATATTTCTTTCTGGTGTATAAGTCTCCCCTGATTGAAATACACATATGGTGAAAATGCCCCTTTAAAAAAAATCCTGAATCCAGACAGTGATTCAAATCACCTCCAAAATGTAATCACTTCTTCCTTATCCCATTTTGAACATTTCCTAAAAATTTCATCAAGATCCGTTTGTTAATTTTTGAATTACATTGTCCACAGACAAACAAACTCCCCTAAAAACATTACCTGCTTGGCAGAGGTAATAAGTCCACCAAGGTGTCATAGGTCAATGGTGAAGTGGGTGTTGCAAAATGCCTTTCAAAATCAAAAACTATTTCGCATATATCATTCTTTATTATAAAGACTGAAACACAGATATGGGTTACATTCTATGAAAAACTATGCAAACAGAAAATATTTGATCTGTACATTTCTCAGTCCCACAAGACCCCCCACAGTGACCAGGACAGGATTACAACAGTATCAGTCAGTGGATTGTTTTGGGATTCATCAATACGTGCACATAGACTTATTTTCTACCTATGGGCTAAATCAAGTGTCTTTGGGTTTGTTTGACTTTTGTTCATCTTGTCTGGTTTGGATTGACCTATCAGAATATGGCCACTGCATGTTGTCATCGGTCTAATGCAGGCAGGGATCACAGGCTGAAAAGTTTGGGAACGTCTGTAATAAATGACCACAGGTTGTCGACGAGCTTGTGTACTGAATTTTATCCCCTCAAATTGTTGTGGAGATCATCCAGCTCATTAGTTGACCTGTCCTTTGAAACAGAATGGTGGGAAATCAATTTGTGACAAGAAGCTGAAGAAGTGTGCCATTTCACTTAATTCCAGTTAGTAATCACATTTTTACAGTTACCTTCAGCTTTTTATTTAAAAGCTAGTGGCACTGTTCTTCTGTGTCTAGCCTAACTTGTACTTTGGGTAGCTGTTATTTTGTAATGAAAGGTCTGGTTTAAAAAAAAAAAACTAGCAGTAGATGACTCAGTAGTGCATCAGCTGGCACCAAACTGTTTATAATGTTTTAATCCTCTTTGCCAAACTAACAGGAAATAAAGCTTTATTTATCACACACTTAACTGTACGTGTGGTTTGCAGGCAAAGGGATAATTTTTTTGAGAGCTACAGTGCAGGTATAACCCAGACGTGAGTGTGCCCCAGCGTCAGTGTTGAGGAATGTCTGTGGGTGCCACAGGTCTAAACACTGCCCACTCTCTGTGGTGTGGAAGGGCTTACACTTCCATTACAGGATATGTGTGTGTCTGGCTCAGAGCTCCCTCTGTGTGTATGTCTGCTTGTGGCATTATTGCCAACTGCCTGCCCACAATTGCTGTCTGGTGTAAGGCATGAGTCATAACATACACAAACACAAGTTTTCGCACACACGAATACCGCTTAAGGACAGCGTAATCGATCTACATTAATCTCACTGTATCATGAGTGTTACCACGGTGACAGACTGTCACACTGTGATGCTAAACTGTAGCAAAGACACTGGCCAAACTATTGATTCAGTCTCCATTAACATTTGAAAGAATATTCTAAAAATACACGTTTGGACAGGTTTAGTTTGATGTTGCCCTTATTCTGAAAAACCTGCATAACCATGATAAATAAAGGAAGCGAGCGACTGCCAGGTTCAGGCCCACTCTGACAGCAGACAGTTGAAAAAAACAAGTTGTTGGATTGTTCTAATAAAAATCAATTAAGAGGTAAACATGACACCTGTTCATGGCAAAGATAAATGGTTTGTAATCTAGGGTTGTCATCATTTTTAAAGGACAGTGTTCAAGTTGAACAATACTAACAAGAAGCTATTTCCAAGCCCAAAATTATTCATATTTCATTTTTTTGTGGGGAAACTCCACACCCCCATCTGTTTTTTTAAATCTTTTTTTTTTTAAACCTTTTTTTTTTTCTAATAAACTGTCCAGTGCTTATCTGTTAAATTAGCATTGTTTTACATCTGCAGAGTGATGGGCAAATATCCGAAATGGGAATTTTCACCTGAGCCGGCTTATACCGCTAAAGTCCAAAAGCTATTGGCCTCAAAAAAAAAAATGTGTGATTGATGTTGTTGTATTTAAAATGCCTTTTCTTCTAGTTTTACCCATAGTTCACTGCTCTTTTGAATTTTCCATGAAGACATGGATTTTTATCTTGTATATCTATACTTTATTCAATAGCTTAAGTAGTGAATAGTTTCATTGGTCACACATCATTAGAGTGAAAAAATGACTCACACCGTTGTGGCCACATTTAGTGGGAACCAGCGCTGCTGTCTCAGCTCGTCATGTGCGAGTTATAAGTGAGTATTTTCAGGTTCTCTGTGTGTTTCCCTGATGGAAGAGTTTCCTCTCTGATCACTCTTTCCCATGGTCCCAGGACCTGTTTAGCTCTCCGCACTTCCCATACAGTCACCAGAGTGTGGTTTTAGTGAGAGCTGCTTTTTGTCCTCTTACCCTGCTTCATGGTTTGGCTTAACAACAGTGCCATTTTTATACACCGCTCAAAGAGAGGGAACAAGAGGAAGAGGGGAAATGGATTTAAAGAGAAGGGTGGAGAGGAGGGTGGAGAGACAGATACAGTGATGGGAGTAAAGGAGATGAATGAATGGGAGGCTGAGTATTGTATTGACATGTATATTTGGGAATGTAATTGTCTGCATGAGAATCTGTGAGAGCTTCATATTATCATTCCTTCTGTTTTATCATTTTATCAGTATATTTCAGTATAGCTTTCTGAGTATTTTCTCTCACAAATTCAGAACAACTGCCCCAAACGATCCAGGTGTGAATACAGCCTTAATCACAGTTTTTCTCTGTTCTGTAAGTTGGTACATTCACCTACCTGTAATCTGTACTTCTGTATTCACATGTCAGATCTGACAACTGTTTGTTCTCTAGCACGTGCAGGACTATGAATCTTCTCTCTGACTCAGTGCCAAGAGGGAAAGGCACCCAAACTTTTTAGCTTTGATTCATCATCTCAGGTGAACCACGTCAGAGCTGTGCTCACGTGGGCTGCTCTAAGCTGTGGACTGAGCTGCTCTGCACTGTCAGGTGAAGGTATGTAAATGGCAGCACAGAGACCCAAACGTTAGCCAGCTGCTTGAGGGCTAATAGTGTTGTGGAGCACGCTACCTTAACTTTCATAGTCTCAGCCTCTGGGCTGGATCCTCATCCAGTTTTTCAATAAAGAGGCTGAACTGACTCGGTGTTCCTGTGGGTGAAAAGCTTCTAATGGAAAATCATCTCAAGCAGCACCACTTCAAAAAGCAAGAGAAAAAAAAGAGTTAACCCCAGTTACCCTTTTATCATGCCTCAAATTTGTGAATGTGACACCAAACATTCCTCATGCTCATCTTTTGCTCTAAACCCCTTAAACCATTACGATTTGTTGTCAAGTTAAATACTTTTTAAAAGGTTATTTTAACTGTATTAATTTGGTGTATTGAGTAGTGAGCATAGACTGGATAATTAATGGATGTAGTCTCCCTGATGTCACCCGTCTGTTTCTGAAGCAGACTTCTGAAACAAATCAGCTATGGCAGCCATTTTAGAAGTGATGGGGGCTTTGAGTACAGCTGTAGGACGCTCGTCAGTCATGTGACCTGAGCTGTGCCTCTAATTTGGCTAGCTCGCAATCTCAAAATCCTCTAAACTGCCGAGTTAGAAAAATTCAACCTCACATACAGTATGTGCTGATAGTGAAATTGACCATTCGGACAGTACACATTTTTTTTTAACCAGGCTGTAAATTGGTTAATTTATGCTGTGAAAAATACTTTTTTGGCTTGGTGTGTATGTGACTTCTGGTACTTTCAGCCTCAAGTAGACACTCGAGAAACAGCAGGTTTTAGCACTTAAGCATTGTCTCATGTTCTTAGACCGGAGGTTGCCGCCTAGAGGTCCCATATTCTGCTCCTTTCCTGCAGTCTAATATGGATCATTGATGTCTTGAAATAGTAGTAACATGTTTTGGTCCAAAAAGCCAATAAATCAAGCACAGCAGCATTGTTTCCAGGCTCTCATAGCCCCTCTGTTCAGAACAGTTTGATTTAGTGGGCGTGGCCTTCATACGTAAATGAACCACCGCTGATACCGCCCTGCTCTTCCGCGTCACTAAGAGCGGCGCTATGTAACCATGACTACCAAGCTCTGAGTGCACAATGTTACAAAAACAGCGAAGCTCGTTTACCGTAACATTACAGGCTAGAACAACAGGCTAACCACAGCTAAAGTTAGCATCCTGAAGCTAACACAGAGACAGGGGGGACACTGAGGAAAAGCTCTTACATCTGTTCCATGGCACATAGCATTTAAAATACTTTGGGGGTATCTGCTCCGGTGGACCAATCAGGTCAGACTTGCTCCTGGTTGGTCAAAAAAGGGAATCGCTGACATCGGCAAATCCCCAAAATACTAACAGCTCGTTTTAGGTCAGAATTTTGCATACACAAGCACTACTGAGTAAAGGTTTTGTCATTAAATATCACATTTTGTGGACTGAGAGGAAAGCCAAAGACCAACAAATTTCACGAAAAGACTTAATAAAGTGATTTTTGCACAATATGGGACCTTTAAGAGTAAGCAACCTGTAGGCCCCTACTTGTCATAAAGTGCACTCTGGCTCCTTAGAATATGACACTATGTTTTGTTTCACTGAGTTGTCATTCATTTTGGACCAGAATGCTGGACCTAGATAAAAAATGTATATTTCAGGACAGAAATTTATTATACTCGTCATTTTGTGTTAATTTTAGTAAGGTGTACAGTAATTCATCACTGTCAACATGTCTCCATTGAAAGCTGAAACACTCATACTCAAAACAAGTCTGGAGTTCATGTTTAGAGATGGAAAAAAAACATGCTCAATATGTTTTGTTTACAGTGGTGCCTTAACTGACTCGCCTGGGATGACCTTGAAAGTCCTGCTTTCCTCAGTCTGCTGGCACGGAACGGATTACTCGAAGATTCCCGTACCTGACACATGGTGCAGGTATTTTGGTCTGCAGCTGGCACAGTAATCCCTCTACGTTTGGCTCACATCTGTTCACAGACTCTGTTATTACATAACAAGATGAACGTTTGCTGCTAAAGGAATTCTTGAACTTGATGCATTTTACAGGTCAAACTGAGTACGTAAATAATCAAAGATAGCCAAATTAACAACATGGATGCTGATAAACAGAGTAAAACAACAATGAGACGCCCTGAACCAGTGGCTAAACAGTCACAGTTCTGTGGTTAAAGGGGTAAAAGATGAGGTGTGTTGCCATTGTAAACAGGTTTAACTAAAAGGAATGCAAAATATACAGTATTTTCCTGGCAACCTTTCAAACAGAAATGAAACAACAAATAATGTGGTTGTGTCTTAACTTTGACAGACCTTGTCAATACAATACTAACAGAGTAAATGCTTAAAGCTCTTCAATCTCTTTTTAAGATCTGCAGCTTCATTTAGCGGCACATCAATGTCACACTTTGGGTTGCACTATGAACCTTTCCTGTCTGTGTCTGTTATGATCAAAATAAGGTAAAATGGACATGACTTTTATTTTGTTTATAAAGAGAGAAGAAAGATATAAAGGTATGTATTTACTGTGCACAGTTTTATTTTAAGGGAGTAGCTGCAAGATATGCACCTGTTCACACATGTTTACGTGTTTCCCTGCACAGCGGGAATGAGTGAGGAGGAATGAATAACATGTGGGAGGACGCTGGAGGAGATGAAAGCTAAATACAGAGAAAGATGTGGAATCAAAAAGTTTTATCTGAAAATATTTGAATCAAAGTAAAAGTGAGCAGAAGGAAAAACTGAAAAGTAACTTGCTGGAGAGCATTGCTGGATGAAAGGTGGAGAAACAGGCGTGATGAACGGCGTGGTCATGTCATGCATTTCACAGTGCAAATGAGCCATGGCCGTTCAAGTGTCTAAGACTCGAGCTGATGATGTTATCATTCTCCTTTGATTCTGTTTGTTTTGACTGATGGGCATACAGAAGTTTAATACAGTGATCATTTGTGGTTTCAACAGGTGTGTGACGTAAGTTGCTCTTGTTTTGTTCTGTTGTCTCTAGTTTTATCTTTGTGGTTCTTGCTCCATTTGTGTGGTTTAGTTTTACCTCCTGCTCTGCTTTGATTACACCTCATTAGTTTTACCTGTAAGTCTTCATCACACCTGTGTATATATTTTTAAATTATTACACCTGTCATACACACGAAACTGCAGTTTGACGTCACTAAAAATGATGTATTCTGAAAACTCCAGCCAAAGATAAGATTTTGGAAAATTGTGGTTTCATGGCATCATTGTAAATGGATTGCAACAGGTTTTAAATCTGAAAAACAGCCAAGCGTGGGTTTGACATGCCTTAGTATGCCACTTATCAGCAGATTTGCCTGGGTTGTGGACAAAAATACTTTTAAAAGATGTATGAGGGGGCGCTATTTGTTTCTAAAGCCGCGTTTCCACCAAGCAGTCCGGGTCGGTTCAGTACGGTTTGGGACGGTTTGGTACAGTTAAGTCTGATCCCGTTTGCGTTTCCACAGCAAACTGCACCCTCTCGTGGTGGGCGGCATGTAAGCCGGATGCCGGAAGCTGCAGCTGTTAAACAATAGCGTTACGCATTAGCAGCTTACCCCGCTATTAAATCCAACAAAGAAGAAAAACGTGACACAGTAAACAAAGAGCATAGATGGAAGACGTGCAGCATTTCGTCCTCTCTGTGATTGGCATACAGCTCCTTGATACAAAGTGCAATCAAGCTTTGTTTCAGAGAAGTCTGTGTGCCACCAGGAGAAATGCGGCTGTTGTCGGGGTAAGTGACGATTCTTCCGACCAATCAACGGTCTGCAGTGTGGTGCTCGGCCTTCCGAGAGCGGATCGGTTCAGTCTGGCACCCATATGGAAGGATCCCAAAAAAGTAGGCCGGCTCAATTATTAGGGATCTGTCCCGGGATGAGTCACTGGAAACGCTGCAAAAAGTGCCGTACCAAGACGAACCAAACCGGTCTGCTTGGTGGAAATGCGCCTTTCCAGTGTCCTTGTGCTCTTTTGTTTCTCCTGGGGCCTTCGTTTAAGTTTTGTTCAGTGTTGATTGTAATGACACATTTGGTCTGAATCATGGTGTTTTTCAGGGACAAAGACTCTGTTTCCTATGACCACTAAGAGCAACGCCTCCAGGAGCAATTTTGAGTTCGGTGTCGTAGTGTAGGACACTTCAGCATGTTTGCTGTAAAAGCTGGGACTGACCCACTGGCTGTACAAAAACGGCACAGCCAACTGTAATGTCATTGTTTTACTGTCAACTTATTTAAGATTTTACTCAGCTTCTTGATAAAAAACTGAGTCCAGATTTATTAGAACATGTACAAGTTTCACAATGAGCTTCTTTCAGAATCATTCAAACAATGCCCGCTCTTCATCCTCGTGCAAGCACAGTGCTGTTCATTAACCAGTGCTGCTTTGAGTTCTGCGCTGAGATGTTGACATAAAGAGGACTGACTGCACTTGTGAGTCAGATCTACAGAAACTGGCACACTGCCATAACTCACAAACTTGAAGCAGATTAAATGATTGGGTTTGTCAACACTGTGATTACTGTCCATATCATCAGATTTGAACTTACTTGGAGACTTGTTCACCTTTCAGAATGAAAAGTTAACTTTAAACCTAATGTGCGTCCAAAAATAAAAAGAAACAACCTTTAAGAATGATACATCCAAAATTTGAGCTAATAATTGCTTAGATGAACTTAAAAGAAGTGATCGTGGTCTATTGCTGTCAGTGGTTTGTCCCAGGTATTTTAATAGCTAGTTTAAGCCCGATTCCATAACCATCCTGTGGTCATGTACCATGTTTGATTATGTGTCACCTGATCTCCTGCTACAATAAACCTGTTGAAGGATGTTGTCATACCCTCTATGTGTTACTTGTAAGGCTGTTGAAAACATCTTATCAGCGCAGGTTTGGTGGTTAAATGAAGGATCTGTGTCACAAACTGTTTTGCTGAATACTTTGATAAGAGCAGCTCTCTGCTTCAGCAAACGTGATCCATCTTGTCAGTTTTGTGACCTTAGGCAACCAGGTCTTTAAGAAACCTGACTTTACCCTTGGTCTTTGAAGGGGTATCGGTATCTGAGTGGGTATGAGGACACTTGACTGTTTCCCTCTGGGGCCTCTGAGCCTTACAGTGATCAGTAGATGCTAAAACAAAAGAGTTAAAACAAAGCTGTGTTATGGTTTAGGGAGCTGTTTTTACTGCTGCAGAGACTCAGACTCTGCACAGGCTTTTATTGTAGAGAGGTTTCCAGGATAACCAGCTTAAAGCTGTAATTATCTTGCAGATTTGACTGTGTTTGCATGGATACAGTGCACTTGATGTCATCCTCTCTGAATTTTGACATTAAACATGATCCAGTGGAGCTTTTGTGGTGGATTTTTGTTATTTCTAGTTACAGGAACTTAAATGGCATAATGACCAGTCTCGAGGAAATTACTCAGATTCTTTTGTCCGCACCACATGTGGGGTCCCTCAGACCCCCTCCCTTCCCCAAGTCTGTGTGTAAGAATCTATTTTTGACATTTTCTAGATGTCATTATGTGGTATGGTTGCTCTATTTTTACATTTGAGCCCCCACCAGCCTTACCAGAACGTTTCAGGCCCACCCCCATTGGGGTTTTGACTCCATCAGCAGACCGATGCTCTGTTTGAAATAAAGGAATCAGCTGCAATTACTGAAACATGCTCCCCCACCTCAACTGTAGTCCTCCCTATGCATTGGATATTTTGCATCTTATTCATCTATAATCCATATGGTACTGGATTTTATGAACTTGAAATGGGGCTATGATCTTTCTCAGAAGGGCACACATTATGTTGTACTAATCTGACATATCAAGTAACTGTCTGCTGTACTTCTCTGAAACTTTTTCTGGTTGAATTAGGTAAAAAAAAAAAAAACAGAAGAAATGTAGAACGGGGAATAAAAGTGAACTGTAATAAAAGTTGAAATATTTTTTTAAAAAGACATTTTTCTCAAGCTAATTTAACATATATTGATACAAGACAAAAACACAGCCAAAAGTAAAAGACTTCACGTATCAAGTTCCCATCTAGCGCTCTCTCAGACCTAATAGAAGTTTTACAGAAGCCCTGGAAAACCTGCAGGTGTTCAGGTTAGAGGTTAGACAGGGGCAGTGATGCTCTGTGTGTGTGCCTCAGCACTCAGCACAAACACGCTGATTATAGTTGTTTGGATAAATGGTAGTATTTAAAAATGACATTTAAGCTTACCCCAGTTGATGCAAGTTACATCAGGTTTCTGTGTCTAAGCCCCCTGAGATGAACATGTCACGCAATAATCCGCTGCACTACTGCGTATTTTGGACAAGAAGTGCAGAGCTCTCTTTATGGTGAGGTTTATGTTTGAGATGAAATACAGAGCTATGGAGTGAACAACCTCTTCTGGACAAAAAAAGACGCCTGGAACAACATAGATCTCTTAATTTCTGTCAAACTGTCAGCTGATGACAAAAATGCCTCAGGGTCTGATGAAAAAAGACCAGATTTGTCAGTATGATGTTGATATTGTTAGTTTATTCCTTTCCTTTACATTTATCATTTTTAATAAACAAATCTTTTTGTGAGTGTGACAGACTGAAATCACCTTTCAAATTGTGGCAGGTCATTTGGGGGCAGGTTCATCACACTTTCAGTCATTTCAGTGCTCTAATAACCTGCTTGTTGTGGTAAGCTGCCTGAGCGTGTTCCCATCGTGTTGGCTGAGGTGACGTTTGAGAAGTAAAAATGCCTCATAACTCAGATATCAGCTTCAAAGAACGGGGTGAGAAAAATATTACCGCAGGAACTCGGAAGCAACTCAACTTAACCTACAGTTAGGTTAATGTGTTCGTGTGTGTGAGGGATGTGCTTTGAACGGAACTCGTCTGCCTGCTCGCAAATATTACCTACAGGTGTTTATCTATGCACCTGTAGGGGATGTCTTCATGATGAGAAGTTCATGTCCTAAGAATGACGCCTTCTGTGTGTAGTTTCTCACACTGCTGCTTCTGTTGCGTGTACATGTTTTCGTGAGTAATGTGTTAAAAGCGGAAACCTAAACCAAAGGAGATGTTTCAGTATTTCAGACCTGCCATTTGGACTCTTTGCATCATGCTACATCATGTTTCTGCGCCGTCTTAGCTCCAACAATCTGAAGCACCAAGCAGCACAAATTCAAGAACTCTGACTGTGGAAGCCAAACATTAGAAAAAAAATACATCAGAACATCTTGATGATTTTCAGATTTTCATTCGGCAACCTGTCAGAAATGAAGCTAATGCAGAAGTGCTTAAAACTGAATTGAACATGTTTTTCCATCTGGTTTGGAAAAAAAAGAAAAAAACTAAAGCCAGAATAACTCATTTCTCCGTGTCTCCTCTATCAGCACACACTTTACAAGGTGTGAAGTTTCTTATAACTCAAAATTTCAGAAGACAGCAGAAGACAATAAGATCATTGACCCAGCTCCCCTGACTGATAGGGGCACAAAGCTGTCAGCAAAAGGAGGTCAAAGCTCACATCAACTCCATCTCTCTTCCTCAAGACTTTCAATGTGGCACCTGCCCAAAATAGCTTCAAAATAGTTATGACACAGTAAATGTTGACATCAGATGGTATCTCATTTAACTACAAAAACAAATCTGTGCATGAGCGGAGCAGTCAACAGACCAGTGATGACAACATGGACGTTGTGAAGCTCATCATGGAGGAAGAAAAGCACTGAATCTATAAATACCACAGGATGACTTTTAGCTCGATACCAGCCGCCTGATGCTGATCCTAAAATGCTGTTGGTGAGTGTTAACAACCAAGAGAAAAGAGCCAAACCACATCAGAGCATAAACAAAAACAAATCTATATTAAGTTAGCAAATGTAGCAAAAGATATGGTAGTTTTTACACCAAAAACATTGAAGGAAAAGAAGTGCTGGTTTCTACATAAATACATTTTCAAAGGTCATGCAGGGGCACCTGCTCAATTTATCAACCTACCACAAAGAAAGAGTAAAATAAAAACATAGTATTTTTTTTAGAAATGTGACAAAGTTCTGCTTTTGATTTTTAAAACCTTATTTTCTCTTTTTTTTCTCTCTTTTCTCCTTGCTAGGCGCCGCCCTGTTGGCTATGGCTGCCCTTTGCAGCAGCTCTCTCTTCTTTGTCCGTTTCTTGTAATTTTTTCGTCTCTTTTTCGTAATCTTTGTATTTGGAGTGGATCAGTACTTTGTATGGCTCATTTGTTGGGCATGGACACCAAACTTTTTGTGGCTTCAGTGATATTTTTACAACTTTTTCTCCTGTGTTTGTCTGGAGATCCTACATGTAACCATGGCTGCACTGTTTCCATGTGAACTTAGCTGTTAGCAGCCTCTAGCATGTCAATGCTAACTGGTGTAAGGCCTGATGTCTTCCCACAAGGTGAGGAGAAGGAGGTGAGGACAACATGCTGGTTCTCAGGTGTGAGCTAAGAAGTGACGACATGGACCTGTCCTTCCATCCATCGTTATTGGGAACATAAGATCTATCTCCAATAAGATGGATGAGCTAGCTGTGCTAACCCAGCAACAGAGGGAATACCAGATGGCAGAGTAGCATCATGCTATTCACCGACATGGCTAACGGAGCAAACATCAGACACCAACGCCACATTGGAAGAGCTTCACTTGCTGTGAGCAGACAGGATCCAGGAGACAGAGATGGAGCATGACTGAAGAAGCTCAGTCCTGGACCCTGTGGAGGTGGAGGCTGGCTAAACTGGAGAATGATGGACAAGCTGTCAATATCTATTTTCTTATGGACCTATTTGCACTTTCTATACACTTTCTTACTTTTGTTTTCTTGATTGCTGCTGTGACTTCAATTTCCTTTTACTTGTTACAATGACAATAAGTTCTATTCTATTCTATTCTATTCTATTCTATTCTATTCTATTCTATTCTATTCTATTCTATTCTGTTCTATCTTTAATAATAACACAGTTCATAATCTTACAGTTCATTAGAGCTTAATAAAATTCCTGGTGACAAACCAAACATAGATTAACCACCTGACAACAAACACGCCTCTGGATGAATCCTCTGATCGGAAAGCGCAGTTTTGGTGATTCGATGAAGGATCTGTGTCACAAAATGTTTTTTGGATTACTTTGATAAGAACAGCACATCATCCTGTCAGTTTGTGACCTCAGATAACCAGGCCTTAAAGAAACCTGACTTTAACCCTGGTCTTTAGAGAGGCATCAGTAGCTGAGTGGGAATTAGAAATCTTTAATGCACGTAGGTGTGTTTAACCATTTTTGTGTACGTATTGTGTCTATTTGTGTATGTATATGTGAGTGCACAAAGCCAAAGATTATACATTGATGTCATAACTTTAATTACACATAAAGTGTTTCCTTCTCCAAGAAAGTGTTGCCAGGCAACAAGCAGCAGGTCAAACAGCTGTCATGAGAGCAGTGGAGTCTGCCTTGATGATACAGGGATCCCAGGCATGAGTAACAGTCCTACCTGTCTGTAGTGAAACCACATTAAAGGCTTGGCTGCTTTTGGCCGCATCACTGGAATATTTTTTTCTGGTTAGAGGCGCCTCAGCTCATTATTTAATAACCAATTAAACTGTCATCTCTGCTGTTTGCGTGATGGAGGTTTACAGGTGAGGAGCTGGGTCCTGGCATGTCCTGGCAGCAAAGTCAGTCTTGGAAAAGGACAGATAAGCAGAGGATTTATGATACTGCACAGCACCTCTCTGCCTCTCACACACACACAAACATGCACACACATCATTCCAATCTCCTCCAAAGTATGTTTAAGTGACATGGGACACTTTCCAGAGGATTAAGTTAATTGTGCTTCATTTCATTGGGTGGTGAAACAACTAAGCATATAATGCACCAGGCTGCTTAGACTTTATGGCGGCTTTGAATCAAAGCTGTCAGTTTGACTTAGGTTACTTCAGGCAAACAGATTTATACTTAACAATGTGCTCAGGTTATAGCAGAAAAACAAGTCTTATAATGTACAAAGTGAACAAGACACGAATGAAGGGGTCTGTGAAAGCCTAGTACTAAAGAGTGTAACATCTTTGAAGCTTCCGTTGAGATTTCTTACGAGCTATTTTTTCTAAAAATCAGCATTATGCAAGAACTCAAACAAAACAAAACAAAACAAAACAAAACAAAACAAAAAACAAAACAAAACAAAACAAAACAAAACAAAACAAGCATTTAAGTCTTTTAGATCATGTGTAAAGAGCAAAACAAAACCTTTGCAGCAAATGATGAAAACTCAAAGCTTGGTATGAAAACAAGAGGCATGTTTATGACTGAAGGGTTACTTTTGTGCAGCAGGTTAGACTGATGCCAAAGAGGGTCACAGTTAAATTATTGGTCCCATTTTTTTTTGTGACTCTTGGAATAAAAGTAATGCATTTTGTAAAAAAATATTCTGTCTCACACTCAGACATATCTGAAGCATTAACTTTAAAAAGGTGCACCGTTGATTCACAACATTCCTGTCAAAGTTACTGATGTGTTTTACGCCCAAATTACATAACAGCCCCATCACACTCAGTTGACAGGATGAACCTTTAGCTTGGCCTAAATATTTTGACATAATTTGAATCTGGAGAAGTATCTCGATTTACTTGTCTCTGCAGATTTAAATGTTGGTGTGTATGAGGAATCTGGCCCTTTCTGAACTTTTAGCAATGTAAGGCTTGAGATTTAACCACAAGCAGTTTTGCATTTTCTGAAAAAAAAAAAAAAAGTTCTGCAAGAACTTTTTGTTTTGAAAAATGATGACCTTCTTCGACAATGTTTTTAATCAGTACCAGTAAATGTCATTAAAATAGCAAACATGATATTAACTGTTTAGTTTTTAAACATTTTAATTCTTAATATGTAGCTACTGCAAACCTAAGTAAAAGAGAGGCTGAGAATACACGAGTTGGAATATATTAATAGTCCATACTTACTTTTCTAAGACAATTCAATAATATTGACTATAGACTGTAAAAAATGGACTTTCTCTTGAAGTGAAGTCTCCACAAAACTGCTCCCCCTGGTGGCTGGCTGCAGTATAGGAAAAAAAAAAAAAAAAAAAAAAATCTGGCTCTCCAGTCATTCCAGATGGGCTGTGGTCAAACTTCAAAAAATCAATACTCTTTGTAAAAATGTTTCTTACCTCAGATTGTTGTGGGGATTTGAAGATATCAAGCTGTCTTGTATTCAAGTCCTCTTTTTTCTGAAAAGTTTCATTTTCATTAGTCATAGGAGGGTAAAAACAAGGCTTTACGTAAGGCTTAACGATGATTGACAGCTGCCGTTCTCGTGTATTTTTTGGGGGGATTGTAACATATGTCGGGAGGTAGAGTCAGGAAGTGAGTAGACTCTTGAAAGAAAAAAAACATATATTATTTTTGTCACCCAGCTCCACTCAGATACTCCCAGAATCCCTTATTGTTTCTACTGCGCAGACTCTGGCTGCACAGCTGCTGTGCAGCTGCTACCAATGGCTGCACCTATGACAGGGGTATTTTGGCTTCAAAACCGTACGTTGTCCACTTTATATACAGTCTATGAAATTGACACAAAGTATTTAAAAATGTGGCTCCTCATGTTATTGTTTTCACTAGCAGAGCTAGGCAATACTGCTTAAGACAGTACTTATAATTTTATTTTACCACACACAATTTACAATTTGTACCAAATTTTCTTTGCCGACAAGATTTTATCCCTTGGCCAATTAGCTCATCCTTTCATCATCAGAGAAATAAGATGTTTGGAGAAAGACACTTTGCAGAGCCTGTTTCCTACAGCTGCTGCATTTGACTGGACCATATGTCTGCTGTAGTGTAATCAAACAATATCCTCTGCAGCCATTTGGTCATATGTAGAGCTGAAGGTAAGACAGGCAACTTCTGCAAATACATGTGACTGGGTGACACATACCTGATGGTCAAAAGTTTCAAGTATGTAACTTTTTTGCTCTGTACATGAACCCCATATCTGAAGTGATCTGCAGCACTGTTTGTCACTTTCCTTGTGTTCCTCTCTTGTCAAATACATGACAGTGAAATAAGTGATTCAGCTGATGTTGGCTGCTGAGAAAGGAGCATATGCCAAACAAAAGGATATCTATCTCAGACTATAGAACACCGTATGTTGTCTGAACAATATTCATGACTACTGGATTGGTTTTATCTCCTTGTGACACCATGAAAAGTGAGTTCTCTGTTCAAGACAACTTTTTACTGGATACAACACAAATAGGTAAGGTATTTACCAGTTCAGTTACATAGTGCTGTTGTTTGAAGTGTGACAACAAGCCAACGTTGAAAGTTTGTACTGTACATCAGTAGCCAGCTATATGTAGCGCTACTAGCAGCCCGGTGCTACGACGTATTGGTAAGCTAAGGTGTCAACAAGCAAACTATCAGTTGGCACAGGAGTTTAGTTGCCATCGATAGTGCTACTGATGTGTGAGACGTGTCTGTGATGTTTAACATCAGTGAATCCTGGTCATGTCCTGCCAGTCATCTACCAAGCAGAGCTAACGTAACCTCACTCTTCATTTTTTGATAGACTCTCAGGTTTGAACAGACCACTGCAGAATAACTTTGGGTTGTAATGAATCAGGTGTTGCTAGACCTGATTGGAAAGCCACAAAGAAGCTATGAAGTAGCATTTTGAAATATCCTACATTGGCGCTGATCCTCCCATTTTAAAGTGTGGATTACCATCGGGCATATATCTAGAAGGGAGACTTTTACACAATCACTTTCAAACCCTCACAGCCCCTTTAAAATAGAAAATTTGTGAGTTTATATTTTTTGCATCTGTTTCACCACAGACTGTCTTTGATCCACATGATTGATACACAGAAGAAAACCAGGTTGAGCTAAAAAATGACTCAATGTGTTGTTCTGATTTTAGGTCTAACAAATGAACTCTATCTGAGATTGTGACATTTACAACATTTGACTCATTAATCAATGTGTTGCACATTGATTAATGAGTTTTCTCATTAAGCCTCAGCAGTCAGAAGATGAATGGAAGTGTAAGTCCAGGAAGTAAAAATGACCTGTACTCTGTTTGACAGCTCCACTTGCAGTGCAGGAGTAACTCAGTCTAAATCCTCAAATAATGGGCTGTAAATACCGCGTAATGACGCTCAGGTGTGCCTGTTCTTGTTGGTTTTTGCAGTGAGAACAGTCTTATCTATAAGTTTGTGTTTCACGTTTACAAATGTACATAGACTGGAAATAAATGAAGTCTTCGTGGTCTTTTTGTTTTTACAGATACATTTTTCACATTGTTTAGTTCCTGTTTATTTTCTGAAGCATTTCATTTTCGGTTGTATTATCTCTAATTTAAATGACTCTTCATCAGAAAACAGAAGACTCTTTTTTTTTTTTTTTTTTTTTTTTTTTTTTTAATGAATCAGGGACATAGAACAGGTCACTGCTGTCTCTACATCAGCAATCTGTCTATCTGACACTGCTGACAGATAACCTGACAGACTCTGTTTGCTCACTGATAACAATATAAAGGAGTCCTGAGTCTCTTTGTATTCTGTTTCATATGAGTGAGTCATTCCTTAAAAAACAACACATTCATTGTTGGTGTTTGTGGGTGTGCAGCACTATGACCATGCACAGCATTCAGCTTTTTAAGGACACACTAAAACATTAAAAAATTTCCTTGTGACATGTGGCTCACGCAGGGACTTCAGTGTAATCCATGATGCTCAAAGACAAACCCACACTTCCTCAGTGAGCTTTGGGAGGTCAGCCGCTAAAAAGTAAAACCTGTAGGAGGTCTGAAGTTGCTAGGTAACAACGACAACCCCGATCAAACACGACACAACTGAAAATACTGATTTCCTTGAACTGAAGTCTTGCTGAGGGACTGTTGCACCATGAACACGCACTGACTCCAACTTTCTGTGTGGGAACGATGTAGAGAGAAACGAGTGACTGACGGGGAGTTTTCATCACTGTCAGTAAATATGATTCAGCTGTGCTCATGTGAAATGTTGTATAAGGTGTGGGTGGGACGTGTCACAATAGAATAAAGTAATAATAATAATGTAATGTATGTGCTATTTAGTGACAGGAAAAGTGTGTATAAAATGTAGTAATCATTTACTCTTAAAAAACATTCACACTCATCCGCCACGACTCATGCCACACCACGTCTCTGAAATACTTTACATGATGAAATTTCTTTTGAAAAAAATGTCTAGTAGTCACCTCTGAAAGATATTGTTTGAGACTTATTGAACAGATTGATTGTACTCACTCGGGTTTTTTTTTCCCAAGACAACCAATTGAATGCATTACGGATGAGGATTGGGGCCACTAAAAAAAACAACAACAACAAAAAAAAGAACAACCTGTGTACGAATTCTGACTTTAATCTCAAAATTCTGACTTTATTCTCAGAAAAAAATATAGCAATAATAAAATATTGAGATTTTTTTCCCAGTGGCCCTAATCCTCTTCTGTAATGTATTAATGTTACTTTTCAAACAAATCTTGTCTTCACACAAAAGTGAGATCCTTTTTTTCCAAGGAAAGTGTAATCAAAATAGAATCCAAAACCAAATCACCTAAAGAGTCCAGTGTGACTGTGACTCTGCCAGCTCTTTGAGGATTAGTATAATTGGCTTTTCAATTTAAGCGTGAAAGTTGTAAAGCGTGAGTTGGTCTTTGCCTGTGATGGTCTCGCTCAGGTTCACTAGAGTAAATAATATTTTTGGCAGAAGTTTTAATGTTGTTGAGAGTTTCTCTCCGGGAAAGTGTAAGTGAGGAGTGTTAGTGAAAAATGTGAAACTGCTGTTGAACAAAAGCCTCTACAGGCCCTGTGACAGTACAGCTGTTAAAGCATTGTTTCCCAGCTGCTCAGGAGTGAAATATTAATCTAACCTAAATTTTCTTTATTTATGGGGCTGTTGCTGTTTTGTAGACTTTATTGGAGTGCTCTTACATCACCCACTCAAGCTAAGCTGTTTGTCCACTGCATGAGACCAACAGGATGGAAACAATATGTTGGACCAAAAATTGTTTTCATATACGTACAGTGATGCCTTTCAGGCAGGGCTGGTTTCATGCTCTACAACAGTAACAGTTCAAAGTCATATTTCCCAGATGGTTTGATACACAAACAGCATGAGAGATGATACAAAAACAATTCAGCTTTCCCTGAGTTTCATTACAGCTCACATAAACACAGGGCAGGTGGAATCATTGTTAGCAGACTTATACAACATCTCATGGTGCTGTCATTGTATCTGGACATTGTGTCTCAGTGTGTGAGCCTGAACTCAGTTTAGCACTATTGTGTTCAGTAAACAATGTCACTCTTAATCACAGAGCTGTAGTCGAGGAACATCGCAACACAATACAATCCACTTTTAGCCCTGACTTTTGGGAAACACAAGTTTGGTGTGTGTGTGTGTGTGTGTGTGTGTGTGTGTGTGTGTGTGTGTGTGTGTGTGTGTGTGTGTGTGTGTGTGTGTGTGTGTGTGTGTGTGTGTGTGTGTGTGTGTGTGTGTGTGTGCCTGCACATTTGTCAGCATGTTTTCCTCTGAATTGGGGAGCTTCCTCCCCTGCCGCTAAAATCCAAATGACTTCCTGTTTGATATTTCTGGATGTGACCTCATTTACACATTCGTTTTGTGGCTACACTGCGGTGATGACTTATATTTCTATTCTGAAAATAACGCCATGGTTCAAAAAGTGTTCTCCCACAGACAAACTTTCATATCCAGTTTTAAAAATATGAAAGCAGTTTCCATTACAAAAGACTTATGGATCAGAAAAGTTCTGGTTTAAGGCGCAATGATTAAAAATGTGCTTTTCTTAATATATATTTTTACATTTGTGAAATATTCTCATATTATTTCAAATTTACTTTGTTATTGTGAAAAAAATCCTTTTGGAAAAGATCTTTCTCAAAAGATAGGATTACAAAGTATTTCCAAAAATTCAAAACGTGTATGCTATAATGATATGAAGATATAGTGATATTAAGACTCGTGTCTTTCACTAAATTTAAAAATTTAAAATTTAAAGCTCTGGTTTTGCACATCCTATAAATTAAGGCTGAGTCCTTGCCGCCTTTCTTGTAGTGTCTCTATGACTGTCTTTTTCACTCATAAATACTGCAGACTTCACACTTAAGTGTGAAAAACTAGCCGACCACGGTTACAATGCGCCACCATATTGAAATAATTTTGGAACAACCTGAAATGGGTTGTATATTTTTTGCTTTGGTGATGGTACATCATGAAATGAAAAGCTAGCAGACAGCCTCTGAAGTGTTTTGGGGGTTTTTTTATGTTGTACATATCATTGCATTAGCTGGTGCCACTAACTTTTTAGTACTGATTTTTTTTTTCAACTGTTTCCACAAAAAAAGCTCCAAAAAGAATTTTCTGTCATCCCATAAGCTTTGACAGTATGTATGGTGCACTCAGCCATCTAAATAACACAAGCTATGATTTCTGTAATGATAACAATAACACACACGCAACTTCACTGACACACACACACAAGGCTTACACACATGGCTTGTGTTATGGAAACACAGTTGTGTGTGCTTAAGGTTAGGCACGGGAGTGCTGGAACTATTTGCTCTGTAAGCCCAGCATATCTGGATTTCATTTACCTCAAACCAGATCTGCTTTAAGAGCAATTAGAATCAGAGCCCATGGCAGCCCTGTGTTTTTGAGTGTTGCCAGGGGCAACCAGGGGCACCTCAGAAACAATAGCACAGCTGTATAGTTAAAATGTGCTGGTATACTTCTAATTCAGCAAACAAGCGAGGTACCTGCCAAGTTTTCTTAAGTGCAGACTTTTCATGCCAAATGCCGTCTGTTGTTTCTGGAAACGCACACACTCAGGGAGGAAGAGAGAGACAAAGACGCCAGCAGTGGTGAAGGATGCAAGTTGTGAAGACTGGTGGACATTTGACGAGAACTTTAGCCAGACGCTGATGAGATGTGTTGGAAGTGGTGGGGGTTGAAAAGAGCAGTAAAGATCTGCACTGAAATGACAAACTGACAACAAAGGAGAGGGGTTACAGATTTAAATTTTGACGGCAGCAGAATGACCAGTTGGTTATAGGTGTAGCAAAAACTGGTGTTTCAATATCTAAAGACAGAAGTTGCCACTATGAGCTATCAGCAAAGCAGGAAAACAGAGAGGAATGGAGAAAAGATGCATGACTGGTTTAATTATTACAAATTAATGATGGATTAATGCATTGGCAAGGCAAGTCGAGTTATTGTTAGCTGTGTCACGTTTTTCTTCTTTGTTGGATTTATTCGCAGGGTACACTGTGCTTGTGCTGCTATGGCAACACGCTATTACATGTGTAACGCTGCTATCAGCATGCAGCTCACAAGCTGGGGCACAGGTGGCTGTGGAAACCCAAAGAGGACCAGGCTTTACTGATCCAACCCGGAACAAACTCTACTGATCTAAACTGAACTGCTTGGTGGAAACAGGGTATTAGTGAAGATAGAGGTGAGTATGAATTAGGTGCTTTTATAAACCCAATTGTACTGTAGTACTTACTAATTCACTTAAAATCAAACGGTACCAAAGTCAGGTACCTAACAAATCCTTGTTACTGTCGGGGAGTGGAAGAGTAGGTGATTTTCAATGCTGGACATGAACACAGTGTTTCAAGTTTATATGCCAAGAAATAAATATGTTAAAGGTGCCGTAAGCAGGATTACCCAGGTAAGGTGAGGATTTGACCCATGTAAGATGGCGATTTGAAAACCAGCACAGCCCCTCCCGTCCTGTGTTCTCTGACATCACGCCCCTCCCACAAGGACCTTACCGCTGCCCGCTGGATGATCACTGTCCTCCATTGTTCAAGTTTATGTTTTTTCTTTTTGCTCTTCTTCTTCTTCTTCTTCTTCTTCTTCTTCTTCTTCTTCTTCCTCTTTTTCTTTGTGCTGTCCTCATTTAACTCCTTGGTGTTTTGGGGGTTGGATGTCCGATAAAGGCAAGTAAATATGCGAGCCAGGACTTCCTCATGCGCGTTCACGAGAACGAAGAGCTTTACAACTAATCGTGATGAAGGACAAAGCGCCACCCCTCAACCAATTAGGATAGAGCCTCAGGGGCTCTTCTGATTGGGCAATGATACCTGGAGCGGTCGAGGATCTTTGTCAGCTCATAACAGAGACAGATGGAAATGCTGCGACCTCACGGTAGTGCAATTATACTTATACTATATAACATTCAATCCACATAAAACACAAAAAAATAGCATTGACTAGCTAAATCCTGCCTACAGCACCTTTAAATTTAGAAAATCAAAATTTTATCATCAAACAAATTACTATGAACTACCACATAAACACACAAAGGTACCGAAAATTGGTACCGTATTGTTTCACGTGTGAAAGGTACCTGGCCCTAAGCAAAGAGTCAAGCAGCTCGATCTGAGTCAGCTAAAGCTGATGAGTAAGAAAGTGCTTAAACTTCCATTTTAGCAGCGTCATTCTCTGACACTTCATACCTGAGTCCAGTTGCTGGTTTTTAAATAACATCAAAACTGGGTCAGACTTCTCCGCTTTTAAAACAAGCTAACAAACTTATAAATAAAGTTCTTTGTCAAAAGATTTCAGCTTGTATAACTTAACAGTTTTATCATTAGCAAAGCTTAAACAAACTTCTTCCAACTGTCAGTGAAATTATGTAAAGAAGTGAATCTTTGAGTTACATCAGATAAAAACTTATTTATTAGTGTCACAAGATAATTTTGATTACATATATGTCATCAACTCTGTACACAATAGACTAAAATATACTCTTAGCTTTTTATCAGTACATTTAAGCCAGTACACATTAACTGAGTTAGACTTCTAATTTCCTTTCTAACCATTTTTTCTCCTCAGTTTAAGGTTTCCTCTATTGGTGTATACATATTCTCTGACATAATGTGGAGTTTTGGGGTATCTTGGTAACATTTTGCCGACCTGTGCCATGTGTGGCTGCACAGACAGCTGAAACAATAATCAGAGCAGGTATCATGAGGAAACTTTGGTCAGACAGTTCACAGTGGTCTCCCTGCTCGTTTTCTTCATAAAGGCTAAGAAGGGAAACAGTGCATGACATGTACAGACCACAGCCTCGGGTTCTTGAACCGACCCGCTGTGTGGCACTATGGCACAACTGGCCGTCTGTAGTCTGTCGTGTATTTCTAATTGTAGCATATAGCAGCGTGCCAGGGCAGACAATGAAAGGACTGCAGCGCTCTCCCCCTCCTCTAACCACAGCTTTAACTGCCTGTCCTGTAACCATCAAACACTGCTACTGGTTTCCTACAAGGCTTTGGAGCAACCAAACATGAAAGGGAGGAGAGGAAGACAGCTGAGGTCCCCACTTCTCCTCTGGATGTGGTAATAGAGGGGTAGGGCTGGAGGCTGCTGGTAATTGGTAGCTTGGTGTTTAAAGAGGGGTCCTTCAACTGAAAAACCTCATGGGAGGTCTTTAATTTGAGCTACTAAATACGCCCCTCTCCCCCTCGCTCCAACCCAGGACGCATGCAAGGCAGACGACTATGCTCTCTGTATCTGTGAGCGTGTGTGTGTGTGTGTGTGTGTGTGTGTGTGTGTGTGTGTGTGTGTGTGTGTGTGTGTGTGTGTGTGTGTGTGTGTGTGTGTGTGTGCTTTGCAATTGCAGTGTGTACTGGCACACGCGTGCACTGTTTATGGCTGCAGTGGTACATGATACTTTTTTTTTCCTTTTGCTGACTCAAGGATTTAGGTTTGGTATTGTCTCAAAGCCACACACACACTAAATTGTTTGCATCTGAGCACAGACACGCAAAAAATTACACATACACTAACACGCGCACACACTGCAACCACTGCACTCCATGTGGGGCAAAAGTGTTTCGATGGTTCAGGGGTGAAACCGTAGCGCTAACAGAGCAGGCTATAAAACATTTTAATTGGTTATGGGTAAATAAATTTTAAACACACATAATTGTGCTTTTTGAATATAATTAAAGAAACATGCATCAGGTTTTCATCATCTTAAAGTTTCAGCACATTTGACTTTATTCTCAAGGTGAAGATTTTTGCGTTCAGACAAAAAACTGCTCATCATTTGGGGAACTAAAATCACTGTCATGAAGTATAAACTGGAAGGCATTTGCTCAATAACCGAATCTTTGAGGCAACTGCAAGTGCAACCAGATAACAGGATGACATGTTTTGTTTTCATCAGTCCATTAAAAAAATGCTCAATATGACCAGTCTCCTTATTTTGACATTAGTGATGCAGTTATCTGTAAACACATCAGCTTTAAACTTCTTTTGGAAACTTTCTGGTTTACTTTAAATTGTCGTGAATGCCAAAACATGACTTAAAAACCCTGACATAAAATCTTTCAATCAGAGATTCTTCTGGAAACATGCTCCGTGCTTCTTGCACTCAGGTTAATGTTGATACATATGATGGACTTCAAATGGACAAAAGGAGGGCAGAAAGACTTAAAAATGTTAGCTATTTGTTCCCATCAGCAGAGGCAGATCTCCTTCTCTTGCGAGAGAATTCCTCAGTCTCTCTCGGCTGTGGGCTCTGGCAGAAGCCCAGCGACAAGAGGGAACAGAAACATTTCGAAGCAGAAGCGCGGCGGTCAACACTGGTACACACCCTGGCTGACCTGTGAGTCAAATCGCGGGTCAGTCTGCTAAGAGATCACTGAATGCTGCTGTTTTCTCTCACTTAGTGTCTCTGTGTCCCTGCAGACACACAGAGACCTTTCCCCTCTCCTGTGTTACTCTTCTAAACACACTTTTTTCCCTCTTCTGCACTCGTGCAGAAAATTGTAACAACATCAAGATTTGCAGAATCTCTAACTGTTTCAACATGTGAACAAATCAAGACCTGACTGCACAGTTTCGCTCTCAACTAAAGCAGCTCCTCAGGGACTGTAAACAGGGATTCATTCTGCCATGCTTAATGATGGCTCTCTTTATGGATAACATTAGAAACAGGACTTCAGCCTGTTTTTCACGGTGTTTGTTTGAGAGAATTACATCAGGTCACTGACTTTGGGTCTTGTTGGATTTAAACGCGGGCTCTCCTCCAACTCTGAAGCTTTATTTTGGAACTGGGATCTGAGAAGAGATGTGGGCTCCTTCACCCAGTGAGATCTGGCTCAGATATGTGTTTCACAACCCTTCATCTGTGGACTTTAGGTTAAGATCTTTCTCAAAATCCACACGCACTGTGTGTGTAAGCACAAACAGTAAAACATTAGACTGTTCACTGCTGTGCTTTACGTTGTCTAAGGAAAAATTAAGGTCCTACTGAAGATATCTCGCTATCAAATGATTTTATACTGGACATATTTTGACCTTATTTCTTGCTACAGAATAAGGATTGTTGTTTCTGTCAGTTGATTATCAACTCACACCACACCTATGGTTACCAATCCAGTCGATCTGTTTCACTCACTCATTACACCTCTTGTAGCTTGTTTCTCACTAAACTGACCCCTGAACATAGACCTTCATAGACCTGTTTAGATCAAAAATGGGGGTTAACTCTTCTGTGATTTCTGTGTTGATTTGTTTTCAGCCAAGTTTTCATGTATCCATTTTCCAAACTGGTATCTAATCAGCTTACCCTTTTCAGGGTCACAATAGAATGGAGACACGGTGCACCTTTGATAAGTCACAGGACTGACATGATGGGGACTAACAAGTAGGCACGCTCACGCCAAGTCCACTCTATATAGTAGTGTTAAATACTGCAGGTCTTTGAAATTCTGCTTGAGGCTGGCTGCAGAAACACCGGACACAACATTCACACCTCATTTAAAAAAAAGCTGATCTTTGAATTTATTCACAACACATTATTTTTAGAGGTGTTAAACTTTTCAGTTTTGCCACATAAGGACATGAGTGACTCAGCTGTGTATCTACTGGTGGGTCCAGCTGGGTCTAGGTCTGCCCACTACTTGCCTCACCCCAGATTATCAAGCTACATTTTTGTTAATTAATCTATTGTTATTATAATTCGGTCAGTCTAACCGTCTTTATTTTAGCTCTGCCATGTGTATCCTGTGTTTTTATGTGTGAGGATACGTGGAGGGGAATCTATAGGCCTACTATAACACTTAATGTTATTGCACCATTCATGAAATGTCCACGCCACTGGGCTGACTTGACTAACAGGCAGGAACCCTGTTGGTGTCTATGAAGAAGCTACAAGCCCACCCCTTTGTCTGGGCAATACTGTTTTCCCCTCTTCTTCTTCTTTCTTTTTTAAAAACCCAAGGATGTACAGTGAGCAGTGTGTGGTGCTCACAACACGAGGGTTTCAGGTTCAATTCTGGCTGCGGGGCTTTCTGTGTGGAGTTCATTTGTCCTCGTCAGCCTTTTTCTGAAAAATACATCATGTTCCATTCTGTTAAATGTTAAATTAACTTTATTTATTTGAAGGGGCAATGTACATTAATTGACATTTGAACAAATATAAATGTACCCAAGTTAGCCAAAAAGGCTAATTTTCATTGGCAGTCCCTTTGTCAAGCGTAAATTGGAAACGTAGAGCAGCGGTACAACTTATTTGAAAATTAATAATAACAATAATAATAATAATAATAATAATAATAATAATAATAATAATAATAATAATAATAATAATAATAACAATAATTGTAATACTGATAAAATCGATAATCCAGTAACACAATAATAATGATGATAATAATGTGACACAGCAATGGTGACCTTGCTTCTCAAGGAGCCATTTCTATACTTTATATAAAAATTAACAGTAAGATGGTGATGTTTTAAATGGACTGTGGTACTGATTTCTGTTGGTGTGATGCTCTGAATGATACTCTCTAACCAAAGGTTGGTTTCTGAAGAGGAATAATGCAGTCCCCCCTAATTGCACTTCTTGTGCTTTTATTTATGTTAATTTTTAAAGAGACAAAGCCTGACAGAGAAGAAGAGGAGGAGCTAAATCATGTATGACCCTATAAACTAAACTGATGTTTTGATATTTGATGAGATTTTTCCAGATAAGCAAACTGAATTTCTCAAGAATATAGCAATGATGAAAGCCTAATGGCTTCTTATCAAGGGTCTTATTCTGTTCTATTCTATTCTATTCTATTCTATTCTATTCTGTTCTATTATACTCTGTTTCTGATAAATAGTTTTGAAACTTTTCGATGGCAGGGGCCAAACTGAAAATGCTGAACTCAACCTAACTTTGTTTAAAGTTAGAGGGAGATAAAGAGGCGGGCTTTTAGCCTCTTCACAAACACTTACAGGATGCCTGCCTGTCATTCAAGTCAGTCCAGTAGCTGATCACATTTTTCTGAAAACATTTTCTTAAAGTTTAAGAAAGTTTACATCAAACCTTTAAATAGAAGAGACAATACCTACTGTCCATATTTCTTATTCTTAAATCAAAGCCTGTGTTTCCTTGTATTCCTCACTCCAGATCATAAAAATCCCAGTAGCCGCTCTTTTGCCATACCTGAGCTGAGGCAGTGAGTCAGAAGAGGGCCAGGGCCAGCAGCTAAACCTCAGCAGCTCAGTCTGCTTTATGTTTCTGTTTACAACACACCAAGCTGCGAGCTTCGTCAGAGTTGTGTTTGAGATGGAGGGAAGTAATTGGTTAAAGATGCTTAAAGTGTGTGTGTTTTATGAGGTGATTACATGTTTTTATATAAAGGTTATACCACTCTGTGCAGGTGTTATTCAGATGTAGTGAAGCAGAAAGTAGGATATGAAATTATATGAGTTTCAGATGCTGTAGATATGGTACAGTATGGTCGTGACAGTGAGTTGTTTGGCATCACTCTTTATTGTGTCAGGAAGAAAACAACTAAAATCATAGAAACAACATAAACTTTGTTTCCTCACTAGAAAACTTATAAATAAAAGCCCTCTTACCAGTAATAAATAGGTGTTCAATCCATCCAGTTAAGCTTTTACTGGGTCAAACTTTCACGCATAAAAATGGCTGCAGCCGGAAAAAACAGAAATGAGTAAGGAGTCAGTTTCAGTCAGTTTTATCCAGATTTAGAATTACTAAAGATTGAGTCAGGAGCTGATTTTTTCCCCAAGGCAACATAAATCAAAAAGTAAAAAAACACATATGAAAGGAAAGGATCTTACTAGAAGGAGACAGATAAGTTTAAGGTAGGGCCTGCACGAGTTTTCGTTACTTGTTAGTAAACACAACATACAAGTTGGGCCCCTCCTCCTTGGATCAGTGCCAGCAGCAGCCCACACCGATTGGCTTCAACCAAAACTACGTGAACACACTCACTAACCCGACAATCACCTGTAGAATTGTGTTTCTACATGGGAGACTAGAGGGTCGTGCATCTGACATGGTTTGTTAGCGCAAGCTAACCTGGTTGGCAGAAAGCCTGTTTGGAGTTTTGTTTCACTTTGGATTTTTTTTTCCTCTGCGCAACGCCCACTATCATAGCTGCTCTGAATAGCTTCTTCCACTCACTATCATCAACAGGGAAAGTAACTTGCACTCTGGACGCACTGTGATTGGCTGAAGTAACCATGCTTACTCTCTGCCCAGAAACGTCCTGATACAACCAAAACATCAACATACAGGCTGAGGAGGGGGCTGAGGCAGACACAGACACTGACGCACAGGTATAGAGGCCCAGAAGTGAAGATTGAGCTGGATTATTCCTGTAAAAGTTGACATTTTATTTTTCAGGAAAATCCTGCAGATTGTACCTTCAAACAACCTTCACTTTGTTACCTGTATCAGAAAGTACCATATAAATAAAGTATTATTATTAGAATTAAGATGCATTTATTTTTTTCCTTTCACCATCTATTATCATCATATTCATTAAAACCCAACATCCTGAATCCCAGCTTTACCTCCAGCACCAAATATCTATCAAAAAATCATATCTATCTAAGTAACAGTATTTCACTGATATCTGATAGAAAAAGGACGAATCTCTGGAGGTGTCATTTGCCATCTGTTACCATCTGTGGTCTGACAAGTAAAGACGAGGAGATGAATAGATAAACGAGCAGACACTTCAACACTTGCACCATCTTTTCGGCTGTTATTCACTGCTGTGTAATTAAGACTGAGGCTGTGGTTCTTTTTGAAAACACTGAAACACACAGCCACACACACAGCAAATGTGCAACACACAAACATTTGTTCACCATATCACCAACAACACTTTACCCAAAAACCCACCCTCAGCCACACACACAGTTCAAGACCCATGCACACACACTTAAATAAAGTGCTCCCTCTAATAAGAAGTGCCTGTAGATGTGCTGCCTGCACTCAGCAGTCATCACGACTCTGTGGCATCTTGTCTTTATGTGTGTGTGTGTGTGTGTGTGTGTGTGTGTGTGTGTGTGTGTGTGTGTGTGTGTGTGTGTGTGTGTGTGTGTGTGTGTGTGTGTGTGTGTGTGTGTGTGTGTGTGTGTGTGTGTGTGTGTGTGTGGTACCAGCAGGGACCTTGGGGGTCTTGCCTCAGGCCACATTATAGCTCCTCATCACAAGTGATTTCTCAGTAATAGCATGCCTCGTAGCGACTAATGGCAGCATCTCTGTAATGATGTCTCCATTGATCCAAGTCTTTGCAGCTATTTTGAGAAACCTGCGGCTTCTCCACCACCCGCCTCTGCTCTTGTCTCTGTCTTTACAAGGTGCCATTAGTTGAGGTTGAGCCTGTGAGGTGAGTGGTGTGTGCGGCCTGGTTAGAAGTGGATCTGGGTTCATGACGATGAAAATGCTTGGGCTAATTGAAGGCTGCGTCTCTGGCTCTTGTTTCACAATGAGCCCTGCTCGGCTGGTGAAGGTTTGTGGTTCAAGTCTCAACAACCGACTCTCTGGAGTTTATTTTTACACTTGTGTCAAAACCAACAGCAAGACAATGGATGCCAGTTTATCCGTTTCCTCTGAACAAAACTAGCTGACTGAATGATGTCAGCACGCCAACAACAGGGCAGCAAATAAACAGACCAACCACAGAGCGACAATTAAAGGACTGTTCTGCTTCATTTCAACTTTCTTCATCTTTAAAGAGTTTGGCAAAATATTTCAAGCAGCTATAACAAATAGAGTAGGAATTTACTTTATAGACAAGACAACAATCAGAAAAAATAAAGTTAAGGAGTACAAAAATCAATGATCTGATGGGAAAAGTGATTTGTGGCAGACTGAAGTGCCAACCTGATGGGAGCAACCCACCGGGTCACCTGTGATGTTCAGGGCTTTGTGGCATCTTAGTGTTTCCTTATCATACAAGAAGTCAAAAACACTTTCCATTAGATTCTTGTAAAACCTGTTTTAAACAGTGATCCTCAAATGGGGGTACACATACCCCTAGGGGCATATGAGAGCATTGCAAGGGGTATGTGACAAATGTTTAACAAAAAGTTGCATCACAACAAATTAAACAAAAAGACCAATTAAAAAGCAACCTTATATGCCACATCAAATAGGACAGTATTTCCAAATAGAGCATATTCATTCATAAAAGATGTTGTTTGCAAAACTACATGGACCAGACAGCTTCCATCTGTTGACATTAATTGTTCAGTGAGCAGAAAAGGAAATATGTTTTACCTGTTGTCAGTGTGACATCTTGACTGAAATAAATTGTAATGCTCCTTGGGCCATCAAAGGTACTTGCTGCCTCAGTCTTTAACTATTTCTGAAAAATAGTGCACTACAAAAATACAGAATTTGTGTCATATTTAATTTCATTGTTCTTATGACACTGTTATACTGATCCTAACCTGTCCGGACTAATTTCTCTCAGAGCCTTCCATTCCATCTTAAATAAAAAACAAGAAACTATGGACATGATTAGGAAACAGCAAAGCTCGTTTACCGTAACATTACAGGCTAAAACAACAGGCTAACCGCAGCTAAAGTTAGCATCCTGAAGCTAACACAGAGACAGGGGGGACACTGAGGAAAAGCTCTCAAGTCTGCTCCACAGCACACAGCATTTAAAATACTCACATTTCCAGGGTCTGAGGTTTGTTGGTGGATGGTTGATAATGCGCCTGGATTCAGGACCAGTCTATTTGCTAGCCCTCTGTTGTACTGTCCAAAGTTGGAAAAGCAGTCGGCCGTGAAGTGACTAGCACACACATGCACAGTTTTACTGAGTGTGGCTGGCACATTTCCTTGATAAATTAACTCTAACCACTTAGTCTTGTCTTCTTCCAAGACGGGAAGCTTGTGCATGGAACTATGTGGCTGTTTACAGCCGAAAACAAAGCAGTGATGGCAGTGATGGCTGCTGGAGCAGCAGCAGGGAGGGGAGTAGGTGGGGAGAGGGTCCGGGGTTTTTGCTCTAGTGGACCAATCAGGACAGACTTGCTCCTGATTTGTTAAAAAAAAGGGAATTGTCGTCAAATCCCCAAAATCCAAACAGCTCATTTTAGGTCCGGATTTTACATTCACAAGCACTACTAAGTACATGTTTTGTCATTATGTATCACATTTTATGGGAGGAAAGCCAAAGACCCACAAATTTCACTAAAAGACTTAATAAAGTGATTTTGCATAATATGGGACCTCTATATAAAGGTTAAATGAAAAAAAACCCCAAAAAAACGTACATTTATTCATGTTATTTTACCTTATTTCCTTAAATGTTTCCTCATCCATATGAAGGGTAACTTGGCTGAACTTTTTTTTGAAAGGGGGAATACAAGCCTAAAAAGTTTGAGAACCCCTAGTTTAAATCAAGTTGTTCTTTTATTTATGCTTAACCTGTTGTGTGTGAAAGAGCCAGGATGAACAATAACTTTGAAGTCTTGTTTTGATGGAAAAGATGCAAATCTTAAGTTAGGTGTTATCAGGAGAGGGTTTTAGGAAACAGTAAGTTTTTCCAAAGATGAATGGCATCATAGTATTTCACAGCGATATTGATCACAAATTAAACAGGTGGCAGCTTTCTGTTTAAAATGTGTAACCCTTTAGTCCCTCACTTTTTGTTTCCACGGCACAACCTTAAGACTGCAACAACAGTCATTCTGCCGAACAAGCCCCCCTCTGCACCCTGCCCCTCTTTCCTTTCTGTACCTCACACACCATCTCACTTTATCTGTGTCATGCAACATGTCACTTCAGTGTCAGATGTCCCAACTGTCATGTATGATGTTATGTAATATACTATGCTGATGAGTAACTGTGTGTATACGCATCTTAAATTTACTTCAGTATTTATTTGATTTAACTTTATCAACTCCAGGTTTTCCTTTTTTGTTATTATTTTGTATCTTAGTTGCAATACCTGTGATACAGCAACAAAATCCCCCCTGGAGATCAATAAAATTTTATCTTATCTTATTGCATCTTAGGGCATCTTATCTTGTCTTATCTTACCAGCAATCACATGCTAACCCCAGCAATTGACGAAAAAAACTTAACTATGTAAAACTAAATTCAAAATCAAAAGCATCTATGAAAATTTTTATTTGATCATTTTTTATTTCAGGGCTCAAACATACAAGGACCACTCTCAGTAATGTGACAAGTCATTTGAGTCCACTGTAAATGTGACCCAGCAGACTCAGATTCTCACCAGTGGGGCTGTAAAGTGTTATTACCCAAACATTACAAAGCTGTACTTCATTCCTGAACTTTCAGCTCAGCTATTTCCCAAGCTTTAAGGGCTCCCACTCCTCAGCAGTCAGAACCAGTCCTCCTACACCCTGAAAAGTTGAAATATGTGGAATCCAAGAGCGTGGCAGCTTTTAGTAGTTCTGGGTCTTTGGCTGCCTACAAGTGTTCTGAAAATGTTCCAATAAAAACACCAAACCTCTTCAGAGTTAGTTTTGGATATATCTACAGTGGTTAACTGTATTTGTAAAGGTATCAGGAACTAAAATTAGCATCCTGCAGAACATGACGAGTTTCTATAAGTCAAATATTTAAGATAACTGATAGCTGGACAATTCAGAGCATCCTTTAGAGGAAGACAGTGCATGGTTAAAAAATCCATCTGATGACTTCAACCAGAGAAAGAGTTCTCTCCGACTCGAATACACTACAAAAATACTGACTCTTTAAGTCATAAAATGTAATTTTCTTCCCCTACTAACCAAAAACTTGGTTTTATTTTTGTTCATTTCATATTAATCTGGTGGAATTGACGACTTTAAACTCATGTCACTTTTAAGGATGCACAATGTGCAGGGTAAGGTTTCAAAAAAACAACAACACACGACTGTGCTCATTTATCTCTCAAAGAAAAAAAAGCTCACTTATAGCTGTACTGCTCCTGAGTCTCCTGTGATGTAAGGTTGAACCCTGCCGACTGGTTGTGTCTGTGTGTTTTCTTCTGGGTGAATCTGAGAGAAGTAGCCATGTATGTTAAAGTCCCCAATATATTTCACTATTACAGCCCAATGTGTATTTGGTGCTAGTAATACCATCACAAACACACATACACATATGTTCCAAAACGTCCTGCTCCATCAGTGACTCTTGGACTGAGTGGAATTGGAAAAGTCACACGTTCCTCTCTGAAACACAATACAGCTGGATTGAAACTCGGCTTAAAACTTTAGCAGTTTTTAACCACACACCAAAGCAACCGGCCGTAGTGATCCTGGATTCAGTAACTTAAATCAGATTCCATTCAAGATTTTTGATCAAGTTTGTTGTGCATGAAAAATTATTAAACACAAAAAAACTATTAAAATGAATCATAATATACATCTGCTTGTGGAGCATTCTTCCGTCTATACTCAGTCATTAGGAGACAGACTCTGGAGCAGATGACACTCTAAGGGCATCGATCTCCATCTTTATTCCTGTGGTAACAGTGCCACCCGATGGATGTTTCTGTAATTGCAAGTCAATTAACATGTAAATCAGCAGCACCAGCAGCATTTCACCTCTAAACATTTGAACTTGACTGTACCTCTGTATAACATCACTGACAAAGTGGGCTCCATTCACTTTTCTCCGAAAATGTAAAGCCTGCATCCAAACTGCAGCAATCTAGAGTTCCTGTTGCTACCTGTAAGCTGACTCTGTTCTGTTTCTGCTGTTTTTGTGAGGCAAATAAAATGAAGCCTGATTTCATATGTATATTACGTTTGTGGAGTTTATTTTGTTACAGCAACTCAATGACAGATTTATCTCCAGAGAAGGAGTCATAACATGAAAAAGTATCACAATATTCAGCAGCAAAAGAAAATAAAACAAAACAAAAACAAAACAAAGATCATCGAGTTGGTTCACACAAGTGACAAACTCCTGTTTCACTAATCCCTTCTGACACCTGATCATTTTTATACAGAGCGTTATTTGCAGAAGGTTTGACTTAATGATGTTTCTGACACCATCCATATTAAGCTGTTTACATTAGTTTTAGTTATTTATTTTGAAAAAATACTTTAGAGTCTGTTGGTCACACATTGGGCCACATACTTATGAAAATGTCATTTTTCATTTGGCATGTTTAAAAATTCTCTGCAATGAAAATTGAAATTTATTTTTCTTATTTGAGTAAATTTTACCCTTTAGTTAGCAACCTAGGAGTAAAATGAATGACGCTTTTGCTTTCTAAAGCACTTCCTTGATACTTTTTCTGCTCTCACATTTGTCCCATATATTTTCTTTTATTTTTGATTTGATCAGTCTTCAGACTAAAAGAGGTGAAAGACTGAAATGAAAACTAAAGGAAGTAAAAAAAGGTGAATGATGCTGTCCATGTACATCGTTAGACTTTATTTCAAGACTAAAATAAAGATGTACTGACATGTCCAGTTTAAAGTTTGCCCTGTTGCTGAACATTTCATCTGTGTTTCTGATTATTCTATTTAGAAGAGCTGGTCTGGTTGAAGGGAGCCAGGAAAGCTTTCTTTCTTTCTTGGGCTTTATGAATGTGGTTGAACTTTACACCATGTGTTTCAGAGCAAGTGAAGTAGGATCAGGGATCGCTGACTAGAAAGAATCTCGAATTAAAAACAGAGAAGTTCCGTTTTTTGGCAGCAACAGCACACAGGAACATGAGATATCTGATACCACTTGATTCGGTCATTCGGTCGGAGGAGCCTCCTGAGGTTCCCGATTGACTAAATCATAAGAAAGAGGAGAAAAGTTTGTTATTCTGCAAAAAAAAAATTTAGAAAGCATTGTCAGACATTTGAGCTAACAGATACGGAACCCCAAAAGATTCAAAATTAAATAAATAAAACCAACATTTTGAAATGTTGTACAATTGTACAATTTTGATAAATAACAAACAAATATATAATATGGCCATTGAAATGGGAAAAAAAGTAGTTTAATTATAAAATATGTTTTATGATTCTTTAATCTCAAATTATTAAAACTAAATATTTTAAGATGATTTTTTTAACAATTTCATAATAACTTTTTAATTCATTTTACAAGCTTTTTTTAAAGAAAAAAAATGTATTGCTAAAATAATCATTATGAAATAATTACAATAATTTTAAATTAAAGAGTAATAAAACATATTTCATAATAATAGTGCCTTATTTCACAATTTAATGGCAATATAACATGATTTTCTGTTATTTATCAAAACGGAATTTATCTCAAAATCTTGTTTTTATTTATTTAATTATGAATCTTTTGGATTCCCATATACCGAGGAAAAGAAAAAGATATGATATCAAAAAGAGTGTATCTACCTTCCTCTCTTGCTTTCATACGAGCGACAAAGTTGTAACTCTTGTTCCTGCGATAGTTCTCATACGGGTCGTCCAGTGACACCCCCACACCTTTGTACTGGTCCCATTTATCCCTGATGTCTCCCCCTTTGATGGGGTCTTGGATGCCCTGTTCTTTGGCCCCCAAACCACCTGAGCCACTCCAGCCTAACGAAGAGAAGAGAAGAAATCATTTTACAGCATGTTTTTAATTTTACTCTGATTTCACCAGGATTAAATGCATCAGCATGTATCCTACAAAAAGACGAATCCATCAACTTTCAACTGAGAGAGAAAAAGAAGAGCATACCCATCTTCATCAGCAGCTGATGGCCTTTGTTCTCCTCGCCTAGCCGGGTCTCTGGGGGCACTTTTGAGGAAGGTGTGCCCAACACTGATGTGGAGCTGCAGAGAGAGGAAGAGGTCGTTATCCTCACTGTGACAAAGCATAAAGTCTACCAGTGTTTGAAAAAGCCGTGAGAGGGGACTTACGGAGGTGAGGAGCTCCGTGACTTTTGGCCACGCCGCCTCTTGCTTGGAGAATGCGAGCGGGATCTTGATCTGGAGCGAGATCGACTCCTGGATGACCTGGATCCGCTCCTTGATCTAAACAGAGAGATATCAAAGCTGAGTCAGACCAAGTTCGTCAAACTGTAAACATGTGTAACGACAAAAAGATATGTTACAAAATGAAAACAGCCAGATTACAAATTGGCAAACAGTCTACGAGGTCATTTTCCCTCATGTACAAGATGCATCAATGGAAATGTGGACAAGGCTTTGAACAGTGCTCCTGTATATAACCTATTCAATATATACACAGTTTAGTTCATGTTGACATCAGTATCAAACAAACTCATGTATGAAATGTGTCTGCACACCTGGACCTGGAGTAAGAGCGAGAACGGCTGCGTGAACGGGAACGAGACGAGCGGGACCTGGACCTGGAGGACTTTGAAGAGCGAGAGCTGGAGCGAGAAGATGATCTTCCTCTGCTGCGAGAATGGCTCCTAGAGCGACTGCCTCCACGAGCACTGAAGGGAAAGACAGAGTAAGGATGAGATCATTTCAACAAACCTGAAGACGTTGGATGGACACAGCTAAAATAGCTCAGTTCAACAACTCTTCAAACACGGAGATTATGATCACTGCTATTTAAGAGGAACCAGAAAATAGAAATAAGAGACAATGAGCTGTAAGGTTTTAATATGTGAGAAAATCAAGAAAGATAAACAAATGAAGAGAAAGCTTACCTGTTGCGTTTCTCTTGTCCCTTTTTCCTCCTGGCTCTCATCTTGGCCCTGAAGAACTCATACAGACCGTTCTGCTCCCAGCCCTCACTGGATGGAATAAAAACAAACATGACTTCAATCCACTCCACTTAGAGATATCAAAAACGTTCATCCAGCTGAGACAGGAGCTGGTGGAAAAGACTGAGCAGCTGGTAAATTAATGAATCTTGATGACTGAGCTATGATCTGCCAGTGTGTACCTGTTTCTAGGCCGGTCATGTGAAGGAGGGCTGTAGAAAGCTTCAACAGCAGCTAGTAAACGATCACTGGGTGGCATTGGAGGGGGCAGCCGGATGTCTTTTGGGTCGAGAGGTTTATAATCATAGTCTTCAAGCTGGGCAGGAGACAGCAAAGAGAGAATCATAAGGATGGAGGTTTGACAGCTGTGGACAAATATGTCTGTTTCAAATCTGTGCTTGTGTGTGATTGGTTGGCCTACAGGTGACCTACTTTAACCAATGGAGCCATGAGGCCAGCTGGAAGGTCAAAGTAGGGTACATTTGGTACCAAACTGGGGTCATCTTGGACCGGATGCTGTCGATGACGCATGTGAGGTGAATGGCCGTTAAAACCGTGTGGGGGTGGACCGAACTCTGGGTGCTGTGCTCCGCCCCAGGGGGGATGTTCAGCTCCCATGCCTGGGGGAGGAAGCCTCTGATTGGGATGGTGATGTGGAGGAGGACCTGGCATGTCTGAAAAATGAAGGAAGTTGTTAAGATACACAAAACTGGGATACACAAAACACATCTCAGTAAAATCACTCATCATAACTTCACACCTCCTTGGAATTCTCCCTGTGGGTACTCAAAGCGGTGTGGAGTATACGGCGGCCTGTCGTAGTGGTGCCTGGGAGGAAAGTCGTCCTGCATGAAGCGTGGGGGGAAGCGTCCAAAGTTGTGTGGTGGTGGAGGTGGCTGGTTGAAAGGAGGCGGCTGCTGGTGGGGAGGGAAGGGTCCTCTGAAATGTGGAGGTCTCTGTGGAAATCCACAGGGGATACACCATCAGTCTTTTTGGAAACTTATCTTTGGTTAAGATGCGATTGATTTCAGATAGTCCATACTCTGTGCACAGTGATGAAGAATATAAATAGGACAATAAATCAGACCACAGAAATCATCTACAACATGCCTGCATGCGTGGAGGAAAAGGTGGATCCCTCTGGCCCCATGGGGGCTGGTCGGGTTGGTTCCCCCAGGGTGGCTGCTGATCAAAGGAGTTCCACGATGGGGGGCCTTGTTCAGGCCCACCTGTACCACTCCAGGGACCACCTTCTCTGGGTGGAGGTCCACTCCAGTTCCCAGGGTCCCTCTGCTCGTTCCACATCCCCTCATGGCTGTTCCAAGGAGGGCAGGGTGGCGGGGGATGATTTGGGTCGAAAGGAGGCTGAAAAAATGCCAAAAGTTAGAGAGGAAGAAAAATTTCATGAGGTTGGATCTGAACTATTCAACAATGATGGCTACATGCTCGCTTCACATCCTCTTGTAGAGTGCAAACCTTACACCCGCAAAAATCACACAGCCAAGAAGAAAGGGGTGCATGATTTGGGCTACAACCATAATCCTTCCAGATGCTCAAAAAAATGTGAAATGTTACATTTAACTGCCAAATCATTTTGCTTTCGCGTAATTGTTCACAATTTGTCAAGGTGACAGCCTGCTTCTGTTATTTGGGTTTGTTTATACAGAGAAGGATAAAGGCACACTGCTGTGTCAGAGCAAAGTAGCATGCCTCAATCCTTACCTCGTAGACTGTTTACAGGTAGAGATGTTTTTGTGAATAAAAAATACATTCAAGGAGAAACACCTTAACCTGTGCACTAATAACCTGCTGAGTCTAAAGCAGCACTTAAAATGGGGGTAAATGTAAGGGCTTTTACCGGCTGGTTGGGGTTCCAGGGGCCCATGGGCTGGGGCTCAAACCATGCAGGCTTGTTGGAGGAGATATCTGAGGGTCCACTGGGGTTGCTTTGGTCCTGTGGTCTTGACGAAGCTCCATCAAACTCTCCTGGAGGAAGACCTGACATGGGAGGCTTCACATCCCCTGAAGAAAATCCAAGGACTAAATTTAGCACAGATGTACACGAGCAGATACTCAGAATAGAGCGAGTCGTTAATGTGCACAGGTACACTTTAAACCAGAGGAGAACCTGAATTCTTTAACCGATGGTGGAAGCAGTATTATCTTTTTTCCCTTGAACAAGAAGGTTAGAATTCAACAAAAATGAAACTGCATTGTCTTTATTTATGACTTCATTAATTCATTTTGTTTCTCTTGTTATGTAAACATGATGGAAATTTTGAGGAATCAGTCGTGCAAGCCCCTTTTGTAGAGTGTCCTATGATTTTGGAGTGACTCAATGACAGAACGCAATTAAAAGGTATTTCAAAAATTCCAATGTGAGGTAGGATAGGGTGATAATGTTTGCATCGTGCAACTATAGCACATGAGGTACGGATATAATATATATAGGTATGGATATAAAAATTAAAAGCAGTCATCTTGGCCTAGGTTTCTTCATCAAGTTGTTCACACTTCACTGTGGCTTTGGCTGCGTGCTTCTGATGTCTGATTTCCTTATCGCCCCAGAGTGAACAACCACCCTACCAACCACCTCCTACTGTTCGACAGGAAAGACTCTTTGTTGTGAGGGAAGTGAGTGAGGAGACACTCAGATTCTATAAACTTTAAGACATTTTCAGGTTTGCATGTGTTAAAGAGGCTAAGGGGCCTCTAAAGTCAAATTTATCCGAAACGCTGTTACCACAGTTACAGCAAGCTGGAGTTTTCAGTGGAAACGCTGATGTCTCAGTTCGTGCATTACACTTTCATTGTGGCTGCTTAAACTGTCGTGCCCAAACCGGACAACAACAACAACAGTAACAATGGCGGCCTACGGTGTTGTGTTTGTGCTGCTGAATATGCAGACTGCCTTTGAACAACTAATCTGTTGCATCATATCTCCTGTTTTGTTAATTAGCAGCCGACTGGACTCCTCCTGGTCTGTGGAGGGGTGTGTCTCAACACCCCTATCGCTGTCTACAGGCCTGGCATGCATGGCGTTTTCAGTCTCTCAGCATTTCTGTGTAAACACTGATTCTTTTTTCACTATGTTTTTTGCGTTCTCGAGTGAAACTCCATCATGCAAACAGGGCCTTAGTGTGTCTCGTCTTACCGGCTTGTGCTGTCATAGGTGGGGCTTTTTCAGGCTCTGTGGGGGTCGGTAATTGTGCTACAGGGGCAGGCTGCAGCTGCTGCTGCTGCTGTTGCTGCTGATGCTGCTGCTTCAGGCTGGAAACAAACTCCTCATGCTGGGTCTTCAAAGCTGCAATCTGCTGCTGGAAAGCCAACTGGATTGGCTGCACCACTCCAGCATACTCTGTTATCAGAGACGCCTGAGAGAGGCGACGAGGGAGGTGTGAAAAGTGGAGAGGGAACATTGTGTTTGTCAGTAATTGAAAACTGCTCAGGGTTTTATTTCCATGGAATGAGTGAAAATTCAAAAAATCCTTTGTCTGGAAAGGCAAACTAATTCATGAGGTTGCTTTGCCCCATCCCCGAACAAAATTAGGTATAACCTCTTTTGAGAATTTTGAGACTGTAGATCAAACTAATGGATTAGCCCAGCTGTGTTACAATAACTGCAGTTATTTATTGGAGAGCACTGAGAGAATTTAACACCTCCCCAGGCTTCACATTTGCGAACATTTAATATATTAGACATTAATTTTGTGGACAAAAGTGGATAATCTTCTTCAGAGCACATTTAAAACTTAGTGAATGTATAAATATTGATGGAGAAACAGGCTCAAACAGGGAACTGGAGACTGAGGTCTTTTTTTACACACACCTGGTATTGGCCAAGGCCAAGTGCTGGATTCTGAAGCTGCTGAATCGTCTCCTCGTCAAAGTATCCGTTCTTCTCCCAAAGCTGCAACAACTAGAAAGAAAAGGGTGGGTGCAAAAGCAAAGCATTAGACAAAAACTCATGTATCTCAGAGTTCTCTATTGACAATAGAACAAAGCAAACGTAAAGAAAAACATTCTTACAAAGGCTGTAGGTTGAACATTAATGAATTAATATAAGAGACAGCATTTATTTTTCAATTACACAGGGTTCAGACTGAAGCTAGAGATGACAACATTAATAGAACAGTCATGATGATATTAGTTTTATCATTGGTTATTAATTAATTTTGATTTCCTTCCAGTGAGGCGTTATGATATCTAGAGCCGCTTTGGTGATAGTAAAGGGGGCAGTTCAGGTGACAAAGCATGTTTATATTTGTCAGAAAGAGTTAAATACTCCTGTTATCTACAACAACTCAAAAACAAAAATGGTATAACTTCAACACTGTGAGTGCTTTTAAAATTACCCGTGTGATCTTCTGCTGCTTCTCCTCCTCTACAGCCAGAAAGCTGGTGCAATAGATGGGAACAACAACTTTCTGCAGCGCTGCCAACAGGTCCTTCTGCTGTTTCCGCTGGCTGGGGGAACATAATGAAACACACGTCACATGAGGTAAAAGTAGCTACTGTCTGGCTTCAGGTTAGTGCAGAATGGCACGGTTTAATTGGCTGGACCCCTGCTGGTGTGAAAACCTGTCTCTCCCTCACAGACAAATTTAATGGCTGCTCCCCTTTTCCAATTCCTCCAGTAGTTCACCTGTCGCCTCCCTTTTTTCAACTCCTGACACATAGCTTTCTAAAGCCAGGTAAAACTACAATGTCTTTTCACCTTTGATGACTACAGACTTTACAATAGTACTAATTAGGAGTCTCACAGCTTTAATTGGCCTGGGAACCCTGACTTATCTTTCCTTGCTGTCTACTGAAAAACATCTTTTCTATACTGTTCTTCCTGTCTACAGTCATTTAGATCCTCAGTTTATCATCCATTCAAGCTTGTTACTGGCTTGTCCTCTTTCTCACCTTTCTTCCTTTCTATACCTTCCCCTTGACACTACAGTCTACCATGCTTTTAAAGCTCTTACACTGACTTTCATCACTATTGTGAATGATGGAAGAGGCATTACACACCCTGCTTAATGCCTGTTTCCAGTCTCTGCTGATCTTTTGTGAAACCTATCATACTTTCACACAACTAATAACTTGGAATTATGGCTTAACCAGCTTTACAATCTTTCCTGGCACTGCCAAGGAACTCCAATAGGGCTGTGTGCTCTTCAACACATTTGATATATCCTCTAACCCTAACCTTTTATGTAAATGGTTCTATATATGGTTGCTAGGCGCCACCTTGTTGGCTATGGCTGCCTTTTGCAGCAGCTCTCTCTTCTTTGTCCGTTTCTTGTAATTTTTTCGTCTCTTTTTTATAATCTTTGTATTTGGAGTGGAACATCACTTTGTTTGGCTCATTTGTTGGTCATGGACACCAAACTTTTTGTGGCTTCAGATATTTTACTACTTTTTCTCCTGTGTTTGTCTGGAGATCCTACATGTGACCATGGCTGCATTGTTTACATGTGAACTCAGCTGTTAGCAGCCTGTAGCATGTCAATGCTAACTGGTGTAAGGCCTGATGTCTTCCCACAAGGTGAGGAGAAGGAGGTGAGGACGACGTGCTGGTTCTGAGGTGTGAGCTAAGAAGTGACGACATGGACCTGTCCTTCCATCCATCGTTATTGGGAACGTAAGATCTATCTCCAATAAGATGGACAAGCTAGCAATGCTAACCCAGCAACAGAGGGAATACCAGAGTGCAGAGTAGCATCATGCTATTCACAGACATGGCTAATGAAGCTAACATCAGGCACCAACGCCACATTGGAAGAACTTCACCTGCTGTGAGCAGACAGGATCCAGGAGACAGAGACTGAACAGACTGCTGAAGAAGCTCAGTCCTGGACCCTGTGGAGGTGAAGGCTGGCTGACAGGAGAATGATGGACAAGCTGTCATCATCTATTTTCTTATGGACCTTTTTGCACTTTCTATACACTTAATTACTCTTGATTTCTTGATTGCTGCTGTGACTTCAATTTCGTTGTACTTGTTACAATGACAATAAAGTTCTATTATATTCTATAATCGCAGAGTGTTGATCACTCTGCAAACCCTTGGATTCCTCCCTTCTACATTCTCCCTTCTTTATTGAGCTCTTCCTCTTAAAGTAGGTACCTAGTCTCTGTGCCACAATAAACAGTTGAAAAAAATCTTACCCTCAACATTTTATGAGAGAGACATAGCCCAAAACTAACCTATGAGTATCCCATACGTATTAATAAATAGAAAAGATCATAACGGCTACTAATGTTCCAATATGGTAATAATTTTAACACTTATCCCATAGCTACAGCTTTTGTCTCAATGTAAAGTTAATCAGTTAAAGAAACATTACACCAAATAGAGAAAATCTGCAAACTATTCCTTAAATTAAGTACAGGATTAAATTGTGTTTATGTAAAACTGTATAAAGGACAGTATACCAGTGGTGGAGGACATCATTGGTTAAATAGATGAGATGAAGGCGAAGCTCAAAATGTGCTCCGTCGACAGTGATGCGGTTGCGAAGATGCGATGTCATCAGTTCACAGTGCTGTGGACTCTTAGCGTTGTTGAACATCCAGTTCTTACCAGCCTGACAGACAAAAGACAACACAAGTGAGTCATAACTTTTCCTTTATGAGTTATTCTACTAACAGACAAACACCCATGGTATCATGAATGTTAAGCTTACAGAGATCGCATCTTTGGTGCAGGTGTCTATGATGGGTTGCAGAAGGTTGTCAAACTCAGTGATGTCTAACTGTGTCTCCAACAGAAGTTTCTGGGTCTGCTGCTCCATAGCTAGAGCTATGGCAGCAGTGACCTGCTCCTACACGAAGAAAGGCAAAGGAAAGGTGTAAGAAACACTGCAAACAGTCCTTCTCCAGCTTTCCACTGTACTTCTGATGTCACCAAGCATAAAACAGGAGTTTCTGGATTTAAAACAAAGCATCATAAGAAAAACATATTTTCCCCAAGTGGCAATTTGTTTTAAAGCTATTTGTGCAAAATAGTAAAAGATGACTATATGCTCCATACACAATGAACATGGAAACACACAGAGACAATAGTCACTGGAATAGGAAACAATGAGTTACATAATGTTATTTAGGAGACTAATGCTACCAGGAACATGTGAGTGCTTTTGCCTGGATGAACTATATCTGCAACAGATAACAGCAGCTTGTTCTCTGCATGTAGGAGGTAAGAACTCTCAGCCAGAGTAGCCAGAGCTTTCTTTGCAGCCTTGACCCTGCACAAGAGGACAGGGTCCCTGAAAGCTGTGCCTGCAGTTTTAAAGTGCACTCTCACAATGTTTCCCATCTCTTTGTATCTGACAGTAACAGAACCGTGCTAACAGATAAAACAGATCATTAAAACAGACTCAACACAAGAAGAAATATTAGAAATTAAAAGTACTTAGTTGATGATGAAAATATGTTTTATGATGTAATTTGCCTCATCAAAATGAATTATATCTTCCACAAGGTGGATGCCTGACGTGTCGTCTGCTGCCACATACCTGTCTGAGAGTGTGCATATGTTGTTCCTGCTGCTGCAGATTCCACTGGCTCTGTTGAACAAGTTCATCGATAGAGGGGCCAGAAGGTGGAGGCAGTGACGGAGGAGGAATTATTGGTATTGATGGTGGAGGGATGTCAACTACATCAGAAGCACCTGGGTTGTACAGATCTGCAAAAAGAATAAGAAATTTAAGATTAATTTTGGATGCTGATTCCAGTTTTTGATTTTGAGCTGAAGCTTGGATGGTCAAGAGTAAATAACTGCTGACTTGATGCAGGACCCTAAAAAGAAAGATGTGTTCCATAAAATTATGCACAAGGAAAATACTGATTTGTTTTTTTTAATCAAAGCCACCTTCAGAGGTAAGAAAAAATAAATAAAAGAAGACTTTTCAAACAGCAAGCAGATGAAACATACCAAGAATGAAAGGAAAACTTTGCAAACTTTTTAAGACATGCAATCTGCATTTGCACCACTGTCAGTCTAACCTCCCTGACTCCTGTAGGAACAAAGACATCACCAAGGTTTGAAAGCAAAAAAATGTGCAATGTATGCTTATTAAACTACAGCCAGGCCGCACAATGACCTTCAGTCACATTTTTAAGAGGTCAAGGTATTTTACAGTCTGTGACACTTTATTCTGTTAGAGACCTACAGGACAAGCTGTTGATTACCCCCAAAAAATGCTGCCCTATCTTCAGCCAAACACGGACTCCACAAACTTGTATGTCCCAATGTTTTAGGGCTCAACGTTTACAGCAATACTTGGTAGAGTGATGAGAGTAAGAAACTGTTCTAAAGGCTTACAATTTATGTGAAATATTAATAGACCAAAATTATCGAACTTCAACTACCATGACTCCAAAGACTTAAAGAAATCCAGTCTCTTCTGAACAAGGACTTGCTCAAAGAGAAGTAATCACTCCTCTATCTGTTTGTTTAATCATATCTGAAAGTTTCTTAAATTATACTTAAGGCCAATTTTGAGCAAGTTATCAGTTATCTTCCTCAATTTCTCCATCCAAACTTCATTTAGCAATGCAGCACAACTATAAAAAGAAAATGATACTGACATGAAAAGTGCAACTGAAAACGAAGCAAATGCTTAAAAGCGCAGGTGGAATCATCCGCGTAAAGAGTGCATAACAAAATGGGGCTTTCCAACTGGAATTCTGAGATTGTTGGAAAAAAATATCTGGTTACAAATAAATACCTTCAGATTTAAATTCCTCCCCATCGTGGGTAGAGGGATCTAAATGGAGAAAAGCAAACTTTAATGCAGTTCAGGAATATCACATGACTGATTCTGACAGAGGAACTCCATGCAGCCCTGCACAGCACTGTGCTAACACTGACTGTCCATCATCTAACGAAAACTTTGCTGCTGGTCATTTCAGAATCTGGGTAACGCTAAAAAAAAGTGCACTTTTCTTATCCACTGCTCTGTCATTTCTGTCTTTCACTTTTCTTTTAATTTCATTCTGCCAGAAGGCTATTTCCATGGTTGTCAAAAGATTTCTTTTTAACCAATAAGAAGAGGTTTTGTCCATGAAAATAATGAGTGATGTCTTCTCATACAACCTTACTAGCATATATTGAGGTTCTGTGTGAGGAAATAAGAAGGTGTGTTCAAATTGAATCTCCAGCCATGAATACAGGTTAAAAAGTCCTATTTGTGATGCTGCTGTATATACATGCAATTCCAATGGTTACCATCCATGTAGATTACAAAAAAGTCTTTGATAACAGAGTATTCATGTTATGTGACACAGCAATACATGCATGATGTGTTCCCCTTCAACGGCCTTGTACTTAAAAAGTAAATAAATCTGTTGTCTCTCTAAGGTTATTACCATCACCCTGAGCCACACACAAGCAAATCTAGTGGTGAGTTCACAAAGTCCTTTGACTTAAACTGTGAGAAGTTGCTCCAAAAAGCCAAGAAAGTGGTAAGTAACTGCAGGGGTGTGTGTGTATGCCACTGCATCTGGCAAAGGACTTTTAACGGGGTTAGGATTCACAGTGATCCAAACACATGCAGAACAAAACGTGCTTCAAACAAGAGTTCCCACAAACTCTAGAAGGTGGGAGCACACTAGAGAAAGACTGATATGTTTTTTCAGGGCTGATATGATACCTTTTTTTAAATGGATACTGATTATTGGCGGTCAAGCGGGCCGTTCACCGATTTTTGGAGCCGATAATCATTTGCAGTAAGAGTGAAAACATTGGCATCAAAATTTTGAATAATACAAACTCCATCGCTTAACTTTGCTTAAATGCCTTTAAGCATGTTTATTAAACAGCTCCCATGCTCAGCAGAGTATATTAAAAAGTTCAATTAAAACCTAAAAAACTATAGCTTTCAAAGTTTTCTACAGTAAGTGAAGTTTCCAAAAAGTGGCTCTGCATATAACTAATCAGACGGTGCTGTGGGTGGCACAATCCCAGACACAGAGTGGGCCTGCATCAGAGCTAAAATAACCCAATTTTAAATAGTTTTTTAACTGCCATCAGATTTTTTAAAAAAGGCTGATGCCGATATGACTAAAAAATAAAATATCTGCACCGATAACTGCCCGGCTGATAATCAGTCTATCCCAAGAGCACACTACACACAACATGCTTGGTCCATCATGGCAGCGGCAATTAACTAGAATCAAGAGTTTGAAGATCCTCCACGATCAACAGTATCTCCAGTTTGGTAACAGTTTGGTTTCCATTTACACATCAATGAAATAAGACATGGATTTCACTGAGCACCAACATTATTCAGATGCAACTGGGTTAACTTCTAGTAGACAAATGCTAACATATTTCTAAAACAAGGGGAAAAACACCACTCCTTGAAGTATTCTAACATACGCTGGAAGAACAACTGAGCAGGCCAAACTGTGTACTACTTTTTTTTCAAAAACAATTCTCTTGATTTGAACACATGAAGAACACATAAAGAGAGATAAGCTGATTTCTAAAATTCATGGTCAAATACGTCTCAGCGAACAAGTTAAGACATCAACTTAAGAAATACCAGCCATTTAGGTACACGAAAAGCTTTTTGTTGAAGACCAGTTTACAGAGCTACAGAGTGGGTTGATTCTGTGCTCAAATGAGTGAGAATAATACACCTAAGAAATTAAAAGATCAACTGACTAGAGTCCAAAGCACAGACTAAATTGTGATCTTGGGACTCCAGGCTTGGAGTTGTTATGGCTGATAGAAGAAGTGACCAAGTTCACAGTAATAAGAACCAACTCTTACAAAATGAGAAATTCCCTTGGAGATGTGAGCTGTCTCTTCACTATTACATCTCAAAGATTATGTCACCATCTGGAGGACAGAGTTTTGTTAAAAGCTGTGTTTTGTATTTTACAACAGCTACATCTGGTTACATGTCCGTAGGATAGTAAGTGTAAGTTTGATTCAGCCAAGAATTACTCAGCTGCATGACATGTGGTAAAATGAGCAGGACATGGAGAAGGCTTTTACACCTACTGCTTTTCTAGTTTAAAACTATTGTGTGCTAGAAGCAAGCACAATGATGTAAGTAACTGTAAGAGGGTACAGTAAAAGTTTTGCTTGCTAGGATTTTTACAAAGGCATGCTTGGGAACCCCCAAAAATACAGAAGAAAAATCCACCCTAAAACCAAAAAACACACATAAGATGTTATGGAGTTCAATCAACAGTTACTTTCAAAAATGACTTCATATGGCCCAGACTTACTAGAATTATTACTGTGTTTATTACTTGTTGGCCTGATAGTTTGAATCAATCTTTAAAGCTGCATCATAACATGAATGTAATAGATAATTTTAATAAAGCACTAATATGTTGAGTGTGAGGAATCTAACTGAACATTTCAAAATCCTTCTGAAGAATCTATGTGCAGTGGTTTTATGGTGGACTGTCCCTTCATTACATACGCTGCTGTTGCTCCATAGAAAGCTTGCACTTGTAGTAGCTGAAGTAGTCTCCTCCAAAGAGGAAGGAAAATTTAGGGTTGTCCTTTTGTTTCTCCATAGTCATCTTCTCGAACTCTGGCCCGTTCCGAGCAACAAACTGGGCGAGCTTGTCAATGACATTCCTCAGTTCTTGATCTACATTGAAAAAGGACAGAAGAAGAAGAAATATTCAAAATTGTGGCAGCTACATTGTGTTTAAATTTTCAAGTTACTGTGACTTGTGGTACTTTGACACAACTAAAACACTGAATGTGAGTGCCTCTTGTGTTTTACCATCTGGTCATAGGAATATTTTTTGGAACTTTTGCTCATCTTTGACAAAAGAGCTGCACAGCAATTAACCAAAAAAAACGTTATCTATTACCACTTAGAACTCAAGGCATATAACAAAAGTATAAAGCAATTTCAGCATTCAATAAATGTGTTTTTCTCTTTGTTTACAATGTTTGAGATGAGCAACGATACCACTTAAGTCTACTTTCTGAGGTTAGAGATGAAGAGCTTTCTAAACTAAGCAAGCAAATTCATTTAAATATCTAAGGTAAACAACTTTTTGTTAAATTGATTGTAACAAAGAATCCGAATACCTTTTTGAAATCTGAGAATAGATTATATTTCAAGAATCTAGCATTATTGCTCGATTATTCATGTGACATGACAGGCATCAACTACTTATGAGAGACAACTTTGTGTTTAACCACACACACGGCGTGTATAACCTCAAATTTTATTCGGAAAACATATAATACTCATCTGTTTTCGTTTACTTTAATATAAGATGGTTATAATTATAATTTCAAAACAAGTTTGTAGAAAAATCGCACATGAGAACGAAAACATGTTTTGTTGGTTCAATTAGCGTTTGATCGGGTAAAAATGAACATTCTTATAGTGGAAATAGCTACTGCCAGCTTTTTAACTTTATCTTCAATGCTGCATCGCTGGGTTATTTGCCGAAAAAACTTTTTGGTGACAGAATAGTTGCTAAATGCAGCGGCGATGTGAGCTGTGTTATGTAGCAGCGGCTAAATGTAGCATGTGTGCTACCTAACGTTCAATGAGAATCATGCAGCGCTGCAGCGGACCGCTCACCTTCAGGGGGATTTGGGATATCCATGACTGGAGAAAACGGTGAACTTTGATGGACAATCAAAGAACCCTCAAATCGTTTTTTATATATCCCCAGAAAGCTTCAAAATTTTTAAATAAATCCTTTGACTTGCTCTGCACTTACACCGGAAGTATTGTTGCACAGAAGCTGCGCCACGACAGAATGTTGTCTGATTTGGCTACAGCGCCACCCTGGCAGGGTTGAGGATTGCATTTTACACCGCACTTCTTTTTATCAGTCTATTTTCCCCCTGTGCTATATTGAAAAATGCTACAGGGTTCTGTATTTTTAAGAAACATTGAAAGATTCATAAAGTTATGTGCCCCCAATTCCAAAATGTGCGCATCTCTGCATTTAAATCAATTGAACAATAGATAGACAGATAGATGAACCGTCAGTGAGTGAGTTAGTTAGTTAGTTAGTTAGTTAGTTAGTTAGTTAGTTAGAGTCATCAACACTTAAATTTCATCCAGATTTGACACCTGATAGCGTGCGTATTAGAGGCAATTTACCAAGAAAACGGATATTAGCCTTTTGTTATTTGCATGCTCTGCTATGTCTGCAATTTCTATAGGGCTAGGAAAAACAAATCCCCTCAAAGCTTATTTGTAAGGAGATCAAATTAATTTTGTTTCACTTCTGGTTGATTTATCATATGTTGTTCTAATTGTTTTTATTTTAATCAGTTAGTTGTATTGCATTATTTTAAGTCATTTCATGTAAATAATTTGTTTTATTTCAATTAGTTTTAATTCTTTTCATTTCAACCGATTTATGGTCAGACAGTAGCTGATGTATTTAAACCAATAAACTAGAAGAGATTTAGCACTAGACTCATGCGTCTCTTCTTTTTCTGATCCTGACCGAAAAAATTCCACATTTAAGTTCCAACAAGCCAGAGTTCATGTTCATGTTTTTGGAAAATTTCTTGACATAGTGGGGAAAAACTTGGTAGCCATGTGACCTGAGGCATTTCTGTACAAAAGAATGGGTAATAGGAGGCTTGAACCAGCATTAGAGCCCTTGCTGACAAACTGCAGGGTTTGTGCTGTGGACCTACAAAGTTATAGCACATTTTAACAAGCGACTGGTAAATCAATACCCTGAAAGGTAAAATATTATACTTAAAAAAAAACTTGAAAGTCAATCAATTTAGAAATCTGATGTAACCAGATCTTGTTTAAGATAATTTTAAAGTGGACTGACCTTTAAAAAAAGGGTATCAGACGTAGCAAAGTAATACTTTTATTTTGAAGAGCTACTCCGGATGAGCGTCACTAAAGCGGAAGTACAAACTCTTCCTGCCCATGTGTAATCCTCACAGCAAACCTGCGTTGCTGGTATTTGTCAGACCCTGGATCTGAACCGGGAGGTTTGTGTGTTTTGTGTTTTTTGTTATACCCGTTGTGAGTACATTTATTCATGTAGTCTATGTTGTACGAAGTAAAGTGATCGCTTTTTCTGGTTTCGGTACAGGTTTTATCTAAAGAAGCTAACAGTGAGCTACAGTGAAGTTACCCTTTCATAACCACTGCTGGCAACGAAACCTATTCTGGTAACCACCAAAGCCTGAAACGTGGCTGGTGGCCTTTTCATAAGGGCTGGGCATTGTAGGATTTAACCGATTGACACGAAGCTTTTAGCATCAATATGACACCTGAGTAATTTGTTAAATAAACGCTATGACCTGTAAGTGTCGGCGGGTTAAGGTCGTTTTGAACTCTCTATGTGGGGACTTCTACCTCGGTTGGCTGATTATTTAATGAGAGAAAATAATCATATAACATGACATACAAAGACTGATTTGTTATTTCTTGATAGGATTTCTTTTTATACGTTGTAGCATCATGTGTATAATGTTGTGCCAGAGTTAATGACGTCCATCCCGAGATTAGCATTATGTTGTTGTTTTTTAGGTTTTGGTGTTCAATTTGTCTGATAATTTGTTTCAAAATAGGTATGTCATCTGCCTTTCTAAATTTGTACCTACAACAAGTAGAACTCAATAACAGCTTCTAATCTCTAAATATAACCACGGACATTTTTCTCTGCTACTGTTTGATTTCAAGTCATAATTATATGTAGTGACGAAGTAGCAGAGTGGGTCATCTCTCAGTCCAAAGCTTTGGGGTTCGTTCCCAGGTGTAACTTCTTGGAAGGAACCCACACTTAAACTGCCTTGGTTGTGGGAATGGAATTGGTCATAACAGATGTTGTTACGTAGCACCCCCCCCCCCCCCCCCTTACACACATACACACACAAAGTCTTTCTCCCATTTCAGCATTATGGCCAGTGGCGAGCAGGTGGTAGCAGTGGGAAAGGTTTTGGTGGACCCAGGACAGGACCTGACCCGGCGGTTCAGAGCTTTATTTACACTGAAGAACCTTGGAGGTAAATGGTGACACTGGCTAAAGAAAACAATTCTTTAAAAAAGTCAAGTTTGAAAAATAGGCAACTCTGGGGTAAAATTCAAGTGTGATCTGAACATTAAATTGTTTTTCAGGTCCAAAGAAAGTCAGATCTAGATCTGCGGCTTTACAGTTTTCATGTGACATAACACAATTCAACCACTGTGCTTCATCCTGGCCTTATTGTTAGTTGTTTAAGGCATTCTTAATAGGAATGTAACTGTAACACAAACTGATGATACGATAACACTGTATAAAGCAGTCTATGGTACAGAATTTATTGTGGTAAAATAAAAAAAGATAAATGAAGACTTTGAGAAAGTCTTATCTAATATAGAACAACTGATTATTGAGATTGGTTAAATGACCTGAAAAGTCTTTTTTTATGGTACAAAATAATTTCACCTGCTAAATCTTGTAAACAAGGAAAGTTATACTCACAGTTTAATATCTGCTGTTTTTTCCCAATTGTCTTAAAGCAACTTAATTTCTCTGCAGATTAGGCTTTAATTTTAAAGTTTAAAAGACTTAATCAAGTCAGATTGGAACATGTACAACCAGTGTTATTATTCAGTGTCAAAATCTCAACTTTTTTTCAACAAATTAAGTTAACATATTAACAACTTAAGTCTTTTGTGAATGATAGACAGTATGAGTTGTATCCCACTTTGAATACCACACGTAGTCTACTTAAGCAGTCCTCAGGAATAAACATTTACAGTCTGTTGAAGTTTTGCATTTGTGAACTGATTTAGGCTGAATCATGTTTTAGGTGCTGAGGCAATAGAATGGATCAGTAAGGCCTTCAGTGATGACTCTGCTCTGCTGAAACATGAGCTGGCTTACTGCCTGGGGCAAATGCAGGACAAACAGGCCATACCAACTCTGACTGCTGTTCTTAAGGACACACAGCAGGAAACGATGGTCCGACACGAAGCAGGTAAATGTACACTTGGGCAGAATTTATTGCCACTTCTGGTTCACATGTTTCAGTCCCCACTCAAATCTTTGACTTCTGCTGTCGGCATGACAAAGTATACTTGGGCAAGTTACTGAGCCTTAAATTGCCACCAAAGGCATTTTCTATTGTAAATGAATGTATGTAAATGTTCAGCTGATTGAATACCTTGCTTGGCACTTAATGAATTAGGAAAGTGAGTTTGAAAGGACGAAGAGTGAAATGTGAAAGCCCCTTAAGTGGGTGGACGACTGAAAAGGTGCTGTGAAAGTACAGTTTATTTACCATTTACTTGAGCTTTACAAGAACAAGGTCTAACAGTGCTGTCTGCTTGTGCCTATTAACTATGGATAGATCAAAGGTAGAAGTAATCCTCTGAAGGACTTTGCATCAAAAAAAAACATCAGTTAATCTATAAATCTCACTGGGTGTGTGTCTACAGGAGAGGCTTTGGGAGCCATTGGTGACCCTGTGGTTCTAGATCTGCTTAAAGAGTACAGTCAGGATCCTGTTATAGAGGTAAGAAGAAAACAATCAGAGCTCCACAGTTGTTCTCTCAGGTGCAGCATATGCTTGTTGGGGGGCTCATGATTTCCAACTCCTTCAAGACAGTTACATAACTTAGTTTATTTTAGGCATATTTTGACATGTTAAATTTGACCAGTACACACCATGGACTGTGTAATAAGTGGACATGGTCTCCATGATGTCACTCATCTGTTTCAAAAATCCAGCCTGGTTCAAAAATGGCTTGAGTCTGAAACGCTAAATAAGAGACACAGCTCAGCTCACGTGACTGATGGGCGCCCTTTAGCTGTTAGAAAGAAAGCTAAAACTCTGCTTCATATACAGTCTACGGTTTTTAAGCAAACCGTCGGCATGAGTCATATTGGAAATGGGGTGGGTTTTGAGCCTCCACACTGACAGCTACTGCCCATCAGTCAACTAACCTGTGCCTCCGTTTGGGTGAACTTGTGATCCTAATATCCTCGAAACTGCTGAGTCAGAAAAAAATTCCCCCCGTACAGGGTGTGCGTTTGAGAAATTAGCTCTTTGGACAGGAAACGTTTTTTGTACCAGGATGTAAACATATTTATTTCTGCTGCAAAAATAGCTTTATTTTGGCTTGGTGTGTATGTGGTTTCCAGTGCTTCCATTCATGCTTTTATTCATGAGGCCTTTGTTAACATTGCAATTTTGTCTCTGGTCAGAGGTTTAGAATTTACACAGCAGACTGGAGTCTATGATAAAAGTGACAACAGCTCAAAACTAACTTGATGTAACTTGATGAAAAGATACGACAGAGGTACATTTGAACACACTGCCTGCTCCCTCCTTGCAGGTTGCAGAGACGTGTCAGCTGGCTGTTCGGAGACTGGAGTGGCTGCAGAGTGGGGGAGAGAAACAGTTGGATAACGCGACCACAGACGATAATCCATACTGCTCTGTTGATCCAGCCCCCCCAGCAGAGAGGAAGAGTGTGTCGGAGCTTCGTTCAGCTTTGCTGGATGAGAGCCTGCCATTGTTTGAACGTTACAGGGCCATGTTTGCACTGCGTAACCTAGGAAACGAGGAGGCTGCACTGGCACTGGGAGATGGTAAGAAATGAGAGGTGTCGTTGATGCATTGTTTTCTATCTATCATAGATTTGTAACTTGAAATGAAAACAAGGCTGGAAGGTTCCGCTGAAAGGTCTGAACTACATATAAGGGATGTCACTCATTTTTAAAAATTGTAAAAAAAAAAAAAAATTCCTGTTACAACTTTATCTGCGTAAACTCAGAAAAGCTGAATGAGACAAGCTCATCAGATCTTTATTTGGCCGATTTTAACATTTCTTGACCTTTGTAGAACTTCCAGTTCTGTCTTGTAATTTACAGTTTTTGGAAAATAACATCAACTCTGAATTAGTTATTGGGATATACATTAAAGCCCATTCATTATTGACAGGTTAATTCATGCCATGAGACATGTGACAGGGTGTTATTTGGGCATGGCCCACTGCACTGCACATGGAGTGCATTGATACCGTCATCTGTTTTAGTACATTTAAAGCATACCTGAGCAATAAAAACAGTGTTTGACTTGCTTCACACCTGAATACATGTTATTTTCATGTCTTGTCTCCAGGTCTGCAGTGCTCCAGTGCTTTGTTCCGTCATGAAATCGGCTATGTCCTAGGTCAGATGCAGCACCCAGCCGCAGTCCCCGCCCTGAGTGCAGCTTTGGAGCGCCTAGGTGAAAATCCCATGGTCCGCCATGAGGCCGCGGAGGCACTTGGCTCAATTGGCAAAGAGGAGTGTCTGGCTGTGCTGCAGCGCTTCCGTGGAGATACAGAACGTGTAGTCAAAGAAAGTTGTGAGGTTGCTCTGGACATGCTGGACTATGAAAACAGTGACCAGTTCCAATATGCAGATGGACTGGTTCGGTTGCAGGGTTAGAGGTATATACCCCTTAGCTTATTTTCAAAACACTTGTGCTCTCTTCACTGTTTTTATTACCAAATATGGCAGAACAGGTGGACCACTACGCACTACACTGCTTTTGGATCTTCTGGGATGATGCTCTACATTATAAACGCTGCTTAGCACATATAATCAAAAGTGAAACCATAGAGGTCCAAACAACCCAGACAGAATTTATTGCTACCAAGGGTTATGTAAAATGTTAGGTCTTAAAAAGAGTACTCAAGTCATTTTTGTGTCTTCCCATCTTCCAGTTTACAAAATGCAGGATTTCTCAACACCCTGCCAGTGACAACAAGCAGTCTGTAAAAGTAGTGTATGAAAGGTAATTTTGCTTTCAAACCCTCTTATTTCTGCATTTGTTTTGCATTTGGTGCAAACTGTTTACTTTCATTTGACTCATAGTCCTGTATCAGCTTTAGGTTGGAAGACAAAAATCCAGACAGAAAAATATAACAAACCCTTTTATAAAGACATATTTATTTTTCTGGAAATATCTGGCAGTCTTGTTTTTCTTCATCTGGGCTGCGCAGGATTATGAATACTTATGAGATCATTGTACTGACTGGCTTAATGTTAAAGCAATACTGTTAACTTAGGCTGCAATAAATAAATTCTGATCTTTTGTCCTTTAATTCTGCTGCAGCTAATCAAGATTACCCATCAGATTCTCTGTTGAAAGATTTAAAGTATCTTAGGCAGTTGTCCGATTCTTTTTCAGAGATTGTTCATTTAAGACTGTAATGTGTTTCAAAGAGTTGTACAGTGGTTATATATTGATTCTCTTGAGCTCCTATGGTTGCTTTTCACCAAACTGCTGTGACTGACAGGTTATCCCTTTGATCTCTTTCATTGTCCTCGGTTACATGTGAATGTATGCAAATTCATTTTATCCTGTTCAAATTTCTGGTGTTTTGATCTGAGATTCTCAGTAAACCTTTTATGCCCTAAATATACGACTCAATCTGTCAAAGCAGCAATGTAGAATCCCTTTATTTTCATGCAGCTCTTTTTGATTCTTTCTTCTTCTTGCTGTGGTAAAATTTTACATTGACATTAGGCTTACAGAGTGTTTTTGTTGTCATGCTTAAAGGATTGGGTAGCAATTAAGGAACATCCAAGGGGCTGAGACAAAAATAGATCAGAGCAGAGATGCCTCAGTGAATCAATAAGTCAGATTCTGTTGTCGACACAAACCATAGATCAAATCTACCAAGATCATCAGCATCAAATGATGATGTTTGGAGAAATAACAATATATAAGGACACATGTTAGCAATGTACACCACCATTTTCAGAGTAAAACAGATGAACCTGTATTTGTTCATCTCAACTTTTATATTTAGCTACCTGTATTTCTACATGGTCACTTAGTGCACAAAAACTTGAGTGCATTTTTCTTGGTATGAACAGCAACATATGTGAAGGAAACCATCCTGGCTTTCATAAATAGCCTGAATGCCTAATGGATTTGTCCCTTTTAATTGGTGCTGACATTGCGGTTCATGTTTTAACCATACAGTCTATGGTTTTAACCTACACTACAAAAAGGCCATGTGAGACTTTCTGTGTATGTTTCAGGAATACTTTGTGCCTCACTTTGCACATTTTAGGTCTCTCCAAATACATGTTTCAGTGTAATATGTGTAAAGTTTAATCTCGTATCACTTGTCAACCGCCATCATTTCAGGTTGTTGGTTTGGTGCATTTGGCGCTTTTATCACTGAACTGTTGATGCGCCACAATGATCACGTGACACAATGTGAGCTTTACAAACGTTGCATGCGAGTATTGGCTTAATTTTGAAAGCAGTAGGAACAACCCACTTAATCGTTGATAATTTATTCAAAAGATTTACCGGGATATCAACTGTCATTTCCTCTTTCCTGGCAAACGTCCAATTCTGTTGACTAACTGTCCACTAGGAGCGCACTGCCACCGAGCAACCGTTGTATGACAGTTACCAAGCAACCATGGAAGTTTGGTCTACTGTCTACACCGCCGGTTTCTACCGAGCCTGCAGTCACGTTTAAATGCTAGAAATTTTAAACGCATCAGTGGGCTTGATAGATATTACAGGACAAAGAAAAACGGAGTAAAGATGGATTTTATGAATGGAAACCAAGACAGAAATGAACAGAAAGCGAACAGTGCCGCTTCGTTTAAGGCCTATTTACTGAAAAACAACACGAAAAACAACCTGAACCTGTAAGTAAGGCAATCTACAGCTGCTTAGCTTATACTGAGTTTAGGTTACAAAAGGAAACGTTGATGAAAGCATATTAACAAAAAAGCAATAGAAATGCGAATTTGCACAGTACTTACACTATTTAACTTATAGTAAGTCCCTGAATTTTTACTCGAATGTTCCTGTCAAAACATAACTTTTACCTTCAGAACTCAGGGTTTTTAACAGATACGAATTAGAAGTGACTTACAAGCACAGTCAGCATGAAGGCTATTGCTATGCATTTACTTTTTGTGAAATTACCATTACTAATGGAAAACTAATGATCCTGTCTGTAATGTTCCAGTTATGACCACCTCACTCAGTTGCTGATGAAGGTGATGGATGAACGTCCGCAAAATGTTGTGGATGTGTTTGAAGATATGAGCCGTGATGTGAAACGGGGTTTATTTGAACAAAAGCAGAGCACCCTGCGTGATCTCCCTCAGACTACAGCTGCTGAGTTAGTGGCTGAGCAACAACGCCAGCTATTTTCTCGTGACCAGGAGGACGAACTGGTATTGGCTACAAACACACAACACATTTATTTTTTATTTTTTATTTTTTGCTTGTTTGTTTCGAAGGGGAGAGCCAGATGACACTTGGTTTATTGGGAAAAAACATTTCTTAAAAAAGTAGTTTTTTTATATATATATATACATCTAACCTATATATTTATATATTTCTATGATGTTAACTGCATTTAACTGGAAAAAAAGATGCCTTTTGTACAGGAAAAAAAATTACTGCTCCCTGCTTCTTGCTTTGAGAAATCATAATCTTTTATCAAGCATTCTTTCCTCTGATGCAGTGTATCAAGAGGTTTTTTCACACTACATGACACTGTTCCCATTGTTGTACATAAATAAAATGTTATTTCTGTTATTTTAATTTTCTACCCTTTTTTCTGTCAGGTGGACACACCTTATCCTAATGTGAATGAGACTAGCTTTTACCTGGAGCAGGCTGGGGTGAGTCTGGGCAGGGTGGAGATGCAGAGGATCTTCCTTGCACTCAAGCAACTTGTTGACTCACAAGCACTGCAACATTGCCGATTTTGGGGCAAAATTCTGGGAACGCAGAGCAGCTACATTGTGGCTGAAGCAGAGTACAGGGAAGGGGATGAAGACGAAGAGCAGATCGCCGAGGAGGCAGCAGAAGAAGAGGAGAGAGAGGGGACTCAGGAGAATGAGGTGAAAATACAAAAAAAAATTGCTTATATGTCTGTTTTTGTTGTTTTTTTCCTTCTTTTGACAGACTGTGAACAATTTCTTGTGTTTGTTTACATCTTCAAGTCTTGTGTTGAAAATTAATACAATCTTTGCAGAAAATCAACCATTTTGTATAAAAGAAGCACATTTGGTTCCAATGTGTACAGAGCATCACTTTGCAGCGTTTAGATCCTTAACAACTGCAACAACATTGAACATATAGGCTAAAGACCAATCAAGTAATTCTGTTTTAATCTTTCGTAGACAACTAAAGGGGTATTACCTGGGTATGTTTAAGCAATCTCCTGAGTGATATTCTGGTCTGTCTTAGATGAGAAAGTGCTTACTTGGTTTTTACCTGATTTTGATTTTCAGGTGGATCCACTGCCCCCATCGACCTTCAAACCCCCACCAGTCGTCCCAAAAGAGGCTATAGGAACAGGTGCCAACAAGTTTGTGTATTACGTGTGTAATGAAGCTGGTCTTCCTTGGGTAAAGCTCCCTTCAGTCACTCCTGCACAGATCACTATTGCTCGCCAGATCCGTAAATTCTTCACCGGGAAGCTTGATAGCCCAGTTGTAAGCTACCCACCTTTCCCTGGAAATGAAGCCAACTACCTGAGAGCACAGATAGCTCGTATATCTGCTGGAACACAGGTCAGCCCCTTCGGCTTCTTCCAGGCTGGGGAAGAGGAGGGTGATGAGGAAGAGGAGACGCATCGAGACAGCTACGAAGTAAATCTTGAATTTGAGGGCATGCCAGTTGTTGAGATGGCTGAGGCTTTGTCTAGCTGGGTTCACCATGTTCAGCACATTCTGCAGCAGGTACAGGTCAAAACTGGCACATTGACTTATTGTTGCCTAATGTATACATTGTATACATTGTATACATACACACTTGTGTTGAAAGTGTTTACTTTCGTCTGCATGTAAATGTATAAATGAACTTCTTAAGGGACGTTGTACTTGGGTGAATCTGGCTGTGAAACAAGAAGAAGAAACTCATGATGAAGAAGAGGGTGAGGACAGGGATGAGGAGCTTGATGAACCTACGCAAGAAGTTGGACCCCCTCTCCTCACTCCCCTCTCCCAAGATGAAGGTCAGTCTTTGATTTTGGACATATTCCTACCATACCAGTAAAGGGTTTGAAAGATAAATAATGCATCCTGGATATTATCAGAGGGGATGGTTGCATCTCTGTTGTCTTTTTTGATTTGTGATAAGCTTTCTAAAATCTAATTGTTTAGCTGCCAAAACACCAGTGAGTTAAGACAGGAAGGAATAAAATGCTGGAGCAGTGAAATAAGGTCCTTTCACAACCTTTATAAACAAAGATCTATAAACAAATTTAAACTAGCTTGTAAATGACTTTGTTATAAATAGTTAAATTAAACTTTGGAGCCGATAATCCCCCTTTCTAAACTGATCTTTCTGTTCACAGCGAGAGAAGAGCTCTGTAACCTCTAATACCTTTAAAATCAGAAAACATAATTACAGTTTACATTCACAGGACTGATAATTGTATCATAGTTTATCTTTTGCTTTACTGGTACTGTTAAGATGAAATGATAAGATAAGATGAGATAATATTGTCTGCATCCCTCAACTTTTGTTAATTAGCCAGCAACCTCATTATTACTCCCATTTTCTAAAACCAAATCTGTGTTCTTAAAAGCAGCTAAGTGTCTTTACTGTTTCTATTTCCCAGAAGTGTTCAATACACCTCCCTGGAGCTCCAAAATATCATCTGTTCTCACCAGCCAGCATGCAATAGCTATTTTGAGATCGAATCTCTGGCCAGGAGCATATGCATATGCATGTGGAAAGTAAGTTACTGGTTCAGAGCCTTCTATCTTTGTGATGGATTTATTGCAGCAGCCTAAAAGAAAGGATTTAATCCATGATCATGTGCTTTTTTATTTAGGAAGTTTGAGAACATTTATATTGGATGGGGTCTGAAGTATGCAGGAGAAGGGTTTAGCCCACCTGTCCCTCCACTACCACAGAAGGAATACCCAAGTGGACCAGAAATCGCAGAGGCCACTGACCCGTCACTTGAGGAGGAACAGGCACTAAAAGAAGCTTTGGAGGAACAGCAAGCTGCTCAAGAGGAGATGGATGAATCAGATGAAGAAGAAGAGGAAGATGATGACTAAAAATATACATATATACTGTTCACCATTTTCATAATTGTTTTATCTGTTAAACTTTTTTTTAAGTCAAAAACAAAATAAATTAGCTTATCCAGCAAAAAGTGTTCATTTTAATTAATTGTTAATTTCCAAGTTAGAGGAAAAAGTGAGCTAGGAAAGCTGGTCTCGAGTTGAAGCATTGATACCTATTCTCTGAGCAGAATGATTGGTGATACATCTGATGTAAGCAGTATCCACCTGCTGTAAATAAACTGCACCTCTAGTATTTTCGACCACTACTTTGTGCCACAGGTAGGTGCTGACAACCATGGTTGACTTCTTTTGGAATGCCTCCAAACCTGCAAGTCTTCTTCTTCAGTGTGAAAAAGAATCCCCTGACTTCAGACACATTGAAATTATATAGGTATCTGGGCTACTTTGAACCAGTCTGTTTGACTAAATTAAAAAAAAAAGGGGGGGGGGGGGGGGGGGGGGGGGGGATTGATATTTATATATATATATATATATATATATATATATATATATATATTTTCTGAATTAATAGATTCTAGAAACGTTCCAGAAGATGAAGCACTGATGTTTTAGTAATTTTATATTGACTCCTGTAAATAAACTTTGAAGAATTTTGAATTGTTGTTACTATTGAATAAAATTGGTATTATAAAACAACAGAACAGTGTCTCGGTAGAAGAAAGCATTACATAAAACTCCACTGTATCTTTCTCGAACTTTCTCGGAGCCGATGCGAGCGCCTTGTGCAACAGCTACGTGATCAAACGTTGACGGAAGAGGGCTTGTCACGTGCTGTAGAACAGTCCAGATCAACATGGCGGCGTGCATGAAGATGTTCGGAGCCTCGAGACAGCTGCACAGAAAAACAGTCCTTTTGAGGCCGGACTGGCCAGTGGTTTTCAGGGCTGGCCGCTCTTCACTGGCTGACACGTCGGCCTTGGGTCGACTCCAGCCTCCACGTTTCTACAGCAGCACCGTTAGCGCACAGAAAACATGCCCCAGCCGCTGCTCTTACATTCCGTTCAGCACATCAATGACAGCTGGCTGCAGGTTGGCCACCAGAAGTCAGCGATGGATGCGGGTCGGAGCTGTTATCCGCAGCCGAACAGATCTCCTCACACCCTCCACTACACCCTACACGATTCAGGGCAGAATGTTCGGGAACCGATCCAGTGGTGCTGGCTTCTCTGGAGAGGACGGCGGCGAGAGTGCAGGCTCTGGGGGAGAGGAGTCAGGGGGAGATGGAGGAGTACCATACACCGGGCCTCAGATGACTGCCCTCACACCTATGATGGTCCCCGAGGTTTTTCCTAATGTGCCGCTGATCGCTGTGAGCAGAAACCCGGTGTTTCCCCGCTTCATCAAGATCATTGAGGTGAGGATGATGTAATGTTTCATGTCCTGTCCAGTGTTTACAGGGGGTTCAAGGACACAGAGATGATGCAACAATCTGGATGCAGAAAATTGTCGTATACACTTTAACATTTCTGCTTACGCGTTAATGTGTTCCTGTTTATGTTTTTGTTCTTCTGTTAGTGTTTTTCTTTGCTAATGTAAAGAGTTAAAAGTTTCAGCTTTAGGCGGGACAAGCTTTTTAACAGGGAAAAGTTTTGCTCCAAATATCATCACCTGTGTGAAGCTCTGAAGACATCAAAAGGCTGAAATACATTTTTAAATCTCTTTTCTGTTTTTCTTTCTGTCAGGTTAAAAACAAAGAGTTGATGGAGCTGTTGAGGAGAAAAGTCCGTCTGGCTCAGCCTTATGCTGGGGTCTTCCTGAAGAGGGATGATAAGTAAGAGAAATGTCATTCCAGTAACTAATAAAAAACATGGTTCAATTGACAAAAATGAAATGTTGAATGGCTGCAAAATTATAATAATTCTATGTCATTAGTAGGGTTTTAAGTAGACTTTGTTATACCTAACTGATAGCCGGTTAAAGAGTTGAGTGCTTTGACAGAGCTTAGATTTTTCTTTTCTTTACTTAGAAATCTGGTGTGATCTACTGTGATAAAACAAGACACTGGGTCAGTCAAGAGAAGGGCTGTCTTTAATAATTAGTCCCATCTGTTAAAACTCAACTTTCTGCTACCTGATCTATTTTTGTGTCTTGTAGTTAAGACTGTTTTTGTCTCTTGCAGTAATGAGTCAGATGTGGTCGAGTCTCTTGAGGCTATCTACTCGACAGGGACCTTTGTTCAGATTCATGAGATGCAGGACCTGGGAGACAAGCTGAGGATGATCGTAATGGGGCATCGCAGGTAATGATGAAAACACCTCTGCTGCTGAGCAAATATTTTAGAAATAATGCACAGAGTTTGTGTGAAACCTTTATAAACTTCTGCAATCTGTCCACATAATTTGTCAGGATACGGATCACAAAGCAGCTGGAGGTGGAGCTTGAAGATGAAGCAGCAGCCCCGGTGTTGTCAGAGTCTGAGACAGAGTCCCAGCCCAAACCACAACCGAGACGTAAAGCCAAACGCAACCGCAAAGACCAGCCAGGTTCTCTGGCAGAGCAGCTGGAGGAAAAGGTCTGTAACGTGACCCTCACGTGTCTCGTCAGTGATCCTCTGTGCTACTGTCACTCAGAAGTTCAATCAATTAATTGTCATTTACATCAGTGTTAATTTTGGCTACTATTTTACATTTAGAATATTAATATTCACCACAGGGGGAGTAATTTTTAATCAATGTTGATGCTTAGATTTCTGAAGCAGACCTGAGTCCAGAGTTTCAGCCTCTGCCCTCGTCCAACATCCTGATGGTCGAAGTGGACAACGTTCAGCATGAACAGTTTACTGTCACAGAGGAGGTCAAGGTACAAAACAACGAGTAATTCTGTGTATTAAAGCTATGAATTTTGAACAGATGTTAGTTGTTTTTAATAAAATGTCTCATGAAAATGATTTCAAACATCAGTAGAGATTTAAAAAGACAGATTTCTGTGTTCCACAGGCACTTACTGCAGAGATAGTGAAGACAATCAGAGATATCATCGCACTCAACCCACTGTACAGGTCTGTTATGGCTTAGCTTATAATGTTTGACAGTTTTTCTTTCTTTATCTATTCTAAACATGCTGTTTTAATTTTAATAGTTTGGAGTGGTGTGAAGGACTCTGCCGCTTATACTGAATTCATGGATGGAAAAAGTGTTAAAAACACAAAAGTTTACATTTATGGGATTTTAAATGATGTATGCTATGCTTTATTACAGCAAATTAAAGTAAAGTTAACATACAATGAAACTAGACAGGTAGTAACTTAATACATTTAACTCCTCCAAATATTGAAATGTAAGTTTGTCTTAGCTGTCTTTGGCACAAAAAGCAACCTCCTCCAAAAATATGAGACAATGCTGTAGTGCTAAAATCTGTCTAGTTCACGCCAAGCTTAAAAAAGCTGTTCTCACAGCAGAAATTAACAGATTTACAGCCTGGTACAAAAAAACGTCTCCTGTCTGAATTGCTAATTTTACTATCAGCATATATTGTACAGGAAGTGTTATTTTTTCTAACTAAGCAGTATAGAGGATATTAAGATCGCAAGTTCACACAATCAGAGGCACAGCTCAGTTCATGTGACTGATAGGCACCCTATAGCTGTTAGTGGGGACGTTCAAAGCCAGCCTCACTTCCAACACTGCAAAAACTGAAATCTTATCAAGTGTTTTTGTCTTATTTTCAGTAGAAAATTCCTTTTTAGACTCAATATGAGCCAAATTCACATGACCAATCCAGAAAAATGTCTTGTTCAAAGTTATGTAAGGACAAAAATGAGGTCTGAATTGCTCGTAACCAGTAAAAAAATCTTCCAGTTGAACAAGAGAAAAGTTATTTGTATTAAGACATTGTTCTAGTCTCAAGGAAATTTTCAAGCAATTTTTTCTTGTTCCATTGGCAGATTTTTTTACTGGTTACAAGGGAGTCAAACCTCATTTTTTGTACTCTGATAACTTGAAACAAGACATTTTTCTGGATTGATAAGTTGAAAGTGGCTAATATTGAGTATAATAAGACTATTTTTACTTAAAAAAAGACAAAAACACTTGATAAGATTTCAGTTTTTTGCAGTGAATATGGCCGCCCCAGACGGTTTGCCTCAAAAATCTGTTTCAGAAACAGACGGGTGACATTAGGGAGACTACATCCATTTTTTTATACAGCCTATGCTTTGGCTACACCACAGTTTCCTTTGGTATAATTCTGAAAACAATAACCCCGCCTCCAGTCCCTGATGTAAGCAGATCTATTCAAGCACAGCAAGGGGTTGGAATTGTTTTTTCTGGCTTAAGGGCAGTTCTCTGGTGGTTGAAACATAAAGAACTGGCTCCAGATTAAACACCAGCCCTGTTCTTAGATGTTCACAAGTTGAACCAGCTCTGAACAAGCACAAGGGCCACAATGAAATGAACAGACTTGATGAAAAGGGGCTTGTATACATATGTATGGAAAAATGCTCATTGTGTTTTTTGTTTAAAAAAACCAACACTAATCATTCTATATTCCCCTCCAATGATTAACCTCTAAATGATCTAGCTTTGAGCTCCTGCAGCATCCTTTTTACGAGTCTTACAGTTTTCCGTTCAACATCACTATAATATAATGATGAATGGGACCTTATCATGGTGATGTCACCCTGAGTTATCCAGTCTAATTTGTTTCCTGCCACTGACTTGATTTGTCTTCCAGCACTGTTGCCGAACCATTCTCAAGCTTTCTTCATTGTTGTGATTCTCAGGGAGTCGGTCCTCCAGATGATGCAGGCTGGTCAGAGAGTGGTTGATAACCCCATTTACCTCAGTGATATGGGAGCAGCTCTGACAGGAGCAGAGTCACATGAGCTACAGGATGTCCTGGAGGAGATAAATGTAAGTGCTTTCTATGCTTTAAAGAGGAACAGGTAATGGGAAACTGTTTGATATGATGCCTGTATAAAAGCACAGAGAAGGTGCTGTGTGCTGCACTGAAACTGAAGTTGATCAGATGTGCATTTGTCAAGCAAAACTGTCCTGATTCGTTATTTTCCCTTTCTCTTAACAAAATGTAAAGGCATGCACATGAATCAACTTTCTGCTTTTTTGCCCTAACTTTTTTAGTTGGAGTGTCCTCTAGATTTTCAGTATGCCAGCAGTTTTTTTGTCTGTATATTGTAAGCTTGACTTTTTGCAACAAAACACAAGTGTGCAGGTGTCTTCTATACCTTTTGCTGTGTTTTTACAGATCCCAAAGCGTCTCTACAAAGCTCTGTCTCTGCTGAAGAAGGAGTACGAGCTGAGCAAACTACAGCAGAGACTTGGTAGAGAGGTCAGTGGTCATCACCAAACCAAACATATCAGCTTTGACAGACCACTGCTCTGCTTATCTCATTGACCCGTCTCCCTGCTGTGATCACAGGTGGAAGAGAAGATCAAACAGACTCACAGGAAGTACCTCCTGCAGGAGCAGCTAAAGATCATTAAAAAGGTGGATGTTATTTTATGCTGCATGTCAGTCGGAATTATCAGTCAGCAAAGTCGGCAAAACATTCAAACTCTACTCCTGCCTATATAAGATGTAAAAAACAGTTGAGGATTTAGACTTGCAACTTCCCCTTTTCAAACCAGGTAGACAACATATCTGTGAAGCAAAAGAGAAGCATTTAAGACTTTAACATCATCAATGTGACAGACTTGGCCTGTGTTTGGTTATTAAATTACTGTCAGATGATCATATCTTAGATCAGCAATCTGATCTGTAAATATAAAACAACATGGGGTAAACTGTGTGATGGTAACAGATCTGTAAACTCTGACTCTTAAACAAAATTTTGATGTGGATTTTAAGGAGCTGGGTCTGGAAAAAGAAGACAAAGAAGCCATAGAAGAGAAGTTCAGAGAGCGACTCAAAGACAGGACCGTCCCTCAGCACATTATGGACGTCATCAATGAAGAACTCAACAAGCTCGGGCTGCTGGACAACCACTCCTCAGAGTTCAAGTTAGTCTTCTGTCATCTTTGTGTTTCTTATCCAGGAATGCTTTTAGTAATACTTGAGTTTGGCAAATGCAATTTGTAGTCTCCCAGGAGAACACAAGGACACAAAGTTGACCTGAGGTTGATTCTTTTGATGGTTTCATGCTGTTCAGTGTTTGATCTCTTGAAATTGATCTCAGTTTTGCTGCACATTCAAGATGCAAAGTCAATGAGAAAAACCTGTTGACAATGAAACTTTGACCTTTGTCAAGAGAAAGTGTGTCCTGTAATAATTGGCTCAACACGAAACTACTTCAATATCCTCCTACAGTGTCACCCGTAACTACCTGGACTGGCTGACCAGCATGCCCTGGGGTATCAACAGTGAAGAAAACCTGTTACTGGACACAGCCAAAGAGGTTTTAGAGGAAGACCATTATGGAATGGATGATGTTAAAAAGCGGATATTGGTTAGTAAATGCACATACAATTATTATAGAAAACTTCATTATGTTGATAGATGATGTTTAGTTACCTGTTTAGGCTCTTCAAAACTGCAACTGCATTTCTTATACGAGGAATGAACCTGACACCCTTTTTCACGCAGGAATTCATCGCAGTGAGTCAGCTTCGTGGCTCCACGCAAGGAAAGATCCTGTGTTTCTACGGTCCTCCAGGTGTTGGAAAGACCTCCATTGCCCGTTCCATCGCCAGAGCCTTAAACAGACAGTACTTCAGATTCAGCGTGGGAGGAATGACTGATGTGGCTGAGATTAAAGGACACAGGTCTGAAAGTCTTTCATGGCCTTAATCAACCTTTACTTATCAATGTGCCATGCGCAGATCCAAATCTATGGTTTTGGAATAAGTCTGATTCATTCTATATGATGGGCCTCTTCTATGTTATGTTCATCTATGTATGATTATGCAGTGGATCAGCATTTTTACATCATCAAACATTGTATTAGACTTAAATTCTGTTAGTGGAAAATAGACATAATCCATTCTTCCATATGCCTTAGTGAAATGCCAAAGCCTGAGGTGTGGCAAGAACACCCTCTGTCCTTTTTTCATGCAGCAGAAATGGGGTAGAGAGCAACTGATACTGATACTATGAACCGAGTTTGACTTCATGACCTTCCTGGACTAACGCTGTGCTCAATTTATGTTTCCAGGAGGACTTATGTTGGAGCGATGCCAGGGAAGATCATCCAGTGCCTGAAGAAAACCAAGACAGAGAACCCTCTAGTGCTAATAGATGAGGTCAGTCTGGTGCTGCTGTACTGTAGTTGCGCCCTTAAAACTCAGTCACATACTGTAACAAAACAATAATAACAGAACTGGAGGTTGTGGAATGATATTATATTTAACTAGAAAAGCACCCAGAAGCACAGACCCCCTCCAAGCATATTGTGATTTTCACCCAACACTTTAGTCTTACTTTAATGTTATACTCCCTTTCAGCAGACTGTCTGCTACAATTTGGTGTTAGTTGCAGGTTTGTACGATAATTTGTTTCCTGACAGTGTTGAAAATTATGATGACCCAGCACATATTTCATATTTCAGATCTTAGTATCCAGAATATTGCCAGGATCTGGATCGTACTTTTACATCTGTCAGAAATTATGGTGACCTTGTCTTGTATTGTTTTGCCAAGCAATCTGACCATTTATTGTGGAGTTATATAAACATATGGTGAAAACGGCCCTATCTCACAATGATAAGGAGTCCTTAAAAAAAATCCTGGATCCAGACAATGTTCGGGATCACCTTCAGAATTTAATCACTTCTTCCTTATCCAATTTTGAACATTTTCTTAAATTTCATCAAGATCTGTTTGTTACTTTTTGAGTTATGGTGTTCACAGACAAACAAACAGACAAACTCTCCCAAAAACATAACCTTCTTTGTGGAGGTGATAACTACTGTTCTCACCTTAAAATACTGTTTTCTGTTTAATCATGGCTCTCTGACCACCTAACCAGCTCATTATTTCTGCACACAGATTGGCTGTCAAGATCTTGGTCTGTAGCCTGTACAGCTGTCATGTCAACACACGGCTGATATATAGCCTCTTTATTATAACAACTGTAAACTTAGAACATATTGTCCCTACATGCAAGGAACCATTAGAGGCAATATTTAAACTATATTTAAGTCAGCATCTTGGATTGCTTTCAGGATTTATGCAATTCAACCTTTTTTAAGAAGGCTGTGTGATATTACGATTGATATCACTGACTCTTTCTTAGGTGGATAAGATCGGCCGTGGTTACCAGGGCGATCCATCCTCTGCCCTGCTGGAGCTTCTGGATCCTGAACAGAACGCCAACTTCCTTGATCACTACCTTGATGTCCCTGTAGATCTCTCAAAAGTGAGAAAATGTTTTACTTGTTGGCCGTCTTGGATCAGAGAGGAAAATTTCATGTTTTATTAAGCTGGCTTCTTTATGCCCTCTTCAACAAAGGTTTTGTTTATCTGCACGGCCAACGTGACTGACACCATCCCAGAGCCACTCCGAGACAGGATGGAGATGATTAATGTGTCTGGATATGTGGCCCAGGAGAAACTGGCTATTGCAGAGGTAACGCCAACTTTAGCTTTTTACACACTGTCTTGTCTAAAAGCACACTACAGATTTATGAGGAAAAACAATTTTAGACATTTTTAATGGACAATATATGAACACTTCATGATGTGTCAAACAGGTCTTATCATGAATTAATGGGCCTTTTAAAAAATGCCGCCACAAAGAAGACTCACCAGATAACAATATTAGACACATCTGCTTAATGTCTTATCTGTTATACTTTATATTATATACAGTGGATAACAAAGCCAATAGATAATTGTGATTGCAGTAAGTTACACAGTTATCTCATTATAAGGTGCAACATTACAGTAAAAGTACACACTATGAAGTAGGTTGTTGTAATATTTTTGTCAGTTTTGAAGTTTGTTGTTTCACTCATGCCAAGTTGTTGAATTTTATCAAACCTCCTCCCAATCTCCTGCTTGTCTTTAATGTGTCTGTGTGTCTGTCTGTGTTCAGCGTTACCTTGTGCCTCAGCTCCGCACTCTGTGTGGTCTGACTGAAGAAAAGGCCTCCATCTCATCAGACGCCCTCAGTCTGCTCATCAGGCAGTACTGCCGAGAATCTGGAGTCAGGAACCTGCAGAAACAAGTTGAAAAGGTAAAAATATTGTCATGTTCTACCTTTCCTTATACTTTACCAGAGCACACGTGCAGCAAAGATTGTTGTCTGTAGGAACCTGGACTGACTGTGTGGAACCTTTCAAGATGTGTCAAAAACATTTTTCACTAACATTACTGTTGGATTTATTGCCATAAATGTGATCATTTCAATTTCTGTCATTCATTTATTGTGGTTTTGTTTATCTCACTTGCTTTTGTAGTTTTTTCCAGGTCAGATGTCTGTTAAAGTCTGATCAAACATGTCCAACATGAAGATATAAACGGTCTACATCCATATTTTATCTTTAATACTCTCTACCTTCCAAATAGCCAATGTTCCTGTCTGAGTTAAAGTCAAAGCAAGGTTGAGTTCTAAGTCCAGAAATAAGGAACTGAGTCTGACTTGGGTCTGGATCCTGGACTCAATACTACAGCACTGCAATAGTGACCCCATTAAATAGCTCATCTCTCATTTTCTAACTTGTATACTGTTTCCTCTGTCTCATCTGTCTGTCAGGTTTTCCGTAAGGTGGCGTTCAATATCGTCAGCGGTGAGCAAAACACAGTGACTGTTACACCTGACAACCTGCAGGACTTTGTGGGTAAACCGGTTTTCACGGTGGATCGAATGTACACGGTCACCCCACCAGGAGTGGTCATGGGTCTGGCATGGACCGCTCTAGGTGAGAAACTCGTGCAGTATTACATACACAACCTAGTATGAATGTAAAACTGAAAAAAGACGTTTTTTCTGCATTCTTTCAGGAGGGTCCACGCTTTTTATAGAGACGTCACTGCGCCGTCCTGCTGGAGGGTCCGACTCTAAAGGAGAAGGGTCACTGGAGGTTACAGGTGAGGCAGGACGGTTTTGATAAGAGGGGATACAGGAGGAGAGGATTTAACGGTACCAAGCACCTGATGTCTTCATCTCATTCTGAACGAAGCATGCTGAAGGTTTCCTTTTCCTCCTGCAGGTCAGCTGGGTGACGTCATGAAGGAGAGTGCAAAGATCGCCTCAACCTTTGCTAGAGCATTTCTTATGACCAAAGAACCAGAAAACCACTTCTTGGTCAACTCACACCTACATCTGCATGTTCCTGAGGTGACCATAGCAATAAAATCCTGCAATCAAATTACTTTCTGATTATCCTGCTTAATTTTTTTTTCATTCAATACTTGTTATATTGATGGTGCAATAGTTAATATTTCTCTATGTCTCTCTCTTTTAGGGGGCAACTCCCAAGGATGGACCAAGTGCCGGGTGTACCATTGTTACAGCACTTTTATCTTTAGCTACCAACCAGCCTGTGCGTCAGAATGTGGCTATGACCGGTGAAGTTTCCCTAACAGGAAAAATACTGCCTGTAGGCGGGATCAAAGAAAAGACCATAGCTGTAAGTACAAGAGCTTTAGAGATTTTCTGTCATCTCAGGAAGTTTGAGGACATCTCTAAGTGGTATATTAGTATAAAGTATGTTATAAGAGATGCAGAGTCTTAGGAGCACTCTCATTGATTAAGCAAGTGAGCTGATGCCAACACTCATTGTGATTGTTTCTTCTAGATGAGTCCCTTACTTTTTCTCCATCAGTGTTCCTTATGGCTTCATGGAGTTTTAGTGATGTGATCAGTGTCTGCTTGGTGAATAAAACGTCCAAGCTTGTGTTGTTATACAGTGCAGAAATGTAGATGAGCACAGACTAAAGGCTGGTCCCAAATATTAAACATGTTCATTATGTACGATCACTGAATCGGAGGCCTTCTGAGCTGCTTCGACCTGAAGAAATCACTCTTAACACACCCCACAACACAGGAAAATCACACATGATGTCATCAGACAATTAGGCCTTTGCTGGCTTTGATCGTAAGGGGGAGATCGCAAAAAAAACAGCCCGAATATCATGTGGTGTGTACCCGCCTTGACCTTTTTGTTTCTCGCACAGTTTAGCTTGAGAAAGACATGCATTCCTAATTATTACTTTCTGTATGTTCTCCAGAATCTAAACTGGATTTTCTTGTCTCCTAGGCTCGCCGTGCTGGTGTTACCTGTATCGTCCTTCCTGCTGAGAATAAGAAAGACTTCTCTGATCTACCAGATTACATCACTGAGGGTCTGGAGGTTCACTTTGTGGATCACTACAGCCAAATCTACCCAATAGTATTTCAACAGAATTGAAATCAATAGATCTGATTTTTACAACAGCAACAAAATAGAGCAAAGATGAACCAGGCTCATTTTTTTAATCTCCCTCAGAACTCAGAAGTGTATCTCACTGCATAGCACTGATTGTCACTCTGGATGCAGTACAAAAAGCCCAACTGCTGTTTCTTGGCTGAACACGTGTAGCCTTGACTGTGATGGTACAAAGAAAAGTGATGTAAAGTTCTTCAGAGGAACAGGTGGATTGGAAACTCATTATGTACATATTTCATTCATTATTTATATTCTCAGTTAAAGCCTCCACAGGACCCCTGAGGTAGAGGAACAGTCATCTGATAAAGAAAAAAAAGAGCTGGTCCGAAGCCAGTAGGCCTTAGACACCGTAAATGATCATCATGATGGTGATGATGATGATGAAGAACACCGGCCTGTCATTAAATGATATAATGTCACTAAAAAACAGAAGTTGGCATTGCAACTTTGCTGCCAGGCAGCCTCTTTACCCACAGCTCTCAGGAGACAGGGCTGTGGATGGACTCTTTCTTAGATTTATTATCTTACTATTTTATACTATTATTGGCAAGATGTGATGTTATGATGATGTTCAAATAAATCAAAAACAAGAAATACATTTTCTGCTCTTAGTCCATTTGATTTTGTTTTTTAATTGTGGAATTTGTTACAGCAGGGGGTCTCATGGCTTGAAGGGTAGGTTCAAAGGTTCATGGGTTTAAAAAGGGTTCAGAAATTCAGGGGCTGTGTAGAAATTTATAGCAGAAGCAGAGTGGTGGTAAACGGCTGTCTCCACAAGTTGCTGAGCAAAGTGAGATATAGAGAGGAAGAAATGTTTAAGGGAGAGCTTTTTTGGCGTCTGAACTCCCAACCCCCAGTTTTAGGGTAAAGATTGTATCGCTTACTCTTTTACAGTTTTACTTCTTTACAGTGTAGCGATTTAAATGAACAATACTTTTTATTTGATGAGGCCACATGTTCACACTAGAACTTTACAGCGAAGCACTTTATTTCCATAACCTTACAACCTGACTCTCTAACAAAAGGTTGAATCTGTTTACACCTCTCTGACTTCTTGTTTTCTGCTGTAGCTCCTTATGGAGTCTTTCCTTTGCCACTGGCAGATTTGAACCCTTCAGGTTTCTCGTGTATGGAAGCGTATTGCTGTCAAAACTAAAATGACATTGCAATCATGAAAATGAGAAAGGAATACACTAAATGCATTTTCAATTCAAGATTAAAGGTGCATTATTTGCGTCAAAATAAAAATTAAATGTCCAATATACCATTATCATTTTCATTTTCATCTTCAAGACTGCAGACTGTGTGACATAATTCAAATTAAAATGAAAAAGGGTGTTTGCATTTTAATTTTCAAGAAATGGTCCAGTTTATTCATGACATAATTCAAATGTAAATGCAAACATGAAAATGAAAATACAATACTGACTTTGAATACTCATTTGAATTTTGTCATGAATAAACTGGACCATTTCTTGAAAATTAAAATGCAAACACCCTTTTTCATTTTAATTTGAATTATGTGACACAGTTTGCAGTCTTGTAGATGAAAATGAAAATGAAAATGGTATATTTGACATTTAATTTTTATTTTGACGCAAATAATGCACCTTTAATCTTGAATTGAAAATGCATTTAGTGTATTGCATTTTCATTTTCATGATTGCAATGTCATTTTAGTTTTGGCAGCAATATGCTTCCATACTCGTGGGCATAAAGGGCCTTCATGTTAAAATGACTCCAAAAAGATAAAATAAAATAAAGTATAGCCATCAATGCTGTTAAGAGACCCTTAGAGATTGTCTCTGTACTGGTTTCATAATTTCTTCTAGCACCTCTGCAAAGGGACCAGTGCCTATACTCATGAGACAATGCTGTTTTCAAAGCCAGTAAGGTGTGATGTGTGATTTAAGGAGGGGTGGGACAGTCTACCTTTACAGTAAATAAAATCCTTTATTGAATTTATTTTAGATTCAAATGTAAAATACATGACCAGGTTTCAACCTTTCCTTTCACTCTGTGGGCCTGGTGTTTGGAAAATAAACCACTCCCACATGGTCAGAGTAATTCAGCTTTAAAGTTCTGTTGTCTACTACAGTAATAGACACATCTTAGCAAAGTAATCATGGCAGAGGAAATGTCAAATTGATATTAATGATGTCAGGAATAGGCTGGGTTTAAAAAAGTAAAAGCAGGCTTATCAAAATAAATTAAATGCCCGTGTTCATCAGTCAGGCAGGTTGAGATACCGAAATACATAGCCTCTTGTTTTAGGCTGGTAAATCGCAGTAGCCATTAAAATGTGCAGTCCCAGGCTGTGATTGTTAAAAGACATCAAATCGTGAGCACGTTACCTGATTACCTTGATGACTGATCCAGATTCAAGCGACGGTGAGTTTTATTGTGAACCGCGTGGGGCGGAAGCGTCTTCCTCGTGCTGTCGGAGGTTGGCGTGGACTTGACGGCGGCGGTCCCTACGAGCAGCAGCATCAGCAGCATCAGCATCAGCAGCGTGGGATAATTGGATGAGAGGATGCTGTGGGAGAGAGGGGTGAGTGAACAGCTGGGTGATGGGATTTAACAGAGACACCTGATTTTACGCCGATCCACTCTCACTTCTTCATCATCCACCGTCCTGCCCGCCGTTGTTCGCTGTACCACCTGAGGGGCACTGGCCGCTGCTTGATCCTCTTCTGTTTCCGTCGGCTCTTCTGGGGATGCGTCGGGCCCTCGGAGCTGTGCGCTCAGTGGTCACATCCATCAGCAGCTGCTCTGCTTTCAGGTGTCAGGAGCTCCGTCTCTAAAAAGGGAAATAAATCTGAGTAAAAATTGAAGGATTTGAAGCAAAGCGGAACAGGAGGGCGTCGTGCAGGGCAGACATCACTATCAGAGTCTGATCCACCTCTCATCTCTCTGAGCCAGGTGCGGTTCATTTTGTTATTATTCGCTCAAGTGACCGGTGTAAACAGAAACATCTTGGTTTTTTTGGTTTGTTCTGCTGCAGGTTTTTCCACTCTGTCACGTAGGGAGGCTACAGTTGGACGTGCCGTGCATTGGTCACACAGGCTATTGTTTACTGTTGTGTGTTGTGGGCTCAGACTAAGGTGGCATGGCCTGCAGCACCGCTGGATACCCCGTTTTTCACGTTTTCACACACCGTGGATGCAGAAACTGAATTTTCCAATCCAGAATAAACAAGACAGTGTGGTTTATGTTGAGTAAAGCTGGGTAAAGCTGGGTTCAGTCGGTCAATAGGAGGGTTGACTGTGTTCAAATCATTATACCTGCAGGATCAGCCCCAGAACAGAAACTAGACACCAAACGGTTCAAAACATGGAGTGCAATGACAAAGACTGAGTGATTGGTTTATCACAGGTTACTTTTGGTATTTACCTGAAGGACACTGGAGCAAAGTTAACCATATAGTCTGATCTCAGTGGATTGAATGCAACTCATAATGACAGCTTTGCAGAAAACTCCACCTACACAAAGTTTTTATTACAGAAATCTTCAGGAACCTACAATGAGAGAGACATGACCTCTGAGTGTAGGCCTATTTTACACAGATACATCACTAAAAGAGGTAAAAATTAAAGAGTAGCTCTTGATTAAATAAAAAATAAGTTATTTCTCCCTGCCTCTCTTGCTTTTGATAGATTGATGTTCAATAGGTTTTTGTCTGGACTGTTATGATAGAATAACACTTTTTGCTTTTCACGTCAGAGACTCAGTTTTACAGTTTTTCTCTTACTGGTGGGTTTACATTCAGATGTGTCCTTGGACAAGACTAAACCCTCAATGATGCTTTATGCTCATATTTCTAATAGTTTATCACAGTGTGAGTAGGGATAGGAACCAAATCAGGTACTTTTATAGGTACCGACCAAATTATGGCAAAAGTACCAGGTATGATTCATCTAAAACCAAAAGGTACCATGTTTAGGTACCTAAATGCATCTTTGTGACCGTGAGAGAGTGGAAGATTAGGCGATTTTCCATGCTGGACATGACCACAGCATTGCAAGTTTATATTTTGAGAAACAAATATGTTAAATTGAAATTTTTTAAATATTTTATCATTAAACAAATTAATATTTTTTGCCACATAACCACAAAAAAGTACCGAGAAGTGGTACCATTGAGTACCAGTACCGATTGCCAGGTATCAGGCAACGGTACCATATCGTTTCAAACGTGAAAGGTACCCATCCCTAGGTGTGAGTGTGTGAATGTGTAAAGACCAGCAGGGGAGAACGGGGTTAGTTGTCACACTTATTATTCCAGTGTGATTTGCTCATTATCAAAGCATCTTTCAGTAGTCATTCCTACATTGAATTGAATATATCAATACATCAGCTAACCTGAATAGTATGTGTAGGGTTGCTACATGAGTGTAACAGCAGAGAGCACCAGCTTTTAGTAAAGCCAGTGACCTCACAGTGGCTGTCAGCTGATCTGTCAATCACAGCAGAGACGCAGTGACAGGAGCTTTGGACAGGAGATGAGGAATAGAGAGAGGGTTGTCTAGAGCAAAGTGGACCAAAAGTTTAGCAAGGTAACAGACAACTGAGGCTGAGTTATGATGCTAATTTTAAGATAATGATTGTCAATACAGCAGATACGTTAAACAATTGTCAGGCAGCCAAAAGAAATATGGAGTTACGGAGTGTAACGTATGAAGATGGCTAGTTTAGAAAGACAATCTGAAAAATGCAAAATGTAAAAGAAAAGCTTATTGTGGGCCTTAGAGAGGCCGTTTCCAAGAGACCGACAGGTGGGTGTGTGAGTTTATTGAGAAAGGTAACAAAGGAATGCCCATGACCACAGCTGTCATTTGAAGTGCATTTGAAATACAGTTCTTAGGGATTGTATTTAGAGCCAAAAGGAAAAGCAGTCTCTAAATATTATTTCAAAGTTTTCAGAAGGTTTTCAATTTAAAAAGGTTTCTTTAAGTGAAGTAAATAATGGTTATCAGAGTCTTTTTCTGAAGATTGGTCTCGAAAAGAGGGGGGTCATCTTATAATCAGGGATGTCGTATATTAGGGTCAACACGATAAATAGGTATTTAGGTGCCAACCAAGCCCCCAAAATTAGTGACATCGAACCCCAACTGCAATTTCCCGCTAGCATCAAGGGTAACAACAATGTAACAACTAGTTAGCTAGCCAATAACAACCCAAACTACAGCTTTCCTTTCACACTTTTTAAGGGGAACAGATGTTTTGTTATAAACCCATTGTGTGAAAGCCCACAAGAAAAATACTAAGCTGAATACTTACAATTTGGCATAAAAATACAAAAAGTTTAGCTGTCTTACTCCAGAACAACTATGGAGGTGAGCTCTGATCTCAATTCTGTGAATTACCCTATCACAATTTGAGAGACCGCGCCCTCTGGTGGTGAGATACAATGACATATAATGTGAGATGTAAGGAAAGTATAATTTGTGACATCCAACCCCATTCTTCCGTACTGATGGACATATTGGCGCTGTGTAAAATAGCCCAAAAGGTCAAATGTGACACAACCCGTGGAGCACAGGCGGCATCAACCTCCTCCTTGTGTTATGTTTTCATACAATAGGATTTTAAAGTCAAATCTTTCGGTTTTAGAACAAATGTTTTTTCCCAAGAAATCATTTCATAACTCTACTTCTATGATACTTTTTAATAAGCTTATCTTGCTGCTCAGGATTTAAAGCTTAAGTCCCCGTTGTTACAATTTAAGCTACTTTCAGATAACAGCACTTACCGCAAGTATTACACATCCCTGCCTTATTGAAACAGTCTTAGTTGAAAAATGATCAAAGCAGGATGCTGTGGAGGGTGATTCTGTGCAGACATGCAGCTCTGAGGGAGACAAAGAGAAGGCCTTGGTGATGGATTCTGATGCACAAGTAAATCTATCAAAGCAGGGATGGTTCCTATGGTGACAGTGATTCAAAGTCACAAGTTGACGCTGAAAGATATTTGTTTGGAAGTGGAGTTACCAGTATTTGGATTGTTACAAGTGGGTTGTACAAAAAGACATTATCTCCCTTGAAGCTGCTGTCATAAGGTACTTTACTTCTTGCTTGAGCTCTCTTCCTTTTACTGTCAAGAAGCTGTTTTTCCTGCAACTTGGTACAAAAACCTCAGCATGAAAGGTTGTGCCAGACACTAAATGAGTAATGAGATCTTCTTTGATTCTTTAAGGTTTTTTGCTTTTGTGCACAGTGAAGTTTAACATCAAGAATCAGTTTTATAGGTAGTTATTTAACTTTTTTTTTAAAAAATTTACTAATAGCTACTGTTTAGCAGATAAGGCAATCAAACCTCTGAACAGTGACTCTAAACTTGAAATAAACCAATTTTTTTGAGAGAAACTGTGTCTGGCAAAGTATACGTCTCCAACAGGTTAACGTCTTGTTTCTGCATTTCAATTTATTTATTCAGGTCTTTGTTTAAGAGCTTTCACAAAGCCAGAGTTTAACATTGTATTTGTTTTTGTAACTTGCTTTGAAATTGTTGGATCCTTTGTTAATCTTAAAATGAATTGATCTTTCTCAGAAAGCTTGAAAACTGAAAATTGAATGAGAGTATGTTTTGTTTATTTGACAAGCATTGACAGGATAACAGCTAATATTTCTGTGGTTCAAGCAGAGTTTTTTTTTTTTATTTCAGCATCAAGATTAGAAAGTAAAGGTCTCATCTGTGGGAATAAGAGCAGGGTAACATTATGATATCAACAAAAGCAATAAGAGAAATCAATGACAGGAGGTGAATGCAAGCTGTTAATCTTTGCTGCTGAATTTCTCCTTTCACCTTCAGTCCGGTCTATCTGTCGGGGAAATGGCTGTGTTGTTAGTGCTCCTCCTCTCAACGGTCCTCCTCTCCCTCCAAACTCCTGCTCAAGCAGCTCCTTCCTGCCCTGTGAGCTGCCGATGCTACAGCCTCACCGTGGAGTGCGGCTCCACTGCCCTGAAGGACATCCCCAAACACATTCCTGCGTCCACTCAGGTACGTTCAGTTTGGTGAAGGTGAGCTTTTACTGACAGAGCTGAAGGTGTCAGAGCATTCTTGAGTGAATTAAAGAAACAACAGTTCACCTTTTTCCCTTTGAAACTCTACCCCTGTCTCTTTTTAATCCTGTCTTCTCTCTGTGCAGACTGTTTTCCTCCAGGATAATGTGATTGGCCAGATCCGCCGACAGGACCTCGCTCTGCTGAGGCACCTGCACTACTTATACCTGCAGGTAATTATGCCTCTGTGTGTGTATGTGTGTTTGTGTGTGTGCGTGTCTGCCCTTCTTCATTTACCTTCCTTGACCTTGTTTTAGAGAGATGTTTTAGCTAATAAGGGCTCAATGACCTTTGTATCCCACTAATGCCTAATGAATCATATTCTACACATACCAATAATCGTATCAACTACACATGTCCCAGTATACTGGTTAGAGGTTGAACTTGTGTATATTTTATATAACTTATTTATATAACTAATAATATGATATTATAATAATAAATACATAATAATTCCATTAATTAAATAATAATAAATAATATTATGATTTAAATTATATATATATGTGTATATACAGGGCTTGACATTAACAACGGCCAACCGGCCAAATGTGGGTGGATTTCGGCAGGAGCTGGTAACACCGACTCCCACTAGCCACTTTGGCGGGTTGAATTTTATGTACACGTTTAATTGTGGTTTTCTCAAACGGCATCTGAAATAATAAACCAACTGCAATATAAGACCACGACACTACAACTCCCATGAGTACTGCCTGCATAAAGCGTTTGCTCATCATTGGTCCATTCGTGGAAGACTTTGCAACGTCACTGCTGACAGGGGTCAGGTCAGACTCGGGTGAAAAGATTTAGCCACAACACCCAGACAGTGTCTCTTGCTGTGTTTTTATCCGTTCAATTAATCCCCTTTACCATTTTATTATAAGCAATAACAAACTACTATTTTAATTACTATGTCTTAATAAACTGCATATTTTCATATGAAAGGAGCACAATGTTACACACAACTTTATCAGAGCTGAATACCTGATTAAGGACCTGTGGATTTTAACATTGATGTAGTCTTGTTTTGAGTGTGCATAGGGGTCATTTACATTTAAAGAGGTTGTAAATCTTTTTTAAGTAAACTTTAGCATGTCATCACCCGCTTGCAATGCAAAAACACACAAAAGTATTTTTTTTCTTACATCTGGTAATTTAATGGTAATTTAATAAAGTGTTGAGTATTCCTCATAATCCTCTATAATCATACATATAATCTGCTCTTATTATTATTTTTTCATTTTCATCAAACTTGAAACAGCATTGGTAGAATTAAACAGGATTTTTTTTAGTAGAAAAATGATGCAACCTCACAAAATATTGTGACTACTGATGATCAAATAAATGAAGAAATTACAATTTTACCAAAATAGGAAATGATAAACATGTTTTGATGATATTGAAAGAGAAATCAATACTTTACACTAAATTACATATAATACCAGCTGGTTCAGTTAGCCTAAGCTACAAAAAGTTTTTAACAACAGTTCTGATTTAGAAACTTTGAGAGTCTTTCTTTTGAGACGGATCTGCTTGGTTTTACTTTCCCAAATAGATAGACTCCGTCTTTGTTACACTGAAAAATGTCACAAACATCAACTAACTCCACTCAAAAGACCACATGCTTCTTAATTTACATCCAAATGCAACTTTTTGTTTCTTTTCTTTGATTTTTTTTTTTTGTCTTTTTTTTTTTTTCAATTTTTTATAACTCCTAAGGGAATATAGCATCTTCTATCGTCTCCTTTGTCTCTGACATATTAAATGCTTTTCCAAACAAAAATAACCAAACGCAGTTTTTATCCTGTATTCCAAGTTTGAATAAACAAGCAGCCAGAAACTTATGACTATGGACAGGATATTAAAAATAACATATAACTGTCACATGATCATAATTTGGTCTTGATTTTAAAGCTTAACCAGTATAATAAAAAATAAATAAATTTTCAAAAAGGGAAAAAAACTTAAAAATAAACCTATATGGATTTTCAGTACTTTTCATAGCATGAAACAATTAATTAAAACAAATAAAAGATAAAATTTGAAGTTGTTAAAACATCATTTATTTCCATTAGTATTATATATGTTATATTTGTTAGATACCTCAAATATTTTTCACGGTAAAACTTTCTGTAGAAAACATGAACAAAAGCATAGATGCAGTTTGTTGTGACGCCTACCATGCATCAGGGATGTTAGGCATGAAAATAACCGAATAGAAATGTTAGATTTTGTCACTAATGGATTGTTCGCTTTTGGAGGTCACAAAGAGGCACTAATAGCAATTTGAGTCTGTTTCATAACCAGCTAAAAAAAACACCCTCTCAGAAGCTGTTTGGTAGAAACCAGAATCAGTGGAGGGTACAGTTTGTGATGGTTGGATAGAGAAAAGAGATAAGTCCCTTTGTCAGGCGTCAGAATCAGACAGAAGAAACAGAGTTAAAGCCATCAATGCTACAATGTTTTTTAATACCACACACACAAAAAAGGACATCTCAGTTTGTAACCTGCAGTTAAGATTTAAGACTTCCATCTCGCGTCCATCTCCTTTCAGAACAACACCATCTCAGCCGTGGAGCCGGGCTCTTTCCAGAACCAGGGTCAGTTGTTGGAGCTGGCTCTGAACGGGAACCGTATCCACCTGGTGACAGCTGACATGTTTCAGGGACTCGAGCATCTCCGCATTCTTTACCTTGCAGGAAATGACATCACACGCCTTCTCGACTACACCTTCCGTGGCTTACAGGTGAGAGCCATGAGTAATGACACCCATTACACTTTTAAATGCCATGTTTAACAAAATGCAAAGTCGCTGCGGGGTTATTTGAGAAACTTTCCCAGCTTTCTACTCAGCGCTGCAGTTTTCTTCACTCCCACATTAAGCGGCTTAATCGACAGGAACCACTTCTTTCATGTCTCTGCAGCGCCTGCAGGAACTCCATTTACAGCACAACAGTATAGAGCTGTTGGCAGACCAGGCTCTTGTTGGTCTGAGCTCTCTGGCTCTGCTGGACCTGAGCAGGAATAATCTACACACCATTGGCCCTGCAACTCTGAGACCCCTGGTGAGCCTGCAGGTGCTGCGCATAACAGGTGAGACGGAAGGAGAAACTACTCACAAAATACTCTGTCCACAGCTGAACCTCTTGAGCATCCAGGAGTAACATGAAACCTCTGCTCACTCTGCAGACAACCCATGGCGCTGCGACTGTGCCCTCCACTGGCTGAGAAGCTGGATCGATGAGGAGGGCCAGCGGCTGCTCAGTTCGGCAGAGCGTCGACTGGTTTGCATCGAGCCGCCGCGTCTTTCCCATCTCAGCCTGGTGGAGGTCCCGCTCAACAGCCTGGTTTGCATCCCTCCCCTGGTGCAGCTGGAGCCAAGGAGACTCGCTGTGCGCCTCGGAGAGAGCCTCAGGGTGTCCTGCCATGCCTCTGGGTACCCTCGGCCACAGGTAGAAATAATTACCTTGTGGTCATCTTAGCAATATTTAGCCATTGGAATTACATCAGCAGAACTTGAACCTCAGTAGTTTCTTTGTTGTGTTGTTTGTCACCTTGTGCTCTTTTCCCAACTGTAGCTTCATACTTGTGTTTGTTCATTTTTTGACTTTTTTACTTCCAACGTTCGGTATGCAAGTGAACACTTCATGTGCCACTCATGCCATAACCTTCCTCTTTACTCATTTTTTCTTCTACCAAGCTTGAGCTATGTGGTATTTCCTCCCACCACCAGGATTCATAAAGGTTGTCCTTTGAAGAGCAGCGAAAAACGTGGAGCAGTGAGTGTTGCTACTTGAAGCACTCATCTCAAGAGGTTTTCAAGGTTAACGTGTAATACCTTGGACAACAAAGGTTCAAGCCAGGCTGTCTCTCATTGGCTACGCTTCAGGAGCCACACAGCTTTTGACAGTGACAGGCAGCCAGCATAATAAACGAGAGCTGTTGCCATGTTACAAACATGTTCTCTGCAGTTTATCTCAAAGAGATTTAACAACACAACCACTCAGGTGCTCTTGGAAAGTTTTTACAGTACAGTCATTGTTAAGATTATTAAAAAATTCTTGCTCAAGCAGATAACCTACAGATGGTTTGGAAAAAAGTGGGCTTTCCTCTTTGGTTAACAATGGAAGAGAATATATTTTCCCAGTTTACTTTTAACAGGGTAAAACTGATCATCCCATTTAAAAAAGAAAAAATATTGGCTTCAGTTTTTTCTCTGGTGGATTGAGAGAGATAAGAGGTCTGATCATTGGCTGGGATCCTGGACACTGAAAATAAAAGACAGGAAATTAAAGGACTTCTGTTGGTATCATCCCATCTCTTCATTTGACATTTTGACTCCAAATAGATTATATTCCAACAGACTCGTTACTCAGAATGAGATCATGATTATTTTTAGCTTGATTTGAAAAATAACCTATGATAAGTAAAAGAGATATAGACACACAAGGAAAGTAATTTCAGTCTCATCTGCAATACATAAAATGAAAAAAAAAAGGTAGGGTCTGCAGGAATACTCTTTGCTTCTTTTACTACTCTACTTGTTTGTAAACACAGATTCATATTGGGCTCCTCCTCCTTGGATCAGTGCCAGCAGCAGCACACACCCACCACCTCCAAACCGAAGCTACGTGAACACTCACTAGCCCAGAAACCATGCGTAGCATCATGTTCCTATGTGGGAGAGACTCAAGAGCTGCGCACCTGACTTGACATGTTAAAACAAGCTAATCAGGGGTGTTTGACAAATACCTGCTCAGTAGAAAGCCAACTCACATCACTCTTCATCCCAAGCTGCTCTCCAAGCCCCCTAAAGTGAGTGAAAGTCGAGCCAAACTTCCCCCTCATTTAGTAAAAAGCTCTTTCTGTTTGGCGTTTCATTTCACTTTGGTTGTATTTTTCTTCCTCTGTGCTACATCCACTATCCTAGCCATGCTGATCAACATGCTAAGTTACTTGCGCATGGTCATGCTGTGATTGGCTGATGTAACCACACTTATTGGCCTCCCAGAAAAGTCCTGCAACAACCAAAACATCAACAAACAGTCTGGGGAGGGGATCAAGGCACACACTGACACAGACACGTGTGTATAGAGGCCCAGAAGTGAAGATTGAGCAGGATTATTCCTGTAAAAGTTGAGATTTTATTTTTTCAGGAAAATCCTGCGGACTGTACTTTAAAGTGATATTCAAGTTGGGTCCTATCACAAGGTTTAGGGCAGAAATTACCCCCACAGCAGTGTTTTTGTGCAGCAGAAGCCCAAAGCGCTGGCACCAAACACCCCCTCCGTGCTCCTCTGCCACTTTACTCTGCACTCAGACAGGGCCATATTGGACTTGACCAAGAACACAAATAAACGGACTCCCACCAAAAAAATCTGTTTTTTTTTCTCCTTTTTGTCACAATCAAATGAAAATCCTTAATTTTTTGCAGGTGACCTGGAGGAAAGCATCCCAGGGTAAAGTGGTGCTTTCTCCCAGAGGCCTGGTTCAGGAGCTGGGGGGTGCTGGAGGAGCTGGGGGGAGCAGAGCAGAGGAGCCTTCAGAGGAAAGCCGAGTCAGTCTTCAGAAGACGGAGGGCGAGCGCTTTGACCCCGACACCGGCAGCGGGATGCTGTTCCTCAGTAATGTCACCGTGGCTCATGCAGGTTTCTATGAATGTGAAGCCTGGAATGCAGGAGGTGTGGCCCGAGTGACCTTCCAGCTCGCGATCAACTCCTCCTCTTCCTCGTCCTCTTCCTCCTCCATCTGGGCATCATGGTCACAGGTGTCCTCGGCGTACTCACCTGCCTGGCCTCGATTGAGGAACCACGGTCCTGCTATGGGCTCAGACGTGAGCCGGGAGCCACTGTACGCTCTGGGCAGCATGGCCTTCAGCGCTCTGGGAGCTGCCACTCAGACCGCCATCGCCGTAGGGATCTCCCTGCTGGCTCTGACCGCCCTGCTGCTGGTCGCTATGATCTACAGTCGACATCACCAACGGGACAAGGAAACAGATGCTGCTGAGAAGGTAAGGTTGTGTTTGTTTGTAAAAGGAGTAATTAGCATATTGTAAAACGATCAAAGTTGTCAGGACATTAAGAGATGAAAATGATAAATGTTTGGAGGAAGGAAACTTTGAATCCAAAGATCCTGCTTTTACTTTAACTCACTTGTTCAGAAGAGATGAAACAGGAAGTGTAAATTTGAAAGGGCTGTGAGGAGTTTGAAAGTGATCTTAAAAAGTCTCCCTTCTAGATATATGCTGGATCGTAATCCACACTTTAAAATGAGATCATCAGCACCAGTATAGGTTATTTCCAAATGCTTCTTCTTAGCTTTCCAATTGGGTCAAGCAGGACTTGACGGCACGTCTGAGTCTCTATGACAACACCAGGCTAGCAAACAAAGCTTGGTAGTGAGAAGAAAGATTTGTATTTTTCTCTGCTGAGAATGATTTCTGTGATTAATTTTGTAGTGATGGTGGACACAGGAGCCAAACTGTCTGACAGAAAAAGGACAGAAGAGCAGAAGGAAGCAAAACAGTACGGGCTAAAGGCTAAAACACGAACTAAAGGCTAACACACTGGCTAAACTGTTTGTGATAATGTTCACTCCAACCCACAGTCAGCAGTTATTCTGCAGTGGTCTGTTTAAACTTGAGAGTCTATCAATAAAATGAAGAGTGAGGTTATGTTAGCTCTGCTTGGTAGATGGCTGGCAGGACATAGCTCACCAGGATTTACTAATGTTACACATCACAGACATGTCTCAGAGCACCGGGCTGCCAGCTCTGTTAAATATAGACAGCTATTAAACTACAGTACAAACTGACAATGTTTGCTTTTTTGTCACATTTCAAATGACAGTGTTACATAACTGTTGATACATACCTTACCTCATCACGTTGTATCCAGTAAAAAGTTGTCTTGAACAAAGAAAATTTGTTCCGATCTCCATTTATTTCCAAAACAAAGTGACGTCTTCACGACAGTGTGCATGACATTTAGGCCAAAAGGTGGCAATGTGGTCCACTTAAAACAGATCCTTCTCACAGCATCTCTAAGACACATTTAAGGCAAATTTAAAAAAGAAAATCAATATATGCAACAAGATTACATTTGAAAAGACAAAAAATGCAGGTATTGATGTAACTATTAAAGGTTGCTACAAAAGTAAAAGTGAGAATATTTTATATTTACATTCATCTCCTATACCTAAACGTATCCCAGATGTCTGAAGCTATGATGGCGTGTTTCTAGCTGCTACAGAAGTCACATAAGTCAGTGATCTGTGTTTGACTCTGAGAAATATTTCACACAGTTCCCAATTTCAAAGATTTGCTTTTCCTCACTATGATCCCCCACCAAAAAGCTGACATATGAGGGGCAACGTGTCAGGCTTTCAACAATCAGGAATACAGAAAAACAGGATAGAAGACCCAAAAGTGTCACATCTACAGTCTGTCAAGTTTGGAGCTGGCTCTTTTTCCCTCCAACAGACTTCTGAGCTGATGTCAACAAATCCTGAGTATCATCACCATAGAAATGGAAGTAGCATAATTCACACTGCTATTTTCTATATTTTTTTAATCCCGTTTTCACACAATAAATATTAAGGATGGTCCTTATTAGCTAAAACATGACCCTGACCTTCTTTTCCCATGTTAAAATATTTGGCTGATAAAGAATAGGAACTGTGTCTTGAGAACTTCTTGACTTAACAGCTTTATATTTTTATTTTTTTATATCTCCTTTCTAACATTGCATCTCTTTCGATTACACTGAAAGACACCATACAGTATAAATATTAAATGATACAGTCTCAGTGTTTCAGTGGTATTGTTTATAACTTTAAGTAGTAACTGTGACTTTCTATCAGCAGGAGGAAAGTATCCTGTACGTGAATGATTACTCTGACGGCCCCACCACCTTCGCCCAGCTGGAGGAGTACCGTGATGAGCGTGGCCACGAAATGTTTGTTCTCAACAGAGCCAAGCCTGTGCTGCCTCCTGCTCCACCCACTGCCGTCTCCACCACTAACCTGGGCTGCCCTGCTCCATCAGACACCTCCAGCCACACTCTTTCCTCAGGGGCGGGCCAAAGCGCGAGTCCCACCCTGGCCCCCAATAAGCAGCAGCAGCAGCAGCAGCAGGAGGGGGACATACGGACCATGAGGAGAATGGCAGGGGAGGGAGGGGAGGCAGAGCCCGTGATCTCTTCAGAAACTGAGGGCATGTTTCTCAATCACACGGGCCTGTTCATGGACTCTCAGATTGCTTATGAAATCCACTGCTGAAAGAGACGGGTTGTTTGTGTGGAGACGAAGTGTGCAACAAAGCCTGTCACATGTTGTCTGAGAGGGTCGGGGAGCCACTGCTGGGATCTCTCAGTGACTGACAGGAAGTCTCATCCCTGCTGATGACTCATCAGCCCTCACTGGAGGGGGTTTGCACATCCGACAGAACAAACACTCTGGTTGGTTTGATCCAAAGCACTGGTACTTTCAGTGAAACACTGCAGCCTTAACACCAAAACGTCAGTGGTGAGTGGGCTGGTGGGTCAAATGCCTCACACGAAAAACAACTCAAGTCTTACTCCAGTACACACTGAGCTGCACACAACCAAACCTCTATGTACATGAACATCCGGATCAACATTTACAGGGACTTTAAATCTATACTACTCCAACATCATGACTGCACAAGAGTCAACAGCCTTCTTCTGGAGGACTCAAACAGAGGTTGAAAAAGGTTATTTGGTGAGCGTACGCAGAGAGGATATGGTGGACTTTTCTTAATAGCAGCAGAGGACCTCTGTTTGCTTTAGAACTGTTATCATGTACTGACAACAACAGCCTACTTTTTTAACTATTGGTTTTTGTGTGTGAGCATGCAAATCATCACAGGGATGAAACATAAAGGGTTTGTTTTGTTATTATTTTTATATCCTACCCTTATTTATTGTCTGAGTGTTTTTTCCGATCAACATCCTGTCCATGTTCAAACAACACCGTCATATGACCTGTCTCTGTTTGAGTCAGCTGGCCTCAGCGAGTCTGGCAGTGTTGGATGTGGATTACTGGTTCCATAAGGCTGCTTGGGTCTATCTTCCCCTGGGTGTTTTTTTTTTTCTGTATTCGGTATTTGACAGTATCAACAGTGCAGTGAATGATTCATAACATTAAAATGTTTAGAAGTTGAGAAATGGAGCTGTCGCAGAGGCATAACTGGGAAATTCAATAACATACAGAAGAACAACTTAAGGTTTTCAGTCAGGGAACAATCTAATTAGAAGATGAAGACATGATTAAACTATCAGTGTGTCCATGATAGCTGGGTTAACAGCCCACAACATGATCTGTCTTTTTACTCCTCAATAAGAATCAACTGTTTGATGAGAAATTCACATCAAAAGAAAGTGAACAAGGAACCATCGTTGTTTTCCCTTAAAGGATCCACTGGGAATGTTGTTTAAATCTACTGAAAACAGGTTTTGCTCTCATTTTATGGATTATTTTTCAGAGTGTATTTATTTAAAATAAGGCAGTGCAACAAGATTAATAGTACCCTGGATATGTATGTGTGTGTATTTATGTACATACAAACAGTATGTATCTTCATTCACATTACACACACACACACGACAAAACAATCAAACCATGTGAACTGATGATGTTTGATTAAATGACATTTATTTACCTTGAGTTTCATTTTTCTGTGGTCTGATATTCATACAGCTCATAACCGTTGAGATAAAAGTTCATTCTCCTTCTGTGTTTCAAATCTTCCCACCATTAAACACAGCTGTGGAGAAACACAGGGTCGCTGTCCCACTGAGTGTCTAATACCAAAGATTAATTTCTTTATGTATCATTTGCTGTGTCCTTAAATATACACCTGTTCGAAATTTTAAGACCTGTTGAAAAATGGAAAGAATTTACATTTTGCACAAGTGGATTTTGGAGTCTCAAATGCAAAGAAAAAATGGAAGAGAGAACTAAAAAATTTGCGAAAAGAATTACTGCAAAGAACAATTAAAGTGAAATAGGCTGTTCATCAGCTGATTAAACTTTTTAAGACCACAGCCTTTAAAAGCCGAAATCGGAGCTAAAATGGCACACACATTGGCACACACTGCCATGACCTCCTGATGGCAAAGGCTGAAAAAGCTTTCTCTAGTTGAATGTGGTTGGATCATTGAGCTGCATAAGCAAGGCCTCTTGTAACGTGTCATTGCTGCTGAGGTAGGACACAGTAAGACAGACAATCTGAATTTTCTAAAAGATCCTGAAGGTTATGAGACAAAAAAGTTAAGTGGCAGACCCAAAAAACTGTCACCAGTGATATCTAAAAGATCTGATTGGCTGTCCAATAAGACACAAGACGATCCTCAACCCAAATCAAGGCCATTAATAGAGCTGACTGCAGCCCAGTGACCATCTGCGAGAGAGGTTTTAAGAACAAAAAATGTCTTCAAATGCTCTGTCTACTTCAACGCCACAAAATCACACATTTGTACTTTTTCAGAGAGCACCAAACATGGGATCTGGAAAGGTGGAAGAAAGTTTTTTCTGTGATGAGAAGAATTAAACCTCCACGATCCTGATGGCTTCTAAAGAGATCCTAATTAATGTGGCACAGTGAACCTAGCGCCATCATGGTCTGGGTTTTTTTTTTCCTTCAGTGGAAAAATGGAGCTTCAGGTTGTGGGGGGGGGGGGGGGGGGGGTGTCTAACAGCGACTGGCTCTGTGGAGATGTTGCAGGGGGCCTCCTTCATGACTGAGGGCCCTGGTCTGTGTGGTAATAACTCGGTTTTTCAACAGGACAACGCTGCAGTTCACAACACCCGCCTGACAGAGGACTTCTTCCAGAGGAATAACATCACTCTTTAGGACCATCCTACGTGTTCACACTGAGAACATTTAGGGATGGAAGACAAGTGAACTTTTAAAAAATGGACATCAGTTCCAGAAAGTTGATGCTCTCAGTGAAGTTATCTTCACCACTTGAAGCAGCGTTCCCACTAACCTCCTGGAAACACTGGCATCATGCAGGCCTAATCCAATTTTTGAAGTGATCAACAAGAACGATAGAGCTCCTAATTTCCGAGTCCTTTCTCGATCTTTTATTTCTTTTTAAGGGAATTTTCATTTTTTTCAGCAATGGTCTCAAACTTTTGATCAGCTGATGAACAGCCCATATCAGTTTAAATGCTGTCTCCACCAAATTACCAAATCAGTTTGTAGGGTTTTTTTTGTTTTTGTTGTCCCACTCCCAATTTCTTCTTGTTTTGAAACTCTACTTAGAACTCTTTTAGATTCAACTGTGCAAAATGTAAATTCCACCATTTTCAACTGGTCTTAAAATTTTAACATGAATAAAGGTCAGTTACTGTTAGTGTCTGTGCATGCTAACAGAAAAAGGATGATATATAGTTTTTTTCTTTTTGTTGTTTCTCAGATCAACACCAGTTTTAAATCTCAAGAAGAGTCAAGTTGGAGTATTAACCTCTCACAAATGTGCTGTATCAGCTGAAAAGTTGCACCATGCAGCTGTGTAACTGTTGTAGTGGGCAGGGGATAAGCTGACTCACCAATTTCTGTGATAGTAGGTCGGATGGAGCACACACAAAAATCCTGATTAAGATTTTGCCAAAAACAATAAAATCAAAGTCCCTGGAGGGGAAGGCTGCGTATCTCAGAGGTCAAACTGGACAATGAAAGAAAGACTTTCAGAACTTTTTTTGATCATATTTGAAAATAATAGGCTATTATTAATCATACACATAATAAAAAAGCTTTGATGCACAGAAACAACTTGTTTTTTTTCAGTATATGAAGGTGATCAGGCTTTGACCCAGACAAAATGAAACAAATGATAACTCATTACATTAAGTCTCACAAAGAAAAGCACAAAGTTCACCAGGATTCAATAACAGGTAAACTGGCCGAGACAAACAAGACTGACGGGCAAAGGCAGGTGGGCTAAGATCCAAAACAGACAAGGGAAGGTCAGAAACTAGGGTTGGGTAACCATGAGGTTACTGGATCGATGTTCATATTTACCCCCCAGTCACCCGACACAACCTCTGCATGACGGGCCCTGAGGAGTGGAGTGGAAACTATCTAATGTCTGTCTGTTCTGTGTGTTGTCTTAGCTAAAGAGTGACAGTGATGGTGGAAAACGGGGAGCTCTGGGATGGATATGTTAGTGGTGGTGTCAGCAGAGCATGCGCTGCTTCATCTCTCTGCAGAGTGACCTTGAAGGTGTGAGGACTGAAGCAATAATTTCACAATCACAAGCTTTTACTGATGACTAAGGATGCACCCTTCCCACTCTGTCTTGTGCTAACATTTGGTATCAGTCCTCTTTAAGCATCCCGGCACCAGAATTTTGTACAAATTATATCAGACAGCAAAGAGAAGAGTTGCATTTTACACAATTTCACAGAATCAGAAGCTGGAGGAATAAATGCACTGAAGGTGTGATGTGACGATACCTGAAAGACTTCTACAGCTCACGGGGAGGCGGCATTCAGTTACTATGGTCCCTGATTGTGGAGCAGCCTCCAGGAGAGCCTCAGGGGCACAGAGACTGTTGATATTTTAAAAAGAAGCTCAAGACCCATCTTTTTAATCAGGCTTTTAACTGACTAGATTAACTCCTCCTAATCCTTTTAATGCTTACCCCTATTTTTACACTTCTTATCATTATTCTGTTTTATACTTTTATCATTATTTATTTATTCATTCATTTATTTATTTATTTAGCTTAGTTTATCCTTTTTTTCTTTTTTTATGTTGTTGTTTTATTTCAATATTTTATTTTGATGTTTTACTTAGGACACAGATTCATTTTATTTCACATTATCTATTTAATCTGTTCTGTTTTATTCCCTCAGTTTTAGCTTCTTTACCTTTTATCACATTCTACTATTTTAGTCCCTCGGTTTTCCTGGGGGCCTGCCACACCGGGAGCTGATTCTGGTCCACTGATTGGGGCGCTGTCCCGTGGATGGCTCCGGCCCTGGTGGCTAGAGAGCTCTACACCTTGGTGTGGAGCCTCCTGTCTGCCTGGGCTGGGCTGGTTCCAGTGGTGGCGCCCCCCTTTAGCCATGGGCCATGGCTCCTCCCGGTCTGCGCAGACCCCAAAGGTAGCTTTTTCCTCACCTCAGATCTTGGTGCCCAGCCATGTCTCCTCATCAACAGCCTGTGTATGTGTGTGTGTGTGTGTGTGTGTGTGTGTGTGTGTGTGTGTATGTTTGTGTGTGCGGCTATGTATGTCTGTGCTTATGTCTATGTATGTGCGTGGGTGTGTAAATAACTGTGTTGCAATGGGTATATTTATGGGGTGGGAGGTTTGGGCTTTAATGGTATTCCTTTGTTTCTTTTTTATTTTGTTTGGCTTTGTTTTGTTTTGTTTTTGTTTTTGTTTTTATCCTCTGTGAGGCACTTTGTGTTGCACAATTGCACAAAAAGTGCCATATGAATGAAATTAAGTTGAAGTTGAAGCAGAAAAGTTAACAGTGTCCCTGATGTTTGATAGTATGAAGATCTGGACAGACGGCTGCGGTTTGTAGTTTTAAACAGGTACCTTTGTACCTTTGTTCCTTTACTTTGGCAGCTCTCTGTCCTCCTCCATGTCTGCCTCTGTCCACCTGTCCCTGCCTATATAAGCTCTCTATCTGTAGCAGTCAGCCTGTCTCTCCTCTGCATCATGAAGGCCCTTTCCACTCTGCTGCTGCTGTCCTCAGTGGTGCTGCTTTGCAGCGCTGCCCCAGCTTTGGAGCCAGTGACATGCAGCGAAGAAAGCGCTGCTGCAGCAGCGCGTCTGGCAATGCATGAAGGCAATAAACATCATGATCACGGTTACAAGTTCAGACTCCTCCAGGGCAACGCCAGCTCAATTGAAAAGGTATGGAATTAAGAAAAACCTGTATTTGTCAATAGGTCCAGTTTGGAGATTCCAGTAAGTTGGGATATTTCAGTGGAGACTTTTACAGTTTCTCTGACACACACTGAGCGAGACCTTTTAACAGATGGAGTACGTTAAACACTCTCTGAGGCTATATGCAAAAGAATTCCCACAGACTAAAATGTTATGAGCATCTTTTCAAACTAATTTTCCATACTGTTTTCTGAAATCAGTAGCTCCCAGATATCATCCAAGACCTGAATTTCTGACAGCTCTTCTGTGAACTGTTTTGCTGCTCTTTTAGTTTTTGAGTAACTTTTACCTTTAGAGCTTATCTACCTCATCTTTGACAGCTCATACAAATCAGCAACAGGATGTAATTGTGTTGAAAAATTTGCACAATTCTGTCCACTGCTCCACAAAAACTGTTTTTAAAAGTTTCAAAAGCTGGAAATGTCTTTCAATTATTTTTATTCAGTATTTAAAAAAAAAAAAAGAAGAAAAGCTTTTTTCTGGCTCTGAATGTACGGTTAACAGATATGTTCTCAGAAGAATACAAAAGATGTAGAAGTATTTATAATCAAAAGTAGGCAGCGTATGAGAGTCCACGTAGAAGTTTTTACCAAACATTTTCCTTTTTCCTGCTTCAGACTGATACAGGTTGTACCATGGAGCTAGAGATGAAGCTTGGGGAGACTGTATGCCCGACTGTCAGCCCCAAACACTTTGAGGACTGTGAGTTCCGGTCAGAGTCAGAGGGGGTAGGTACTGAACTAACATTTTTTGGTCAAAGATGGCTCCTTCAAAAGTCTTTCATCACATTCATCTAAAGTCAGCTGTTGGACAGACTGATTTTAAACATCTATCAGTGAGATTTCCAATGTGACACATCATCTCTGTTTCTCTGTGTCCATGTAGGCAGTGACAGCCAGCTGCACTGTAAAGATGACTGTAGAAGATAGTGATGCCAAAGTCAACAGCTTCACCTGCACCACACAAAAAGGTTGGATGCACTGTTTGCATGTTGGACAACTTTGCAAAAATCCTGTCATTCTCCTTAAATAACTGACATTTAACAGAAATGTACATCCAAGTCAAAAAAGACCTTCATGAATGGAGATCACTGGCACCACTGTTTGCAATTTTTCCCCTCCTAACCATAGACTGTATATAGAGTGGACAGTGTGGCTCCGCCATTTATCATTGTACGGTTTGGAAGCCAAAATACCGCCGTCACAGGCGCAGCCATTAGCAGCATTTTCAGCCAGAGTCTGCGCAGTAGAGACTGTGAGGGATTCTAGGAGAATCTGAGTGGAGCTGGGTGACAAATCTTTTAACCTCTTATAACTAATGGAAACGAAACTTTTCAGAAAAAAGAGGACTTGAATACAAGGCAGCCATATAATATCTTCAAATCACCACAACATGGAAGTGAGATTCATTTCTATGAGGAGTATTAATTTTTTAAAGTTTGACCACAGCCCATCTGGAATGGCTGGAAAGCCGGATTTTTAACCTATACTGCAGCCAGCCACCAGGGGGAGCAGTTTTTGTGGAGACCTCACTTTGAGCCGCGCAAGAGAACGTCCATTTTTATCACTGTCTATGCTCCTAACCAAGATCACCTCCAGCCAAGCTGGTAGTACAAAGTACCTCTAATGTCTACCTGGTCCTTCATTCTTACTCTTGCTGGAAAAAAAGGAATTGTAGTATCAAACAACATCAAAGGTTTCTTCATTTTCATATTTTAAAGAATCAATGTTAGGTTGTGAGGAAATCCTAATGAGACCTCACATTGTGTCGTTTGATGGCGTGATTGAAAGGCCTATAGAAGAGTGAAGCTTGCATTTGAGACAAATGAGGACAACACTAGTGACAGTGAGAGTGAATGGCTTCCAAGGATTAGCTAATAATATCACTGGTGACAGTGGAGGCCAGGGTGAGGATGAGCCAGCTGAGGGCACCCTCTACACCCTGAACCTCTTGCATCTGAGAAACCGGGGAATGTCTTGTGGGTTTGTGCCCTTATTCCTTTTCAAGTTTTCACCATAAACCGTATAATTGATGGACATAGTCTCCCCGACATCACCAGTCTGCAAATTGGCTGTACTGGCGGTGGTGCAGGCTTCGAGAAAAGTTAGAACCCCCCGGCACAGATAATTAGATATTCAGATGAAATTTTTTTTTCATACCAGGTTGTAAATATGTTAATTTCTGCTTTAAAAACAGCTTTTTTTTGGCTTGGCGTATGTGACTTCCAGTACTTTCAGGGCCAGCCTCAAGCGGACACCTGAGAAACATCAGGTTTTAGCACCTCCGCATTTTCTCATTCCTTTACCAGTCCTTCAACAGCTAAAACATTAATCTGGTTGAAATAGGCTAAGTATACAGAATAATGTGTGTTCCCACAGGAAGGATGAGCTTCTAAGGAAGCTGAAGAAATGCCCTAACATAATGAACCTGTGACATTAAAGCCTGAACAGGTCATAATTCTATTTCCCCTTTAGTCTGTCTGAGGGAAGCCAGGCAGGCTGGCAGTGCTAAAACCTCCGGTCTTGTCCTGCTGCACTCGATTTGTGGCAGATGTCTCTTTGTTGGGATCTTACATCAAACACTGAAAACTTTTCCCACTGTGGGGCATTTTTCTGGAGAGCAGTTTTTGTGATTTTGGCTCTGAGGGGAAAATGTATTTGAGGTTGTGGTTGATTATCACTAGAGGTTTTATAGAGACCCTAATATTACTAATCAGCTCAGTGGATCTCATACACAGCAGACACAGTCTTAACAATACATCTGTATGTTTGTAGCGCTTACAGGTGCGGAACTGGGGATGATCTGCCCAGACTGTCCTACACTCATCCCACTGAACGACACTGAAGGCCTCGCGTCTGTTCAGGCAGCTGTGCAACAATTCAACCAGAACACCAGTAACCAGCACTACTTTATCCTGAAGGAAGTGGGCCGGATCAGTCTTGGGGTCAGAGAACTTCTTATTGTCATACTCTTATGAATGCACAGTTTTCTCTGTTGTAGTGCAGCTATCTCAAGTTATTAGGTTATAGCATCCACAATTTACAACAGCACTGTATGTTTGAGAGTTTATAACTCATGTAGCTCAGTAACCTCTCCTGCTTTCTGTGTCTCTCAGTACATTAATGGATTAGGGATGCAATACTACAGTGAGATCCTTCTCCAGGAGTCTAACTGCCCAATGCATTCCAGGATAGTCCCTTCTGCGTGCCTTCCTTTGTGTCCTGAGAGAGCGGTAAGTAGTTTATTCATAGAGAAGCTTCAGCCTGGTGTATGACATGATGTGTGCAGAATGTTGGAGAGAACATGATGTATGATTTCATGTTTGTCTCTGTACTTTGTGACTCCTTTATCAATTTCCACCCAACCCTTCCTACAAGAGACCTAAACCCCAGCCCTACGCCTGAATGGTTTTACTTCTGAAACCATTAACAGGGATTTAGGGAGGAACTACCATTGTCAGTGGACCGAAAAAAAAGTAGAGACCAAGGTTGTAATAGTTAACTAAAACGAAACTAAATAGGAAAGCTAAAATTTAAAATACAATGCAGTTAACTCAAACTAATAAAAACTAGAAAAGAAAACAAAAACGATCAGTAAACTAAAACTGTATCTTGTGTTCATAAAAATAACTGAAACTAACTAAAATTATAGACAAAATTCCCTTAGTTATCGTTTTTGACAATATTAATAGCCTTTAGGATTTGAATTAATCCGACACATTTTCCCAACCAATTTTACAACAGTTTTCGGCAGTTGTCAGTGCCGCACAGCACCATCATAGCAACGTACTGGGACGAGCTTGTTTACTGCACTGACTGGCTGTGCGCTGTGCTGCAACAAAACGTAGTGGAGCAATGAATCAGAGCATCTGTAATAGTTTCATTGTTACAGAGTCCAAGTTTTTATTTATTGAAGCTCATATTATACTGTTTTTTTTCATAATTTATGTTAATATTATTTTTATGTAATTTATGTCAACATAATTTTATATAATTTATCTTTATATTTTTTATACTAAGTTTGTATTATTTTCATGTGTTTAAGGCAGCAGCCAACAGTTCAGTATCAGCATTGACTGAGCAGTGAGCACTATGTTGGACTGGAAAATAAACAGTATGACAAAATATTTACTCTGACCTTTTTGAATCCTGCACCTGGTTAATAAGGTATGAAAAAACTACAACTAAAACGAAGCCTTGTTGCAAAAATCAAAACTAAATAAAAACTAGAATGCCTGCCCTAAAACTCATTAAAACTAAACTGTAATGGAAAACAAAATGTCAAAACTAACTAAAACTAAACTATAATGACAAATCCGAAACTATTATAACCTTGGTAGAGACTCAACCTAGAAACATAAACAGCCCCTATACGATAATGTTATATGACACTTTTGGGTGTGTGCTGTAGAAGTCTGCACATTTTGGACTGATATCATTTGGATTTGAAAAAAAAATGCAGCAGAATTAGACTAAGGTGTGATTATGACAGTGTGAGAAGATCGAGGAGATTATTTACTGATTTCATAAAAACAAAAAACTAGTTGTTTATTGAGACTTCAATCATTTTTAGAGAAGCAGCTTCCAGTAAGAAGAGGAAGTATTTTGTTTATTGTCACTCCAATGGTTTACTTACTGCTCTCTTTCTCTGCTCTCTCAAAAGACACTCGCTTTCTGCAAAGCAACTCATTCTAAATCAAGTGGATCAATACACCTTGAATGTGAATACTATCCACCAGCGGTAGGTCCAAAGTTCAAATACAGTGTGTTTATATGAAATGTGCTCAACATGTGTATCCCAACAACCCAGTTCTCCTTGTGAAGTATAAATGATCAGTTTTTAAATCAAATTTTACATAATCTTCACCTATATATGTTGAAGCTATGTAGAAATAAATGCTAACTCTTTTTTTTGTCTCTATGCTCAACAGCACACTGGAGAGGAGTCTGAATGTTTGCCAGCTCCTACTATTAACGTTGGCCCTCCTGTACCTCCTGGTCCAGTAGTACCTGTTCCTGGAGGGCTGTCCCCCCGACCCCCATCTATTCCAGACATGCACCCCTGCCATACAAACCCCGGTCTAGAGTTCCATCCAATTTGCGACTGGCCGCATCATTAAAGCCTAAAGTTTTCGAGAAAAGTTTCAGCGCTGCATCATATAAAATAAAAACATTAAGGTGCTGATCATTTTTAATAATCTCTCCTATGGTCCCCTCAAAAGACAAAAGACATACTCTTGTATCTAGAGTGTGTGTATGTGTGTGTGTGTGTGTGTGTGTGTGTGTGTGTGTGTGTGTGTGTGTGAAAGAGCGGCAACACAAGTTTAATGATATTCCATCTCACAACGAAGCATATCCTGTGTTATTGTCTTGTTGTGGATTTTTGGTGAGGATTTCTTTCTTACTATTTGAGGGTGTGTGAGCAGTGCACCGACCAGGAGGGACATGAAACGCCTCCCACAGAGCAGCAGCAGCAGTGAGGAAGGCTGGTCTGATTGGTCAGAGCGGCACAAAAACATATGAACAATCCTTCCCCCAGCTACTGGATTCAACTAACTCGAGGCTGAAGGAGAGGTTTAATAAAATACAACTGATTTATGAATTATGACACAAAACAAAAACACAATATATGCACATCAGTGTAAAAACAGAGAAAAACTGTACAATTAATCAATCATAATGATACATTTACTAAATGCATTAAAATAGTTTTACTTCAACAACTAAAAAGAATGAACAAAAAAGAAAACATAAATTAAATTTCACAGTCGATACATTAAAAACACAAGTATTTAACACAGCACCTGGATCAGGAATTTCATTCTGGACTCAGGTTGTCAAATCTGCTGCCTCTGCCTCATGCTGAGAAATAAGCAGAAGGAACTGTGGGCTTTGATCCCTGAGGGAGCTCTGCAAGAGGAAAAACAGGAAGCGTTTGAAAGCCTCCGTGTTATTACCCTCAATGCCATCCAACGCTTTTTCTTTAATACTTCAAGATTCCTACATGCCAATAGCGAGCAAAAACTTCAGGCTGTGGGAAGCGAAGTGGGAAGCTGAGGTGCTAAGAAAGTCTTTGAATACAAGAAATAAACTAAGACAAGAATTCATCCTTTTTTACTAGATTTTTTAAACGGTTATAAAGTAGCAATACTGAATGTTCAAACTGAACGTGTAGATTTTCATACACCTGCAGATTAATTCATTGTAGAAATGCCTCAATCTGTCTGTAAACTGGTTTAAATGGTCTGTTTCAAAATGCCACAAGACTGGCCGAATTGATGAGAGGAGGCTGGCCAATCAGATGGAAGGGGAAAAACATCAGCCTAGTGATGATCTTATCTTGAACCATGCTCACACAGTTTTTACCAGTGCCTCACACACAAAAGAAATAAACAAGAGCCTGAATATTTCATTACCTCTGTGTAAATTTGATGGTAATCCATACACGGGGATGCTTTGATCTCTTCTCTCAAAGTACTTAGTGTCCAGGCCACCGGAGTCTTCTCTAATAAACAAGAAAAAGTAGAAATATCAGAGTGAAAACAAAACATGTACCAGTCCTTTCTCATACTTTAAGCTTACCACCGTGTATCTACATTCTATAAATACTTATTCAGGGCTTCTACCTGAAATATTTCAGCACTAAACAAATCTATGTGTAAGAAAAAGGGGGAGAAATTAAAAAAACAACTTACATCCGTCTGTTAGACAGTTTCTGTTCAGCAGGAGTAACATCAAGAGCCCCCACAGAAAACACAGCAGGTCTGACTGACTGAGGATTAAACTGGGCCTGAGGAGACAGACACATGGGAGTTTCTGAGACGCTTTAGTGGTCATAGTTGATGAAAATCGTATTAGTAGTATTGATGTTCACTACAGCATAGAAGTAAAGAGCACTATCGTAGACAAACAGCTACCAAGTTTGACTCAGCTTGACTTTAAGCACTTCATACCTTCAGTCCTGTTGTTGTGGATAAAACTGATGGATTTTCAGGATACTCTGCAGTTTGTGGCTTTCTGATGAGCTGTTTCTCATTAAGCTGCTTGTTCAACCAACTAATGACTGTAGCAAAGGGAAAGTAAAGATATATCAAAATGGTCATACATCAAGGAAGAAAATTTTACATTTTGGCCAATCTAGGAATAAAAATCCCACCTAGAACAATATGACCGCTCACCGTTTTCATTGGTTTTCAGCACCTCTTTGCTTTCATTCAGCTTCTGCACGGTTGACTCCAGCTGCTCCTTGAGTTTTGAAACCTGTGACATTCAAAGGATGACATTACAATATCATCCAGCTCACACAATTTTAATCAAACAGTTAAAAATGACCCTAATAAGCAACCTGAACTGTAAGTGGCGGTGCTTCATGTCGTGTCTGTTCATGTTCAGTTTAAAAAAAAGGATGCAAGAAGGAGAGCCGGTGTGGCTCATGGTGAAAGTTTGTGGCACTGAGGGCAGCTGAGATCTGGTCTCTCTCTCTGATCTAATTGATATTTTGTCCATTTGAGGGGGATGTGGGTGAACTACAGCAATTTGTAAAACATATGAATAAAAAAAGACTCCAAATTTGAAGTTCACGATGGAACGGGCCTTCAGCAGAGCCCACGTTCTGGATATGTGAGTTAAAAAGATGTCTTTTAAGAATTTCTACTTTACAGCTAAGCTAATTTTTAGCCTTACATTCAAACGATTATTGCTGAATATCAAAGTAACTGGAGATTAAAGGAGGACACATTGCAGTGTGTCTGTTGTCCGATTGACTTAAAGACATACCTGTTCATCCCTGGTTGTGAGCTGCTGCTGCGCGCTCTGTAGACTCTTCTCAACAGTCTGAAGTTTTTCTGATGTTTCCTGGAGGACCTTCTCCTGTGACACGGTCACAGTGTTTTTGATTTTTAGTTTTCCAACGAGACCTCGAACTTCCCCCTGCAGCTTCTTAATGATACCGTTAGCCTGATGAAAACAACATAAAAAGAGGGTGAGTGCTGAACTGGAAAAACATACACAGGAGACAAGTTTACATCTAGTTAAATTTAGATTTTAAACTGTTTTCAACCAAAGCTACTTCATAAACATGTGACTGTGTGATATCCTATATATTGTATGTATGGGAGCATTTATCAGGAGTTCATTGGTTAAATCTTTCTCCGGGGGAACACGGCCCAGACCCCATCAGATTCCTTTTCCCGAAAGCAGTGTGATCTGTATCTTTGAAGGAACCATCATTTATTCAATCAAAAAATCTTCAGAGGTGCAAATCTGCTGGGCTGAGCCTTTTGACAGCTGTGGAGTTAAACTACAGGGGAAGAATCCAGGCTTTACATACCTTTATCAGCTCCTCAGACAGTGACTTTACAGTTGCTTCAAGTTTTCTTATCTGAAGTTCTTTACTTTCTGCGTTCCCTTCAATGGATTCCTGGGAAATAGAAAACATTTGTCAATAAAAAAAAAGAAGTTAATCAGCTGCTGCTGATAACTTTGTTATCCTGGCTGAGTCACCTCAGGGGTTCAGCGGCAACAAAAAAAATGTGGAAATGTCTCTACAAAGGGAAGTGTAACAACAGCTGAATTTGCACCAAAAATGCTGTCAACACCTTTTTTTTATAGTGTCCTGTATCATGTTTGACTGAAAGAAGGCAGGAAAATCTACTGTAAATCCACTGTAAAAAGAAACAACTATCATTAATTTCTGGATTCTTATTACTCATATGTTATAAAAACACTCATTCTTTGTAGTTATAACAATTTTTTCAAAGGTTCCCAGGTAATACTAATCGCATGCTGGCAGGGCTTTACTGTGTTTCACATTACTCTCTAAATTCTATGTCCTGCCCATAGATATTAACTCCAGTATGAGATTTCTGCATCAAATTGAATGTTTTTATCAGCATTTGAAAAATAATGGAAATACTAGATGGAAAAAAACTATTAAAGGACTTCCTTCGATCTGTTTTTGTGTTTTTTTTTTTTCATGCAATTCAAAAAAGAAAGGTATCGTCCTCCAGGATGTGTTTTAAGTTAACATTATTCAAGCATTTAGTTTCAGCACTTGTAGTTTTTTTTTTTAAGATGAATAAAATGTAAATAAATAGTTGAGTAAATCATCATGAAGTACACATTATGCAATCATCAATAATGTATTGGAGTTAGATAAAGACATTGCATTGGAGAAGAAAGGCATTGCAGAGGCCACTGATGTGTTTTGAGACTTTGAAAGGCTTTAAATCTTTCACCAGGCTCATTAAGAGACTTTTAAACTTTCATGTCTAACATATCAGACAGTCTTCTTTGACTTTCCACAGCTCCATGAAGGCTAACTGGTAACTAAAGAGTGCTGCTGTCTTTGAACCCTTTGTGGCTTCTCTATTGATGTGGTAAAGCACATGTGAATTTGCAGCTCTGACCTTCTGCTGCTGAGTGGCATCAAGCACTTCCTTTGTGCGACGCATCAGCTGCTCCTTATCTTTGACCTCCTGTTCAAGTACAGCCACTCTCATCTGCAGCTGGCTCGCCAAACGCTCTTTATCATGGACCTCTGTGTCCAGAGTGCTGTTCTCTCTTCTGAGAGACAGAACCTGCTGCTTCGAATGCTGGAGCTCCTACACAAAGAACGAGACACTCATCACAGCACAGGGGCCAAAGGATGTTACTCTTTCGTTTCCAACAGTTCACAGTCAAACGTCTGTGTTGTTTTGTTATAACCTGCTGTCCTCAAATGACCCAGGAACCAATGGATTAGTCTTCCAATCCTACCTCCTCTAGACCCACGAGTTTAATCTTCAGGTCTCTGATGACAGACTCGTTCTTGTACTTCCTCTCTGTCAGCTCTCGGCAGGACGTCTCCAGCTCAGACACTTTGCTGTGAAGCTGCTGGCTGCTCTTCTTGTGAGTAGCCTCCAGTTCCTGGCGGAGCTGCTCAGTCTGCTGCTGGAGTCGGGTCTGTAACTGAATGATCAAGGATAATTAGAAATTAAACACCTCTTATTTCAACTTTTCCAACTCCTTTGATACAATAGACACGTTTGCTCAGTGCTGGATCATGTTGAAATCCATGAAGGCAGCAGAGCAGTCTTACCTCTAAAGCCTTTTCTCTTTCTGACTGCAGCTCCTGCGTATGACGGCTGGACAGACAGCTGCTCTGACTTGTCCATTCTGAACGCAGTTTGTCCAGCTCTTTAGTTTTCTCAGACAGGGTCTGGTAGGAAAATCAGATATGTTAAGATAAGAAGAGCTCTATTCACACAGCTCCACTCTGATAGCACTACCACTGTGTTTGTGACTCCATTTTTGGCTTTTATTTCTTCTGCTTCCTTTGTCTTTTGATAACTTTTGTTAACTTGTGATAATGTATGTGGGTTTGGAGTGGCATGGATGGGCTGTTGGATGTTTGTTGACTGATTTATGTCCTAACTATGCAGCTACTGAAAGAAGTGGCACAGATAAGTTTATAAATCTACAGGTTTATGATTTGTTTTACAACTCCCTCCTTATATATTATCATTATATTCTGATTAACTCTTATTCTAACAGCACAAAAACACAACAGAACACAATGAAAAGCTAGACTGCACATCATTTAAAGTCTCTGTGTCCAGCCGTCGTTAGTTATTAGAGACAGCGATGGGTTTAGAAGCTTTTTTTCTTGTTTTAGGATGTACAATAAAAGATTCAAGTTCCCGGAAGTCATCAGTCAATCACACCTGTTGAACATAACTCAGCTGCCTGGTCAGGTCGTCCTCAGTCTTCTTGAGCTTCATCTCCAGGGCCTGTTTGTCAGCCTGAAACAAAAATTAACATGTGCAACTTCAGTCTGTATTTTCCAGAAACAAAGATTTGCCACCAAAAGCTGTTCTGTAACGATAAACTGGGCTTAGACTTTGCTGATATGAAAGAAGAAAGAAACCAAGAAAGCTGTCGTGTTGCAGTGTTGTTTGGATTAATGACAAGAAAACTTTACAATTTATCAGGTACATTCCAGTCTTTAACATCAGAAGTCTTTTCAAAAAGCCACACAGTGATATGATTTAAATGATAAAAATTTAACCTTCAGAGACGAGAGACACACTGCCAGATAGTCTTTAATCTCTTTGTCAGAGCCTGGAGCAAGCCGTAAAAATAAGTGGTTCAGGTGTTTAAATGGGTTCGTCTCCACGACACTGAAGTTTGCAGGACCGTCGAGCACCTGAGACTGACATGACAACTGCAGAAGGAACCTGAGAAAAAAAAAAAGAGGATAAACAGTGTGATAACTACATGGTGCTGCATTCTTTCCTGAAATGTGAAACCAAATAGTTTGTTTAAAAATCCTGAACTGAGTTCATTATGTTGTGTAGAGCAATGCCAGTTGTCTGTTTGCAGGTCTTCACACCTTGGATTGTCTGACTCCTGTTCACCGTGGCACAGATTAAGCAGGTCGATAAACTTCTGAGGAAATGATGCAAAGTCAACCAGAAGCCCCTGCTGTACTTTCAAACTATAAGAAATGACATGAAAATAGATTTCAGTGAGAGATTCAGAAGCTTGTTTGAATACTACTCAATCGACCAAAGCTTACCTCTGAAAGTCTTCTTCTGATATAAAGAGGTTGAAGAGGAAATAAGGATCTTTATCATCTGTTAGTTTAACAAGAAGATCCTAACGTTGGGAAAATGAAAAAGAGAGTTAGTCACAATAAACAAAGCTCACTGTCTATGAGAGCAACTTCCGATTGTTTGCGTACAAAGCCACACAATTTATTATTTAGTTTACACTATTAATCTTACCTTACTTCTATTTAACAGTAAAATGTGTCACTAAGTGCGGGTTTTGCCATGAAAAGGAAAAAGTAAACAAAGGCAGCTTGCTGACACTGAGCTGGTGGCAGCAGTCAAAAGTATTTATCAAAACTGTGAAATAAATTACATCTCCTCTTTTGTAAGCTGAGAACACCATAGCAAAACATCTGAAAGTCAGACTTCTACTCACCCTTTTGTGCACTGGACTTGATGTCTGTTGGAGTTCAATGGTGACACGGATATTTGCTTTCCTGTAAAATTAAACTGTTAAAACCCGGAAAAACCTGACCCCACAGTTTGGTTAATGTCACCTATTGGCTGAGAAGTGCTTTATATGCATAGTCTTTTCTAACTGCATCCTGGTTCTTACACTAGATTATGCGAATCAGTTAAGTATTGGGTCAAAATATAAACCTATGATTTTACAAAGTGCCTTGATTATTAGATAAATGAAATTAAAACAATGAAACAAAAAGATACTATTGGCTAGAGGCATTACGTGATAAACACATTATCAGCATGTCAGTAGTAGTTGTACTAGACAGTTGCTCTGGAGCAAGTGATAAAGTAACAGTATCATTAGACTGGTCAGACTGGGCCAACAAAACTGGAAATCTGTCGCTTTGGATAATCAGTTACAGAGATTATTTCCTGTTTCACACATTGAAACTAACCACTACACGTTGAGGATTCCCCTGTCACGTTTTAATAATGAATGTTATCAGTGGAGTTCCAGCTCTTGCTCTTGTAAATGTTGTCATAATTAACATACATTCACATGCACGTCAGCATAAAAGTTTGCTTACCTTTCATCTCCATCCCTGCACCTGACGTAAACTTGTAACACTTTGCTAAAGAGCGCCTCCATAATTACATAAACCACTGGTCCCTGTCCTGATTAAAAAACATGGATAAACCTTAATTTGGTAATCCTGAGAGGTGTATTTCCCCACCAAACACCAGATTTAGATGCTGTTTGTTGTTCGTGGTTAATTTTCAATCTGGCGCTTAGCACCCGCCAACCGAATCACCCTGGAAACGGAAATCACGTGACTTATCTCTTCCCGTCGTAAAAATGTATGCTGACACGTAACGCCACCTTCTGACCGGGAGTGTAACGTGCGCGTGTGTGGCTCGATTGCAGAGAAAAATGTATTGGATATATAGATTTTCCACCTTTTTTCTTCTTCTTCTTCTTCTTCTTCTTCTTCTATAATAATAATAATAATAATAATAATAATAATAATAATAATAATAATAATTATTATTATTATTATTATTATTATTATTATTATTATCATTATTATTATTATTATTGTTATTATTATTATTATTATTATTATTATTATTATTATTATTATTATTATTACCATTTTAAAATGATATATCAGAAGGTTTAGTAGGAAGACTGCAATTGAAGAAGTAGTTTTCTACTGACTGCATAGCCACATATATAAACAGTATCATGCCATCATGCTGGTGGTCCTACTGTCATGGCTAATTGGTATATATTGGCATTAAAACACAGCAACTATCTGTACATTTCATGATTTTTTGTTTTGATTCAGAAAATAATTATTCTTGAATTTCTTTGGGCTCCTCTCTGTGATTGGGCCTCAGAATCATCGCACAACAGCCCCTGAAGGACAGCCTGTAAGAGCTGTAAAAGAGATATAAAACAGGAACCCAAAATGTAAAATCAACCGAAAATGTACTTTAAAAAATGTAATAAAACCCAAAATGTAATAACTGGTCGATAATTTAACAAAAGTGCTTGTTGAGGAAATTTCAGGAATCTTGACCACATGATGAAGAGGACTCAGGAGACTCAGGTGGCTTAAGTTAAAATAGTTTATATAGCTTGATTGAGAGGAAGTGACAGACGGTACACATGGGTGTCCAGTGTAATGCAGGGTCAACTCCAACAGACCAGTCTGAGTGCTCAGTATTTATCATTCCTGAAATTGGGATTGCTATGTCAATCTATGAGCCTATGGATTCAGCTTGGGATTTCAATGTGTGAAACAGTGTTCAAGGAGACAGGAACATGTGAATCTGATCCAGCTCAGACTGAAGATAAACTGTCTCTGTATACAGATAAGTTTAAGGCCAACTAGAGGGTTTGGGACTATTTGACACACTTAGAGGTGATTTACAAAATCAACTAAGAAGAGGCATAAAGCAATATAAAAATTCTACCATAGTGCTGAACCCAAAATGTTATTAAAAAATATGATAAAACCAACAATGTTATAACTGAATCAAAATGTAATCTGTTTTTTTTACTACCCAAAATGTAAAAACTTTATTAAAAAAAAAAAAAAATCAGGTTGCTGTTACATTTCAAATTGTTGTTACAAATCAGGCCCTAACAAGCCCTTAACCAAATACAAAAACTTACCTCTCTCACCTGCAATTTGGAACTGATGAAGCTTCTTGGATGAAAGGGGAAACGTCTTCCCAAACTCTATAAAGTCCAGGTGCTTTGCTTTCAAGTCTTCAGAATAACCATGACCTGGATTAATGAGAATCTACAAGGACAAACTCTAAAACTGATTACCTCTTGTCATGACCACAATTTCTTAGTTTGTCATTTGTGGTAACATCCTGTCTCATACTGAAACAGTTTAAGTTAACACTGTTATGGACCCAAAACCTTCCAAACTCCTGTATTTAATGTCTTACCTGTGGCAGAGCTTTCCAGGAATGGTCAACTGTAGTTTTTGCTTCATTGTACAGTAGCACATTTTCTTTTGATGAGCTGTAAAAATATGCATGTTCAAAAGTCTCAGCACAGCCCTGAATATGAGCAGATCTAAAAGAAATAAACAAAGGAAGTTGTTTCTTGAGTTGTGGTTTAGCTTGTTTATTAATGGTATATTTTTGCATAGGGAAACATACTCATTTCCAGTAATGAATTATCAGCAATTGCTGATAGCAATGGCTAAATATGGTTACAATGACATATTATCAAAGATGTTAATATCCCCCACAGCAGATGAACAATATTAGGTCAGAAACATTGGTTCAGACAGCCATCTCAGACTATGATACATTCAAACAGGAACAGAAAGTCAAATCTTGAAACATCTGTGAGTCTAAAACTTCAGTTTAGATGACCAGAAGAAAAAAACACTACGCCACAGTGTTAACATGATTTCCTGTTCTTGTCTCAATGCAATCGTAGAGAAATAGTTAACATCGTGCAAACAAAGGTAGAGTATTGACATTTGTTTCAACTGAAAAACATCCAAAAGAAGAAGTATTTAAAGCTCTTGCTAAGCTGCTACAAACTACATCCAGTCCACAGCACTAGCCCTTTACACAGTGAACATCTCAGGCCAGGGTTCATGTCAGCTCACTGGTGCATAATATAAACTCAGCATAAAAATCACAACTTTCCTTTACCCTTTTTTTGTTTGTGGTATCTGAATAACAAGAGGTGCAACACTGCATGTAACATGTTGGCTGTCAGGTGTCAGACATGTATTTTGGGTCAGATGATGACGTTGTGCCACAGTCCTCTGATGGGGTACAGGGAATCGGTGATAACACTACTGTTTAGTGTGTTCTTTAGAAAGTGACAATAAATCATAAAGGTGCACACCTGTAGAGAAATTGCCCTCTACCTCAAATATTAAGAAATTTTGGTGTATCGATGACAACCAAAGATTTAGTGTTGAAATCCGAAAAAAACATAAACAAATCACTGATAGTCCTGATGAACACTTCATGTGGAAAGGACGTTGTCTGTGTGGATTGTAGTCATGCAATAACTGTTGAAAGCTCATCATGCCTTCGCTCTCTCTGATGTAAGGGATATATATTTGGAAGCAAGCAAAGCAGTCCTTTACATTAATATCTGAAAAGGTAAGGAAAAAAATCTCTAAAATATGAGACTGCATTAAAATGTTCTCTGAGAAACAACTCTTTCTTTAATTACAAACTTTCTTCAGCACATGGAGTACACAGAGTGCAGATGCAAGATACCCCAACGATACAGAACTGAATCAGTATGGCATCACTGTCAGAGGGAAAACAAAAATGTATTTCAATAACTACCAAAAAGGAAGTCAAACTGCTGTGATTCTCGATCTACAAAAAGCTTTTAGGGCAACAGAAGTGATTCAAGTAACATTGCAAGTTTATTGAATAGAGCCCTCTTAGAAAACCAACCCTAATAAACAGGTTATCAGGCATCTCACAGTCCCAGGTGGCCCTCGTGTTAGCCAAAGAAGAGATTTTAAGCTTCGGATACAATCCACTCATTTCCTACCACAGCCCATCTGTCAGAATTAGAAAGCAGTTATGGTTCAAATAAGATGAATCCAAACAGAAATATTTGTTGAACATTCTCCACAAACAGTGGTAAACACAGAGCTCAGCTTGTACCACAAAAAGGAAAATCTTTTATGTATCCTAGCTGTCCAAAATCCCATCAAAGTGAGAAAAAAGGAGCATTGGATAATATGAATTTTCCTAACACACTAAATCATGAAGTTTACAAAATTTGAGTCGTTCCCAACTGCAGCTATTCATATTAATGAACAAAGAGTTTCTGATCACTGGACAGTTCACTAAAAGTTTCTGAATAAATTAAAGACTTTTGAAATACAGGACACTGACCCTGAATTGGTTTATTTGGCTTCAGCCATCATTCATTATATTATTAAGACCTGTGTTGTTTAACTGTTACACATGAAAGCCTTCTGTGACAGAGACCTGTGAGGTCTGCGTGCTGACATATTGAGCAGCTGAAAAAAGTTATCATTGATTTAAAGGATCATCAATTTTACTGCTCCAACTCTTTTTATTTCCCCCTCTGTTTTTTGGTAACTACACATGGTGTTGTTGTTCCCTTTGTACAGAGGCATCATGACAAAGCTGCATTTAAAGTTGCTTCAGCCTTTCTCACGTGAAACCTTAAAAATGAAACAAAACAGGACACGGCTGTAATCCCTGAATATAATTTAACCTAAAATGAGGACGCATTAAACCACTTCACATGTATTTCCCTCAGAAAAAAAAAGCAGACAGTCAGTTGTTAGTAGTCCTCCAAATTTTCTGTAACTCTTTGGGTTGATTTATGGCTTTGTCATCTTAGGACCTACCCAGCCTGTCTCTACTGGCCAGGGCTGGTGATGTTTTCAATGCTAAGCACCAATCCCGAGATAGAAGTGTGTCTCACACACACACATACACCCATGTACGTGTTCTGTGAATGAATGAAAACTAAAATGAAACTAGCAGTAAAATCAAAGGCACTGCTTGATGGAATAATTTAGACTTTCATAAAGTTTGAGTGTGCAGGTTGGTTTAATAACAAAACAGTGTTCCCACATCATTAACAAGCTTTTATCCATTGACCACGATAGTCTTAAAATTATACTTAATTCTTAATTGCACTTTTACACAGCCTCTTAAAACACAAGGGTTGGTTGAATTTTACTCTTTCGATCAAGGGTGGCCAACCTGTGGCTCGCAAGCCACATGCGGCTCTTTGCCTTTCGGTGTGCGGCTCTTTGATCCATTCATTATTGTTATGAGTAGTGGTGTACCAATCAATCTAAATTATTGATTCATTGATGTTGTGATCAGTATTGATCAATACTTGGATGATGAGATTGATACTTAAGTTTCAGTTTCTTTTCTCTACATCGCACATGGGCTCATTACAATCTAGAAAGATAGATAGATGGATGTAGCTTTGTCTCTTCTGCAGTAAAAACAGAAACTTGTCTAAGACACGGCTCCAAGTACGAATTGAAACACGCTTACAAACCCAATAAATGTCAGTTCAAAAATTGGAAGTGTATTAATTTTCATCTTATGTCCTTTTGTTTATGTGTGATGCGGCTCTTTGTAGTACCAGAGTAATTTTTGTGGCTCTTGGTCTCTGACTGGTTGGCCACCCCTGCTTTAGATGCTAACAGTGTCGCAGGCAGCTGCATGGTTTCCAGATTTTGTTGTGCAGTTCTTGAAAAGAACTTGTGTGAATGTCGTATTGTATTTCTCTTAGTTGTGGTATCTTATTTACAATTTTTTAGTGTTCAGTTTGATAAAAATGTCCTGAATTTAAAATTCACTGTCAAACTGCTTCCTTATTATTTTGTCTTTGGACTCAGAGATTCTCCCTTTTGTTCCTGGATTTAACAAACACACAGCCGGCACCTCATTTCAGACAGATCCCAGTCCCACAACATTTTACAGAAATAGCCTTTAACCTTTTGCTTATAGCTTCAAAGGCAGCCACATAGACATGCATGGTTCATGCCTGGTGTTAACTGGGCTCATCACTGCACAGATTTTAAGGAAAGTTTTAACCATTAAATATCTTTGACTGAAAAAGGGAATACAAACATAAATAAATAATTCCATTAATGATACTATTGACCTAGTTTCCAAATCTAGCCTGTCACTATCAGTGCATAGTTAAACTTCAACTTGTTTTCTTACTTGTGGAAAAAGTTGAAGTTAGTGCCAGTTTCAAATCAGAAGCAGTCTATGAGTACAATAAAAAAGCACTTTTTACATTGGCCCAAAACTTCTGGGAACGCTCCGAACAAGAGGCCTCACAACTGCCAAAGGCCTGAGTCAAGACCCAGGTCACCTGGTTTTGGACGGGCCCCACATCACCGCTTGCAGATCTCTGATTCCTGTGTAAATAAGTCTTGTAACCGAGGGACACAAGGTGGTCAGCTATTTTTACGACTAGACACAAGTTAAAAAATAAAAGGAAGGATGGGAAGGAAAAAAAAAATACACTGCTCAGTTTTTCTTTTTTACTGGCGGTCAGTCTCAGTGTGACCAGCTTGCTCTCTCTGAACAGGATCAGACTTTCTAGCTGTGGCTTAAATGTGTAATGACTGAGACCTCTGCAGTTCAGTCTTAAGACAATCCAGGTTAAGACAATCCATATTAATTCATATTACCATCAATATCAGTAATGATAAAATCAGATTTTATATCTTTTTCATATAAAGCCCTTCTTTCATTAACAATTGATCATTTAATTTCAATCAAATTTGTCGCTAATTGTTTGAATTGGCATGTTTAGCGCACACAAACACACTGAGAAACGGCCTATGACATAAAACATCTTACAAACAATGCACCATTTCATAAATTGTGCTGACACATAGACATGGATGATACTATTGTGCAATTAGTGTTCTGTTTAACAATTATCCCTTGTTATGTACGCCCTGGGAAGATTCAGTATTCAGCATTCACGGTTCTGAAGGGCAAAGTTTGCTGTGAGGCGGAGCGGACGTTTAGAGGGCTGTGGAGCCTCAGCAGAGCTCTGTGGTCTATAAGTGCATTATTGATTACTCAGACTTAACTTCACTTCCAAGATTGTCTCTCTTTCACACTATCATTGCACCGAACATCATTCATCCCATGACCAAACTTTGAAATGAGCCCATTTTATGGGTAACTTACTCTTATTTACTCTTCATGTTTTTATACACACCGCTGTGTTGAAAACTGTACTTCTATAAGCAACATGATAAAAACTCAAGAAAGAAAGTCACAACCTTAAAGCCAACTTTAGTAGTATTACGTGCATGCATCCGTATCAAACTGAAATTTAACCTGCAGCTTCTTGAAATGCCTGGTCATGTGATTAGTTACAGAATCATCAAACAGGCAAATGGACGGTGTTCAAACAGCCAATCATGGAGCTTCTGAGCCTTAAACTCCAATCCTGCACTCCTCTATTACACATCAATGGGCGGCTCTGTCACATTGGCTAAACAACTATTCACAAGAAAGTTAAAAAAAAAATCCCAGCAATAAATATTATAAAATGTTTGCTACTTGTTATCAAAGCAGGATGTTTATAGATCCATGCAGAATGTTTTTTTTTGTTTGTACTCCCATCAAACATTTGTAATCCACACTCTAACCATACCTGACATACAGGATGATTAACAAAACAACAGCGTCCACATTTTGGAACAATGACCCTTTGATAATCAACACTGTTAATGTCAATAACTTGCCTGCACACTTTTAAGCCATCAGGTCTCTGAGTGCAATCAGTGAAACGCTGGCATGTAAAATCCGGACTTAAAGGAGCAGGCCGACATTTCTGAAAGCTCAGCTCTTTGCTGAAATCAACCACAATATCCAGTGTCCGTGTGTCCAGTTCAACCTTACACACAAGTTTTTTTAGCTGTCATCGTCATAATTCAGTCATGATTAAATCAAGAAAAGAACTTCGGTGCTTTGTTAACTTTGTTAACAAGTTTTTGTGTCGAGTTGACAAATATCCAGACCGTAATCTTCAAATCAATAAAAGGATCTGGAGCTACTAAACAGTTCATCACCGACTTCAGCCGAGTCACGAGGCTGTTTGTCAGGCGTGGTTAAAAGCTACAGTCGAAGGTAGTGAATGAAAGCAAAGTATGTTTCTAAAACTGTCATTGTGTTTCTCTTGTGCTGTAAAAATGTGTGTTGACTTTTAGATGAATGGACATGAACATTTCTAAAACTAATGAAAGCTTTTACAAAGCTGACATTCAAGCCAGTATCCCAGCCGGTAGTTCATACACCGACACTGTTTAACCTAAACTATGTACCTGCTACACAGGGTAACGCCGAGCATTCACACATGCAGCTTTTTTTAATATATATATTTTAGTCTTTAATGCTTTAAGCTTCCAGCTGTACCATGAAAATATGATCACTTTCCCATACTGTATTATTGTTCTTTAACTAAAGGCAAGGCACATAATGTGTTATATGAAATATCGTGCAAAATAGAGGTTTAACAACAGGGCCATTATTAAAATGTAAAGAAATACAAAGTCCTTCCATCTGATGCCCTCTGATTCAGTACAGAGAACACAGAGAGGAAGAGGAGGAAGAGGAGGAGAAAGAGCAGGACAGAGAGGAAGAGGTATCATCAGTTTTAGCCATGCATTCATTTGGTCAGCACAGCGACCATGGCAGCACCATGCAGTATACATCAGCTTAAGCCAACTTAAGCCAACTTTAACTAAACGTTAAACCTCCCCCCACAGATATTTGAGCTCACATCAGCACCTCCAGTACAAAATCCAACTGACTGCTGCTAACTTTGACCTCTAAGCCTTGGAAAGGAAAATTATAAGACACACTCACTGGTATTCACACCAAACACACATCTGAGATGCATCTGGACAGCAAACAGTATAAATAGAGCTGCTTATACCAGGTGGAGATGCTTTTGTGCATACAAAGAGAAATGCACAAAATGTAACTTCTTCCATGACTGACTCAAAATTTTGAATGCAAAAACATAAAAAAAGGAAGGGAAACACAACTTCGGGCTAAACCGGAGTTCCCTGCTCTCTTTGAACATGTTGTATGAGTCGAAAGCAGGTGAGGCTGTGCCTGGTTGGCGTTTTGGACATTTTATAGCCCTATTTGTGAACTCACCATGCCACGCCGCCTCATTCCCCTTCACTGGTTTGCATTAGTTTGCAGGACAGTCAACAGACATGTTGGAACTCAACGTCACTTTTGCCTTTGACAAATATTTTATCCTACCTCACAAACAGAAGAAATACGTGAGATCAGAAAAACACCATCAGGGTTTAAAAAAAAAAATTAATGGCACAAAATGTAAAAAGGTTCAGTCTGGGGGTTTTACGCACAGGGAACACAAACGAATCATGGGAAAATGTCTGCAGGAACGCTGCAGCAACCAAATTTATGTGAACACATGAAGGCAACATTTTCTTACATTTAGTCTGACCTCTCTTACACACAGAAACATCAAATTTAAAACACTGAAAGGCAAATAATCTAAAAATGACTGCTTTAGGGTTGCAAAACACCAAGGATTAAAAAAGTCCCCTACAAATTTCATTAACTTTAAATGAGATGTTTCACAAAATATCTGATGACCAGGGTGCATAAATTTTTTTTATCACTTTTGCATTTAGAGTTTGCATTGAACTAGATGCACCAGCATCAATGGTGTTATGCTTTTAAATTTGACTCTGGAGTTTCTTTAACTCTACATGTACAGACTGATCTGTCTCTACCTCTTGAACTAACTCTTAACATGTTCTCTATGGTTCTGAGATGTTGCCTTTACAGTAGTTAAGGAATATTTGGACTTTTTTAGTGCTTTTCTTGTCTTACGTTTCAGATCATTTTGATCAACATTAAAGTGCAAATGCACAAGTAAGAGCTTTACCTATAGCATGCTTTTCAAAAGATTGTTGACTAAATTTAGCTGCAAGAAGCCAGAAATGGGACTATTGCTTTAGCTCATAAAAAGCTGTGTTATGAAGAACATATTTTGAATGGGTCTAAAGTCCGAGTTACGACCTTCAAATCAAATTGTAAATGCTTGATATCTTGCTCATCAGTGGTTAATCATCAAAGGTGGCTTAAAAACAACTATGGTCTCCAGCTGCCTCATCTCCAACCCAAACACACCCTTGCTGTTCCTCAACAGACCGTCAAGGTGTGGTTGAGCTAAACAGTGCCAAACCTTGCCAAAGCTCCTGTATAAGCCCGCACATCACCTCGTATCAGGAATCAACAACTTCATTAAAAAAACACAGCTCAGCCTGCCAGCTCAGACACATGCTGCATCAATACAACACTCTCATTTTCATCTCATAGTGCAATCCCTGCTTCATTTCTTCCCAACTCCCAACCCACGTCTCAAATCCAAGCCGAGGAAGCAGAGGTGAGTTCACAAACACATAACACACCACTTCATTCTGACATACATGGAAACAGACAGACACACACACACACCTCCATGCTACATGTAAAAACACACAGCTTTGCCACAAAATCCAGGTTTCCATCTGTTGTTGCCTCTTCTCAGACCAACTGAGGTGTTTCTTTTTCTCCTCCAAACATTCTGACTTCAGCAGCCGAGTTAACCACTGCGTCACAAAGAGATCTGTTACTGAGGTAAAGGAAAAAGACTGCTTTTAAATCAACGCAGTCTTCCTTTCCAATACCAGTATCCATGGAGCTTTTGTAACTGATGTCAAACTGTAGCATTGTCTCTAGCGTTGGAGGAGACGTGATTATAGCTCTTATATTCCACTCATATCTTCCACAGTTTTCTGATTAAAAAAGCACAATCAAACAGTCTTAAAACATGAGCCTAGTAAGCAAAGTAATGGTTGTAGGCTGATGATTGTCAATAAAAAGACAAAGCCTCTGTCTTCAATTGGGAAGATCAAAAAAGAGCGTTTTTTTTTCGGACAGTTTTTCAAATGTGGCAAAAATATATTGAAAAGTGCAAAGAAACATTAAATATTATCAAGAGAATCTCTCTTTCTAGTCAGTTTTGGGAAAAAAAGGGAGGCTTATTTGCATATATTTGAAGCAGCACCTGCAGCAGTAAGGGGCATTCTGGGTGTTGAGAGGAGATGACGTCTACATCCGTCCCAGGAGGGAGGCCTTAAACTAGATTTAGTGTGGAGACCTGGGGTGCAAGAACAAAGGCTGACATCCATCCGAGGGAAACAGACCCCTTCCTTGGCACACAGTCCGATCACAGGCTCCTCCAGATGTGGTGTGTTGAGGCCTGGCTCTGGTCTGCAGGTCTTCTGTAGGAAACACTCATCCCTTACTGTAACTTAAAAATCACAACTCACATCAGCTGTCGTTCTTGAGAACATGTAGCATCATTTGGTGCAGTTCATTCTGTGACTGCAATATGGCTGAGAGAAAGCAGCATCCTTCTTCTGTCCACGCTGTGTCTTCTTGGTATATACACACGTATAAATATGCAGCACTTTATATTTATATGTATGTATAACCACCTGTTAGGCTTCTATAAAGCTAAATTTATTTTTCCTCTGGCAATGTCTGGACAGCATTGTCTCCATTTCTCCATGACAGCACAGCCCTGACAATCGTCTTTCCCTGGGGGGTCACTCAGTTGCCCAGATACCAAGACTGGAAAGGAGACACACAAAGCAAGAGGATTAAAATGACAAAATCATAAATGCACAACATTTTATACAAAACATGTCTCTCAGTTTGGCTAAGCAGAATGTAACGTGTGTCTCAAATGCTTGGCTTCCCACTGAATGGCGATTTACCAAAGACAGAAAGTCAATCATAAGTTAACTCAAATTTTTATTGACCAATCACTAACACACACAAAGTAATGCAAGAGTAACACAAAAAGCTAAAAAGATTTCTTTTGAATGCATGGGAGCAAGACCTCCAAATGACAATTGAGACAATTGATATGCGAGACTGGGCTTGGATTTAGAAAACAATTCATTCCTCATCAATGTGCGCTCGTCATTCATTGCTCCAGTTCAAAGTAGTGCACCGTGCACACCTGTCTAAATCCAAACTAGAAAAAATGTATCCGCAAATTAATTCTACTTGTGACAGATGTAAGACTGAGGAAGCCACATTAATCCATATGTTTTGGTTATGCCCTAACCTAGAGGAGTTCTGGAAAGCCATTTATGAAGCCCTCTCCACTGTTTTTACTGTTAGAATTAATCCAGATCCTCTGGTATCTCTCTTTGGAGTAGTTCCTGAGGGGACACAGTTACCATTTGGGGGGAAAAGAGTTGTAGCTTTCACCACCCTTTTGGCGCGCTGTCTGATACTTATGAGATGGAAGGATACTGCCCCACCTTCGATCTCTCACTGGATAAGGGATGTCATTGTTAGTTTGAAACTTGAAAAGATCAGATGCACACTGCATGGTTCTGAAAAGAAATTTAATGAAACCTGGAGATCTTTCCTTACATTCTTCAGCGAACCCTCTACACTTATACAGGAATAAATAGTTCACTGTCCTTGCTTTAGCCCTTGACACACTCTATTTTATGGCCTAGTCATGCTGCTTCTGGACTTTACTCATTTGTCATTATTTTTATGTCTTTTTTAAACTTCCTTTGTATTTATTTGTTCCATCTTTTCTATACATCGGTATTCTATTATTGATTCCTTTTTTATGCATTTATGTATGTTTATCTTATTTATTTATTTACTTACCACTATGTGCCTTAACAGATAGTTTTGTATCTCAGCCACCAACGGAATGTTCCCAAGTAGTGCAGAGCTTTAATACAGGAATGACAGCTTGGGGGGGGGGGGGTATTTAATGTATACAATGTTTTTTTTTTTGTGTAAACATTAATGTATATAATATTAAAATTTAAGTCAATAAAAATAACTTTGAACAAAAACGCTGAAAAGAATTATGTTACACACAGACAAATTTTGATGTTTGGATGCGTGAGAAGGTCCAAAGTTTGACTGAATGCAATATCTTTGAAGTCTCCCTCCTCTACACAAAGCAGACGAAACAATCTTTTATTATTGGGACTTTGTTTCGAGGCTTGAAATTACAAATTGAGTTTTAAAGATGAGGTCTGGATTAAAATCAGCAGGACAGAGACTTGTGACCCAACTAAAAATAGAACCATAGTTAGATAGTCTCATAGACTGTATATTTAATGGACGTAGTCTCCCCGACATCAACCGTCTGTTTCTGAAACTGATTTTTGAAGTGTGGCCATATTGGAAGAGACGCAGGCTTCAAGTCTACACTAACAGCTGTGGGGCACCCATCATTAACATGGGCTGAGCCGTGCCTCTGATTGGGCGAACTCATGATCTTAATTTCCTCTGAACTGCAGAGATAGAAAAAAAATCCCCCCCCCGTACAGTGTGTGCAGATAGTTAAAATTAGTGATTCAGACAGGAGACGCTGTTAATATGTCAATTTCTGCTTTGAAAACTTCTTTTTTTGGCCTGGTGTGTATCTGACTTTCGGTACTTCTGGAGCCAGCCTCAAGCAGACACACGAGAAACGTGTTTTCTTGGACCGGAGGTTGCCGCTTGGAGTAGCCTTCAAGATCAAGTTGGATAATGACTTAAAGGCGTTAAAATGTCAAGTAACTTGAATGAAAATCCACAGTTTAGCAAAAAAAATATAATTAAACAATTTTTTAATGCTGTAAGTTTACCAGGAATTAAAAACTAAAACTACAAATGGACTTATAATCTGTGTGGTTTCCTAACAGGAACTCTAACGCCCTGTCGCCCAAACTTTCAAAGTAAAAAACAAAATAAAATAAAAAGGATAATATTTGTTCATTCCCATGTTTAAAGGAGTATTAAAAACTTAAATATATCTCTAAGCTATATTTGTAAGAGCTTAATGGGCAAATAAATGCAACTTTGATGTGGACAGTTATGATAATATTTGCAATTTTTTATACAAATTTATCAACAGCCCTAATAACTATATTATAAATGAATTTTAAAACTTGAGTAATGGAGGATCACCTTATATTTATTAAAAACACATGAATAAAAATCTTTTAAAATCTAGTGAGAGAAACTTTTATTTAGTGTTGATCCAGACCAGCGCCTCTCATCTTTATGTTCATCTTCCCCGTTTATAAGTATGTGCGTTTGTGTGTTTCTTCTGATGGATAATTAAGAGTTTACTGAAGAGTTTAATTACCATTAACTTCCAATATGCTTTGTTTCTGTCAACAGTCTGAATTAACTTGAACACACCCTTGTAACCTGTGTCACATCAGACACACTGACCTGGGCCTGGTAGAGTCCAGCTGGGTCTCGAGGGCTGACTCCGATAAAGGAGGTGCGGTTGGCTGGGGGGGTTCCAGGGGCTGAGTATGCTGCAGGAGGTGACAAGTGAAAATACATGTATGGATGAAAAATCGTAATTTACCCTCATTTAGTTCAATCTTCACTCAAAATAATAAAAAACTGAGTAAAAAGTGACATTTTTATATACAGGTAAAACACAGCTCCTGGTGTCTAAAGCTCAAGACGGTTGTATGGAATTGCAAATCTCTTACTAACTGGTGTTTGCTTTTTGTTGAGTGGATCATTACTTTTTATGGTTTATTTGTTGGTCGTGGACATGTGTTGGGTAATATTTTTACTATTTTTGTTCCTGTGTTTGTCTGGGGATCCTATAACTGTAACCATGGCTGCATTATTTACATGTGAACTCAGCTGTTAGCAGCCTGTAGCATGTCAATGCTAACTGGTGCAAGGCCTTATGTTTTCCCACAAGGTGAGGAGAAGGAGGTGAGGACGACGTGCTGGTACTGAGGTGTGAGCGAAGAAGGGACGACATGGACCTGTCCGTCCATCTATCATTATTGGGAACGTAAGATCTATCTCCAATAAGATGGACAAGCTAGCTGTGCTAACCCAGCAACAGAGGGAGTACCAGAAGGCATAGTAGCATCTTGCTATTCACAGGCATGGCTAACGGAGCTAACACCAGACACCAACACCACATTGGAAGAGCTTCACCTGCTGTGAGCAGACAGGATACAGGAGACAGAGACTGGACAGACTGCTGAAGAAGCTCAGTCCTGGACCCTGTGGAGGTGGAGGCTGGCTGAACTGGAGAATGATGAACAAGCTGTCATCATCTATTTTCTTATGGACCTTTTTGCACTTTCTATACACTTTATTACTTTTATTTTCTTGATTGCTGCTGTGACTCCTCCTGAATTTCCCCTTGGGGATGAATAAAGTATTTTCTATTCTATTCTATTATTTTCTATTATATTAGAAATTACATTTCTGCCTCTCAGTGAACTGTGTCTGATTCGAAGGAGGATGAAGAGTGAAATGCTAACATGATAAGCCCTACTTTGAATCACATACTTGGTGATGTGGGGGAGTTTGTTCCCCCATCAGAGGAGGTGGTGGAGGCTTTCGACTCAGGAGGCAGTGTTGGCCTGGGGAGGGAGGATGAAGGAGGAACCAAGGAAGATGCTGGTCCAGGAGGTCCCAACATCTGAGAGGATATGTAGTGACTGGGAACCTTAACCTGGTTGCTGCCATTTAGCTGTAAAAGGACAGTGACAAAATTCATTCCTATTTCACAAGTCCTGCAGTATTTTAAACCTTCATACAATACAACAGTAGCAGTGGTAAGATACTGGTGAAGGTACTTTGATGAAAGCACAACAGCAAAAAGTTTTTGAGATATGTTGTACTGCATCTCTCTCCTCTTCTTTTCCTTTACCTACAAGAACTTTAGTTATCTGAACAAAAAACTCATTTTATTTCTTTTAAAGCTGGCTGTTTAGTTTACTCCACTCACAGAGCTGGGGGTCTGATTGGCCGGGTCGCAGGCCAATGAGACCAAATCTTTGAGGGGATCCTGGGCGAGGTGAGGAGGATAACGAATTGCTCCATGGGGGAAGTAGGAGGATGATGGGAAATGAAGAGATGAGGAGGGGTGTGGACTCCGAGACAGACCTGGACAGAGACGGAGAGAGGACAGAGGGAAGTGATATTTTGTACTCAGTGTTTCTTTCTCCTTTGAGAAAAACACTGAGTGTGAGGGTGTAGGACTGACCACTGTGAACAGCTATGACAGGGCGGTGGTGCTGGGTGAAGGAGCCCACTCTGGGTGAGTCTTCCTGTGGAGAGGGACTGTCCAGCTCTGCCTTTTTCACAGGAGGGGAAAGACCTGCCACACCACACAAACACAGAGATGTTCATCTTAAATCTTAACACTGAACTAAGTATATCAATCGCTCGTACATAGAGCAGACACTAAACCCTTTCAGCCTCTTCAGTGTTTCTCTTACTCTCTTACCTCCGTCCATGTCATCGGTCCAGTTCCTCGAGCTGCTGGCAGGAGAAGAAGGTGAGTGGTAATACTCCCCTCCTGGACTGTCGGCCTCTTCCTCCATAGAGCCAGACTTGTGACGCTTACTCCTGAGTGAGGACAAACATACACAAAGTGCATTATTGATATTTGAATCATAATGAATCACCTGTCCATCATGCCTCTAGCTCTACACGTCTGAACCATAGACTGTATATAGAGTGGACAGCGTGGCTCCGCCATTTATCATTCTACTGTTTTGAAGCCAAAATACCGCCGTCTCAGGCGGCACCATTGTAGCAGTTTGGAGCCAGAGTCTGCGCAGTAGAGACGATGAGGGATTCTGGGAGAATCTAAGTGGAGCCGGGTGACAAAAATAAAAACTATTTTTTTTCTTACAAGAGTCTAATCACTTCTTGACTCAACCTCCCAACATATTTTACAATCCCCCCCCAAAAATACACAAGAAAGGCAGCTGTCAATCATCGTTAAACGTTACATAAAGCCTCGTTTTTAACCTCGTATAACTAATGAAAACAAAACTTTTCAGAAAAAGAGGACTTGGCATTGAGACTTGGATACAATACAGCCAAATGATATCTTCAAATCACCACAACAATCGGATGTGAGAAACATTTCCACGAGGAGTATTATTTTTTTAAAGTTTGACCACAGCCCATCTGGAATGGCTGGAAATCCATTTTTTCTAACCTATACAGAAGCCAGCCACCAGGGAGAGCAATTTTTGTGGAGACCTCACTTCGAGCCGAGCAAGCGGACGTCCTTTTTTTTTACAGTCTATGGTCTCAACACACTTTCTTTTTAAGGATGTCTTTCCATCCTGACCAATCGGTACTGAAAACTGACTGACTGACAGCTTATCTTAGGCCATGTCCACATGTAGCGATATCTGGGAAACCACATATATTTTCATACGTTTATGCCTGTCATCCACAAAAAAATGCAATTTTTGTCACTAAAATCAATGTTTTCTGAAAACTCTGGCCAAAGTGAAGGTTTTAGAAAACTCCGGTTTCATGGTTTCGTGTGGACATCAGTAAAAGGAGTTTTTGGTTCTCACTGCAAAAAACTAAAATCTTATTAAGTTTTTTTGTATTATTGTAAGTAAAAGTTGTCTTATTACACTTAATATGAGCCACATTCAACTGACCAGTCCAGAAAAAATGTCTTGTTACAAGTTATTTAAAGACAAAAATGAGGTCTGAATTGCTTGTTACAGTTAAAAAGAATCTGCCATTGAGATTTGTTTTTGTTTTGTGTCTTTCAAGTAGGGGGAGTATTTCCTCACTAGTTTATCCAAAAACTCTGAGATGGACTGTGTAAAGAAATAGGGCTTTGTACCAAAAACTCAAATCATGTAACACCTGCAGATATAAAGGGATGTGTAATCTGTAGAGTGTTGGGTCATTATGTGTGATTACCCGCTAGATGAGGTGCTGGCTAGTGATCGTCTGAGGCTTACTGGCTGGTTGACAGACTGGTTGAGGTCGTACGCCAGATGACCCTGGAGCTCCCCCATAGAGAAACTAGGTCCCACTCCTGTGACAACCGGCGCTACACACAAACACAGAGGGAGAAAACACACTGTGGTCATGAGATACACACTGAAGATTCCTCCTTGAAACACAGGATGTTGAGCTAACTTAATACTTGAAACCAAATTCCCCTAACTGTAGGAAGACAAAGTTTTGTGTTTAATGTTTTCTTCAGTCAATCAGTCATCTTAACAATCACACATCCGACTTCAGACTCACTTCTTGAGACCTGGACCAGCTCAGTGACACTGAAGACACCTGATGTCACAAAACTCTCTTGGAACTCTGGACCATCTGTAGAAACACAGCAGTAGTAAGGCACTGACAGAGTTTAATGAGAGTTTAATGATAAGTACAGATCTATCTGTGCTTGACGTCAAAGTTATGCTTTAATTTGGGTAATTATAAGGGTCATACTAGGTCAAACGACATCAAACTTGACAATTATTCATTTGACAATTCTGCCGAAAGTCCTCTCTTAATAAAAACAAAAAAACAAGTAGAGCAGGTGAGAAAGTCAGAAGATTTTAAGCCAAACTTATCATTGGACAGGACATGTCATAAAAGAGCAAGAAACAAGGTGAAAAGAAGGAAAGAGGCCCTGGGCTGGATCTGAACCTGGGTCACTCGCCTGAGGACTAACCTCATGGGGCGCGTGACCTAATATCCAAGGCTACATCTGTGCCCCATCAAGTTGATTTTATTGATCACAATCCTCTTTTTAATATTTAAGCTTTCTGTAAAAAGAAGAATTACTTATCACAGAAAACTTCACTGACTGGCCAATGTATCTACCGTAGCTTTATTTTTGTTTTTTTGTTCCCAGGACTAACAAAAAAGCACAAAAAGTTCAAATGAGCATGAACACAGGGGATTAAGAACTAAGATCTTATTTTACAAGGTAACACTGGTTAAATAAAATATAAAGGCCATTTCCTTCTGCTCTGTGACAGAAGATTCATTGCATTACCCATGGTAGCCGTTCGACTGTCCTCCTGATCAGAGCCCACTCCTGTGCGACTTGGACTGCTGCTCTGCTCTGCCTCTAAAGACAGACAGACAGAAAGAGGGAGAGACAGGCAGACAGAGACTGTTTTTAAAAACGTGTCATACACTCTTCAGAGCCAATGAAAACCTGTTGTGGGGGAAATTTAATCTGCTTAGAAAAGATGTCTTCCGAACAGACCATGTCCATGTGGGGCGTTGGTCAGCCTGTCGGTTTATCAAACTACTTGTCTTGAGATTTTCTTCTTTGATTGCTTTATATAACTTCCTTGATAAATTACAGTTTTTACGACAATGCTGTACTTGCTCCTATCATAAATCAATAAAAATGGATGAGCAGGTAAAAAAAAGGAGTTCACCCACCGGCTTACAACAGCAGGGAAATAAAAATTGGCAGATGCGATGTATGCCAGTGCTCTAAGATGAGCACTGATAAAACTGGTTTTAACCCTTTTAACTCAATATGACTTTGGTTCAGTGGTGTCATAAATCTTCAGCAAGTATTTCATGAGACCCTGGACCAGGGCTGGGGCAATATGCTACTCTCGGGATTTGATCCTATTACGATTTTTGGGGCCCCGATTTTGATTTAAACTACGGTTTTTCATAATTCAAGATTTTGCAATTTTTAGTTCACTTTTTTAACACCAGACCATGTGAAAAAGTTAAATGATGATGATAATGTCTGCAGACTATAACAGGAGCCATATTTTCCCATAAAATGCACATCACGTGAATCAGGGAGAAACATTTCACTGCTGGAGAACTTTTTTTTCAATCCAGTTTATAAAAAAAACTGAATTGAAGAATTTGAATTTGAAAAAAAAAAATTTGGAGACAAAGAATCCATATTTTGATATTGTCAAACAAAAAAATCCTGATTTATCATATTTCTATCTGTCACCCCTACTCTGGACTCTAGAGCCAGATTTGCAGCTTTGCCAGAATCGTATAATGATGATGATATAGACACATCTAGAGCTGATACTATGAATTAGTGTCTCATAAATCTAAGCAGAGGTGTATTTAATAAATGACAATAACCTCAGATCAATAAATTAGTTTAATTGAAAGGCTCAGGTCATTATTGTCTCTTGCAAACATTCAAACCCTCTCTGAGATGGTGTTGCTGGATCAAAGCTGTCTGTGAATCCACAGTGTGATAACCTTAGACCTGAGCTTATGATGCCACTGAGACAGAGTTTGCCCTTAATACATCCTGCAATCAAACCTCGTTAGTTCTTCTGACGTGATCTTGAACATGTTAAATCTGCAGTCAGTGAATTTCCTATTTTTCTGACCTGATGTAACTCGTATCATGAGTTGTTACAGCTGATGCTTTATTGTGAGGTTCAGGCTCGCTTGTTTCTGTTGTGAACACTGCACTCTTGTGGTTACTTTTGAACACAGCACATGATTGCATCAAAAAAATTTTAAAAATGTTTTCCGCAAAGCAATGAAAAAGCAGAGCGTAGGTCAAATGTTAATCAGTTGTAAACATGTTTTTAGGTATTCTTACTTTTCTTGCTCCTAGTGAATTTTGGTTAAAAGATGCAGGACTCTGGCACCTATGACAATAGCTTGTGCTCTGTTTATGTATTTGATACACATTGATCCAAACATTTCATTGAATTGAAACGAGATGCTCTTTAGTCATTGATGTTCACCAGAGTCAGACTGATATCAAACACCAGTTCTGGGTGAGTGCATCCCTGGTAAGGGCAGAGCCATGCTGTGCTTTGTAAAAGACTGAGGGTCTGCAGCATGAGAGTCTCCCTTGAGCGAGGGCTACCAGACCCAGGACTAGTAAGAGCAGCTCTCAAAGTTGGAGAAGTGAAAAATAAAAGTGTAAACACTTCTTTCTGGACTGTGCTGTCCTCTGATTACTTCTTGTGAAGCCAGAATGCGACTGATGCAATAAGGTGCTGTGGTTGCAGTCTTGGTGTTTGGTCCGGCACTGATGTGCAGCTAGCTGGTCTTTCCGCTGTCACACTTGGTGGGTTTGTAGATGTTTTTCTGCATACAAATCAGTCTCCTAACATTTGTGTACTGCCTAGAAATGTTGCTTCAGATTGCCTTTCTTCATCCTTTCTTCCACACATTCACTGCTGAAATGACAGACAGGATAAAATAGGAGGAGCAAACAAAAAACTAGTCCTCCTCCTATTTTTTAATATTATGTTTTGGCTGTTTTAGCATCACCCTTTCTCTGCTTTGAAAGTGCAGCAAGCTAAGCAACTAAAGATCATGATAAAACATTTAAGGTGCAGATGGTTCAGTAGATTAAGTAGGGGCCGCGTGTACAAACACTGCAGTCCTTGTCTCATGGTCACAGCAGTTTCTGTCCATCTCCAGCTGTCCTAACTTATAAAGGCAAAACAGCCCGGATAAATAACTTGATAAGAAAAAAAACCCTAAAAGCATGTGGCTCATACCTCTCTCCTGTACATAGTAAGCGAGGTAGAGGTCAAGCTCTTTGACAGAGACAGAAATGTGTCGAGGCTGGACACAGAGGACTGGATTGGAGCACTGGCCTCCCTTCATCAGTCGCTCTCCATCTGTGCTTTCTAACGGGATTCCTTTAAACAGGATCACCATCACCAGGTCCAACCTCCACACCTGAGCAAGAAATGACACGATGAACACTGACAAAAGAAAATCTTGCATGTCATATGATTATGGAAAGGTTTTTCGACATAACTGACTTCATAGTTTTAACAAAATTTCATAAACAATAACAAAACATTCATATACTTTATAATACTGAAATGTGATTCTTCCTATTTATCGTTTTACTTACTGTTACACAGTGGAGCAATGTAATGTTTAAAAGTGTAAACAGTGACATCAGTTTGCAAATTTTTATTACTTCCTGATATAAGTTCACAACATTTTACTAAAAGTTTGATGTTTTATTACCAAGAAGTAATAATTCTAAACGGAAATGTTTTTTTTTATAATTGCAGCACTAAATCCTCTAAAGTTACTTTGGTTAAATCATTTGTCTTTTCCTTAGCCTCTCCTTAAAATGCCATAAAATCAAAATCTTGGATCACTAAAGTGTAGGTTTAAGTTATGTGTGAACAAAATGTACCATACTCTTTTGTCTAAATCTCCATCATTATTATTATTATTTTTTTTACATTTCTGATGTAAACACAGTTGTCTGGAAAAACACAGAAAAAGAATGTCCTCTATCAGGCAGAGTCCGTCTTACCTTGTCAGCTTGTCGGAGACAGTCGATGCGCCTCATTTTCCCTTTCTGGTCGGGGTTTGACAGGACGCAGCATGCAGCTTTCTTCCCAGTGATTGACAGGACGAAATCTTCCCTGCACTCAGGTCGAATGTCCTTCCTAAGCTTGGCCAAAAGACGACTGGCCCACTTCTGTTTGACCTGGGAAATCATCACATCATAGGGGCGTGTGTTGTTTCTTTTACGAAAGCTTTTTTAACTGATAAATTGTCCAGCATTTGTTAAGTAATGTAGGTTTATTACCCTCTTACTAATAAATCACCTATACACTTCCCACTTCATTTTTCTCTTACCTCTGCCTTCTCTCCCAGCAGTTCATCTTTAACCGCTCTCTCTTCCTCTTTCGTCATCCTCTTCTCATGTTTTTTGAAGTACTTTCTTTTCCTGGCTTGGAGGTTAAACCATGTGTAGGCAAAGGCACGGACCTGGGGTAGCAGAGCCTCAATGAACGGATGAAACTCATCCTACAAAACAGAAAGACAGAGAAACTTCAACACACTCTTATAAGAAACACAGAATTATGGGTAGCCAAAACAACTTGAAAACGTGTATGGTTGATTCAAGAAAACCAATTACTGATCCATGATATCTGTCATGGCAGATTTTGTGTCAGTGTATTTTGTTAGTAAGGGTTTTTTTTTAGTTAGCAACTCTTTCGTTTATTTAGTTTTGACTTGGAGAATTGTCTTGTCCTGTATTTTTCATCCCCCCATCTGTGCAGGCTGCTGGCTGTGCTGTTCAGATCTCTCAGAAAGACTTGTTGGTGATCAGCGGCTGTTCTTGTGCCCCTTGTAGCAGTGTAGAAGCAGCCAGAGTATCCTAGCTTTTTCAGTTGGTACATGGCTCCAGCTCTCACGTTTGCTTACAGTTTGTCCTGTTTTCTGAGTTTTGTATTCACAAACTTTGCCTGCTTGCACTACTACTACTCAGATCTTAGCTGATAGTAAGATTGGGGGAGCCTTTATACTCAAGGACTGAAACAACTAATTTTATCATGGTAATTCTTGATCACACACACAAGGTTATTTCTCAACACTGCTACGCCACACACTTAACATTTGGGGCAATAAGATCTCACAGAAGCTCAGAAGGTGATGAAGAAACTTGGAGGGAGAGCCGACTGTCCTGGGGTGTGTTGCATTAGCAAACAAACAAACAAACAAGGAAAAGAATAACACAACAGGCCTCAGAGACATATGTCCCCATTTTCACTCTTCTTTTTTTTTTTTAAAAAAAGGGAACTCATTGTTGTACCTTGTCATACCTGACAATGGCACAATACTGATGGTCATGGTAAACGCAAACCTCCAGGCTGACAGAACCGAGAAACCAACCTCATGTCTCTGCTGTCCTCTTTTGTCTCAAACAACCCCTCCTACACACAAAGAAGAAATACTCTTTATCTGATTGGGCGAGGAAAAGCTCTGCAGCTAATCTGACTGTGACCCTGTTTCACCTCTCGTCCCTGATCACGTCAGATCACTGTCTTCTTAACATGATTTGCCGCCTTCTTAGTCTCAAAATCTGCACTCTGTTATTTACAAGAGTTACAGATCAGTCTTCAGCTCAGTTGCTGTTGAACTTGTTTGTTGCCTTTGACCCTTTTAAACACATAGTCATCATCATCATCATCATCTTCATCTTCACACAGCATGTACCACAATCTGCCTCACAGTAGTTCATGTCCTTTCTCACTCAATGATTTTTTACAGCATCTTGGGGGAGTCAACTTTGCAAATTATACGGTTTACAATTAGGGGTGCCTCAAGGCTCAGTGCTTAGTCCCCTTATTATTTCAATCTATACCACTGTTATCTAGGGATGGGTACCGAATTAGGTACTTTTATAGGTACCGACCAAATTCTGTCAAAAGTACCGGGTATCGATTCATGTAAAATCAAAAGGTACCATGTTTAGGTACCTTATTGCGTCCTTGTGACTATGAGTGAGTGGAAGAGTAGGTGATTTTCCATGCTGGACACGAACATAGCATTGCAAGGTTATATGTTGAAGTATAAATATATTAAATGTTTAAAAAAATGAGATTTTAATATGAAACAAATTGATATTTTTTACAACATAAACACAAAAAAGTACCGAAAAATGGTACCGCTGAGTACTGGTACCGATTGCAAGGTACCTGGCATCGGTACTGTATCGTTTCAAATGTGAAAGGTACCCATCCCTACTGTTAAATATCATTTATTTTTTATTTCTTTATTTAAGGGGACAGTGCATATTCATGAACATTTTAGCACACACAGCATCCATGTGAAAATGCCAGAGTCTAGACATACATCTTATCAAGCCTTGAAAATATCTCCATCTGAATTAACCCCCCGAGTCCGCCTGGAACTTAAAAAACTAACACTTTAAGTCCATGTGGTCTGGTACGAGCACCTGTTAAAAGGTGCAGAGTACTACAACACGGTGGCAGACCTCCCTGCATGCACGATGGAACCTATGAACATGATCCTGGACGCAGCACCTCTGCAACAAATCCCAAACAACAAGTCACTCAACTAAAAGAGCTGCTGTCTGCCTGGAATCCCTCACCTAGAGCTGCAGCTCCAATAAAACACAACAGGACCTCAAGTCACAGCAACACTAACTTTGGTGCCTCACCCTTGCAGTACTATGGTGGTGGACTTATTTACCCCACCTCATTTGATCTGCAAATTAACTTAATCAAATGGTAAAAGAAAGACACTAGAAAAGCTCAGACCTCCACCAAGCATATTGTGATTGTCACCAACACTTTAGTCCTACTTTAATGTTATACTCCCTTTCAGCAGACTGTCTGCAACAATTTGGTGTTAGTTGCAGGTTTGTTTGATGATTTGTTACCTGATAGTGTTGAAAATTATGATGACCCAGTACATATTTCATATCCCAGATCTTAGTATCCAGAATATTGCCAGGATCTGGATTGTACTTTTACATCTGTCAGTAATTATGGTGACCTTGTCTTGTATTCTTTCGCAAAACAATGCGACCATTTATCGTGGAGTTATATACACATATGGTGAAAACGGCTTGATCTCACAATGATAAAGAATCCTTTAAAAAAAGTCCTGGATCCAGACGGTGATCACCTCCAAAATTTAATCACGTCTTCCTTTTCCCATTTTGAACATGTCCTGAAAATTTAATCAAGATCTGTTTGTTACTTTTTTAGTTATGTTGTTCACAGACAAACAAAATCTCCCAAAAACATAACCTCTTTGGCAGAAGGAGGAAGAAGTTTTTCTCTGCCATGCTGAAAAGTGCTCTGCTCATGTTGGATCAGAATGAGGAAAAACTGTTGCCTCTGAGGTGAGACTCAATCTCTTCCTGTGTTGGAGTTGGGTCCTTGTGAATTATGTAACAGGACCATCTAGACCTGCTCTGGTTTTTAAGTGTTTTGAGAAAGCAATTTTTGTGATTTAGGGCTATATGGAACGATTAATCAATTTATAACAACTGAGAAATCCCCTCACTCAGCTGAAGACAATCCCACCTTTACAGGTAGGGAAAATGAGTTTAAACTGGGCATTAGTGTAAATACAGAATGTTAACAAGACTCATAACAAATTTTACTTTGGTTGATGAGAACAATTATATCCTCAGTACAAACAAAAGGCATACTACAAAATGTAAACAAAAATTTTGAAACTACAGCTCCATGGTACTCATTAACAAATGTAAAGAAGAGTCAGTGGGGTCGCATGAGGTCTGAATTTTTTTGTCAAACAGCTTTCATATACTGCCACCTAGTGGCTGAATACAGTAGCTCCTATGACTTCAGAGTTGAGGAATAAACCAATCTCACTTGTCAGGCAGCCATTGGTGTACAATACTTCATACAATCCATAGACTAACATTCACACAAGTTGAAGTTGAAGATGAAGTCAAAAGGCATCTTGGTCGGCACAGCAGGTTGGCACTATGCACTGTCTGTCCGTGCACAATCATACAGACTATTAAATTAATTACTTAAGAAAATAAATTCATCTTGTTGGTTGGTTTCAAGTGTTTTATTGTGATAACTGAAGGTTATTAGTTATGTAAGGCTAAATCAGGCCTTAGGTCTAATAGTTGTTCTATAGCTGAAGTTTTGTGTAGTGTACGATAAGCAGTAAAGTCTGCTTTATACAAAAGCTTTGATTAGTTTACTCAAGTTACTTGAAGAATCATTTCAGCCCTAGATCTAAAAAACCCTCTGATACTGTAGGAGACGTGTTTGTTAGAGGGAGCTGTCACTCTGCGTGTGACTGTGAACAGACTCCAGACTGCTGTGGACTTCTTTAACCTTACTGACAGCTTTACAGCGAGCTACACCAAGCTTTTCATCATTCAACAAACAGTGCTTTTTTTTCCATACCCATCCATCCTCTAACCAGTTTTTCTTTTTGTGGTGGTGGGGGGCTAGAGCCTGCCTCACCGTCTTCGGGTGAAAGGTAGGGTAGACCTTGTACAGATCACCAGCCTCTCACAGGATTGACATGTACAGTCAGACAACCAATCATGCACACACTCAGTTTAGAGTGACAGGTTGAGCTGTTGAACACGCTTTTGGACTGTAGGAGGAAGTCAGAGCTCCCGGGGGAAGCCCACACATGCACGGGAAGAACATGCTACGGGGATTTGAACCAGGAACCTTCTGGATGTGGGGCAACAGTGCTTATTCTCACTGTCCAGAGATATGTGCTGGTTGTCTTTCTGATTTTCTCTTCCTCTTTCTCCCTCTCTGTTGCTCCCTAGAAAAAAAACTGAAGAAAACAAAAAGTGTGTTTCTAAAAAGTGCAATTCAGGAACTCTCCATTCAGCACCACAACAGCCCGCCTCAAGCCAAAACACAACTCATCACTCAGCAAAATGATCTTAGACTGACATCATGATGACATGTGACAGCTGAGTTCACCTCATATTCATTAAAATACAGAAACAGTGAGAAGGCTCTGGCCTACACAACACACTGGTACCAAATATGTATTTCTCTACGTATTTATACATACATATGTATCTCAAAAAACAATGTGGGTAACTTACTGAGTCACAATTACAGTAATGATGTTGGCTTTTTTTGTGATTAAAGGAACAGGATTCATGTGATGGTTGAAATTTAGAACAAATATTCTGCCAAGAAAAAAAACTCTTTCAATTAATTTTTGAATAATTTATGTTGGGAAATAGTTTATATTGGAGCTATGAAATGTCCCTGGTGGAGCCGTAGTTTTTATGCTGTTTTCATGCATACTCCTGCATCAACAACATCCCATTCAAAACTACAGTTAGAAGAGGATCAATGGCTTATTTTTAGATGATGTGCTTTGGAAATAAATCTAAAATAACCAATATACCTGGACAAAAAGATACTGAAATACATCTTTTTCCAATTCATAAAATCCTTGAAATGATCATTTCTATTGTAACAGATCCCCACTCCTGTGCGAGCACTGTTGTTACCACCCTATTGTGTTTTGGGTTTAATATAAACTCCTTTTTTATGGACAAGTGTTGTTTTGTCAAAAGTAGGGATGGGTACCGAATTAGGTACTTTTATAGGTACTGACCAAATTCTGTCAAAAGTACGGGGTATCGATTCATGTAAAACTAAAAGGTACCATGTTTGGGTACCTTATTGCATCCTTGTGACTGTGAGGGAGTGGAAGAGTAGGAGATTTTTCATACTGGACATGAACACAGCATTGCAAGGTTATATACTGAAGAATAAATATATCAAATTAATTTTTTTATATTTCATTATTAAACAAATTGATATTTTTTACCACATAAACATAAAAAAGTACCGAAACTCGGTACTGTTGAGTACCGGTACCGATTGCCAGGTACCAGGCATCGGTACGGTATCGTTTCAAATGTGAAAGGTACCCACCCCTAATCAAAAGTGCAGTAGCATTAAGGCAGTGCCTGTCAAAAGCTGAATTCATGACAGACTGAATTGGAATATAGAGATCATGGAGGTCATGTTATGACACACTTACACAACCCTTTGAACCAGCACTACTCACAGGTTTTACAACCTGTGGCTAAAAACAAACGTTAAAATTCACACAGCAAACTTGTTTGCAAACTCTGTTCACGCTCTATGTGCACACAGAAGAAAATCAAACTAAATTCTGATGTTTTTTAAAAATTACTATCAAAATTTTAAATGATGCGCAATGAGAATTCAATTAATGATATTGACCAGGGAAGTCAACTCTGAAGCTGAGAAGAGGAGGTTTTCTGCCCCAGATAAAGCAGAGACACTTGCAAACATATGCCCAATTATAGTGTTGCCCACTGCAAGCAGACAAGCAGGAGCAAAAACAGTAATCGACCAAAGTTTCTCAGCATGTTCCAGTAAAATGTTTATTCAAGTCCCAGCTCAGCTCGACTTATATTCAGTCCTCCAACAAATTAATCCATGATAACTGTATAACATGATGAACAGCAACTGGAGACACAGATCGCTCAAAAGGATCAAATTAACACACACTCTTTGCACCACCACTGAACACATTTTAAAGGTCAACGACGTGATTAACTCGGTTATTTGAACAACGTCAGACGTCAACAGCACAGAACAAGCGTGAGGCGCAGTGTTTGCTGGGGTTTTACCTGGCACAGAGGGAGAGGAGAGACCATCATTTTTGCTGACAGGAGCTGAATCAGACCAGGATATAGGTGCACATAAACATCTTTTTTTTAAATGTCCATTGCTTTCTCATCGGTTTTCGCAGCCTTGTTCATGATCGTCCTCACTAATTCGCTTGCGCAGCTGTACCTCCGGGCTCCAGAGAAAGCCGCATTCCCTGGGCTGTTGATTTTCTTTTTTCTGTTTCTGACGAATCCTGAGAGGGAGAGGGAGAGCTCCGGTCGCATCGGATGACTCTACCGCCTTAACTCCAGAAATGATGACACGGCAGAAAAGTTAGGGACCCGAAATAATGCTCCGCAGGGGGAAGCGGGGAGCGGGAGTTAGGAATAATCATTCTTAGCGTGGCCTGAGGTGCGACGCAGCAGAGGAACTGTGTCATTAAGAGACAGAGACAGAGAGAGGGGAGGAGAGGAGGGATGAGGGGGCGAAGAGGAAAAGAAAGGGAACTAAAATGACGTTGACTTGAGCCCATCCCAAACAACGGCAGCCCTGACGGGCTTAAAGCCACAGCTGTTGTATTTTGCTTATTGCCCTGAACACTGTGCAGTTCATCAAAGAGACCAGCGAGTGCATAACCACCGTGAGGTGGCCTCCACAGTCAGACACAAGTCCAAATCTGTCCGTTAATAGTCAAAAATATGTAACTGAGTGCAAATATCCACCATACAATTTTCTTGGTTAGGTTATTAGATGTATTTTTTTTTTGTTTTTGGTTGTTTTTTATATTAAAAAAAGGCTAAAATTTGACAGACCCAGAGCAGTACCATTCCAAACATTACAATAGCATTGTTAAAAAGGGCTGTATCTGAAAACATGTTTTACATTTTCTTCTAGGAATAGACAATTTGTCAACTTTGCTAAAAATCTCAAAACAAGAAGCCGCTGTAAGGCTTTGAGCGTATTGCTTTTGCATTACAGGGGTTTTAAGTGAGGCTAATGAACCTAAACACTAGTGTATTCATAAAGCCTTAAATCACAGTGACTTCACCTCTCTACCAGCACAGATTTACAGAGCTGCAGAAAAGAATTGTAATGAGTTATGAACAAACTTTAACTATAGGCTAATTCCTCATTTTTGTCATGTTTAGACCCTGCAATTTGTTCAAACTATCCTTTGTAATACTTGACTTGGACTTGAAAATTTAAATGTGATGAGTTAATACATTAAAGCTTTAACAAAATTGAGCTTCAATGTTACGGGTTACGTTATTTTCTTAATGCCTCTTTGTCTAATCCATGGTTCATCCTCCATTCATACTTGATTTAATGCCAGTGCAAAGGACCGTGGAGAATTGAGGGAAGAAAACTTAAAACCATTTGAATATGGAAAAAAATCAAAGGAGCCAATGATGAGTGCAGAGAAGTATAAAGCAAGGCGAGAAACACTCTGTGAAACATCTTTTGCAGTTACATAGGATTTAAGGCAAAGGTCAGAAAATGGTATATTTTTTGCCAACTACATGCAAGGTTAAGCCATGCTTTTAAACAACAATTAAACACATTTCATTCTTTCTATGAACAATGTGGACACATTGCGGAACATAATTTCTCAAATGCTGGTTTATGTTTTGTAGTTCATGCCATGAGTGCAGGGCCATTATACCTGGATTCACCCTCCATCGGGAAATTCCCTTCATAAAGGGAGTTTTAGTTGTGATTTTAATGCAGGTGAGTAGTTAGGTACAGTTTTATGTGTTTCTAAAAGTATAAACACAACTGAATATGGTAAAAAAAAATGCCACCACGAGGAGAATCAGCAGCCCAAACAGAGTGTAGATTTGCTGAAGAATTTGACTTGTTCAAAACATTCAAACTGCAAAACCAACACGGTCTTATCTAGGATGCTATCAGCCTTGTGGACAATGGGATCTGTGTTGTGAGGGTTTACCCACAGACACCTATGGTCAATCTACAAGTTTTATGTGTCATCCTGTTGGTGTGGTGATGCAGGAGTAAGGTAACTCTTATTTGGCATCTGTGTGTGCAGAGACGAGTTTCAAAACTTTAATCCAAACTTGAACGTTTCGGAGGAGACAATGGATACAGAAGAGCAGCATCTGCTCGCAGCGGCTCTCTGCCCCAGCTGTATGCCGGGACAGGAGGCCCTCTGTCGGCTTTACAGACTCAGTCAGTCGGCTGGCTCTAACTGCGGCCATTTTCTGCTGACTAACACACACACAGAAACGCGCGCGTGCGCGAGCACACACATAAACACGCACGAGCCAATGGGAGGCTCGACTGAACTTCAACTTGGCCTTCCGCCGTCCCGCGTGATGACGGAGAGGGGGCAGATGGGCCTGCCACTGCATGTTCATCTTCAAAAGCCACAAACTGAACAACTTTCACTCAGGACTACACGCTCTGGCACAGGCCGACAAACCACGGCACGTTGATCACTCAGTAGTGCACCACCAGGGGTCGGAAACCACATTTGTCAGTGGGATAGATCCTTTTTATAGCCAAGAATCCTGGTTCTCCGGCTCGGAGGCGACATCATTCAAAACTCCGTTCAAAAATATGGTACTTTCCACAAAATGTGTTCGTAACGGATACACTTGCAATCTAAGACGAAACTCTCCATTATTATTAATTTCAACTTTCTTTTCGGCCAATTCGGCTCAGAATCTGTTCACCAAAAACGCGTTATGTCAACAAAATGTGAAGTTTTCAACAGTTACTCACTGCTGACTTCCGCCCTGTACAGTGGTTTCGACGGAAGATGCCAGTTGAAAGACCGGGTAGACCAATTGCTAAAGTGTAGAACAATTCTTATTATGAGCGTTTTGTGCAGATCATATACGTGCCGAATTAAAGAACAGCTCCTAACAAATAAAATAGTTGTTTAATTGTGTTGTGGGAGGTAAGCTGACTTGCTGGCGAGTTCATCATCTTTTATTTGCTCGATTTTTTGTAGGCATTTTGTGACATATCACTCCACAAGCAGACGTTGCATATCAAAATACTGTGCAATGTTCGGATGCTGTTTTAAAGTACAGGACAGTTAAATTGGACAAATAGGCTTGATGACAGTCAGAGCAACGGTTTCCTTTTTGTGCTCCACTTTCAGCTGCGTAACTCCTCGCATTGCGTCTTTTTTTGGGAAAACACGGAGCAGCACACCAATCTTAGGGGACACTCTACAACATTACAAAACCGAAAGAGGTTTTCTCCTACCATATCGAAGCTGTGCCGCCACCGTGGGAAGTTAAAGCTTATCTCAACGCCTGCCCATCTTGCGTTGTTTGGCGTTATCATTCCATATTCATTCCCATCATCGTGCGCGTGCCAGGTGGAGTAAATCCGCGGTGCTCGAGACCAGAAACGTCCCGCGTCAAGCTTTGAGCTCAACGGCAGCACCCCCTAACACACACACAAAAACACACTCACACACGTGCGCGCGCGCACACACACACTGTAGGTTGCGGCAGAAAAGAGTAGTGTACTACCTTCTTCATTTTGTCTTTCCATTTGTTCCTGCTCTGTCTGTGTATATAAAGGAAACAAGGCAGACGAGTACATACACACTCATGTGTTATATATATATATATATATATATATATATATATATATATATATATATATATATATACATATATATATATATATATATTCCCAGAGAGATTGTGTGTGTGTGTGTGTGTGTGCCTGTGTGTGCCTGTGTGTACGTGGTGAAACAAGCATCCCTCATTTGAACACTGGTCAGTCTCTCACCATGCCACGTGCGTTGAGGGGAAGTCCAGATAAAACTGTTTCACATGCACTGAACATTAAAAATGACCTTACAGAAGCTGCAAATTAACTTCTGAATCACCTTCTTCACATTGTCAAAACTTTCCCTATTTCTTTTTCATGTTATACCAACTCTAGCAACCTTTAACTCTTTTTGATTCACCTCAGTAACTGTATGTTCATTCTCCACCATTGTATTTGTAAAGTTGATGCATCTAAATACATGTTGTGGTTATGCCAATTCATATCTTGCAAGCTCTGCCCAGGTGACACCCATCACCTGAACCATGCAGTACCTTCCCACACAGTTCAGTTCAGCTTGCTGCTGCATGTATAGCGGGGAAAGATTTGGAATGAATCCAGGCCTGTTTTTCAAGGATCTATTGTAACCCACTTTTCTCCTGGTAGATTTATTGAGTTGCAGATATGCCCTCAAGAAAAATTAAAAATTTATGACAAGGATAACAAAATTTAAACTATCCCAAGAACCTGTATAAGGAGTTTTAACTGACTTGTTTCCTCACAGAAATGCATATTATAAGACTTGTGTTTCAAAATATATAACTTGATTTGATATCTTTTTGCCTTGCATCTGGGTGATATGTGTTATACATGTTGTTTGAACAGGTCAAAGATACAGATTCTCCCAAATATGATAAGATATAGAATGTGTCATGTATCGACACATGATATTACTTCCTCTTGACGGTGGTCTTTAAATAAAAGGTTATTAATGCTTGTTTTATTTTTATTTTTTTTTAACAGATCCTGCTCACCACTGTCTCTGTTCCCAGCTGAACAAACATCTGTCACATGACCAAGATCAAGGCCAGGTATGCGGTGATTTGAACCGTGTACTTTGTCATGTTGGACGCAGAGACCTCCCTATCTTGATGGAGGATTTCACCTCCAAGGTTGAAGGCCAAAATAAAGAAAACATAAAACAACCAACAAACAAAACAATCTCAATGTCACAGGCTGTTACAAACACACAAACTGACCACAAATTCATCTTTAAAAAGTTCATAAGAATCATTGAAGGTTGCAGAACAAGAAGAGGAGAAGAGCACCTCAGCAGCTTCCTCATGGCTTGAGTTTCAAAGACATGCTCTCAAGGGGAAAGCATCAAGCTACAGTAGAAGAGGAGAGAGGGAAGGACTTTCATGAGGGAGTAGGAACATCTACATGCTCCTTGATGTTTAACATGTAAGGGACTTCAGTGAGGAGGACACAAAAGCAAAAGAAACCCTCAGCAGAACTCAACAGATGCTGCAGAGAAGTTTAAACAGCAAGAGGGGTAAATAAACACAGGTTGAGGGGCTAACAAAGAAGACAGAAGTTGCCAAGACTCAAAGGAACATATGACATCACACTGAAACTGACTGGACTTACTCGCACCCTAATAACCTGATCTCAGACAACAATGACCAACTCTTCACAACCAGGAGGTACAGCTCAGATAGGAAAAGTATCCTGAGGGGGTTCATAACAGGTAAGCAAAGAATTGGACTCTGCCTGCAAACAAGCCAAAGACCCGCCTCTTTGCTTCGTATCTTGGGCAAATTTTGGTTGGGTTAAGCTTTTCTAGATAGCACCCTCTGACAATGGACTTCAGAACCTGGTATCTGAAATACATGGGTGATGTCATGGAGACTGTGTCCATGTATTATACAGTCTATCATTCGTAACCGTCTCCAGGGGAACATCAGACGGGATTAAGGAAAGATTCATCATATACTAACCACATAGCAACTCTCTGCATCATCCCTGAACAACAGGCAGTAACAGGTGGGATCACTGTAGCTGGGGAGTGAGGCTTAAGGGCAAAAGTCAGTTTGAGTCAGCCTTTCCAACATGGCAGCCATCAGCCACTGGCTTCCCATCACTGACACTGTGTCCATGTGTTACACAGTCTATCTTACACACTGAAGTGGAGTACTTTTCCATACCTTAACTTAGAGACAGGTGGAAGCTCGGCTGGGGTGGAAGTGGAAAGCATTTGTGAGTGGCTTTTGCACCCATGATGATCAAAGTCATACAACCTCTACCTAGTTATCGGCTTCTTTCTTTGACCAACCAGTAGATAAGCGGAGCATAGTGATCAGTAAGCAGTGTACATCAGAGACCAAAAGCTAAGCAGTTGCTGACTAAGCCTCCTTCACAGTGCACAGTTACTCCCCCTGTAGGCCTCTGCGTTCAGCAAACACACTCTGCCTGAAGCTTATTCTAAAAACAGTCGCTAAAAAGTGGTTGCAGGGCTGACAAGTGATGGGAATCCTGGGTCCTTTTAATGGGCCATGTCAATGTGACTCAGCTTCCAACCAGATCATCATTTATACCATATAACCAGATCATCTTGCCCCCAGGGTAAGTCTTGTCACTTCCCAAATTAGTCTATTTGAGTGTTTTTTCACCATTAAACATACAACATCCTTGGAAAAATTCAACAAAAACAGCCCAAACTGAATAACAAAATTAACACTTATTGTAATACAACCCAAGGTGCTGTCAAAATGTTGACAAAACAGAATTTCAAGGCTTGCAGATAATTTCAGTCCTATCCCTTTATTTTATGTAAAACAGTGAAAAGAAAACTTTTTGTTTGTTTGTTTAAAGGGGGTGAAAACTCAGTTCAGATTTGACTCCAGCAACACATCTCATAAAAGTTAGGACACAGACGACAAAACAGTGAGAGTTGAGCAGCACGTGGTGGAATATCTCCTGACTAATGAAGTTAACAGATGCATCAGCTTAGTAACATGAATAAGTGGTTGAGTCTCTTAGAAGCAAGCAGGCTCAACACTCATTGAGCGTTTTATGAGTATAAAGATCAACAATTTCAGAACAATGTTCCGAAACATAAAACTGTCAAAAGTTCAGGGATTCTGTGGAAATCACAGCATGTGATCAGATTCCCCTCCAAAAACCATAGTCAGTAAACATGGATTGACATTTCATCCACAAACGCAGGTTAGAATGTTTCCATGTAAAGAAAAAAGTGTAAAAACATGATCCAGAAACTCTGGGGACTTTTCTGAGCCCATTTCATATTGACTGAGACTATCCAAATCAAATGTGACTTCTTTTGGGAAGTCATAGATGCCACATCATCACCTCTAAAACAGAGAGACCCTACCCAACTTGCTATCAGAAACACTCCAAAAGCCAGTGTCTGTGATGATATGGGGACAAATAGGCAGATGGGGTATGGGGAGCTAAGACATCTGAAAAATCACACACTGCCATCCAGACAGTGCTTTTTCCAAAGAAGCCCTAGAAGAGTTCAGGTGCCAAACTTGCCTAAGAGCAGTCCTGACTTGTCGCCTATTTAAGAAAGAAAGAAAAAAAGAAAGAATGACAGACATACAGACATACATCAATCCATCCATCAATTCATTTTTTGATAATAACAAATAAATCTGTTGAGCAGCCCAAATATTCGGGCATCACTAGGAAACATTAGCTACTTTCATTTGATATTTGTGTCAAGCCATTTCAGCTTTGCTCAAGTATTGTAAATGTAGAGAGCCCATTGCAAAATAAGAGTATAAAAATAAGTAGTTAATAAAAACGTCAAAGTTCTATCTCTCTTTTTTAACAGTTTTCAATGATTCAGCTATTGCAGTGCCATAGGAACAAATCTGTGATCAGGATGCCTCTGCCAAGATCCCACAAATTGCAAAGCTTTACTTAATGAGTATTTTATACAGCAGAGCTGCCAAGATGTGTCACACTCATTGACCCCTCTTGCCAGTGTGACTAAACACTGTCAGTGTTTAAATGTGAACCTCATCATGCTTGTCTCTTACTGTAATCTATAAATGCAGACTTTGCCTCACAACACTGTAACTCTGTGTTTTAATTTTATTGACTGAGTCAAAAAAGGAGGGAAGTTACACTTTATGCGAAAAAACTGAGAACTGACTACTCAACCCTGCAATCATGAAGATTGTGGGTGATTTTTATACAAGAGGGTTTTAGGTAGTAAATACATTCACATGTCCTCACATGAACTGGTGAAAGATTTTAAGAGTCAGTGAGTTCATCCAGCTTCATATTTGCTGATCCATCATCTGAAACCTCCACCTTCCTCTACAAAGCATGTTTTTATTCCAGCCTGTGAATCAGCTACAAAAATATAAAGACAAATCAAGATGCCGCAAAATGCACGCAGGCAACGTTCAAACACTGACCAGTAAGATGATTCCTAGAGCCACAGATCAAAACAGTAACTCAAATCCCCTGATTCAGGGATCAATAAAACATTACAGTAAAGGATTGTGACAAAGACAGAAGTGAATCAGACACTCGACATAAACACTCACTCACATACACTCACACAGACATGTTTTTTTCCCTCAGTGGTTGTAGTTTGGATTTCATTTACCCAAACTGCTTCTCTGCTCCTCCACAGGTTCCCTTGGTGCAACCAGAGCTGTGGGTGTTGCTTTAAAGGGGGGAGGACGCAGTGGCTCAGGTGTGTTGACTGGGGACGAAACCATCTCAAACTTAAGCAGGGTTTGTTTCTTTGGGTGCATATGCTGATTGTAAATATATTTTAGTAAGACATAATTTGACCACATACATGGTATAATATCCATTTATCTGCTTTAAGTTTTCATGTTAGTTTGATCTATGGTGGTTTATTAGAGTAGTTTTTGTTTCTAGCTGGGGAAGGGGTTTAGCATTTAAAAGTCTCTGGACAACATGGCTTTCAAGAGGGTAGATGAGTGACTGCTGCAGGTACTGTGGCATTTGTATCAAAAATAATTGTATGTACATTTTTTTTCCTTTGTTCTTTTGCCTCTGGAGACCTCGACTTGGCAAAGTTTTTGTGAATAAAAGCACAACCTTCAACTCAAGTCATCGACAATTCTCCTCACTTCTTTAAAGTGGTTATTGAACCACTGTAGATTGATCAGATATAGCTCTCGAGTTACAGAGGCTGGAGTAAACAGCAACAGACCAGGACCAGAGTTCTGTGAAAGGATGGTAATAACTTAACTTCAGCAGCTACTTCGACCTCTGTCCTATTGTTTTTGCTCTGTGGGGAACTTCCAGGAGCTTGGATAACCTACAAGTCACTGCGAGAAAAAGCAGGTGTCCCAAGACAGATACCTGCAGCACACCATATGCTGAGTTTCAGTCGTGAAGGTATCTCATTTCTAAAGTGGAAACATTGAAACACTGAGTGAAAAATACACAGGGTTGTGTTGTGTTTAAGTGTGTAAAACCTTGCAAGTCTTAGGTTCGAATTCACATTAAAAGTAAAATAAATAAATAAATAAATCCATACCATACTACGGATGCTACTTCTATTTCTTGCATGTTATTTCTTGAAGTTTCTCTACTGGCAGAAAATTCTGGAGGCACCAGAGCCTGTTTTCCTGCATGTTGGGACACTATGAGGTGTTTTTATTAACCATAAACACTGAACAGGGCATTTAAGAGGTTCTAAAAAGGTCAAAATATGAAAAAAAAAAAAATCTACTCAGAGTTTAGAAACTCAATAAAAAAGGAAATAATGTAAAGTCTGAGTGAAGAGAAAAAAGGCAGCATTATAAGATGACGACTGGTTTTAAACAGTCTGTTACGCAGTCAGAAAAACTTTCCTCTTAATTAATGTTTTTGGTCATCAGATGTCTGAAAAGTTAAGTTCTTCTGTAGTACAACAAAAAGGTAATTTTCCTGTTACCACTGGTCTTCATGCAGCTTTTATTACTGGATGAATTAAGGTATGAATTTCTTTTTGTTTTCTTGTTTTTATCTTCTTTAATCTTTCCATTTTTATTTCTATTTGCTGCTAGAGGGCAGCCTTTCACTTCACATCTCGGGCAGCAGCAGCAGCAGCAGCAGCGCTTGGGTGTCTGATCCCCCGGAGCTGCAATCAGGAGGAGGTAACAAGCAGGGAGCAGGGAGCTGTGCCCCTCTAAGCATCCAGCGGACAGATGTTAGTCCAGGAATTATCTGCTTAAGGACTGATTTGCTGGACTTACAGAGATCAGCCTCTTTTTGCTGGATTCACACTTCTTTACAGTACTGGGTTTTGATGAGATTTTTTGTGCCAAATACATCCGATGTAAACTTGTTGGTCAGTTGGCGAAGTAATACAAGATTATTTGACTAGGCCAATATAAGCAACTTTTAATTCATTTCTTCTTTTTGGTAAAAGGTTAAATTTCACACTTAGTCTATTACAAATGTGTTGCTTCTTTCATATCCTATTTTATCGCTAACGTTTCCAGTAGAAAGCTTCCCCTTGGCTCTTAACACAAAAGTAATGAGCTGGACACACCCAGAGGAGAAGTTTTACCTCTCAAAGTTATCAGAAATTTCTCAGGTAAGACAACAGGGGGAACACGTTGAAATATATTGCATAAACCCTTTATTTACTACAAGAAGAGGACAGTGAAATTGTCTCATTAAGTGCTCTTCTTCTTTGAATTAAGTACCATGTTCAACACACAAATATAAGTTTCTTCTTGTTTTCTAAGGGTTTTTCTGCGTTAAACTTACAGAATAAAAACTCACACTTCCTGCATATTTTTTAAAAAGTGTATTTAAACCTTGAAATAGATTAAATTGTCGGCCTCTCTGAAATAAATGTGTTGCATCTTTACAATCAGCCACTCTTTTCCATTGTAAGTAAATTCACAGAAACCATCACTAAATGTATGAATGGAAAGGTTATAAGAGCTCCTGGGGGGTGATTGGTTTAATGGAAAGGTCTGATTGTGATGCTGTCCTGTCCAGTGAACCAAAGTCTCAGACCAGATCAGAAATCCTGTTGTTATTGTTTTAAAAATGACAGAAGAGTAAATTTATGTATTGACACTTTCATGCTAAAGTTGTAACAAACAAAACCTTGTCTATCTCATACCTCTCCATTGTAAATAATCCAGTGCTTCTTTTTCTTAGGTAATTTGAGGCTTCGGTCTCTGTTTTTCCAGACTCTCAGGTCCTCATCCCCTCCGGAGGCACCCGTCTCCCCCTCTCTGCAGCCCCTCCTGTTCTCCCCTCATTATAAAGATCATTACTGCCTGCTGCTGCCCTCCTACACATCACATGCCACCCAGTGTGTTGTTTAGGCCTGGATGGGATGTGTTTGGAGGTATTGGGCATTTAACAAAATTGCAACAAAACTTTTCTGACAGCTGATACCAGAATAACCATGTTCTTGGTGTCGTATTATAAACTTTTGACATGAAATGTAGAAGATGAGGTGTCTGCAGTTTTTGTGACAAGTCTGAGCAACACTGAGTGGCAAACGATGACCAAGTCTTTAAACTGGGACTATACATTGTGCACAACATGACAAGCAGCAAAGGCTAAAGGGGGGAAAAAAACACATCTGGATAAATGATTCCTCATCATCAGGACATGATGCTGCTCAAAACCATTGGTGGTGTATTTTCTTGAAGCTGTTTTGCAGTTTATTGCAGTTTATTGCATTTATTTTTTTTGGCCTTGATTAATTGGACAGCTGAAAAGAGACAGAGATCGAGGGGAGGAGAGATCGGGTAGGACGTGTAGCAAAGGGTGGGTAGACAAATGTTATGAGAGCCGCCGCCTCTGTACATGGGGCGCACCCATCTGAGCCAAGTGGCGCCCCTCTGATACATCTTTGATAGTTAAAAGACAAAAATTAAATGTCAAGATTTATAGGCTGTATAAATTGCACAGTGTAGTTTTAGCAAAGTGTTTCTCAGATTTTTATTGCCTACAACATTATTAGTTAAAGTGTAATTTAAAAAGGAGATAAAATGTTTCAAACTATTATATTGACTGGTAATCTGTCAGTGCTAAACCTAACAGTTTTTTTTTTTTTGCTTTCAGCTACGAGAAACATAATAAAAGTCAAATTAACAGCAGATAAGAAACATCTTTTAAAAAGTTTAGGGAAAGGCTGGGTTGTTTCCCCTGAGGTGAAGAATAAATTACTATGGGAGTTTATTTTGGGTTTTTTCAGTTTTGTCCATGAGTGAGGCCAGAGTGGAGTGTGAGTAGGGATGAGTACAGAATAAGGTACTTTTATAGGTACCGACTGAATTCTGTCAAAAGTACCGGGTACCGATTCATGTAAAATCAAAAGGTTCCATGTTTAGGTACCTAAATGTATCCTTGTGACTGTGAGGGAGTGGAAGAGTCGGGGATTTTCTATGCTGGACATGAACACAGCATTGCGAGGTTATATGTTGAAGAATAAATTTGTTAAATTGAAAAAATATGTTTATTTTATTATTAAACAAATTGATATTTTTTACCACATAAACGCAAAAAAGTACCAAAAATTGGTACCGTTGAATACCGGTACCGATTGCCAGGTACCGGGCATCAGTACCATTTTAAATGTGAAAGGTACTCATCCCTAAGTGTGAGGTCACTTGGCAGATTGGTCCAATCTTATGCAGGTGTTGAACCAAGTTGTTGAGGTGAAAAGGAGCTGATGAATTTGGGGAGGTTTTTGAATTAGCTGCTGGTTTATGTGCTCATCTTTAGATTAGCATAAAGTGACTGAAATAGCAGTGGGCAGACAGGGGACAGCCTCAAAACTCTGTAGAAAGCTCAGCTGTGCACTTTGCATGTTAGAGTGGTTTATTTTTCAGCACTACAATAATATCAGCTACTGAAACAAATTAACTCCAATGAGTAAAAGCTTTGTAGTCTAAGCTGTAGGCATGTTACAGATGTGATTATAAATGAAATGAAAAGCCATGAGCAGAAAAATACAAATGTAATGGAGGTGGCCAGAAACAGACAAGTGGTGGCTAACATTCATATCACACAATAGAATAGAAAAAAGCAACTTATTTATTATATCCATAAAGGTGGATAATACTTAAACTGGAATACTTATTGGGAATAAAAATAAAAGCTTAATTCTGTATCTTCACAACAATAGAGTGGAATTATTCCCTCTGAAATACACTAAATCTACAGTGTGCGCCTAAATAAGAAACATAAATGAGTGTATTAAACCTGAATGTAGAACTGAGAGAAAATAAACTCAGCTGTTATTACACAAGCAATGTATTGTTGCTGGGCAAATTTCTGACTGACTCATTCTCTAAAAGTATAGACAAACTGAGAGATGTGAGAGCAGAGAAGAGACACTTTAGAGCAGTGACAGAACGAGCAGAAGCTTTAGAGTTCCTGGATCAGCCTCTCTAATAATGGTACACAAACACACAGCCAGGCTAACACCACACAGGTGTGGATGTTTCCATAGAAATGTGTAACATTTCAACAGCTGGCTCACAAATTATAGCCCAGTGCAGTCAAATCTGAACGACAACTCATACATTTTAGAGGGACTCAGGCATCAAAGCTTAGTGAGTTTAGAGCCAGTAATGATAATGTGGAATAGAAAAACAGTCTCCAGCACATCCAGTTTTAATACCCAAAAACAACTGGATGAAGAAAAAAACTCTGCAATCTGTGATCTCCATACACCAGACATGATTTAAAAAATGTATACTCAAGTGTAAAAACAAAATATTTTTTGATTCAAAAGAAATTTCAAGAAGTGAAGATTTTTTTCTCTTGAAAGTGTTATCAAAATCCATTCTCACCATCCACCACGTCTTGGCAGAGACATCGTAGCACAGTTGCCACTTCACCGAGCTGTCTGCCTCGCTGCATCCTCCTTGTATCGCTGACATTGCCATGACAACAGAGCCGTCAAAATGTTAAATCACCATGGCTCTGGAGAGTTAAAAACAGCAGGATTTGTGGTTAAAAAGAAGACATCAAAGACTCTTTCATAGAAACTTCAAGTTAATGTTTTGCTGCTTTTGTCAGAGCTTCACATCTAGTTACAGTTTGCTGGACTGCTGCAATTTCTGTCCCATTTGAGACCATTCTCAGTGAGAGCAGAATTTGGATGATTTCTCCCCAAATCATTGATGTTATAGGTCGTAACTTTTTAAAGTATTGCTTTGAGATTAAATAATTATAAATCAATGAATAACACCATCAGATTTCATTCAAATACTGCTGAACCCCTCGCCATACAAATGAGGTAAACACTTACTCTTAAACATTGGTAACTGCTATATATTGCACCCTCCTGGTTTGTCACATCAATCCAGTATTCAGGGTATCTGAAAACTTGATGTTCAGTCTAAGAAGTTTAAACAAAAAGCATTCACATCCAGCACTTTGTTGTCTCTCAGTCAACTCAGGCTACCTTTTACACATACATAAAACAGTTTCCTCAGACATGGGACCTCTTACCTGCCTAAGCTGGGCCCCGTCTCTCTCCAACAGCTCCAAGTAAATCCTCGGAATAGGGGAAAAAAAATCATATAACTCAAAATCAGAGTCACCTTGATGGATTCATTTGAGTCCAAGCCAAACTCAGCATTCTGCTTTGGTAAAACTGCTTCCACTGGTCATCCCACATGTGGCTCTGTTTCTCTGTTTCAATCCACGGGGCGAGCTGAAAAACCTTGACTTTTTCTGCTCCTTCTCAGCACCTGTTCAAGTTGCACAAAGTCTCCACACAAGGACAAACATTCAGAAACTCCAATCAAGTTCAAGTCCCTCTGTAAGGCTTGGAGTGCAGAAGGCTCCAGCTACCATCCAGACCAACCAAGCAGTCACCCCCGGTCTTTATTCCTCTGAGTGGGCTGTCACTCTGGGGAGGCGGATTAGGAACTAGTAGAAATAGACTTGGGCTCAAACAAATAGCATAAAATGCTCCTCAGCAGCTGTCCAAACACACGTTGCTTCAATGAGTTCAATCTTATACGGTTAAAACAGAGTTTAACATGACACGGTGTCTGTCCATTGTGACTCAGCGCCTGTTTTAGAATAATGGCATTGACCTTTCAGTGTTTGTCTCTTTCTCACTCATGATCCCTCTTTCCTTCATCCTCTACACACCCTCTGAACAAAAAGGGTTGTGTAGAGGATCCTGAGTGTTTCTATGACTTTGGGAAAGAAAGAAATCGTCCACTGAACCCCCTTTGAAAAAAATAAAGAACCCTGAATGTGAAAATACACTGACTGAAAGGCTGCCAGGTACCAGCAGAAGACAATAAATCTTAAAGTGCTTCATTTTGATTTTCATTTCATCCTCAGGAGAGCTCAAAGTTCATTCAAAATTCAAGTCACAGAGAAAATCGAATAACTCTTTATTTTTGCAGAACCAGTTTGGTGAAATAATCTATGAACTTTTTTCAGAGCAAACAGAACTAAAAAACAAGTGATCTCAAATCTGTTTATAGCCTGGCTCAGTCCAAAGTTTAAGCACAAAGATATTAAAAATTTAAGATAACTTATTGTCACTCTGCACATTTTAAGTCCATGTTTGTAGTGAAGGTATCACAATTAATATTTATGAAAGTTAAAATAAATGTTTTTCCAAGCCTAGCTCTTTTGGTAATCCCTTTGAAGAGGGAAAAACAAAAAGCAAACAAATAAATTACAGCTGAAATAACAAAAGCTGGGAAAAAGGCACACTGGATGTAATCAGATGTTTCAGTTTAATTTATAATGGACAGTAAAGCATCGGAGTTGGAATTGTTGGTTTACAGTAAAACATTTCTCAACTGTATTTAAATGAATAAGATGATGACTCTGTCTCTGTCATGTTGATTGTGGTGCTGAATTTGATGGGTGTGATCCTCTGAAGGAAAGACACACATAGGCTGGACTGTGCATTCCCCTGGGGTAGCTTAAACCAGACAGATGTTGTTGTATCTATTGAGGTTTTTCCAGATGAGCTTTACTCCTCAAGGAACATGACAATGAAACAATGTCGTTTCTTGTCTAAGGTCTTTAATCCACACTCATTTGACGATTCGGTACAATAAACCAACCAATCAGACAGGAGGTGATGCAGGAAAGATTCATTTAGGGTATAATTGAAAAAACCTGAGATTGACCAAACTGAACCTGGTGAATGTGGCTTAGGTCAAGGTATTTATATTCTGACTCTGACCAGCTAATTAAATTGTTTAGTTTTGTTTACAAAAATTTTAAGGTAATAAATGAAAAATGTTGAAATCAAATGATACCATGAAATCTTTGATGACTTACAGTTACACTGTACTTGCAATCACTACTGTAAGTTTCAGCCAAGATTTTTGTCAGTCAAAGGGCTTTCAAAATCAGAAATACATCTAGCCATCTTTTTTGCCAAGTGGATGGTGTCATTCAGGGTGAATTCCACTTTTTTTTTGTATGGTATTTTTATAACAAGCCTTTACAGAAAGATATTTATATAAACATAGCTCAAAAGATCTTTATAGGACCCAAGTGAGTTAGCAATTAACTTGTTTTGCCCCAAAAAGACACCAAGTGTTTTTATTCATTTGTTTGTATCATGTTAAGCAATTAACATAGCTAAAGAGCTGTTTTAGTGATTGTAATGATGATCATTGGCATAAGAACTGCTTAAAAACTAAAGCCAACATCCCCTGATGAACCATTTGTAATTTGGATATGGTGTCTGCTGCTTCCATCAAGAAAGTGAGAGTATATTGATGCTAAGCTGCATAAATAAAACGTCTTTTGAGATGGGGGAGCCTCTCTGATTTTTCCTCTCTTCTTCTACCAATTCTGAGCATCCTAATGTCGCCTCCATTGGGAGTCACTGGGAATGATCAGGATGGCGGCCCTCTGTCCACCGTCTGTTGTTAGATCTGTTATGATGGATACGTGGAAGAGGAATAAGGTCAGGTTTGTAATAAAGAAGGACTTCATGTATGAACCCAAGATACGTGAGTTCAGTTATTACAGGAGCTGCTTTCAGAGATATTTTTAGATGCATTTTTTGGGAAACATATGAGTAGTAGCCAAGCAGCAACCTCCAGCTGTGAGAAATGAAACTGATGAGGAAGAGCTCATTTTTTTTAATATAACTTGTTATTGTCATGTTATTAAACTTAAGGGTTTTCCCTGTTTTGATGGTATGGGTGACTTGATTGACGGGCACGGGCACTCTGAAGCTGCCTACATCATCTTGACAAAGCTAGGTTGAAACAGCGTTTCCAATATGGCTCCCTCAACTATAAACTTTAAAACTGTATCAGAAACCGATGGGTGACATCACAGTGATTCAGAGAAAGTGCTGCAAATCATTCAGTTGATTTTTTTTCTCAATGTAATTAGTAAAGTTAGCTCATTGTGCAAACTTATGTTCACAAGAGAAATGTTTAGTAGGGTGAAATAACTTTGTTAACAGAACTAAAAAGCACAAGATTTGTTTAATGGTAGAGTAAAACTCTCCAGGAATCCCCTACAGCTCACCCTTCCCACACTAATGAGCGCAAGTTGCTCCAGATTTTTCTCTGAACAAGGCTCAATCAGAAACCAGAAGCCAAACATGTTGTCCTGTTGATAAAGGTGTAAGATGAAACCAACACTACTGTAATCCAGCTTTAAAACTTGGGAATGTTGAGTCGTTTGTATTCAGATCTTCTTACAATCAACCCATCTGCAGTGCCTTTACCCAAAAACAGAGAACCCTCATGGAAAGGACCGGTGTTTTTTCAGGGTGTGGTGACAGTGTGGTCAGGTTAGTGTCTATGTCAGCCCACAGAGCGAGAGCTAGAGCCTTACAGCTGAGGCCTTGAGGTCTCTGGATCAGGCCAACCACAGCCCACTGTGGAGAAGGTCAGAACTCCTCCACCAAATGTCACACTGCTGTTTTGGGCTTTCCTTTAACCGGCATCATTATATATGGAACGTTACTCTTCATTGTTCTTTCAGTGGATTTCTTACATTACATTTACTGCTGCTGAGAATGGGGGAGAGGAGAGGACTGAAACTTTAATCCAGGGGTACAGCAATGTGAAACAGTCCACCTCCCACCACCCTCACAAACTCAAACACAATCTTATAATCAGCAGTCCTATCTATCAACTCCCAGCTCCCGCCCCCTCACTTAATGAGCCACTTAACCTCCCTCAAAGGTGTAAACATCCAGCCAATCAGCTTTAAACACATTGGTCTTAAACCAATCATATTGTTGGTCCAGCAGAACAACAGGACCTAAAGACAGAAAATTACAGGCTAGAATACACACACACACACACACACACACACACACACACACACACACACACACACACTGAAATCCCTGAACAGACCTCACACTTACTGAATGACAGAGCAGAAAAACCCTCACTACGCTCTGTGGCTTCTAAATCTGCTGTACTTTTTCTGTAAATGTTCGACCTTTATCCAGCTCTGCATCACACATTACGTGTCCCATGAAAACGGCTTGTATGTATTTTTACAGGTTTATTTGTAACAGCTATATCGGCTTAGTATGCTATCCAAACATGTATTTACTTATGTATCATTAACCAAGGACAAAAAGGGGCTCTGGACTTCTGCATTTTCTGTAAACTGTTATGGCTGTGCAGTCTGAGTTTGATCGAGCTCTTTAGAAGCCCAGGGCAAATATTTGTTGTGTCTGAATTTTTACCAAAAGTCTTTCAGTAGTTTTGTTACATTGATAGCCTTGATCAAATTTTAACACCAACATTAAACAGGACTGCCAAGACACTATTAGCTACTAAAAGCTAAGACACTATTTTTGAGTTTGAAGTTCACACTTAAGTTAAGTTCTCTTCCCATTCAACGATCTTTCACATTTCATAGTTTTCATTAGACCACACTGATCCTGATCTCATCATAAAGATGGATATCCTTGGATTCAATTTGCTCTGGATCAATCAGTCTTTATGTACATAGCCTCAAATTAGATCAAATGGTATTTCAAGATGCTTTGTAAAAAGTTTTGCTAACAGAGACCCAACATCAAGACAAAACAGGGAAACTCATCTTAACCCACCATGAGTGGAGTCATCAACAGAGCATTTGCATTGATTTGGGTAGTTACCTGGATGTGCGGCCATACTGGAGGTACACGACTGTAAACACTGAATGGATGGAGATAAAAGTGATAAAAAAGTGGTAAATATTGATTTTAAGGTGTCTTATCCATCAACAATTTGTGGAAAAACTTATAGTGAAAGACTCAGCCAGCAATACAAAAAAAGATGTTTTGAAAAATTACACCCAATAAGCAGGAGACCCATATAGGGAGTTTGTATCTCTATCATCATCTACCCAAAGGGCTGAAAACATAGATGTTACTGTTGTACATTTCATGGGAGAGGAGGTTCACAGAATAAATGATGTTTTTTGGGGGGAGAGGCTCACTTTCTGGCCCTTTCTGGTCCTCTGAAAGACACCTCTCCAAAAAAGGTTATATTCTATCATAATACATTTACTTTTACTACAGTGTTATTTTCAGATGCTATGGACAGAGAACATGACCTACCTGACAAGAAATGTTGAGAAAAGACTCCAATGTTGAGATTATATTCCCTTGGCAATCCTGATGGCGCTTAGCTAGCTACAGCCATCTCCGTTCTTCAGACAACTGTTTGCACTCCTCACCGTGAGCTGTGATCACCTTTGGTAGTCAAAAGCATATGAAATATTTTTTTCTTGGTCCTACAAATTAGTGCAGCAAAAAACGCAGCAATAATTTTCCATTTTGAGTGACAACAAGCCGACACACCTGTGAGCTCGTTTCATTTTTTCAGTATATTAGACTGCTATAATTGTTTTCATCGTAATTTTTTGTGCAATATCAGCTTTTTTAAAGATAAAGATTGGAACCAGTAGTTGGCATTTATCAGATACACGTCTTTCACCTGTTTGCGTTTTTTCACTGTTGATGGCGAAACTACTTGGGTTGTGAGAGTATGGGTTAAGATTCCAGCTGTCCTTTTGTACATTTGTCTTAAAACAAACTTTAGGATATTTAACTATTTTATGTAATTTTAGAAACTGGTTGTAGTCTGACACATCAGCCACACATGTCAAAAGCAATATGTTAAAACCGCTGATGAAGCCTTTCAATTTAGACAATGACTGCTAAGTGGATCTTGAATGAATATTTACCTCTGCTCCAAAGGTAAACAAAGAAGAAACATCACACTCATATTAACATGAATTACATGTTTCAACAAAATAACTGTAATGAGAAGGTTGTGCTGACAAAGACTACTTTTTGGTAACTGGAGCAGCAGTGATGTAAGTCACTCTATAATCTCAGCCGTGCTGAGCTCGTCTTCTTGAATTCTCTATCTGTGTTATGGGTTCCTCTGGTGGTGACAGAAAAATATAGCACTTCATTATAGTTTCAGACAGGGTAGAAGCTGAAAAAGTACTTTGCTGGATGTTCTTGGATCTCAGTTTAAAACAGACTGTCAGTTTAGGAACACTGATCAATTCAGGAGGTTGAAAAATTATTTGAGAATGTACAACAAAATGTGATTGGAACCTTCTATCTAAAATGTTCACACGTATTCATGACGGTGAGTTAATACTTTTTATTTTTACATCTTCTCATAAGAAAATTATTAACCCAGGAAAGTTAATCAGCCGTTTTATCACAAGCACAATAAATACATCAACAAGTATTCATTGTCAAAGAAAGATGTGCTGAACTTTTAAACCACAGGTTGGTTTTATCTATGCACATTTTGGGAAATAGTTACAAGGCTCTGAGGCAGTTTTCTTAAGTGGGTGGTGTTGTTGAGTTGATGGCAGAAAGGTGAGCTTCCAATGAGTTTCTACAGACTGGTTTGCTTGGTTTCAGCGTCGGCCATCTCCACGACCTTGTGTTCATAATCCATTCCGTCTTCGTCCCCCCTGTGACACAAGAAAACATCAGGCAGACACGTCAGGTTTTTACAAACGCAGTAATCAACAAGGCTGGATTTTCAGTTGTAAGTTGTGCTAATTGTGTCCAGATATAAAAAACAAACAGTGCAATGTATTTCTCATGAGCTAACATCATGTTACGTCAGTTGTGTCACAATATTTCGCTTTAACCTAGAGCTGTGTTACATAGATCATTTATCAAAGAGCTGACGGCCAAACCTGAGAAAACAAACATAAAGCGACCACGAACTTAAGACAAAAAAAATTGAGTAAGAAGACTTTTCATGTGCAGCTGTTGGCTTCTACATCTGATAAAGATGCAAACAAAAAATGCTGATGCTAATACTCAATTGGAAATTTGTAAGTTTTATGTTAATTAGAAACTATTTTCTGTTGCTCCATTAATAAATTATTTCAACTCAATCAAAACACATCAGAGACACTGGTATGGTCAAGTGGTTATATTTTTGCTTTCTCTTATGCCTGAAGCAGGTGGCTGAGGTTTGAATTCATCTTGCAGCATCTTTTATCTCACCCCCCCACTCTCACCCTAAATGAATGTTTGATGTCAACTTGTTTGGACATTTAACTGGTAGCCAGATAATAAGCTGAAAAATGTAGAGTTAGTCAGCTGACAAGGTGAGGCAGGAACCTTGGTCCTTGGCAGGGCCGTTCTTGTACACCCTGTCAGGGTTCTGTTAGGCATACCTACTAACTTATAATACATTATACCGTGCACAACTATGCATTGACAATTTTCTTTCTTTTTGCCCTTTATGTCTACAAATGTTACTAAATCTTTTTTTTATTTATACGAGGCAGACAAGATGTGTTTTTTATGTGTGTTGCTGACCTTCTCTTCCTGAGTAGCCTGTGAACAATCAAGATGATGAAGACAATGGAGAGGAAGCCCACTACAGCGGTGAGACCCACCAGCCAGGGCTGAAGTGTCACGGTCTTAGATCCTGCTGCAACTCGAATTCCAGTCTCCACACCTGGTTATGGATAATCACACACACACCATTAAATGTTGCATGTGTGAGTCAATATGTGTCCAACTTAGAGAGGAATTTGATAAACCTTAGCGGTCATAGACACTTGAGCTGACATATTTTCATAGAAAGCACAATATTCTTTTATTATCTCTGGTTTCAAAGGGAGAAACATGACTTTATTTAGATTGGACATTAGACAGTAAATGTGAGGATTTTAATTTCCAGTAGATATATTATCTTATGGCACAAAATACATTATTTCAACAATGAGTTAACATAGTTTTGACACAAATCTATCCTTTTTTTAAAAAAAATAGTCAATGACAGGGTATAACAAAAAACTATAAAGTGGTACATATATGTATATTTAAGTCAGTTTAGAAAACAAGAGAGAGAAAAAACATTTTTGACTTATGAGAGAAAGTTTTACCTTTGTTAGCCGAGCTGTGGGCAGTCAGGAGCCCACACAACACCAGAAAAAAGAGATTCATCCTGAATACAGCAGCAGACCAAGCCAACAGAGTAAAGAAAGACTGGACCGTCAGCTCACACTCACACACACACACCTGACTGTAACTGTTATCAAAGTTCACAGTCCAGGAGGAGGTCTCAGCTTCAATCTGGTTGTGTGTTAACCGATTATGAGTTATTGCTGATAAGAAGCTCTAAGTGATGACCTTTAAACAACATGATAGATTGTTATATTGACCGAAACACATTTAGCTGATTGCACAAGTATTTATGTAAATATAATTAATGATAACCATAACCGCTTATCAAGTACAAGTCACCCAACTCCCACATCCACCAAACCCTGCCTTGTTTTTAAAACCAAGTAAACAAATAGTCCTTGACTGTCAGCATGTCCATTCCCACCTTTCTCCATGGTTAATGAAGTTTCATGACTTCAGTGGTTCCTCAAGGTGTTGGAAACCCCAGCAAATCTCAGAATTTCACTTTTGCTTTAATGTTTCTATATATGCTTGGCCACTGAAGTGTTTCCCATGCATATCTTTTGCAGTTTTTTTCGATACCTATGTGTCTTGTGTGCAGGAAGCTCAATATCTGATCTCCAATAAACAGACATGAAACTTTTCAAACATTGTTCCTTGTGTCTAGTTTTCAATTAATGTGTAGCTTCTTCCCACAGCAGACATGGTGCATACTGCATGTGCTACTGGAAACAAATCTGTGCCATAACTTTGGAGTAAAACTGATATAGGGGCTGCTCTGGAAGCATCTTTAGATACAGTATCTTTAGCGGCTTATCTTGATCGTAAAACTTAAGAATTGGCTCTTTAGTGATCTTTTCTTCAATCATTCCCTCGCTGCCACAATGTGTCATATCCAACAGGCTCCTGAAAGCTCTTATGTTGGCCCACAGGGTTGGAATAAATTTCACAGGTAGATAGATAGCTGACCTCAAGACCCTCTGTAGGTCTCTACCTGACTGAAAGTTTTTAATCAGATTATCAAGCTCATCAAAGTATAGACTGATAAGGAGCGAGTGGTGAGTAGAGGATGAGTTTGTAATTTCAGACACAGCCAATAATATACTAAACAGAATAGGATTGGATTGTTATCATGTGTTCAGGAAGACTGGAAAGATAAGTGGTTGAATTACCAGGTGAAAGATGATAACACATTCGCTATAGATATGATTAATTACCCTTAAAATATTTTCTTCAACACTTATAAGCATGTTTTAAAGAATTCATTGCATCAAATGGTTATTTTTATACCCGAAGTGATACATACTGTTAGAAAGCATACAGAAGTGCTTCAAAAAGTGTGGTATGTAAATCACTTGCCGTCTAACTACAACCTACATGATGCCGTGTTTGGAAAAAGTTTCATGTTGTTTAGTTAGGGTAACTAACATGACAACTCTATATTGCTGAACATCATATTTAGCACAAATTCTTATAAGGCTGTAAAGTGCTGTCTCAACACCATAAACAAACTCTGCTGTTTGGCACTTACTAGGGATGAAGATAGTATTTCTCAGCAGGTGTTTCTCTGCTGCTCATTAACGTCATCCATCGTTTGATTCGTTTCCGCCCTTTCCTCTCCCAAGCCAAAATGGCGACCAGTGAGTGTACGAATTGTCTCCACTAAACTAATTTATTTTTTAACCATTTTGAGTGCTCCAGCTGAGAAATAAAAAAGTGTATAATGTTTTGGGCAGAAATAAGCAATTTGACATAGCGTTGTCTAGAGCCAAAAATGTACTCACATAAAGAGAAAGTGAAGTCAATTAAAAAAAAAAAAAAGGCCTTCTTCTTCTTTGGTATTTTACGGCAGTTGGCATTCCTAAAGTTGCATTACTGCCATCTTCTGTTTCTCATTGTCTTTATATGATATCCAACAGTCCAGTCCTCCAGTCACGCCCGCAGTTTTGCACCTTCTGCACACTCAAGAATACTTTTAACACTTTTCCCCACTCCTCCTATTCCCTCCAACTTATTCTGATAAAAAGTCTAAAGGATGCCTGCAGTGGGCTTCCATACTAAAATACTCCTTACTTTGCTATTTAATTCTCCTATATTTTCTGAAAGTTGCACGAGAACTAAACTAAATATTTAAAGGTCGTGTGTCTTTTTTTCAAACAAACTGTGAGAATATCACTTTTATTGTGAAAGGTTCTTGGCGGAAGTGATATTTGTGTTACACTGGCGGGCGGAACTTTCGTTGGGGGGCGCGGAGGGTGAGTTTTGCCTCGTTTCAGTCGTTCCTGGAGGACTCTACCATCGGTATCTAAACACACAGAACATGTCCCGATTCAAAAGGCCGAATAAGACCGACTCCCTGGCTGGATTCAGGGAGGTGCAGACCGAGCCAGCGGTTCCCTACGGTCTGCTGAAGGCGGCGAGGAAAAGCGGTCAGCTCAATCTGTCCGGACGCGGACTGACAGAAGGTAACTTTCCCCTTTAGCTAGCTGACATGTCATGGCTGGACGATGAACGAAAACAACTCCTGACTTCAGCACATAAATATGCATGATCTGACGAACACTGCTTCTCCAGTACTGTTTGGTTTAGGCCCTCATGTGTAGTTGTTGTGCTCTGTGAAGCCCCTGTTTAGCTCTGGGTGTGGGTATACAGGTGACCCAGTGTTGACTTACTTACCCTCTCTTCACTTACTCCTTGACATGTAACAGATAGAATTTGATGGTTTTTAAAATCACTTAGACCTCTCATTTCATTTGGGATGAAAGTACCAGACAATACATTTTTTCTTCTTTTGCATTTGGTTGTTTTATGAATATAAAAGTTGAATGTAATGCCAGCAACAGGTGTACATAAAGGCTTGATTATTTTATTATTTTATCTGCGCTTATTTTAAGAGGTGTCCCAGTCCGATATTGATATCGGATATCGGTCCGATATCAGAAAAAAAAAACAAGTATCGGTATCGTATTGGAATGCATCTAAAATCTCCGATATCAGCAGTTTCTTTTTTAACCCATTGCCATTGGTTAATAATAAATGGGTCAGTTTTTCCTCATACCTACTGTTGCTGACTACTGTTCTTTGTTTTAATAATATCACTTAATCAAGCCTTTTCTAACATGACAGACATACTACAAAATAAATAAAAGTATGCATGTTTAATGCTGATATCATATCTGATTAATATCGGTATCGGCCAATACTCAATGCTGCAGTATCGGTATCGTATTGGAAGTTAAAATGTAATATCGGGACATCCCTACTTATTTTGAAAAATACTGTGAACATTTTAGAACTGAGAAGAGAAGTTTTGGGAATTTTGAAAGTAATATGTCCCTTTTTTGGCTTCCTATGAAATTGCAACTTGGTGTTTTCTTTGACATATTTTGGTTTCTTGATGTGCTACATGTCTTCCATATGTAGCAGGTCTGTAAGTGGGCCAGGTAGGCACCTTGACCCTCTGGATTGTGGTTGGCGTTTCGCTGACATATTTATGATTTTCTCTGACAAAGTATTGTCTGGATATATGCGTGTGTATTTCGATTTATTCCAGTGTATATCATTCTGTATTATGGTGCTTCCCCAGATGTGTGAGTTCCCCTTATTGACATCCCCTTTACATTGATGCTGACATTTAAACTTCAAACAGATAACTAAAAATTATATTGAACTTTCATAATAGCCCCCTCCAACTCATATCTCTATGAACAACTGTTTTATTTTGTTTGTGGCACCAGACATTTAACTTTCAGCATTAGCTCATTTTAAATGAGCATCCAGCCTCCTCATTGATCCAAGTTCAACATGGGTCATTTTGTTCTAGGTTAACTGCTCAATGTTACATAGAGTCTGGAGCCATTGTTCTGCCTTAAATGGTAACCCTGTCAACAAGTACCTTTAAACCCAACGCACCTCAAGCAAATTTCTCAAGTACATCATTGAAGACATATTTGATTGAGTGTATTTTGGCATTGTAATAATAATTTAAAAAAAATCTGCATTTGAAAGGTCTCTATGCATATTGTCAGCAATTTTTACGACAACAATCAGCTGAAAGTCAGCAGATTACAAGATGACTCCCACCCGTTTTCCACAAAGTGCAAAGTCCGAGCAGCATGCATGGCTTCATTTACCCTAAGCAGTTTGAAACTGAGGTCATGATGTAGTGGCATAAGGACAGCCCCCCAATGGTCTGTGCTCTGGCCAACTTTGCAATATGTCGTTTGAAACCAGCGATCCAAAGAAAACAACATGGCTCCCTCGGTCTATCTTTTTTTACGGCATGAAACAAACAAACCATACCTACACTCAGGTTGGCTGCCTGGTACATGTCCGATGATGTTTGTAGTATTTGTGTTGTGTTGTGTATTTGTGGGAGAGTCGCCTAACCCCAAGTTATAAAGACTGATTGGACTATGATTTGATCATACGGGTTTCATTGTAGTAACAGGTACAAGAATTATGTGAGTTGAAGGAGGTCCAGGGTGTTTGTCTCAGGAACGGCCTTTTACAACAATAAAAACAGGCAAACATTAACTGGAACAGGGTCTCTGATAACAGAATATGATTTCTATGATATTTGTCTCTACTATTAAAAGACATTAGCACAGCAAACACATACACAGCACTGTTTTTTCAATTTACCCTTTAAAAAGTTGGGTTCATGTTTGTAAAGTAACAATATTATGGTGTTTTTCAGTCCCTCAGAACGTGTATCGATTAAACATTGACCCACCTGAGGAGGCGCAGCAGAGTGTGTCCTTTGGAGAGTCCGACCGCTGGTGGGAACAAAGTGATCTCACAAAGCTGCTGCTTTCATCCAATCAGCTTACAGAACTGTCTGATGACATCAAACTACTGCCCGGACTTACTACACTGGATGTAAGAAACATCATGAGTTTACAACACACTCACTTCACATGATTTTACATTGTTTGTGAGAAACATGAGACTTCCATCAGGGTATTGATGTATGTGTGCCAAATCATTATAGTACAGGCAGGTGAGAGAGAAGCTGTAGATACATCAAAACTGTTCAAATGTTAATTGAAAACACTGAGGAAATTTGAGTATGGCCTCCGAGCCTTTCAGTGATGTTCTCAAGACAAAATACAAAAGTCTTTTAAGTCCCTGATAAAAGAAAAAACCTTTATGTACTACAATAATGACTGAACTGCAAATGCACTAAACTAAGACTCCCGAACCAAAAAATGAACGGCACTCCTTACTTTTGTTTCATTATACCTCCAACATTTCACTAGTGGACTTCCAAATTGTATCCAGTATCTGCTATTCCACAAAGTCCAGATGTGAAGCTTCCATCTTCCATACAGCGACAGCGTTACATTCTGAAAACTTATTATTTCTCCTTCAATACTAAAATTCTTTGAAATGTGTTAGGAAAATATATTCTACGTCAAAGGTTTTATTTTTTTATTTATTTTTTTTAGTATTTTTGATATTCTTTACAAAACGGAGTAATGGACAACAAATGAAGTTAGTTTCATGGCTCTCAGAAGGTCAAATTTGTTTACTGCTTCAAACATTTTGAATCTTTTTTTGCTACTTGAAGTTTTTGGGCTGACTGAGTTTTTCATTTTAGAGTTTTTGTACAGTTTGTAGTGGTGTTGTGTGAGTGGTTTTTGCTTGCGAAAGTTAAAAGATGGTCGTCTTAAGCTGAGCTGAAACATAGATTATTGCAGCTTTGATGAAAATGTGTATTCAAAACTACCAGAGCTACTTATAACAGAATAATAACATTGGCCTTTTTGGACTACAAATCCCTGATGACTGAAGTCCAGTAGTTTCACCTTATTTTCTTTTTCTCTGTGGCAGCTTCATGACAATCAGCTGAGTAGTTTACCCAGTGCTGTAGGAGAACTCCAGGAGCTCCAGCAGCTGCGACTGAGGTAAAACACACATTAAACCTGCAGGTTTAAATGAAGTGAGTCAAAAAGTTGTGTATGCTGCAGTATTCTGAGTGTTTACTGGTCATTTTATGTTGCCTTTGCTCTCAGTTTGTTTTAAATAAACTAATATCTAACTTGTTTGTTCTCCTCTGACACCAGTCACAACCAGCTCAAGACACTGCCAGTGGAGGTGTGCACACTGAAAAGCCTGCGCTCACTGACTCTCCAGCAGAACCTGCTGGAGAGCTTACCAGAGGAACTGGGAAACCTGGAGAACCTAACAGAGCTGGTAACCTCACACATGTAGTGAGGATTGTGGCAGTTACATGCCTGCTGGGCTGCTGTGTGGTATGATTGGCTCACTGAGTGTTTCTCTCCTGTAATGGGTTTAAGGACCTGTCCAACAACAACCTGAAGTGCCTTCCTTCCAGTCTGGGCGACCTCACCTGCCTGCAGAAACTGAGCCTCTGCCACAACAAGCTCAGCTGTCTGCCTGACAGCCTGGCCCGGCTCAGAAGTAAGACTTTGTGTTTTGAAGAGTTTAAGATGTTTTTGAAGCTGCTTTCATTGAAAAACTTTTTTACTTTTAAAAAGGGACAAAAATGGTTACATTTTTAAAATTTGTGCAGCAGCATGAAACACAGGTGTTGAAATGAAGAAGGAGAAAGTTGCTGTCTTATGCAAAAGACTCTGATATTGAAAAGATTTTTTTTTCTGACGATAACTTAGTAAATGAGGGATCATTTTGTGATTCATAGATCCCAGGAGATCCTGAAGCTGCTTCACTGATGAGAAGGCTGAGCAAGGAGATAGCTCAGCTTAGAGTCTGTTAAATGTCATTAAACTTAAACTTGGAATGCACAAAGATATATTAGCAACACAATCTTTGAGTTGAGAGAGAATTAAGAGCAAATAATTTAAACTAAACTTTTAATATGAATCATATATTTAGGCCTGTCACGATAATAAATAAATCAATTAACCGAACGATAAATAAAAACGTCCTTTGTAAGTTTGCCAGCCTCGATAAACTGACACGTGCATGCATGTTTGTTTTCCTCCTCTCTTTCGACCAAAGAGGCTGAATGAGAAGATGGCTCACTACGTCTATCTTTCCTAACATCGGGATGCATAGGTTCTATAGCGGATTTATAGCGGAATGAGCATCTGTAAAAAATGCGATCTTTGGGGTGAAGACGGAGCTGCTCGCGCGTACACATGGAAAGAGCTGAAGCGAGCGTCCTGAGGGATACAAAGGAAACACACACTAATATGAGTGATGGCACGAAAGATACGGTTCTTAAGCCGCCTGCCACAGTCCCAGTGTGGGAATATTTTGTTTTTTATCAGAATGAACAAAGTGTGAGCTCATGAACACCAACGAACTGATATGTCGTATTTGTTTGAAAATAGTGGCGACGAAGAAGAAGAAGGGGAGGTGCAGCGGAGCCTTGTTCTTTGACAACCCGCTCTTACTGAGGCTTTTGGTCTGCAAAGAAAATAGAAACAAAGGCGCCAAATGGTGGGCGCTCAAAGACAGATACATTGCCAAAGAAATGCAGCTCTTCAATACGGTTGAAAGCCAGAAATGTTAAAAATGTTTGACAGACAGTACGGATTGACTGGGAAAAAGTACATGTTACAAACAACTCAGGAACTGTATAAACTCCCTTTTATTTAGGCTATAGTTTTTATTGTTGGTTTTTTTTTTTTGGAGTTTCGTTTTTTCTTTAGAGACGGGGTCTATGTTTTATTGTTTTTGATTAGTATTAATTAATTTCATTGACATGTATTTTTTTCTAAAAGAGAGTCCATTTCATTTTCATTGTATTTTTTTTCTCTTCTTTGTTTGTTAAATTTATTATATTTTTTGTTTAATTTATTTTATTTAAAAGATCCTGACCTTTTAATTACAGTTAAATACTCTTAATAAATTAAAGTTTCTTGCTTTTGATATGGTGTACTCACTTTATTATCCCATTTATCATAATTACATCAATGAAAAAAATGGAAAAAAAATCAAAATAATGACAATAATATCGTTTATCGGCAATAATATTTTGAAAAATGATCGTCTAGCAAAATTTGTATTGTGACAGGCCTACATATACTCAGAGCCTTGGAGAAAAAAAATCATCTTTAACCAAATAGATGTCAATGCTTCAGATCTTCTTTAAACTTTAAGATACACATTAGCCTCTTGGCATTTTAATACCAAAAGTTTGAATTAAACAAATGCAACACCACTTTTCAACTTGCATGAATAAAATGCAGTCACAGCATTTTTTCCTTTAGACAGTTTCGCTTCACTACATATTTTTATGGCAGAAGATAAAGGACTGTTTTCTTGGCCAAGCTTTACCTGTGGAAGTAAGACACTCAAACCTAAGAAGCTCTTTTCTGATGTTGTTCAGCATTTTATTTCTGTGAACCATCAAGCTGTCGAAAGTAGAGTCTACGTTTTAACTCATTTGAGGCTACGTTTTTTAAGTCAGTACTGGATTTGGCAGTGCTTTTACACTATCTCCTCACATGTAGCATTCAATCAGGAATCAGACGAGTGAAAGAAAGCTGAGCATCAACACAGACTGGAGGCCTCAGGTTGTGCAGGGTGCCGTCTTGTTTGTTTTGGTGACACCTGACAGGCAGCACTGAGGGAATAATATTTTGAACACAAACAGCAGTTTAATATCAGCTGATGAAAAGTTGAGAAACCCTCGGCCTGTGCTCTCTTCTTCTAACTGGGTCTCTTTGACCTCACTGCTTCATAACAAATCAGCGAGCCAGTTAGACCAAATGGAGCAAGACTAATGTCCTCACCAGGAAACGGGTGACGAGCCCGCAGCCTGTGGCCTCATGGAAACATCTCACTCATTACTGTCGAAGCACTCTGACTGAAGTTTAAAAAGTATCTGTGTGTATCTCTGGGTTCTGACTTGATTCAACAGATGTTAAGCTGTTGGACTGCAGTAACAACCAGCTGACAGACGTCCCGAGCAGCCTGTCAGAGATGCCAGTTTTGGAGCAGCTTTACCTGAGACACAATAAGCTCCGCCTCTTCCCAAAGCTCGCTTCACCTGTGCTCAAGGTAATGGTTGCAATATCAGAGCAGAGTCTCTGACTTTATGTACAGCACGTATGTTTTTTAATGTTGCATTGCTTTCAGTATCATTTATTTTATGTTATGATTCTGTATCTTTGAATTTTTCAAGCTAGTTCTGTTAACAGTCAGCAATGCACTGAAAACTTGTTTTTTAAGTTTTAGAAAAATTCGACAGAAGAGTTTTATCAGCTCTTCATCACTCACCGCTCTTCATTTAACAAAAAAAGCCTTTCCCAGTTGTGTTTCCCCGAGGTAAATGTTGTGTCTGTGCTCTCACACCTGTGTGTAGGAGTTATATGTTGGGAACAACCAGATTGAGCAGTTGGAGACGGAGCAGCTGGCTTGTCTGACAGCCATCTCTCTTCTAGAGCTCAGAGACAACAAGATCAAGAGCCTCCCCGAACAGATCACCCTCATGAACACACTAACACGCCTAGACCTCACCAACAATGATGTTTCCACGTAGGTCACTAACATCATCACCATGCAGCCATAGCAGGAAATGTTTTGGGCTAATGAGCTCAACAAATACATAAGATGTTAAATCAGTTACTCACTTCTCAAAAGGAGTGGAATAGAAATGATAATCACTTCTTTCCTTTGTGTCGGCTCTCTGTCTGCTAGCCTCCCAGCGTCTCTTAGCCTGCTGCCCAATCTTAAGGTGTTACTGTTGGAGGGAAACCCTCTGAGAGGAATCAGAAGAGACCTGCTCACAGTAAGTGACACAGCTCACACACACAGACACTCCTCACTGAGCTCTTATCCACACCTAGCCCACAAAGCTTCCTCCTTCATCCTCCTGATCAGGTCGTTCTTTCTCTTTAAACTTCTCCATTTCTGTCACTGACTGCGTGTAGTGAGTCAGCTCCTCCTCCTCCTCCCTCTTAACATGAGCACACTGTCTCTCTATCACAAACCTCCTCATGATTAATTCTTCTGGAGCCATCTTTGTGTCATACTCTGAGTTATTTTTTAATACTAGTGGGTTCCAGTTTCTTCATGAGTAAGCAGTGGGAGGCAAGGCTTAAAAACTGAGAGAGAACATCCTGAAACATTTCGCTGCCATTACGTGTCTGTGTCCACTGATACAGATTGCCGTTTGAGTTTTATGTTTAGTTTTGTGTCTGTTTGGGGGCGGCTGTGGCTCAGTGGAGGAGTCAGCCGTCTCTCGAACAGAAGGTTGGAGATCTGATCCCAGCTCCTGCAGTCACATGCTGAAGAGTTCTTGGGTAAGACGCTGGACACTAAGCCTGTAGTCTGTGTCAGGCCACACAGTGTTTCCTGGTAACACTGGCTGCTTCAACCTGCTAGTCTGTACTCTTCAACTAGGTATGGGTGTTGCTATTACAGCCAACCAATCACAAAGCAGTCGGGGTGGGACCATCCTCCCAGTGAGCCATGAAAACAGCTGGTGATGGTCAGACTGGCACAGAGACATAGGTCTCATTTTGGGGCAGTAACAGATCTGAGATCATCCTTAGTGTTTGTTAAACTGTTCACTAACCAACAACCATTCCTCTCTGTTTGTTCTCCTCACAGAAAGGAACCAATGAGCTACTGAAATACTTACGAGGAAGAATTAAAGGTACTGTCACCTTTTTATTTTGACTAGAAATGTAAATACACCAAATGACATAAAATAGTGTATCATAGATATATCTTTACACCTTTAAGATAAACAAACTGGTTGTAGGAATAACAAATGTCAGCTCTAATAAAACTGAGAATTTAAACAAATTGATCATTGCCAGATGATCAGTTTCATTGCCAGGCCACACAAAGATTAAAGTCCTGCAGCTTACCATTCTGAGATCAGTCATTTTGTTCAGTGGTGTGACTCTAACTATTTGATGCTAAATGTAAAGAAAACAGAGGAGATGGTGTTCAATCACATGACTTAGGGCCAGTGGTCATTCACAATGAACCTATCACTCAGGTCAGCTCCTATAAATATCTTGGAGTTCATATCGACGATGCATTCAGCTGGAGGGTCCACGTTGAGAGTCTCTGCTCCAGACTGCAGCAGAGATTGTACTTTCTGCGCAGACTGAGAGCTTTTGGTGTTGAGCAGAAGGTCATGCTGTTGTTTTACCATGCTGTCCTGGAGAGTATTATAAGGTACGGGATCACAGCCTGGTACAGTAACTTGTCTGTACAGCTGAAGACACAGCTAAACCGTCTGGTACAGCAAGCAATGAAAATTATGTATGTTAAAAACCACACTTCTCTCCAGACCATCTTTGAACAATCTATCATGACCCAGGCACAAAAAATTGTGTCTGACCAAACCCATGTTCTCCACACAGAGTATCACCTGTTTCCCTCAGGGAGGAGATTCAGAGTCCCCCGCTGCAGGCTGAACCGCTTTAAAAACTCTTTTATCCCAACATCTATTAGGATTATGAATGAACTGATGTAGTTTTAATCTCTCCTGACTCTTTGGCCTTCATACTGGTTTAATGTATTTTATTTAAATTATTGGTACTGTGTAATAGGGATGTTCTGAATGTAATTGTGATGTGTTTGTGACTGTATTGTTTGTGTTATGAATTTGTGCTGCTCTTTTATGACTGCAGGACCAGCAAGGAGCCCATGACAAATTTCCCCATGGGGACAATAAAGTATATGAAATGAAATGAAAGATAAACTTCTGCAATTATAACATTTTATTTAACTTCAACTAACCTTGAAAACATGCCTTGTAATGTACTATGTTAGTTGTTGTAAAGCTTTCTGTTTATTGTTTGGTGCTTGAAACTAAAACCATAAAGTTGTACAGTTAAGTGCATTTTGAAAGGGTTTTGTATCAAGTTAAAAAAAAGGTTTTACTGAGTGATGCTGTAGCTTCTTATTGGCAGAGTGGACTTAACGCTGTGAATCCTTCCTAAAAAAAAACAGTATGCTTAGCAAAGTGTCTCTATATCCACACAGACCGATATCATGTTTGATGAAGTTACAAAGGTTGTTTGTTTAAGGCATCATGAGTGAGGGAACATTACAGTTTAAGATGCTGTGAGGAGGATCTGTTTAAAGTAGACTGCAGAGCAACTTTTTGGCCCGGAGTCTCACACACACTGTCGTGAAGACACGACTTTCAACAATGTGTGTGTTTGTTTTGAAAATAGCTGCTTCATTTTGTTCTGAAGAGAGTCTGTGATAACAAAAAATAGCTTTTTTTTCTGTTCAGCCCATGTTTTAGCCTACAGCTCGGGCTGTATCACTCTCCCGTTTAGCTTTATTCTGCTCTTCTGTCCTTTTTCTGTCTGACAGTTAGGCTCCTGTGTCCACCATCACTACAAAATTAATCACAGAAATCGTTTTCAGCAGAGAAAAACACAGATCTTTCTTTTCACTATTAAACTTGGTCTGCCACAGTGGTGTTGTCATAGAGACTTTGACGTGCTGTAAATCAATCCCGCCCTGCTCGACCCAATTGGGAAATGACAAAGTAGCATTTCAAAGTAACTTGAATTGGTGCTGATAATCTCATTTCAAAATGTGGGTTACGATCAGCCATAAATCTGGAAGGAACACTTTTTCAAGATCATGTAGAAACTCCTCACAGCCCCTTTGAAAATGATATAACAGAACACCAAAGAATTGATAACACTCATTCATAAAACGAGAAAATCTTTATTTGTTTTATAAATTTGAGTTTCCAAAAGTAGGGGAACTGGATGAAAAAAAATATCTCCATAGAGCCTGGTTTTCTCCCAAAGCTGCTACAAAGATAACAAAGCCACAGTAGTCAACATTGTAAACATGAGGTAAAGAGGAGGATGCAGAAATTTATGATATACTGGAAAAGGCAAAACTTTTAATATAAAAGGTTTTATTTCACACATTTTTGGAAGAAAAAAATGAAAGAGGTAAGATTCAAACTTTTCTCTGACTCTGTTATATTCCTTTTTCAGAGGAGCCAGAGAGCGTCGATGAAGGAAATACAGCGATGACGTTGCCCAGCCAGGCGAAGGTCAACGTACACAACATCAAAACCTTGAAGTCGTTGACGTACAGGTTGGTAAAACACACTTTTTGTACACAGGTCAAGAGAAAATGTGTCACACCAGATTCCAGAAACAGCAAGATGTTGTTAATTTGGAAATATAGGTCTTAAGAGTCCAACGACAGATGAGAGGCACAGAATTCAAGATGTTTAATCTGCCATGTCACTTACTGTAGGGTCCACTGTGTTGAAGCCCACCTTCAGTGCATCTATTGACAGGCTCTATGGAGGCACTGACCTCCTTCTCAGGCAGGAGATAATGTTAGTTTTGATTTAATGATCTGTATAAATAAAGATTGATTGATTGATTGATTGATTTTCACCTGTCCACAGAACCAAAACTAATACACAGTAGTGTGTTGAGCATAATATTTCTATGCTTGATCAACATAAGAGCAACACCCAACCTAAAAATTACACACCTGGGCCCTGTTCTACGAAGCAGGATTGCTGCCTAGCGAGGTAGCTTTGAGGATAGGTTCCGGATTCCCTGTTCTACGACACGGGATCACTCCTCAGCGAGGCGAGTCTCCATGGCAACATACCCTGAACGGCTAACCTGCTCCGGGGCAGGTAAGGTTCCAGATTGAACTCGCGGACTATAAAAACCCCGCCCACTGACCAATGAGCCCTCATGAAAAAATGGCTTGTCAGTTCTTAGAGAATCCCGTGGACATCGGAGCCCGACCCACTCTCTTTTTTGGATGACCACCTTTATGAAAGTTACCGGTTTTCCAGGGAGGGGTTGGTAGTACATGACACTTTCTACAGGTAGTTAAAGAGAATGAAGAACTCTCATTGCCGTAATAAGATCTTCAACACTTCTGTTCCATGACAATATTTTATTGCCCGTATTAAAATTGTGACAGGAATTCATGTAGGGCTCATCTGGGCTACATATCGCACAAAAAATGTAAACACAATAGGAATGAACAAATGAATAAATTCATGTAAGAAATAAATTAGGTATGTTGCATGTTACAGTAAAAGTGCATTGTGAATAGTGCTATTTCAGGATGATAATGGCACAAAAGATTTTTTTTGCACTACACGTACGCATTTAGACTGTCAGCTATTTTCTGCCAGCACTCCTTCTGTGCTTTAGCAGCGGCGACGGTGTTGCTTTTAACGTTAATTACATGTTTCACCTCGTCATACTTCCTCATGATCACCTCCTGCTCCTCCTGTGTGGAGTATGCGGTCCTTCTCTCTCCGGCCTGCTCTGACGCTCCAGACTGCTCCATGTTCGCGATTGGTCAGATGCAGCGGGCTCCGCCTTATATGTGTGCACGCGCTCATTGCCTAGCTGGATCCACTTATTAGGTTGATAACCAGCGTCGTAAAACCGTGTAGCGAGACCGCCGGCTACCGCGCTCAGTTCAGCGAGGTAGCTCCAAGGCTATCTCGCTCAGCTGAGCTTGCTTCGTAGAACAGGGCCCAGGCTTAGACTCCAAGACTACTACAAGCAACCTGAGCTCTGATAACCTCCCTGCAGTGCCACAGGATCATAGCCTCCACGCCACATTAAACTGATACTGCAATAATTAGTGATAAGAAAGTCCCAACCAAGTACTGAGTGTAAAAATGTATGTAGAGGTTTGAGAGTTGTGCATTTCAGATCCTTTCTTCTGAGTAGAGTCGTGTAAGGATTCATCAATTAGAGTCAGTTACAGGTCTTAATGTACCGAGCCAGACTCTGACTGTGACCTTTTACCTCTCTTGGGACTAACAATAGCTTAACTGGCTGGCTAGTTAGCGTTAATTGGTTTACAAGACGAAAACAGATGTGCAATCACCAAAGCACTTCAGTCTCTACCTGTGAAATCAAGACGTGCTCATCGTCACTCTTTGTAGAAAAGCACAGCGCAAAAACAGAAATCTAAGCAAGGTTATACGCTTTAGTTTCAGTTTAACAAGCCCATTTTTCTAACCAAGGCATTTTCTCTGTCTTTTAATATCTTGATCAGGTCAATGTGATCTCAGGAGGGAATATCTTAAATTAGCTCAATTTTGTGGTTTGACTGAGAGATGAGCTGATTAGATTTCCATTTAATCACATAATCATGAGGGCAATATCTCAACAACAACATTTAGAAAACTTTATTGCATCTGGTTTATCTTTTTTCCCGCCGGAGGGACAGGGAGCATCTGTAATCTATTAATGGACAATGTCCCCTCAATCTTCTCTAACATGCATGTTTGCTTTGCTGTCGTGAGAAAGGTCTACAAACAATCCCATACTCTGCAGAGGAACACTGTGAGAGGCAAAGAGAAAGTTTCTTTTCTACAAATAAAGAGCTTGAATCTGCTTCTATCTAATGCAAGAGTACTTTTGGTGTGAATGTTTTGGGGGTCTTTTTTATATATTTATATATTAATGTCTTTTTTTCTGAAAGATAAGACTCAAACACTTCCCTTCAGTTTCAGTTTTTACCATGTTAGCGGTTAAATCAGTCATAATCTGACTTGTTTTTGCTCCCAGTGAGAAGCAGGTCAGTGAGATTCCAGATGAGGTGTTTGACGCAGCGGCAGATCAAGTCGTTACCACCGTCAACTTCAGCAGGAACCAGCTGACCTCAGTACCATCCAGGTAAACAAAACCACAGCTTCCAAATATACACGAGGACACCTACACACAAGCTCCTCTGACAAAATGTTGTATCACAGCTGAAGACTGTTTTATATCCAATGGCTACAAATGTTCTTTTGTTTGCAGGCTGGTGGAGCTCCAATCCTCAGTGTCTGATATCAATCTGGGTTTCAACAGACTTTCCTGCTGCTCGCCTGAAATCTGCAAGCTACTGCAGCTTGTGCACATCGACTTTGGGTAAACACACTTAAGCACAAACTAACCAGGCAGATTTGCATTCAATGAAAGCATAATACATTATGTTCTGTGTGTATAATATTCATAAATGTCATGATTTGTTGTATCCTGTTAAGAAGTGTTCTGCTTTTGAGAATTATTATTATTGTGTTATGTAGTTTTTGTGTTTCTTAAATGAAGCAGTGATTTAAATTGTAAAGCCACCATGTGCATGGTATTTAATAATTTACATTTACTGCTTATCATGAAAGCTGTGTATAGATAATGTGTATGATGTGCTTCTTTGAGAGTACACTCTGCTCGTATGATTTGTACGGCCGATGACAGATGGTAGATTAGGCCACATATTTCTCTTTACAGAGGAAACTAAGTGATGTAAGTCTGACACTCTCATTTCATCTGTATAAACCATAACCACACATGAACTCACTGTCCCACCTTTTTCACCTACAGGAATAATCAGCTGAGCGATTTACCACCTGAACTGAAGAATTTGACAAAACTGCGATCAATCACCCTTAATTACAACAGGTGATTCACTGTTTCAGGACCACTTTACACCTAATTTAATTCTTAAAGCTAGGGTCTGCAGGAATTTTTGTCACTTGTTAGTAAACTCAAAGTTCAAACTGGGCTCCTCCTCCTTGGATCAGTGCGAGCAGCAGTGCACACCCCCTAACTGAGCAACCACCTGTAGCATAGCGTTCTACGTGGGAGAGATTCAAGAGCTGTGCACCAGATTTGGCATGTTAGCACCAGCTAATCTAGGCAGCTAAGCTAAGCAGAAAGCCAACTCACATCGCTCTTTGTCCTGTGTTGCTCTCCAAGTGCTCAAAAGTCAAACTTCACCCTCATTTGGGAATTTTTTTTTATCTTTGTGACATTTCGTTTGACTTTGGTTGTGTTTTTCTTCCTCCATGCTACATCCTCTATCGCAGCTGCTCAGGAAAGCTTCTTCTCTCTCAGTCACTTGAGCGCTGGGCACTCTTCATCAACATACAGGCATAGGAAGGGTTTGAGGCAGACACAGACGCTGACACACTGGTACGGGGGCTGACATTGCATTTTTTTAAGGAAAATCCTGCAGACCCTACCTTTAAAATAGATAATAATAACAGCAATGAATGTCAAAATGTGTTTTACGTCAACTTTAACAACTCTTTTTGGCTTGTTGTCATGTGATAAAAATGTTGCCACAGTTAGGGTGAAATCAGGGAATGTGTATTTAGAAAAATATGAAACCTGGTGGTTAGGCCAAGGCTGTGTAGGGGCTTCAAAGCTTTAAGTGGGTGGTCCTGTCCTCTCATCATAAAGGCACAAAAGTCAAAAGAATAACCTAAAATAGACAAAAAGGAGCAAAGTATTAAAACAGAACTTAAGTTGCACATTTCACATTTTTGCTAAATGAGTCTGTGTAAAGTTTTTGGAAAACAACAAAATCCCTCATCAATAGCTCAGTCATCATTTTGTGTGATCTTCTACAAAAGTTTTTTTCTTTCAATGATTTCCGTGGAATAACTTGGTCACTGCAGTGATTCTTCTGTCTGTGGTAAATTTCAACATACGACACCAAAATATAGCACTGAATGCATTATTCCGACAGATCCTACAGCCTGTCTATAGACCTTAGCTTTCAAAGCCCTGTTTCCAACAAGCGGTCTCATATAAATCAGCACAGTTTGGTGCGGGTTGAATTGGTAAAGCCTGATCCTGTTGAGTTTCCACAGTCAACAGCGTCGTCCTTTGTAGGTGGCTTGTAAGCTGTTAGTCGCGTCAGCCACATAATAGCGTGACGGCAGAGCAGCGTGACACAGTGTACCCAGCTAATAAATCCATCGTAGAAGAAAAACGCAAAGTAGTACACCACGAACAACGACACCTAATGCCGAATCAAAACAAAAAGAAAGTTATCTTCACACAGTTGACTGGAGATGAAAACATGGTAGGGTTATGTGTTCCTCTTTACTGCTGTCGCACAGTAAGTGATGATTCTTTCAACCTATCAACGGACTGTAGTGTTTCTAGCTCCACCTTCTCAGGTCGGATCAGTAGTCTTGCACCCCAACAGCAAGGTACCAAAAAGTGGGACGATACTGGTTGGTAATTTTGGGACCTGTCCCAGTTTTAGTCAGAGGAAATGCCAAAAAATGCGTGCTGTACCAAGATGAGGGGGTCATTTTAGGGGTCAAAAAAGGGATTGCACAACCTCCATGGTGGTGAGAGGAGCGAAGAGAAGAGGCCTCCCATAGACTGAACCATCTACATTTTATCCCAACAAGACTCTTTTGACTAGAGTCTTTCAATCAGAAGTAGCCGGTTTGGTCCCAGTTCACATGTCAAAATGGCCTCAGGCAGGCCCCTGAACCCCAAATTACCCTTAAATGTGACAATTAACAGTCTCTGATGGGCACATGAACTCTTCTGCAGGTGGTGCATGAATGTCTTGGGTAGAATGAAAAGGTAGATGCAAAGTCTAAAAGGTGCTTTGACCTGTCAGGAGACCAGAAAAGTATAATACAAGCATCGCACATTAACCATTTACTGTTTTTCTGGTCACAGGTTCAAGTCTTTCCCTGAGGTCCTCTATCAGATCATGTCTTTAGAAACGGTGTTGCTTGGTAACAACCAGGTAGGCGGGGTGGATCCTTCTCGTCTACAGAAGCTGGTTCATCTGTCAACTCTGGATCTCTCCAACAATGATCTGCTGAGTATTCCTCCTGAGCTGGGCCTGTGTACCAGCCTAAGGTATGGAGCTCTCAGTATCTCTGCTCTTATCCCACATCATCTGTCAACACATTTCTGAAACCACTCACTGCAGCTGTAATGTCCATTATCTGATAGAAGAAAATAAAGTTCTGCTTCATACTTTGGGTTGGCAGATATTTAATATATTGCTGTAATTGAAAGTTGTTCTGCTCCTCAGGTGTCTCAGTCTGGAGGGAAATCCTTTCCGCACACCACGAGCAGCCATAGTGGCCAAAGGAACGGACGCGTTGTTGGAGTATCTGCGTAGCCGCATACCTACTTGACCCCATCACCTCAGGTGTGACTCTCCATGCTCCAAAAAAAACAAACACATTTTTGGATCTTTGACGTTCAGAAGTCTCCGGGTTTGGTACTTGAATGAATGACACAAATGTTGACTGAAAATCCGATTGAAACTGATGCAGAGTGCATCTGCAAAGAACAAATGACCAAAGCACTTATATACTGTGGAGTGTGGTGTGATGATCCACGAGTAAAACAGGGGTTTTGATTGTATCAGACAGAACTAATTCTTATGGTTGGTATCCTGCTCTGATACAATCATGATTCAAGAGGTGAAGGTCTTCCTTCATGTGAGGAAGCTGTACTCCAAAAAGTAACACTAACCAGCTCAATAACAGTTTATGGAGACTGATCTAGTTTGCATCACTTTTTGATAGAGAAACACCCCTGATACCAATGTTTAAAATGACACTTTTTTGTATTTCTTTATGTCTGAGTTTCAGTTTACTTTGAGAGTGATGTTTTTAGACTGCTGCAGACACACCCTTAATTCAACTCCTCACTGGAGCATGTCTTACAAACTGCACATTGCTGGTGTTTTGAAGGTGATGTAAAATATTTCTCCATTGTTTACATTTTCTTTGGACATTTGACTGTGAGAACAATCCGTTTTATTCCAAAAAGTGACTCCTGCCATGAAAACTCATTTCCTTCAACCAGCATCATGCTGATGACACAGAACAGCTCCTGACTTAAGTGTTTACGGAGGGTCATATGCCAGTGGGCCCATGTTTTCTAACAGGGCAAATAAACTGACTCTGATATTCAATCTGTGCATATCAGAAACAAAACTTTTGACGAGGAGAAAAAAAAGAATCAATAGATGAGAAGTTCATGAGCTTGGTTTATCACCGTGGATCATCTGAACCGTGTGGAGTACTTTGCAGCACGCTATTATTCATATTACACAAATGTGAGAATGTATGATAAAAAAATGCATGCGCCAAATGCACTTCATGTTTTCAATAAACTTTATTGAAACTGTCAACCAGGAAAAGTGCAACTCAAGATGTGAATCTTTTTAAACTGAATGTTTGAAGAGAGTTTACAATTGTTAATGTGCCGGTTTGTGTTTTACAATCCTCGACTGAAAGGTAAAATAATGATGTTTAAAAAAAGATGACTAAAAGCTTTACTAACCAAGCACAACTTCCAGAGACCAAATCAGCAACAACCTGATTCTGTTTTAAACTGCAGACACGTGGTGAAAACGACACCCTCAAACTTTGAAAATATTAAGCGTCACTGAAACTCATTATCTCATATTAACTTCAGGTAAAGACTTACACATTTCAGCAAAAACAATGGAATGACTGTCTTTCAACTAAATAACAGACATAAAGACATAAAAACATAATGTGGCCATACAACAGATGCACAGCAGAATTTATAGCATTAAAATCTTATACAAAATATTACCAATACAAACTAAGCACTCTGAGAAATGCTGAGTTACTGTTTAGCTCCCATGTGACTAAGAGTTAGTACATGCCTCATACAGTACATGTATACTCCAGAGTCCTAAATGTAACGAATGTAAGTCAGGGTGTGTGTGAATGGAGTTTGTATCGTATATGAAACGCTCGATGCTTCAGGTCGGTCCATAAAGACAAAGGACGGCTGATGACAAGATCTCAAAGTCTTCGAAGCACCACTTAATACCCAGAGATTACTGTTGAAAATGGCCGACCTCCTTGTACTATTTACAAAAATATAAAATTTAAATAAAATACAAACAAAATGTTTGAAAGTATTCTTGTTAGGGGAGGACTGAGGTGTTTGAAGGTTTGCCGGAAATCTGGCTGTCTCTTGATGGTGTCCTCCAGACAGAGCAGGTATTGCAGACTATTTATTAGTCTTCTGTTTCTTGGTTTCAACTTCGTCCTGTTAAGAGAGGGAAGAAACTGAGTGTGAAGTACATTTCAGGTACAATAATGTAGTGTTAAAGTTATTCAATCTTTCCTTTTTTTAGAGTCAGTTGTAGGCGGAAATGTATGTGATGATCAGTTTCTGAGCACATTTATTTAAAAAAACAACAAAGGTTCTTGAGTAGGAATTGTGTATTTAGGAATAATGGGAGGATTTTCTCCATATTTCACAAAGGCTCAAGTTTTTTAATTTGCTTTTAATGTCAGTGGTTTCCAAAGTGGTGGTTGGGACCCCCTGGGGGTCACAAAACACTGGTAGAGGGTCATGAAATGCCTTTGACAATCTATTGAACTGTTCACAGCTTCATTAGGCATCTTAGGCCTTTTTTGTTCGTTTTTGGATGGGCCTCTCAGTATATTATCACAGCAGGGGGTTGGTAGTCCTTGACTTTGGAGGTTTGGGCGTCACAGTCATGCATCTATGGGAGGGACTGGCTGGGTGGTCCGCCCACTTCTTGCTTAGGCCCAGCCAATCAAGCTGCTTTTTTGTTAATAAATCTGTTTTTATTAAAACAACTTAATATGTTGTTTGCATTTCTCATTTCTTCATATCTGCCTGTTGTAACATATATTTAATATTCAGCAGTAGGCTACATTTCATACTGCTAGAGTTTACCAACCTAAGAAGCAAGAGGGTATCAATTTGGTACTGATTGGAGGCAACAATCTATTACTTATCTTAACCAATAAAACAGGTTTGTATTTCTAATAAACACAGTCTATCCAAAAGTAATAAAATTAATCAAAGGTAGCTGATCGACCACTGACTGAAAGTTTGAGGACCCCTGATCAAGGACATGTCAGAAAGGGGTTATTTACTAGGGAAAAACCTTTCTAGGTACACATTTAGAGTCACAAGCCCAAAAGGCTTCTTGATACAAAAAAACAACAAAATTTAAATTAAAAGTTATTAAGAAACTCAGGATCATCATGATTTGGACAGGGAATGGACATTTGGGTCGAACATGGCTCTTTAGTAGTTTCTGGTTTTGAAAAGTATTCTGTTGTTTTCTAATATTGGCGCTCCTCTTAGTTGCTGTAGTTGAGCAAATGCTCCTATAGCTCTAGAACTAAAAGTTCAGGAAAAACTCAAATCAAGCTGCCTGCGGTCTACACAAGGGTCAAAATAGCGACTGCTGTCTCAACATCTGTAGCCTCTGTCTGTGCGGCGTGCACTCCAACCTCAGGCCAAACCCTGCAGCCCTGCACAGACTATCTTATTCTGTAACTGCATCATACATGACCAAAAACATGTTTCAAGGTAACTCTTCCCTACCACATCATCATCATCATCTTCAGCTGCTCTCTTTCCTCTTGGTCCTTCAAGGTCATCGTCTTCATCTTCGTCTTCATCACCTAAACATTAAAACATTGTTGAAGATTGTTGTTTAGTAGTTAGCAGTTATGTAGTCTAGCTACCAAAACTTAACCTTTCATCAGATCAGCGTTAAACCCAGTGAAATAAACTGCTCCATGCTTTCTTATCAGTGTGTTGGTATTTCAACCAGTCTGACAACAAACTAGAGCCCAGAGAGTGGAGTAGAGTTGAGACACAGAGTTTATAGGCAAGCAGTACAACGAAGGGTCTGCACATGGACGGACATCTTCATATGTACACAAATAGCAGCTTCACCTACCTTCCCCATCCTCTTCATCATCCTCTCCAACGTCATCCTCATCAGCTTCTACTTCATTCTCCTGCTCTCCGTTCTCCTCATCCTTGGGAGAAAGAGTTACGTCGGTCACCAGAAGACAGACAAGAAGCATTTGTGTTTTATAAGCCGTTGTGTGAAAATCCTTTTATATCGGATACAAACTTTTTTTTTTATTCTTGCAGGAATCTTGATCATATATGAGGAATACATGGAGATTTATTCATATGCTTTATACCAGGACAGGCACAGAGCAAAACTTCCCATTTATATTTTAGTGTCTCCAGATGTCCCAGATGTTACACATAGAAATATCTGAACATGCTAAATGAGACATCTCGCCATATATAGACTCGGTATGTGCCATGTCATCACTCTCTTTTTTGTTTTTTTTACTGAAGCATAAAAACATTAAGCTGAAATCTGCAGCTGATATTTGAGGTCTTCAGAATATGTTAGTCATATCTGGAAATACCTTAACTTCATATTTTGATAGTGATCCCAGGGATCAGGTATGTCCAGATATAACATTTTACTATGCTAAGGTTCTGCAATATCCTGTTTCATCATTTATGGGTCGAATTTTAAAATATCTCAGCAAAGCATCTCCAAATTCTGACTTTTTCAGTGCAGGGAGAGAGTATGTGTGTGTGCTCTTACTGTTTTGCCATTGGCAGCAGCATCATCCCCATTTTCCTTCTCTCCAGCCTGTTTCTTCTCCTTCAGCTCCTGAGCAGAGACATAAAAATTAGACCCAGAGAATTTATTCATTTGGAGTTAACGATAAAAAGACACATGAGCTACCATGAAAACAGCTATATTTCATTTTCTGCAAATACTGTCATCTAAAGGTACAAGGCGTGTAATTTATTCATCTTACATGTTCAACTAAATATGCTTCTTGTTATTATTACATGAGCCTTGGTTAACAATAAAGATATTAACCATACTAGCATATATGTGATATATATATATATATATATATATATATATATATATATATATATATATATATATATATATATATATATATATATATATATATATATATATATATATATATATATATGACCTACAGCTGCATCCCCACACTGTTTGACACAGACCTGACGAAATACCACAATGTTAACCTTTCATCAGAAATGAATAAACTGCCGTAGAAATTATGTCCTAGCATAACTTTAAGTTCATTGTCATTCATAATCAGCCACATCTACAGACAATGATGTTTGTGTAGAAGATTTTGAGGCTTGTTAACATCTCCACTACACAGAAGCAGGGAAACTGAGGTCTATGTGACAAGGTTGAAAAGTCACTTAGTACTGTTGCTGAAATTAAATTATTTTTTACTGTTATTTTTCTTTTAAAGAAGTTTTCAGAAAAGTAACAGAAAAATGACAACTATGAAAGCTTTCCATGAACTCTTAGTGGTTGGTTAATTTGGTTACGTGTACTGCTGAAAGCTTGGTCTCATTTTGGGTCAAACTACTTCACACACATCATTTTCCTTTACCTTGCAGGTACAAACGTAGTTTTCTTAATACACTGTTTAAAAGTCAAATTTTTATTTTATAAGTTAATTTTTAACAAATACATCATATTTAGAGAAGCTTACCAAAAAAATTGCCTGCTGCATTTTCAGACACTTTTTTTTTTTTTCTTATTTAACTCAACTAAGTTCTTAAAGTTTGCCTGTAGTAACAGCCAACCATGGATTGAGGGTGTGGGGCTTCACAAAGTGCTGCGTCAAAAGGCTTTAATGACTTCACCTTAGACAGATACAGTCAAAGTCACTCCAACATCTATATGTACTTCTGAGGGGCACATTGTCCTCCCTCCAACATCATTGCTAGGCATTGACAATAATAGTACTCATTGCATTTTCAATGAAGTACCCTTTACTTTAATTGGGTATAATTGAGTATATTGGTAGTTATAATTCTGCTACAGTAGCAGTATCGGGGTATCAGTATTTTAACTTGAGCAAAATATTTTAGTTGTAATATCTTTTACTCCTGTGCATTACCCTTTTCAAAGTGGAGGGAAACTATGGGAACCTCTCCCCCACCTTCTCCATTACTGTGGAGCTGGGCGGTAAGATGGGTGGAACTTGTGGGATCTCAGATTTCCTAATGGTCAGTTCTCTCCAAATCCCTCCCTACTCCTCCTGGTTGGCTGAATTCAGACACCGTTGCTCCCTGCTGCAGTTCATGCAGAGCAATTCTGAATAAGTGGAAACACTACATCCCACAAAAAGCACTGCAGCAGGTGACTCTTCCCTGTGACTTCATTAGAGCATATGTTAATGTGCATGGTTGTGCTGGTTTAACTCCAGGAAGGAAAAAACACAAAACATTAACATTGTTCAACAGTGTTTCTACAGCATTGTCCTCATTGTTTCCCATTATTTTCCTCTGCACCTTCACTTTTCTGACTACATACAGTACCAACCACTTATTATCTAAATATATGCCAATATAGAAAAATACACACTATTAGTCTACCTTCTACATTCCTTTCCATGGAGCACATCAATCAGAGATGGTTTAATTCTTACTACATTCAGCTGCTGAATAAGGTCTTTCACATTACTCAAGATATGAATTGACAACCAGAGCAAATTTCATTTATACATTCCATAACCATCTGTTTATCCCAAAGATAGCCATTTATCATGAAAAGCAGTCTTTCTATAGAGCAAAAGAAAAACAGTAATGTTTTAGACTATGAAAATTGTATTGAATGCACACCCTGAACTGATCAAATGTTTTATTATTTCCTTGAAATTGCTTTTTACACTCCGCAGTGCATATTGAAGACCTTACAATATGCAAATGGTATGCAAATCGCACCATCATAACCCCTCCCCCAGAACGTCCCCTCGATTCCAAAAAGGTGAAAAAATGTCTAAACAGAACGTCTCTAATATTATTAACTGTCAATGATGAAACATTGGCTCCATATATTATGATTTTTTTTTTCATAAAACACATTATAATGCTTAAGTTAATAACATGATTAAAATCAAATTTGACGTCTCAATTCATTGGCCCTGTATCTTTCTCCCTCGCGCCCTCTGGCGACCTTAAGAGAAACTGAACGCAGCACGCGCGGCTTAATAAAACCCTGCGCCTCGCGCACCAGCAGTCCTCAGTGACCGACCAGATGAGAGCTCTGATTTCATAGTGTTTACACTTATAGAAATATAGTTTTTATATCATAACTTCTTTCATCACTACGTTCCTAGCGGTCACCAGCAGCCATGTAACAGACTGGGTTGGACAGGACAGCAACTAAGAAACAGAACCAGGAGCACTCGTGGTGGGAACCAGAAACACCACACAGCCAGACAGGACAGAGATGATATGGTGAAGAAAACCCCAATCTTTAGATAATGCAACATCAATGAAAGGGCTGGGAGGGGCAAATTAACAGCGCACTAACTACTTCCAAAATTAGACGACAAAAATAGGGTACAAAAAAATATCCGTGTGAGCCTTCGGCAGGAGCTCGAATTAATAAACTAAGATTATCGTCCAGGTACGTCACCAATTGGGGTTACAGCCTAATGAGCCTATAAGCTGGATAGTGCTGTTATTAGAGGATATGTTTTACAAAGCCCGGATCGGTATAACACGAGTTTGCAGTTATCTCTGAATAAGCATGTCTCCATCTGCATGGACGCAAATCCATTTCTGAAAACGCTCATGTCATTCATAAACTGAATAATTAGTGATCTACTCAGAGAAAATCGACAGTGCTCACAATCACAAATCCTACTAGGCTCGTTTTAATTGTGACGGTCTCGTAACGACACACTGTCAATTGAACGGTGGATGAACAGTTAAATGCGTAACTTAGGCGCTTCAGTTGGCAAATCTTTTGGTAAGTTCAGCGACCGATCGACGTGAATAAGTATCTTACATGAAACATTGAAGGCAGCATGGACTGCTCGGTCCGTATGCAAAATTTGGCTACTGATAATCTTGCGAAGATTTCTTTATGGGTCCCTGTAGATTTAAGGAGGCGGTGAACAAAGCCGATTCTCCCTAAACCGATGCCTCAGCCCGTCTGTTTTCATCCCCATCCATTCACACTCGGACAACAATAGAGGATGAAAACAAAATTGAATGCATCTACACGCAGCCACTGGATTGTGGTTGATAAAAAAACATCTCCATGTACACTGTTCTTAAAATAGACAAATTAGAAATGCATTGATGAAAGGAGGCAGGAGCAAGAAAAAAGGGATTTTCTGTCTCCTTCCCTTGTCTTTACCTTGGCCCTCAGCTCTCCGCTGCTTCCCACTTTACTGTCCGCCATGGTTTTTAGAATGATCAAATGTTGTATATCCAGTCAAGAAACCGAGAATGTGAGGGATAAAGATGCTGGGATTTGATTGAGGTTGGCGTCGTAATCCTGCCCGCGGCGTGTGCACTATCCGGAGCTCCCGGCTTTAAAGGACAGTGGGAGGAGAAAGGTGTCTGGACGTAAATGGGGATTGGTCGATTACCTTTGAAAGTATTTGCTTTGCTATTGGCTCAAGGGGAACAATAGACAACCCTTTCTTTGTGCCTGGCATGCGAGTTATCTCAATTTGGAGCGAATATTTGGTCTGTACATAAGTTATCATCCTTCATTCTGTCGCTGTCCATCCTTATGAAAAAAGCGCACAGACGCGTCGACGATATAACTCCTGCCGACACACACACACACATGCACACACGCATCAATGCACACACATGCTTGTTCTAATTATCACATAAGCCTCTGTGCAGTCAAGCACAATGTCTCGTCAATGAGAATATGGCCAATTTACCCTTCTAACGCCAGCAGCCATCATTCAGCCCACTTGTAGCTCACTCAGTGTAAATAGAGCTCACCAGCTGTCTGCACTGAGGGACTCGTGTACTTAAACTGACTGTAAAGTTTTGTTGTCCATTAGACCTATCGTTGCCTGTTCATGCAGTAACAAAGTTGAGTAAAATCCAAAGTATTCTAAATTGATCGTGTGTTTGTCAACGGTTCTTAAATCCCGTTTCTTTTAATTGAATAAGAAAGACATGCCAGGTGTTGTTACATAAATCCAATTTCAAAACGCCTTTGAGGCATTAACTTTTGTCTTACCATGTATTGCTATTACAAACATAAATCAGTGCGTAATTATTGATTTATCCTTATGCTTAGAATGAGTGCAGACTTGTATTTTTATATTATATATTCATAAGCAAAAGGTTTGCCTCCTTTCTTATCCTAATGCACACAATGTCTTCAGTTAAGTGCAAATAGTGTACTTCAAAAAGGCTAGTTAAGTGACAGGACTTGGAGCATGGTACAGAAAAAGTAACAACCTGAAGGACCAACGTAATAGTAACAAATAGACATGCCCAACTTTGGAAATGAAATTAAAAATACTTACATATTAGGGGATAGTTTTAAAGACAGCGGATGCCAACTGTCTCTTTTACTGCAACTATGAGATTACAGATCAATTCTTGACATGGCAAAAACTGTTTGTATTTCAAGCCCCATCAGATTTATATTAACATTTTTTATATTTATAGCCTACTTCCAATCGGGCGTACACTTTGCAGACAGAACAATAAAGAAAGGCTTAGGCTTAGTGACAGGGAGCACTAGAGCTGGATGGAGAGAAATAAATACTGAAGCTGCGAGGTAGAGAGGGTGTGGGATGAAAAACAGATGGGAAGAGGACAGTAATGCAGAAACTCAAGGGAATTTGTTGGGAGGGTTGAATGTGTTGTCAACACCTAAAATTGACAAGTCAGCGTAGTTCTCTGCATCATAAACTATTGACAAACATCTCAAACACTTAAAGGCAATAAACTTGTGCAGTGGCTTATGTCCCTTCGGCTATACAGCTGCAAAATCAACTAAAGCCTACTGTGTAAAAATAGTCACAGTAAACAGAGATGTTACCTAAAGGGAAAGAAGATCTGATGGACCAAGTTACTGTGGCGTAATGGATTGTTCAACATAGGGATTTTGACAGCGCTTTGAATTTTAGTCCCTCACCAACATGGCGACCTGTAGAGTCCGTGTGGCGTCGCTGTTGTAGAACACGGCAGCTGATTGGTTGGTGAACAGGACACTGACGCTTTGCGGGCCATAAGAGGCTGTTTGAGCTGTCTGTCAGCTACGGCAGGATTCTGTAGGTGGATGGGACTCTGCAATCCCTGGAGGTAGAAGCCTTACACATGCGCAGACGCAGCAGCTAGATTTGTCGTACGCGGGCGTTCGTTGACGTCGCCGCCATATTGCAAGTGGCATCCACGAAAGACGTACGTTGAACGTGCCTTTCGACTATTGATGTTTCTGAGGTCTAAAACGGTCTGATGACTGTTACATAAACGTTTGTGATTTCATTCACCCACAGCTTTTGAGGCTACTTGCAAGAGTTCACAGGTCGGACCTGTCATTACCGGCAGACGTATCACAGCAGACGTTGACAACACTGGCTCGCTCATACGTCAGTTGCCGCCATACTGGTAGTGGCTTTTCTAAACATGTAATCGAAACAGCCATACTTACTGTTGTTACAGAGATCACCTTTGTGAAACAAATAATTCTAATAAGTGTCTATGAATTTTCAAGTCTATCAACATTACCTGCTGAAACCTCATTCTCTGCCATGCTCAAACAAGCTAAAACAAATGGAAACCTAAGGTACTTCAACTCAAGCTGGTCTGAAGAATTGCCCCTGGCAGCTCTTCAAACTTTCATGTTTCACCATAAAACAACAAGTTTTCGTCACCCCATTATGTGCAGTTTTGAGCAGATCAAACTGTATGCATACAGTTTGATCTGCCCCAAATTTCAGAAATGTGATCAGTGTCCAGCCTTGAACATGTCTGATTTTTCACCTACACTCAGTGCACTTACGAAAAAGAAACAAAAAACTTTTCCCTAAGTTGTGTAGTCTGCTCCAAGTTTCACAATTTTGAAGGTGGTGCCAGCCTAAATTCATTACCCTTAATATTTTGGTCATACTAACAGCCCTGCTTAAAGGACATGACCTGTACTAACCTCATCAACATTTTTCAATTAGCTTTTAATCTTTGTTGTTGGATTAATGTATAACCATGAACACTTCTACACATAATAACACCATCTGAGCCATAGGTCCTATGAAAATCTGATTTTTCACTGTTACTTATAATTAAAATTATACATTGACTGTAGATGAACAGATATATGTCTACATGTGGTTGACAGTGAGAGTATCACTGTACACCAGTAGGTGATGCTCTCACTGTTTCAAGATTTCTCTAACTAGAGCAAAAAAAAAAAAAAAAAGAAAAAGGTACTTTTTAGCCATATAATGTGAGTTTGTTTGTTGTTTTGGAGGGGAAACACTGATATGAGATTTTCATAGTGTATTTTATTTTGTGCTGACAAGTGACAAAGAGAAAACCAATAGATTCAGCTCCATGGATTGTTCTTAAGTGTGTTACTTCACTGATTGTGTTACTTCACTGCTGTGATAGAAAACATCTCATTGTACGGTGCATTATTATTTCAAAGCAACATGGAAGCAAAGTTATTTTTGAGATTTTATTTTAGTTCATGTATCATCTGGTTGCTTTGAGCTAAATTATTTTTTTCAATCAACAGATTGCTAACATCTGCAGTACCAGATTTGCTGCATGATCCTAGATTTGTAAAACTGTTTCATGTAAGCAGAGATATGGAGCTCTGATGAACATCTCTTTACACATCACAGTTAGGGGCCCAAAGAAAGAATGCCAGAGCATCTTTTTATGCTATACGTGTTGCACAGAGAAAAATATTGCAGCAATATTCAGAGTTACTGTGGGAATAAATCAGTCTTGAAGTTCAACATACCGGGGACAGCAGTGCACATTCATAAATTACTTTCATTAAGCAGCCCGACAACCCTCTCCTGTGTCAGTCATCTGTAAAAAGCAGTTACAAGATGCAAGGTTTCTGTCAGGTGTTGTTTTTCCCTAAAGACTGTTGCACCTCATAGAAGCCTTCTACTGACACTCAACTTGATGTGAGGCCATTCTCACGATGGAGGAGCTGAAAGCAGAGAGCTGTTTAATCACCCTTCTCTGTTGTCTCCAATCACACTTGTACAGTCATGTATTTTGATTTTCAAGGCCACAAGCAAAACAGAGACTGCTGACGACAGAGACAGTCAAACTGTCTCTCCTTGTGTCCTCTTCATCACTTACTTGCCAGTGACATGCTAAAAAACAAAAGTAGAAAGAAAACATTAGCAACCATTACCATTACATCACAGTGAACTAGAGTGTCAGGATTTATAAAAAAGTTCTCAAAAATAAAATTGGATGACTTGAGGCATCTGTCAGTTAATTAAACGGGATTGAACAAGTGTGCAGCCAAAATTCAATGAATTTTGGAAACTGCGATTAATTTCTATAAAAACAAAATGTGATAGTTTACAAATCATTCAAACCCTGTATTTACCGGACAATAGAGTAAAGATCACATGTAAAATTCTGAGACAGAAAAACATTGTTTCATTGAAAAATACATGCTCAATCTAAATTTGATATCAGCAACATGTGTCTTAAAAATTGAAAAAGATTTGCAATGCTACAAACACTCTGTGAACAATATCTCTGAACAAATCAGGTTAAGTTTAAATAGATAAGTAACATAACTGGTTGGTTAAGTGGTTAGTAACTACTGTGTTTTTGATTTAAGACAACAAACCTTTGTTTTATCATATTTTCTCATTATATTTGGGAAGAATTTAGCAGATGTGTTTTATACTTTTTATTCTTTTTTGACTGTTTTCTGTGAATCAGAATTTCTATCTTCTTTCTATAGAGCAGGCTTTTCAAATCCACTTGTTTTTAAATCTGTGTAATAACAAACAGATGATATGTGTTTAAAAACAGCAAACCTCAAGTGTCACTTCAATGTTCAACATTCAGCACTAGCAAGGGTGTGTGTGTGTGTGTGTGTGTGTGTGTGTGTGTGTGTGTGTGTGTGTGTGTGTGTGTGTGTGTGTGTGTGTGTGTGTGTGTGTGTGTGTGTGTGTGTGTGTGTGTGTGTGTGTGTGTGTGTGTGTGTGCCCTTGGAGACCTACTTGTTAAAAAATGTCTGATCCTGTAAGTTGAGGACCAAACTGTCAGCATTAAGGTACACCCTATTCTGAGATGATGACACCTGAAAGTAGACACAGACAATACTTGTCATTATCAACATCATCAAGTTTGCTGGTGTGATAAAACTACTGTTTCATTTGAAAAGTGAATAAACAAAAAAGATGGAGAAAGGAAGGATCAATTCATGTCAACAAAAATGATACTGACCGTCTTTGCTATGTTTTGTGCAGCTCTAATTCGCCTCAGCTTCAGGTAACCTGGATTCTTGGTTACTGCAAGCCCCAGCTGGTGAACACCAACACGAAAGAGGGAGAATCACTAACAAGAACACATGAAAACTGCTGCAGATAAATCATTTTAACTGATAAACCAGATTTGTGGTGAAGGACAGTACAGAATGGTATTGCTGCCACAATCATAAAATGTGACAATTCTTATGTATTAACGTAATACTGAAATATCACGTTATTTTTGATACCATATTATAACTTCATAACATGTATGATAATGAATTTTCACCTTAGGATACTGTGAATAATCAAACTTTTACCCTAACAGAAAGTATCAGAGCTACTAATTTCTCAGTTAGTTAAGCTCCTGAGGTTGAACTGTTTTCTTTAAAATGTGAAACAGTTTAGTTGTCCGGTTAGTCAGTTACCATTTTTGCAGCTTCTGCCTCTCCCTCAGCCTGGATGATCTTCTGTCTTTGATCCTGTTTGGCTTTCTCCACATAGAACTGGGCTCTCTGGGCCTCCTGCTGGGCTGAAACAGGAATAATCTTTTTTATTAAGGTATATGAACTGTTAGACGTTGTAGTTAATTTCAAGACAAGATAATTAAAGTTTCTGAGAAATAAAACACTTAAGAAGATGCAAAACAAAACAGAGAAATTTTGTTAATATCTGTATCTTTAAGCAGGAGCCAACAGTGAGAAGAGTCTAACAAACAGCAGCGAACACAATGTTAAACTAAACAGAAAATCTACCATTGTTTTGCATTTGCCATTGAGAGCACTGATATGGGATCAAGTTTTTTTCATGTATTCTCATAAAAAAATGTTTTGACACGTCACTCACTTAGCACTGTAACAGCAATCCATACCATATGAAACACAATGATTGTCTCAGTAGTGGAGACAAAGCACTGTTGTCCGTTGTTTTAAAGAGTGATAAGCAGTAATCAGTTGACATTTTGACTGTTTTTTTATCCACAAGATGAAATTACCTGTTTTAAAAGCTTTTAACTTTATAAACCAAAAAGATACTTGGCCCAAATACTCAGCAACAAGCTCAGATAAAGCATTTTTAGAGGAAAAAGTCGCATGAAAGAATAATTGCCCTCTAAACATCATACACTATAGACGAAAGAGATTTCTTTTGACAACTGACAAAAAAAACAGCAGTTAACGGCTTATTTCATTTCTATATTGTACTTGTCATCATATAATTTCAATCAGACTTATTCATCTACCAGGAGAATTGATGAGATAAACAACAGTTCTTGTCTTAATTACCAAAGCCCTTTCATTGTTAAAAAAAATCTTTAGAAATAACCCTGTTATTTGAGTTAAGCTGTCATAATCAAAGTCATATTCAGTAAGTAATTCCAAAGTGCTTAATAGAAAGCTCTTAAAAGAAAAGCATCTCAAATGAGAGCGGTTTCAACATACAGTTACTCAGCACAAGTTTTCCCTCTGCCGCCTCAGTGTGGCATACTAAGCCTTACCAACTTGCTTGGCCTCCACAGCAGCTGTGTACTGGCTGCTGAAGCTCAGCTCTGTGATGGCCACGTCGTCAAGGATGATGTTGAAGTCTTTGGCTCTCTCAAACAGTTCCCTGCGCACCAGCAGAGAAACCTGGAAAAACAATACAGATTGATGATTACACAACATATATATTTATTGAAATGATTGTATCCTTTAAGTTAGGACTGGTCTCCAAGCAGTGAGACTATCACATCAGACTGAACAATATAAAGTATTTGGGACCTGCAAAAAGAAAACAACTGAACAAAAAAAGTCTTCATAGGGATTGTGCCAAAGCTGGTGCTGAAATGCTGGGGTACAAAAAAATAAATAAATAAATAAGAGCGTGCACAACACGGTACCTGTGCTCTCTGCGTAATAAGCTGTGAGGCGTTAAACTTTGCCACCACAGATTTGAGGACCTCGTTGACAATGGACGGCAGGACTCTCTCATCATAGTCCTTCCCCAACTGTTGATACATGACCGGCAGATTGGATGCCAGGGGCCTGGACAGAACACGCACTGCTATGTTCACCATCTGCAAATCTACACACCCCACAACACACACACCAGTGTTATCTCTTTGATATCACACTGAATACAACACACGCCTAACTTGTTGAAATAAATAAACCCCAGCCTTTGATCAAGGCTGCACTCCTAAAAACTTAAGATAAACTTTCCAATGAGTATGGTTCTCTCACAGTAAGATGCAAAAAGCTGAATCACAGTAAGACTACTGTCATGTTAAGGGTGTTTTCAAAGAATAAGGAGTCATACATTTTGATTTAAAAAAATATCTAAAACCTTTGACTTTTACCTTTGCTTCCCGTCAGAGAGGAGATTTTCCTTGGTTTGGCTCTGATATCATATATGATGGGGTACTGGAACCAAGGCATCCTACAACACAGAAAACAATTTACTGACACAGGTAGCAATGATAAAAATGTCTTTTTGGACAACCTTTGAACATGAGTGAGCCTCATGACTTTATCATCACCATCTAACAGACCACAAATTGCTCCTGTTTGCAAAAAAAAAATTGCAGCCTGTATGCAAGGTCAAGCTGACCGGTGTCTAATGTGGCAAGAACAATTAACTAGAAGACTGTAACTCATACCAGCCCATTTCAAAAATACTGAACAGTTGAGGTTTATCCCCCGGTGGGACACTGACCAGACGATAATTTCAGGCCAAGACACATTGTTGCCTGATATTTACAGGACACCAGTCAGCGGCACGATTATCCAGAGCTTCTCACATCTTGTTTTTTCTTCCTCTACAGCCATAATATGGCTGTTTTGTCAGTAGGAAAAGCATTCTAGCTCTGTAATTTTCTCCTGTACAACAGTGTTTTTTTTTCTTAATCTTGCTTTTAAGTTGTTCTGCCACTAGTGTTAAATGAGTTCCTGCTATTTCAATTTAAGTGGCCTGAGCATCCATCTATTTTATGATAGACTGCTAGAAGTCGTACAGCCCAGTGGCTGCTCACTACCGCTGTCTATCCCATGTTATACAGATAGAAATCTACAACTTTTGCATAAAGATTCACTGGGTAAATTTTTATATATATTCTTTGTAACAGATTTTGTCAAGTGTAACTGTGTAACAGCTCTGTTTTAACTTGTTTTCTCACACATGTTAAAAAGCTGAAACAAAACAGGGATTCAAGAATCAATACAAATCTGACCCTTTTCAATAGTGACACTTCACAAAAATAAGAAAATGCATTTTGCTTCATAATTTACATTTTGTTTGTCCATCAAAGGTCACAGCTGTAAGCCCAGTATGAAAAATGACTACTCTGTTAAATAAACACTGTCACAAGCTTGGGGTTGGTCTGAGTTTTAACAGTTCAGCAGAAAAGGGGATGTTTCAAATGTCCTTCACATTTTTTACTCTCATTTTTTCAGCAACATTATTTTTTTTACACATACAGAATACTGTTACATATAAGTAATGATCCTGTCACGCAAACATAAGTTATTGAGCTGATCCTACCTGAAGTGCAGCCCCTCAGCCAAAATTGTGTCCATTTGTACCCCTCCAATCCTGTTAAAGATGATGGCTCTATGACCACCTTCAACTGCGCACACACACACAAACACACGCACATCATATAATGATAGGTTGACCAACATAAAAAAGTAAAGTTAAGAGGAAAATGTTTTCAGAAGTGATTTAGACAAATTCTTAATTCCACTGACATTAAGTACTGAGCACCTGTGACAATGAACACATTCTATATTAGATTGAAAATAAGACAAACCAAATACAAACCCTTGTGTTTAGCCTGACAACTTTTTTTGACATGCAATGAATCAAAACAGAAACTTTTTGTTTTCTGCCTCCTGTGTGAAATGGTTCCTAGTCAAAACAAGTGTTTTCGATCCCGGTTTTGTTTACCTGTGTAGGTGGCTTCTTTGATGCCATATGCCAATGCACCAGCTCCAATTAGTAATTTCAGTCCTAATCCTGCCCCTCTGCCACCAGATGAGGACATCCGGCCTGCCAGATCCCTCAGGTGCTGGACGAAGCGCTACAGTGTGTGTGTTAGGTAAGGTGAAAACAGACAATAACAGGGAGCACATGTGAGTGTTTTCCAGGGAATACAAGTGAACCTGGAGCTACTTCAGATTCTTACTAGCATGCGCACATGGTTTAGCCTCTGAAAGTCTCACTGATTTAACCCCTGATTATATCAGTTCTAGTATTGTCAAAACAATACTGACAGACTTATGTGCAGAAAAAATAGTACGGATAGCTGAAAATGAATACTCATAAAGTACACACGATACAAAATGTTCCCCAACAAAACTAAACACCAAAACAATCAACGTTTTCAACCACATTATCAATGACTGGAAGGGAACTTCCCCATTGAACAGCACTGACAGCACAGAGCTGCCTCAATGAGGCCTGGTAGGGATCAGCACCTGCAGGGAGGGGACAGCGCCCTGTTTCTACCCAACACATGCTGGAGCTACATTTATACAAACAAGACCTGCCTAACAAAGTCAAACCCTGAGAACTGAGTGAATTAGTTGTAACAGTAAATCAACCATGAAGGCTACACTACACAGAGTATTACTGCTGCCACTATCAAAACTTAAAAATGAAAGAATAAAATTCATGGTACATTAGGTTTGGAACAACTTGCAAACAAAAACAATACCTGTGCAGTACTACAGGCAGGTGGGCATGTCCCTAATTTGTCAACTCTCTTATTCCTAGATTTAAAAAAAATTACTCCAACTAGCACTTCCAAGGCTGGACACACTGAAGGGACAGTGATGTTGGATTGTGAGAGTTATAATCAAATATATTATCCAGGCCTCTGGGTGTATGGATAAGTGGCACAGCCATGGGTGTGTCAGTACCACCCACTTAGACTAATTTTTAGAAGCTATATTAATTCTCCAGTTTTAATGTTGATCAAAATTTTAGACAAAAACTAAACTAAAACAACCAGTCAGCAAAATACCAATGACCTGACTGTGACCCCAAATTTTGGGAGACCATCTGAACAATGCAATGCTTGCTAATTCACCAAGATGAAATAGAGCTCAATTCTTTGTGTCTTCAAAACAGAAAACTCTGCTGGGTCCACATCAGAGGTGCATGGGCTCCTCCATCATTTACACACATGGCAAAGATGTAACCTGAACTCAGACAGGTCACAGTCACAGGCTCTAATGATAGCTTGCGTCCTGTGTGTTTAAGTAAAATAAAGATAAGCTGTTCAGTCTTTTTATTATTATTATTCAGCTGCTGGTTCACATTGCTGTATTCTGTGCTGTATGATTAATGTATATCGTTCAGGCTGTATTTAATTCTGTGTATCTGATGGTTAATGGAAGACTGAATGTCATCTATCAGTGTTATAAACAAATGAGTTGGGGTGTGTGTGCAGGGATGTATTTGTTTGGCATTTCCTGCACACAGAGATGCTTTGTGATGGGCTCTCTGACAGTCAGTTATGGCATTTCACTTCTTCATATGATAGCAGGGATATAACATAACCTCCCTGTCTTTTATCTTATTTCATCCTTCATTTACAAGGATGGGACTTGTGGGACAAAACCTAAGGTACAATGAAGACAACCTATGACTTCCACGAACAGATGACTGGCCTATGCGAGATTAAGAGAGGCCCATAACCCATTTTAATTCAATCCCTGATCAATCAAACCAGGTATATAAAAACTCGACCCTGGTACTTGATTCGGACTTGAGGCTGCTGTCTGTCCAGTTCAGGGACGCATGAGCGGAACTTGTCTCCAGACCGACATGCTAACTGAACTGACCTGACCCGAGACTAACCGACGGTTGCTGCATTAGACACCTGCTGATAAACTGTGTGAGCGATTACAAATCTCCATGTCATCAGTCCCTTAAGCGATAGAAAGCTAGACATGCAAACTGTGCACAGACTCGGCTCCAAATATTGTTCATTAAAACGATATTACCTCTGAAATACTTACATTGGGTTCCTTGCTTGCCATGCTGTAGTACGTCAAACCGTACGTCAAACTCCAAGGTCGACACAACCCCCCCACTTTCCTGGTGGACCGGAAGCCTTATGGGAAATGTAGTTTAAAGACATCAAGTTCTTTTCGTTTTCACGTGCACTACCGCCACCTCCTGTCCCGGAGTGTGGAAACAACAATGAACTTGGTCTCTAAATCCAATACCTGAATCACCTTTACCCTCTACCTGCTCTCTTTATTCTCTAAATAATCCAAACTCACCACAAAGGAGTGTAAAAAAAAAACAGAATTTCCACTAGGGGGTTAATAAAGGAAATCCTCTTCTTCAAATACTGCGATAAACCCCCACTGTTCTCATGAACAGTACCCATTTTAATGTGAACTCATTTAATCCTAACTCATCATCTCTCTACCTTCAACACCTCAGAGCAAAGAGCTCCTTTGGCTCCTCCTCCTCAGATATCATTCATACAAACCTGTCAGGTGTCTCCCTCTTACTTTCAGGGTTTTATTTATGGGGCTATTATCAAGAAAAACACCCCAACTTTCTTTCCCCTTTCTTGCCAAAATCTTCCCTCTGACTCTTCATTCTCCCAGCACTTCTGCAACACGCCTTCTCCAGGATGGGAACCATTGTCTCTCAGTGGATAAAACTAATAATTAGCCATCAGTCGCTTCCTTCTAATATCTTAAGGCACTTTTCCCAGCTCCACCAACAGGGCAGGTATAGATGAGGTTTTGACACCCCATGTCACACCCTCAAGGTTTGTGTCTAAACATTGTCAATCTCTTAATTTTTCCATATAACATTTATCTTCATCATTACCTGTATTTTGTCTGCCTGTGTTCGCCACAAGACAAACGTCACCCCTAATCGCTTGAATGTTCCAACTCTATCCTGTTATGACTCTAAAAATCCACTCCAATCATACCCTGCTCCACCGCCTCATGAACTGCTCTTTTCACTTTCCCATTGCATGCTCCATGTTCCTTCCACTCTCACAGGGCCCCATCAACAGCAATCAGTGACCTACATATGTCTTGTGGGACCTTTGAGAAAGCATCATTTATCATAATAACGACCAATAATAAACAGGCCACACTTCCTTGTTGTGTACCATTTCCCAACATGTACTGACTCCATAATTCAGATCCATTCTGTGCCTGAATTTTCCCCAGAAACCGGAAATCCATTATCCAGCTCAAAACCCTCCCTCGATCATCCATCTTTCCAAACAACCTCTCCTTACATCTCATGCCATACTTATTTTCTATGTCAAAAACACTTTAACTACTCACTCTGGTAATTTGCCAACAGCCTTTTTTACACCCATATGAAAGCCTTTGTTTTATCATCCACTCCAGTATCTTGTGAAAGTTAGAAGTTAATCCAATTGTTACCTGATTGTTACCAGGTACACATAGAATCACGGTCACTTTTTTCCATGTTCTTGGTCATTTCATTCCCACAGTCCACTCATAGGTGCTCTTTTGATAACACCTTTGCACCTGACAGCATTTTGTACTCCCACTCTGTGCTTTCTACTTTGTTTTTTAACATTCCCTTTCAGAGAGAGTGTTTGTTCTTTATTTGCACTCTTTAACAACAGATTGCAATCACTTAACTACTTATTCAAACTTCACTTTCTTATACTTTCATGTCCTTTATCTTATGTGCCTCCAAATCCATTAAGTAATTCACTTCTTTCCACAAGTTCTGTTTTTGTTGGTATTCTTAATATTCTAATGAAAAGACAATAGTTCCTCCTCCGACCCCCTCCACACTAGAATCCTGCCATCACCATACTTGCCCCAGTAGTTCATTCTTGTTCATAAAAAAAAGGAGTCAAAACATAATCTATATTTTTGTTTGTCCATGTAAAGGGAAACAACGATGTGCCTCCCTTACACACACACTAAATCTTGCCCAAATAATAGATCCTGAAAAACAAATACATTGTTATTTAGAGTCCATTCTGTCACATACTGAGTCAACATCCATGGTCGCGAACATGCTGTTCTCACGTGTTGTTTAGTAGTTTAATCTTCCTCAGAGCAGCTGTGGGATGTTGAATGCTAGGGGAGGTAGTAAGGTAGGCTAATAAAGGTACACTTAAAAAACTAATTCATTGGATGAATGTGATTTCATTACGATTACTATATTCCATTTTAACAAACCAAGCAACATCATCATCATCATATCTTGAACATAGACTGTAAAAACAATGGACGTCCGCTTGCTTGGCTCGAAGTGAGGTCTCCACACAAACTGCTCCCCCTGGTGGCTGGCTGCAGTATAGGTTAAAAAATCCAGCTTTCCAGCCATTCCAGATGGGCTGTGGTCAAACTTTAAAAAATGTATACACCTCGTAGAAATGTTTCTCACGCCCGATTGTTGTGGTGATTTCAAGGTATAATTTGTCTGTCTTGTATCCAAGTCCTCTTTTTTTTTCTGAAAAGTTTTGTTTTCATTAGTTATACAAGGTTAAAATGAGCTTTTAGGTAATGTTTAACTATGATTGACAGCCGCTGTTCTCGTGTATTTTTTTCGGGGATTGTAAAATATGTTGGGAGGTAGAGTCAAGAAGTGATTAGACTCTTGAAATAAAAAAAATAATTATTAATTTTTGTCACCTAGCTTCACTCAGATTCTCCCAGAATCCCTCATCCTCTCTTCTGCGCAGACTCTGACTGCAAACTGCTACAATGGCTGTGCCTGTGACGGGGGAATTTTGGCTTCAAAACCGTACAGTGATAAATGGCGGGACCACGCTGTCCACTCTATATACAGTCTATGGTTTTGAATGTCTTCTTTGAAACATATGTAGGTGGAACCTAATCTCCAAATCTGCAACCAACTAACTTTCCTAAAGTTAACATGTTCATACTTAGTCTAGTCTACGTTGTTAAATCACATTAGTAGACCAAAAAAACAATCTACCTAGTAAGTCAAGGTTTGTCAGTGTTGGTCCAGCTGGTGTTGTGTTTGATTCTTGTACTCATTGAATAAATCACCAAACTATCAACAGGCCATCATAGAGGTGCAGATGGTCTAGTGGTCTGGGTTGCTCCCCATGAGATTTGCCCCCAAACAGGTGGCCTGGGTCCAAGTCTGGCCCATGGCCTGTTTCTGAGGAAATCGAACAAGGAACTTGCTGAGGGGCAAGCGCTAGCTGTTAATGTTGATATGCAGATACACCATGTGGTGGCATGCACATTAACACACACACACGTAGACATAATTTTATTACAACATTTGATAACTTTAATCCACGTCTGTTAAAACACGTCTAGTTTACAAAGCTAAGTTAGCGTCTAAGAAAAACAAACATTGACATGAGTGCAGAGAAGTGGATGGGAGGTAAAAGTCCAAAATCTAAGCAGAATGTACAAAGCTGAACTAGTTGAATATCTTACACAGCTGTTACTTTATGGGCCTAGCTGGAATAAAACTGACAGCACGTCAACTACAGAGAATAAATTATGCATGTCTTTGTCTACACCCTATATTCAAATGATGAAGCTCAGAGGGAATAGTTTCAGTAATTATAACTCTGCAAGTCCAGTACATAAATATAACAAAAACCCTATCCTGTTTACTGATAAATGTCTCTCAAAAACATCACTCTCAAACTTCAGACATCATGACAGCAGTGAGCTGGATTTCATTTCAAATATTACAGACAAGAAGTCAAACTCATTCCCGGTGTGGTCGGTTTGATGAAAAAAACATCTTTGTCTTTTCTGACACTAACCTGATAACCACTGCTCTATACTAGTCCACACAGTTTGAAAACAGGAGAGGTTAAGTCGGTGTACGCTGTGTTCCACCTCAGACACTGTCTGCTGCTGAAGTGTGTCTTTAAAAAAGGAAAACGCCACATTAGCAGTTCCACTACTTGGCCTCACAGAGACCACCATTAACTGTGCATTCAGCCATCTCTTGTCAACAGATTGTGGCTGACAAATATGCTAGAATACATCTGTTTAACTTTCATTTTTGCCTAATGAACAGAACCATCAGGTGGATTCACAGTTAGGCAAAGTCTGACCAGAGCAAAGGAATGGATATTTATGACCTTTTACCTTTTCTTTGAATGTTTACAGGGCCTTTGGAAATGGACACTATCTGACTGTGGTGATGACAAATATACTGTCCAAAGCCTGGACATGATGAGCAGCCTCTGTAATGGAACACAGCGAGTGGAAATGTTATCTAGTGTTAAGACTTTATGAATGCACCTCAGGTGAGACACTGAGCTGCAGCTTCCATCGACAACAGCGTGCAACTTGTGTTTGAAGGGACATCACAGAGAGCGGTGTTGCCATTTTCAAATAAAAAAAAAACCAACTTCAAATCAGACAACTAAGAAGCCTAGAGTTCTGTTCCTGAGTAAATACAACCTTTGAGAGCAGAGGGCAGAATGTTAAGAAGCACAAATCATCTCATGTCAGGGCGGCTCCTTGGCTAACTTACGATCAGCGGTGATGTATTTTCAGTCAAACAGTTTGGAGGTGGTATTGTCAGGAGAGATGATCTTGGAAAAAGCAAAAAAAAAATTAGTATCCTCCCTTTCTAGTTCCTCTCCTCCCAAGGTCTAGGTCAGGTCAAAACAAAACAACGATAATCCGGAGCTCAATTCACTGACTGTAGGACCGCAGCTGGTTTCTCCAAAGGGTGCTGATCTTGAATCCGCAATGAGCCGTTTACTGCTGCAAATTGTATTTAACCTCAGTAATTTAGAGACCTTGGCAGGATGTCAGCATTTTGAAAGGTAGAATCAGGAGTCAGAGGTCAGACGTAGAAAAGCCGTACTCTGGAGGTACTGACATGGAGATCGTCATCGTAGAACTTGGTCTCTATGATCACATTACCACTGGAATAAAGACAAAAGACACTTTTCACTTGGGGATCAAATATGTCTGAAAAAATAAAATCAGTTTGGTTCAAAGATTTTGAATTTTACAGTCTTCTTGACTGAGTTCATGTGTTTCTGACCTGCTGGACTTCATAAGGGACATACATACCCAGATCACAATCAATGACTTTGAATGTTTGTGATATTTCTTAGATAACAAATTAAAATAAAACTCTTGTTTTTTAAAATCTAGAATTTCCCTAAGGTGTGTACAAAAATGACCGTTTTTATCACAGGTTTTTAAACTGAACACATGAAGTGAAACTACAATTAGGCCTGATATTAAATAAATCAATTCATTGTTCAATCAGAACAGTCCAGTTGCCTTGGTTTGGAGAGTTGGATGAGTGAGAATCAACACGGACATAGAGAGCGTAGTTTGCTGTATCACAAAAGAAATTCTGCATTTTAACTCCGTTTTTTATTCACGTGCAATTTTTGACTGAGATCCCATTTTATTTGTATTGGGGTTTTTTTAATATTTAAAAGATATTGATATTCCAATTACATTTGTAAAAAGTACACATGAGAAACGAACGTTTATTGCATTTGAAAGGGTGTACTGCATTATAAATATATATATATTGTTTATATTGGTAGTTAATTTGGCCTCAGAATAATATTGTCAATAATATCGTATATCGTCAATAATTGTGGGACAACATATCGTCTAGTAAAATTTGTTACTGACCCAGGCCTAACTACAATACAAGCACACACTTGTTTTATTGTCAGTTTCTTGGTCTGAGTGAGCAAAAGGTCTTAAAATTATAACCCTTGGCGTAATAGAATAAAAACAAGAAAAGATACTGAAAGCTTTCTTTGATACACAAAATAGAGAAAATGTTGTAATCAGATGTGAAACTTACGTTAAAACATTAGCTGGCATCATCTGGGACTCAGGGGCTGCTTCTATCAGAGATTGCCATGTGTTGGTGGAGTTTGGGATAACGAAACCAAATTCAAAAAACCATTCTGCAGAGAAAAGCACAGAGACAGAGCTCAGAGCTGTGTTAACAACATACACAATCGTTTTGGATGAATCATCAGGAGATCCTGGTTTTTCAGAGACGATTTAATCTAAATACTGTTTCAGAAACCCCTCCCTCTCTGGTGGAAACCAGCAACATAAACATGTTGTGTTGGAGCGGGTTGTGTGTTGTCTCCTGAGGCTCTCTGCTCAGGAAGGCCCCAGGAGCAGCTGGCTCAGCACACAGTTACAGTAGCTTTCCATTAAACCTCTGATTATTCCAAAATACCCTGATAAAAAATATGGGCAACATAGCAGCTAATCTCTCCATATTTTTTTTTGTAACTTAGAACATAACAGAGTTTTTATTTCTGATCCTCGCTACTGATGTGATTTCTGAATCTTGGACCCTGGACTTTAAAGGCTCTATCATTTTTTTTTAATCATTAAAGACCTCATTAGAAATAGGAAAACATTTGAAAATATCTGGGAATTAAAAAGATACCAGGCAGTGAGAGATTTGATTGAAAATTTGTTAAATGACGTCTTAGCTAATGTAAGAAAGTCGAGATTAGGGAAGAAACATAATTAGGTTTGCATGCCTCCTTACATTTCTTTAAAACAACATTTTCTATGATCTAGATACATGAAAAGTTTTTTTTTATACTGAACCAAAAGCATTAACTTTAGCTTTGAGATAAAACCAAGAGTTTAGTACAGGGCTAGAATTACTTAAGTCAGAAAAATCAAGGGAAATGTCCTTTGGACACCATTTAAACATGATGGAACAAACACGGTAGCTAAGCTAAAAGCTTTATTTTGAAAAGGTTTAAAGGAAAAGAAGCTATAGGTAAGAGGGCTCACTGAGCTCTTCAGATTAGCTTAGAGAAGTTTCCTGCACTTCTGCAGGGTGGCTTTAACATCAAGCCCCTGAGATGACAACTGTTTTCATTCATAATGTTGAAAAAACTTTTGTGCCTTAATAATTGAATAATTTCAAAAGTGTGCATTTCTACAATTATAAACCTAAGCATTAAAAATCCAGAGAAGAGATCACAGCTAAATGAGATGTCTGGTGTTAATGATCCAACACTCTCTTTGTAACTCTTTGCAAGGTTTGGTTTGAAATCAGCCACTGTATTTGGTGGAAACGGCACTGAACAAAAATCAAAAATCTAAATAAACTTTTGCCGTCCAGTAAAAAAAAAAAAAAAATCATCAACAATGCTTTGCACCAGAACTTTTAGCCAATCAGAGGCAAATCTGAGGTGGAGATCTGACATTCAGAGTCCACCCATTTACCTTACATATAGACTTCCTTTAGAGTTTTCCCAGTCCACATCCGCTCTGTAAAACTCTAATCCTAATCCCACACAGTGCCTTTAACTTTCAGCTTCTAATTAACCTTTGAAAATTTCGGCTTATTACCTTCTAGACACTGTCCCTTGAAGAAAACTTTCTGTTCCAGTCTGAACTTCTCCAGTTTCTCCGAGGAGGAAAAGTTCAGTTCTCTAGACACTGCTTTACATTTCAGGATCTTCTTCGGGACACGGGCTGGAAGAAGAATGAGAACACAAAAGTGAGATTTTACTTAACATTAAATGTCAGAAATATTGATAAAGATCTGGGATCTTTTTGTTGCAGTTCATAATTCACAGGACAATGCATTGCCTGGTATTATACCTAAAAATCAAAAGACACATGAATAAAAAAAAAGGTAATTTTAGGTATGAAACAAATTCTGTCTCTATTCAAAACATCTACTCAACTTAAAAGCTGAGTACATGTACCAGTATTTCATTAGCTCAAGCACCATGTTAAGAAATCATGGGTAAAAGTAAACAAAAATCACATAAAACATAGTAAAAATAAAGACTTTTTTTCAATTTTGTAATATATCTGGTACATTTTGGCCAAGCTTAAGTTTTACACGTCAGTGTACCTTCATGTTCGACGCCAGGTACAGAGAGGTCCTCAGTTCCTTGCCACAGGACTTTACCTGTCTCTGCATCTCGAAGATTCATCCAATTTCTGACAGGTGCAGGTTAAGTACAAATAAAAGATTGGTATCATTTTGCACACTAGTCCCTTTGTCTGGAAATATTATTTATATGTCCCTCTCCAAATTACTGCTTGGATGAAATTCTGTTTTTCTGCAAAATCTTTACTGATTAATCACAAAAAAAATAACTAAAAAAAAGTCATTTTAGAGATTTATGCCATGACTCTCCTTAACTTGAACTACAGTCTTCTTGGTACAAAGCCAGCCTTTGGACTGTTATAAGCAAATGTGAATTGAAGAACTATAAACCAAGCAGTGTGAGGTACCTGTAGATGATGTTGTGTAAGTGAAAGGAGAAAACTGAAGAAGCCTTTGTGTACATGCTGCTGTCCCATCAGTCTGTCACTCAGTCAGCTGTACCTGACCTCTGCATTCACATTACACACAATACCACTGTCAATCACAGAGGCAGTGAGGACCTGATCAGTGAATCCCCGGTAGTACACAGCTTCTCATGTTACAGAATCTGTACAGTTTCAGCACCATACCTGAGGTAACACTCACTGCTGGTCTGTTAGGGCACCAGTCTATCTTTGTGTGAAAGCAGCTTATCTGTCAATACACACACACCTCAACTGGAAAATGGCATCTGTGTCAAAAACACACTGATCAAAAAAACACTGAATATTGTTGTTTTTGACCCATTAACCCAACATGAGCATCAATGAAAAAAACTTTTTTAGTAGACAAATATTTAACAGATTGAGACTTTGTTCTGGGTCGGGGTTTTAAGTTGTGCTTTCAGCAGTTCAAACTGAGATTCTAAAACGTTCTGAATTAGTGAGTGACTGGTTTGTTGAAACCTCAAAGAGTGCAAGTGAAAGAGTTTTAGGATTAACAGCAGTGGTCAACCAGTATCAGTTTTAAAGGGTCAATGAAATAGTTGTAGGTGATGGTGTATATAATAATAATAACAATAATAATATTAACAATAATAATGTGATTTTTTTAAATAGAAAATAACATTTGGATATGCTGCAGAGTTACTAACATGACCGATATTAGGCTAGAGGAAATTTCAATGCAATACTCTCAAAATCAAATCAGATTATAATGCCAGTTTCAGATTGATTATTTAGTTGCTTAGGCATTATACGTCTTTTTATTTAGCTATTTTTAGCCTTGTTAGCATTGGCAAATGCTGATTATTGTAAAATATGTGCTCAGGCATAGTACACTTCTCTACACTTCTCTGCTTTGGCATGCTTTGGAGAGGTGTGCTTTGGCACGGTACACTTTATGCACAAGCATAGATACGGGTACACAATGAGGGCATGATGTTTACTAATATCGCTGCAGCCACTTCCTCATGACAGTCGTTTTAAAGAATAACATGGGTCTTACAGGGTAAACAGATGCTTCATGAGAATGTAAGCACAAATAAAATTAAGGAATGGGTCCTTTGTTTATGTACCAAGCAGTGTGGCACACTTTACTCAGGTTTTTATCCTAAAATTATTGCTTTATTGCTGTAAAATTTATTTTTCTAGTAAGAAGAACATGCAGACGTAGTAAGTGGACGGCAAGAACTACAGGCTCCAACAGCCTTTGTTTGCACTGCAGCTCACAAACAAAACAGATTCAGAGAATGTTTTGTGACAAAGTATAAGTGTATAAGATGAAGTAAACAGTGTTTTGGCTGATTGGATATTCATCTGCTTTTATTTAAGCAGTAACTGCTGTGATGACCCTCTTCTATAAGAACTGCACAGCTAAGGTGTAGAAATCATGACTATCAGAGGAGCAATGCAGAGCCTGCAGCAGGTTGTGCATAATACATCCCAGCACATGCACACATTGCCAGAAAGACTTCCTCTGGTGGTAATAGTAAGCATTGTATCATCAATTCTTTCACTAACTACTTGTAGTCACCACTAGTCAGACACTCACATTAAACATCATAAAACCCCCTGCAAATAAAACAATCTTCCATAGTGAGCCGTCAGCCTGATGGTTAAGAAGCGTCATCCCACAGCACTCGGCTCCAAAAGATTCCGAACTGTGAATCCTGTCAGACTCAGATACTACTTAGTGTCACACACACTTGGCTCCACACCATCTGTGAAGCCCTTCATCCCACCCCACACCCACCAACAAAGGCCTAAAAACACACCAACAGAGGCTTCTGGACTCTGACCTGCATTATGGGCACACTTTGAAACAACAAATGGAAGAGAACTTTAAACTGAATTAACTCAGAGGTTGTGTCCTAAATCAGACTTTTGAATTTATTATTTATCCAACTAATTTGGCTTTTATTGCAGAAATCTTGAAAGAAGGAAATAAAATAGAGAAGACATGGGGGAGAAGTAAGAAATTATGCAAGCTCTTCTGTAATAGAAACCATAATCTCTAGCAGCATGTTATGAAGGCTGTTTTATGTAACAGTTACCGCAATGAGATTTTTTTCTACATATTTTTTTTTCTTCATGAATTTTTTATAAAATTTTCTTCAACTTAGTTTTGATCTTGGATAACCTTTTTTTTATCCAACAGGTAAAATACATTTCATATGTTTAAAAGTATAAATGCAGGAACAACTTCTAAGCTAACTAAGCTAGCTAGAAGAGTCAGTGAACTATGTGTGTCAGAATCATGAAAAGAAAAACAAAACACTTATTATTTTTCTCTTTCTTCTATATATCTTTAGATTGAATCTTTGACACTGTTGTCAAAAACGATCTAATTCAACCAAAGCCTGACCTCTCCACCTGGTTTTCTAGTAAAGTGTGCTGAGTGGAGTGGATTCTCTAATCCTCTCAAGTCTAACTAATTCCAGCCTCCTACATAAACCCCATCATCCTCCACACCTTCCAGAATAATCCAAACCAAACTGTAATGTATTTCTCGTTGATTCTCTTTCCAAAGATCATGCTGTTTTAAAAGCAACATGAGTCACTTCTGTTAAAGTCAGGATTAAATACAACACAGCCAAAGATCCTTCATTGGTGATTATTCACTTGTTAAAACAGATGAAGCAAAAAAAAAGAAAAAAAAAAGGGTAAAATTCAGTCACAAGCTGGCAGAGCTAAATGCATCAGACCACATCTAAGATTGGATTGACTCAATTCTTTGTGATTACATCTCATTTCTCCACTCTAATTAAACATGATCATGGATTTTGTTATAAAACCATCAGATGATAAGTTTGTCTCATCTGCAGTAGAGAGACCACGTAAACAAGAAAAAGCCATGCAGCATCCAAATATGGACAGAGCTGCTGACATAATTAAAAAAAAACTGCTTCTGTTCTTATGACAAAGGACTAATAGATAAATGACACTTCATTAAGGTTTTCAAGTACCATAACTGAGAACTGCTAAGTCAGACAGCAGTGAGAGGAAAGAAGTCAATCTTTTCTCCTCAGTTAGATAGATCAGGTCTCCTTAAAGGACACTTTGAGTATAACCTAGGCAAAGAATATACTACAAGGACTTTTTTGTATGTGGTCTTTCTTGGTGCTCTAGGCTTCTTACCAACCTGTAAAATAAGGTATCCACTTACAATCTAGTCACAAAAGTTGAATCATTAATGCCAATTTTTCATCCAATCAAAGAAAAGGGCACAAACCCTCACTCATCAGATAGTCACAACCCATTTTGTGTCTGCCAACAAATAAAAAAAAAACAAAAAAACAGAAGCCTTGTACAGCAACTGACTTAAGCTCCAAAACTGTCGAACAAGACTGTACTACAGCCTACTCAAGCCCAGCTGCAGGATGTGCATGTGTAAACCACAAGGGTCCATGCACCAATCTGTCAGAAGAGATACGCCAGTTAATGAGCCCCAAGTGAAATGCTGATGTCACTGTTTAGTCTGCATTTCTTTTTAAAGACACTTTAATGGCTTACAGGTAGAGTTCAACCACTCAACGATTCAACGGGGAGCACCAGGACACGCGTAACATACTGAAACAGAACAGGGTTTCTGTTCAGTCATTTCTCATGTCAACATAGAAGGCAGAGGCAGGCAAAATAAATCAACAAGGGAGAAGTTGTTGCTCAGCCGTTCATTTAAATCCAATGCAAACAATTTTCACACTTCAGTCTCACATGAATACGCTTACATACATACAAAAAGAAGGCATATTATAAAAACAAAAAAACAGTTTAACTACGTGCCCCTTTTCATTAAAGATACTGATGACATTTTTGCTTTGGTTACATGAAACAGACTTCAAAGTGTATGACTTACTTTTGTGCTATCTTAGCTGTTTTGAAGAACTGATCATATTTCCTTGCAAAGACACACCAGAAGTTATTATTTGTCTTTCTAAAAAAAAGAGGACAACTAATGATAGCTGTGTGACAGTTGCAGCTCAGAAAAGAATAAAGTGAAGTGGTCTTTGGTCTCTAGCTTTGATTAGGTTTGTTGTGTGGACAAAATGCAGTAAACCCCTGTTCCATTAAATCCACTGAATCATGGATTTAAGCTCTACCAGTGAAGGCAACATGAACTCTGGCCTAGCAAGAAACATGATATATTATAGATCCCTTGTAAACACTACAATAGGTAAGAAGAGGATTAAACTTTTAGATAAACTACACTGCAAACTTAAAAAAAATAACTTGGAAATAAAAATCAGGTTAATAAAGCAACTTTAGTTTGAAAGAAACCCTTTCCCAAAGTGTTGTACATAGTTCAACACACCAAATGTAAAAATTGTCCTCTTTAAGGGTTAGGGTTATAATGACTTTCTGGGATTCGCAGTGAAATCCAAAAACTTAACCAATGTTAAATAAAATTATTACCATCTATGAGTAAGCAGATTTAAAGCCTAAGTCTTCCTTTATTTTTCTTTTTATCTACAGTTGAGAAGCTTAAAGGTGCAGAAATACTCAGAAACAAAGCTGACAACATTAGGGGCCTCACTGCTTGATCTGTTTGCATGTTCTTGCTGGCACATTGGTTTGGTCATAAATCTGGAAATTGAAACCACATATTGAGAGTGTGGTTAGGCTCAGGACAACCAAACTTCTCATCACCTTCTCTTTGCCTCTATGAAACACGTTTTAAGTCAGGCTATAAACAAAGACTGGGAGCAAATAGAAATTGTAGCTAGAAAGCATGTGCTAGAACCTTTGCAAAAACACGTTTGAGCATTCTTGTGACTTGGTCCAGTCCATCCTACTGTAACAATACAGGTATTATCACAATAACCCACTTTCTCCATCACCTCCTACAGCAAAACTATATGAACAAACTAATTAAATGGTTAAAAAGAAGTTGTGTAAATTCGATTATGCAACCCACGACCGGATTTACATACATTGAACTCTCTTGATAGTATGTTTCTTTTCTTTTTGGGACTTGCTATAGAGTAACTGTACCTCCAAACGGCAACAGCCTTATCCAGCATAAGTAGTTCGATTTAAAATACTAAGATGGTTTTGTATCACTCCTGGGTTTAAATACTCTGTGGAAATAGATGTTGTAAAGCTAGGGACTTATCTTTGCATACTTAACGCAGGTAGCATTTCTGCATATGAATTACAGACAGAAGCCTTCCAAGTAAAATCTATCAAAATGATCTGATAACCACCTGCTTAAAGGGCTATCTTCATAGTGTGTTTGTGTTAAATTACTGCGTATTACAAATGCTTACAGCTGCCACAACAAGCGCATTGATCAGTTAGCAAGACAAGTTAGCCACTGGGCTTAACAACTCATTCAGCTGGCAGGCACTTATGCTAGCAGGGCTCTAAACAACACGACTACTTTCATGTTAACGTAAAATTAAGATTCACACGAGTTACCAAATTGACGTTATCAAATTAAAGGTGGTAAAACTTGCAGCTCTGCCACAGCTGCTAAGCTTGCGGTAACGTTGGGCACAGAAACAAAATGATACTACCATCTTGCCGATGACAAATGACGTTATGCAGAAATAAACGGAACATGCCACTAGGCTATGATGTCTCGAACCTTCAAAGAGCACCCACAAAACCTCAGACACAACAAAAAGAAAGGATACAGTTTGAAGCCCCTTAAAATCTCCTTGGCCCTGTCTTCGTCTGAAGACATTGCAAAAATCGCTTGTTTTCGCTCCCTGTAGAAACACAGGATCAGTCGAAATAATAATGGCTCCTTTAACACTAGCTGAAGTACTTGGCTGACTACATTTACAGTTAATGTTATCGGAAAAAATGCATGAACTATGTGCCCCGGCTATATTGCTGGACTGCAGTTTAAATCTGATCCGATAATGCAATCAGCTTAATATACCAGGCGAACTAAGGACGGTTAGCCTAGCCAGTCAAAGGCTCAGGGCGGCTCCTGACAGCCAATCACAGACCTGCATGGGTGGGACCAAAGTGGATATAGACGCGTCACCAGGGGCAACACTGCAAACGGTATGAGAGTACAGCTGCAAGGTCCGAGCTCTTTTCCACAACGCAGCAGACCCCGACAACTGCAGTTAAAAATCACATGTGAACAAAGTGTATGAAGCCAAAGTTTGTTCGATAAAGCAAACTCGCAACATTTAAGTAAATTACCCCTAATCTTTAGGTTTTAGTAAGAAAGCTAGAGTACACGCCAAACCATCCGCTTGGTATATGGAAGCAATATAACATTTTTTATTTCGATAAATACAAGGCACATCGGTAAAGGGGATGGTTAGTGATGAATAAGGTACAATCACACCCTCTACTGATCAATTTACTAAATTACACCCCAAAGCTTATTGATCCTACCTGCTTTTCTATTAAACAAGATGGCCGACATTAACCACTGGTTTCCATACCAAGAAAGTACTATAAGTACAACTTAGAAAGACTTTACAGTCCTGGAACTGTGAATGTAAAATTTTACAATAACTAATACCACTAAATATATTTGTAATGTGTTAATGTGTACTACTCCAGAAAAATTAGCCCCAGTTACTGCACTCAGTAGTATTGTAAACACAGTGGTGATACAACCCTGTTTTATACAGTCTATGGACACAACAGTACATATAGAAAAAAAAAAGAACAAGACCCAAAAGATTTGTTTGTGCTTAAGATAGTGTCCAACCTTTGGGGCAAATTTCCAAATGGAACCGGGGGATTGGGGGATCTGAGGAGTATCTGGGTGTCTTTCTATTAACATGAACATTATTTATCTATTTTTTTTTTCAGGTGACAGAGATAAGCTTGTTGGAGAAACTCCAAATATTCAGAACAGAATATTAGAAGCTGAATTAAATAACTGAATTGAATTACAAAAAGAATATGGGTTCCAAACAAGTTTTGAATGTATCTTGATTTTGGTCGGTGTACTACTATAATGAGGTATTTGTGTGAAGAGAAACAGGGCTAACAAAGGGGTGAACACTGGTTTGTGGGACCTGGCTATTTTGATTGGCAGTTTTTCTATTTAATTTGTAAGTTAAAAAGGAAAACATTTTAAATCATGGTATAAAGCAATGTTTTTCTCTGGGAATATTTGACAAAGGGAACCATAATGTGTAATTTAAGTCTTATCAAGAGATACATTGTTATTGATGCATACGTTGTCTGTGTGAAATTTTTCGCCTTTTCTCTCACATGAACATGTTTCTCTGGCTCTTGATTGCAATCACATCTGCAATGAAATGTTTTTTTCCTGCACTTTTTACTTAATTTTACCACTTTTCTTTCCTATTTTCACCACATAACAATAGCTTTACCCTTAGACCTGTTTGGCTTCTAATTGTTTTCCAGCCTCCCTAAACATGATTGGTTTAAGTAATTGTTTTGCCCCTTTTTGACATCTGTCAATACCTCTTTAGGGATTTCTTTGTGAAACACTTGCTTGTTCTGTATAATTTTTTTCATTGAAAAGCCTTTTTTTAAAATGTATTGTTTGTGTTCAAATTCTTAAGCTCTTATTTTTAGCAGCTTAAGCACTCAACCATCATTGTAGAGGGCCCTCTATCTGTAGCATAAGATTTAAGTGCACTGGGACACAGACTGCATCAAATTGTTGCTGTGCAGCACCTGAGGTGAGAACGTGGAATCAACAAGAATGGCCTGTCTTTCCCCAATTGTGACAAATTTAGTTATTCTTTTCAAAAATTAATTTGATAAAATGAATGCTCTTTTTAGAACAACCTGCCTCAACACCTCTTAAGCTTTGTGCCTTCAGGTTTACAATCATTGTAGTAAAAGCTGGTCCTGTTCATTCTGGGGTGCACTCCCCAGGTGCTGTCACCTGCTCTCCAATCTTCAAGTTTTTGTTCCCACCAACCCTTTGCCACAGGGTATTTAACATGAATGATCATCATTTTCAACAAATACAGGGCCCTAAATAAGAAAAGGGAAATAATGTCAGTGATGGCCTGACAGGCCAGGAGTTAGACTCGCACTCATGTGATTGGATACTGAAAGGGGATTTTCCCTATATTATAGGCATACAGCACAGGAGCAACACCAAATCACTGTTAATGCATTTGCAGAACAGAAGAAAGAAGACCATCAGGTTTGATTTGTAGTTTAGAAAACTTTTATTAACTGAATAATTAGTCCTTCTTGGCAGCAGCCTTCCTCATGGCTGCCAGGACGTTGCTGAGCTCCTCTCTCTTTCTCTTGGCACGAATGTGAGTACCAATCTGAGGAAGAAACAAACAAACTCAACCACTTCAACAGTGTGTTCAAAAGTAAAAGTTCAAGAGTTCAGGTCTTACATCATACATCAAGGCAACAGAACTATTTATAAAGAAACTAGATTTGCAGTTGCATGTGGGCATTGCTCCATCAATGCTAACGACAGATCAACAAGCTTACCCTCTTCTTGATGAACTTGAGGGCTCTCTTGTCCTTTGAGACCTTCAGCAACTCCATGGCTCGCCTCTCATATGGAGCAAAACCACAGACCTCACGGATCATGTCTCGGACAAACTTGCTGTGTTTGGTCAGACGCTAAAGAGAAAAGAAAAAACATCATTAAAACCAAGCTTCCAGGTTTTTATCACTGTTTAACACAACCCTCAAAATATGTTCCAATTTACTAACAAATAATGCAACATAGAATGCAGTCCCTAAATTAAATTAACATTTACAACTTTCTGATATTAGGCAGAACAAAATCTAATGCAGTTCTATGTGAAGCTTGCATTGTGTTCATATCTGCAGCAGCACTATTATAAAATGTAAAAGGACCCATGGACACCTGTGGACACTCATTCACATGATAAAATAAGGTGCAAAGGGAACAGAGCTGCATTTCAGGTTTGTTGCATACTTGGAATATGAATAGAGCTTCAGCTCGCAATGCCTCCACCAAAAAATACAGTTAGGATGTTGAGGATGAATGACATGCAAAGCAGGGCATAAAGAATAAACTTTAAGATACAACGAGACTGGGTTGCTTTTTTACTCCAATTATTCTGTACACAAACAGGTGATTGCAAATTTCACTTCAGATCATAATGGGGTGAATGTTTAATCATATTTGCGATAACATCAAAACAAGCTTTCTGACCGCAAAGACTGGATTTGGATTTTTGAGTGAAGATGTAACAGAAACAGAGGAAAGCAGTTTGTTGGTCATGACAAAATACTACTATTGCTCCCTAATGAGACAACAAAGCTCAACTTCATCTTTGCACTTAACACCTAAGAGCCATGTCCTACAGTGAATGTATAGCTACATGTGTAAGTTAGTGTTACTGACTCTGACATGTTTTAAGTATAACTCCATATATATATATATGTATATATATATATATATATATATATATATATATATATATATATATATATATATATGTATATATATATATATATATATATATATATATATATATATATATATATATATATATATATATATATATATATATATATATATATATCCCAATTCATCAATTTAAACAATCCTGGAATTGATGTGTGTGATGCATAGAGACCCCTCCAGTCTATAAACAACTGTTGTCTAGTAAACATGATACAGACAGCAGAAGTAATGACAAGTCAGACCTCAACATGTCAAATAACAGTGTAGATTCAGCAGTAAAACAGGAGCAGAGGAAGTTGATAGAAGCTATGTCCAAGCTAAGTGAGAGCTCTGAGGATGTGTATAACAATCTGAGCAGAGACCATGCCAAGCTTTGAAAAACTCATGGCTTAAGCTAGATTCACAGACTGCAAACAAATGCAGCTTCACAAATCAAAAATCTGTAAACTGCAGTCCAGAAGTCTGCACCGAGCTAAGCAGCCTACACAATCTTCATCTATATGGACCTGCGTTTCAGCCAGTGTGTGGCAGGACTACTGTGTTACAACCAGTCACCAATCCAGGTATAAAACATGTGTTATACCTAATTTGAATTCATGCTGAACAGTCCTAACTCCCGCTTAACACTGTAGAATGGCTTTGACATGCTTTTTCTCTATGCATGATCATATTTAAACTACTTGATTTAAAAGGTTGAATTTTTTTGTTTACTTGCTGATAAATGTGGGTTGTCAGATGTATTTGGCTAGCACAGGCAACAACTGTTGATATTCATCTTCTATTTGTTGGTAATGTGACCAGAATTCTGTATACAGTGCCCAAAACACTGAACCCTCTGAATTTTAACACAAGCCTCCAACTCCAGTAACCCCAGAAATACTTAAACTCCAACATTCAGCATGCGTTTGATGGAAATGTTTAGTTACCTCTAATACAAACTCAAACACTCAGCAGAAGGTACTCACCCCACGTCGGCGACTGTGTTTAGGAGCAGTGACATTCTTAGTGACTGGATGGCCTTTGTTGAGGCCAACGGCCATGGGGTATCTAATGGCCATGTCTGAGGGAGAAAACACAATTGTTAATTGAAATGCAGCAGTATAGCAAATGGTGTTTCCAAAAAAAAAAAAAACTTGACAACAATAACACCTACGGTATTAGGGCTTGAGAAAAATAATACTGAAGGAGAACAACCACCGTGTATATTGTGTTTAATGCAAGCTTTGCTCATGCACTCATTGACTGTTACACTCTGAGTTCAGAAAAGCATAGCGTTGAGCCTTGACTTTCTATATTCCCTTACAATGCCTGTAACTTTTGGCATATTATTGGAATAACCCCATGAATATCCCTCTCATCTCCATAAACATATCAAAGTGGAAGCTATAAGCCTCTCGAACATGGGACTGCTCTGAAGCTTGATTGGCCATGTACCGGCAGCTCATACCGTATCATACAGAGCTTCTCGGATGATTTTACACAGCTGCAGCTTTAAACATAACTAATTGAGTCTACAAATAAAACAACGTGTTTGCAGGTTGACTAACAGTAATCATGTATTTACTGTTTTCTGAAAGACGGCAGTCTGTAGCAATACATCGAACCCATAGGCCACACAGAATGCTAGGTAGTACACTGAAGTAAGAGAGATTTGTCGTCAAATATGTAAATCGGGCTTTCACAATAAAGAACAAAAATGTGTATTTAGGTCAAAGGTTTAGCAAACGTCCCTCTTTTAGCATAGTTAACGGCGGATGGCAGAGATTATTGATGGATTTCAATAAATAGTTTTCAACATTACGATCTTACCTGCTATCAACGATGGCGGTCAGACCGGAAGGACTGTCAGACCGGTGACGTACGATCATGAAGGGTTTGACCCGGAAGATACAAAAAAACGATGATGGGAATGTCGCGCTCCTACCGGACTGGAATAGTTATTGTTCCTGTTGCAGTCCAAGGAGATTAAAATGTTGCCACTTGCAGTGAAATATATTAAGTTATGTTTTTTTTTTCCATTTCAGATGGAAACTTTGAGGTTGTCATTCACGATGAATTCACTTCGGAAATTCTCAAAGACTGTTTAAAACAAATTCTTTATCCACAAATGCAGGTACTTTAAAACTAAGCCCACTTTGAACTTTTGGAAGAATGAGTTAAAAATATGTTAAAAACGAAGAAAGCCATTTGGTTAAACTCATAACTGAAAAACTTTAATGTTCCTTAAGTAAGCCCTAGGTTGTTGTTTTGTTTATGTCTATTGAGGTTATATCTAAATCTTTTGGCCTCTTTTACTTTATGTAAATGAAGCTATTTACTTACCCTTGTAGTTTCAATGTTCCTTTATTAATGTTTGGATTTGCTCCAGCTAGATTCTTTGTATGATTTGATATTGATTTATGCCTTTTTTTTGTTTGCACTGATATTTGAGATACTACGTTCTCAAAATTTGTATGGCATTGAAAAAGTTTGCTGTAAAGAATTTCAATAAACTTTTTACATTATTTATAAAAGTAGCTACTAATTCGTCTTACTGCAAAAGATTTACATCATTTTTTTAGAATACAAACTTTAAATTTATTTGCATAAAACAGAAATTTAATTTGAAAGATGGTAAAAGAACAGGGAAAAAGAAAATGTCAACACTTTAGAAACTAAGTCTGCATTTATAGGAAAATATTTACAACAGCCTTAATCCTCCTGAATTTGGATATTTTTACACATACCTTCCTATGTATTTTGTGTAGTTTGATTGAAAAGTAATATTTTTCTTACTTATTTAGCCTTTTTCTTTAATTTTTGTGGTTCAGCTGGTTGGACTTAAAAAGGTGCATTGATAAACATTTAGTTATTTCTACACTAGAAAAGCTGTTCAACAGCTCAAGTGAGCTACATGAAAGCATGCAGGTCATGTGAAAAGTAGCAAAGTGTTGTCCCATTCCTAGTTTGTACCATTTTGAGCCCTTGCAGCCTCGTGCACTCAATCACTTTTCAGGTGAGGTTAATTAAGTCCATAAGGGCTCAGGGCTTAGGGGACATCGAAATATTACTCGTTTTTTTCTTCCAATTCTCCCACAATTCATCGCGAGACCGGAAGTATACTTTACTTTTGGCGCGGTGGTGACGCTGGAGTCCGCCATCTTGAAATCAGTGTTGAAGTCAGTCTGAGGGAGACTCGCGGGTTGACTCCTCATTTAAAAACACTTTATCTTAGATACACTCTTTTTGTGTTTCCATTTACACAGGCGGCACACATATTTCTCTCCAATCGCTCCCTGAGCGGTGACGCAAGTAAGCACTGTAAAAAGAACCGTTATGGCGACTTCTACCCCGAGCCGTGAAGCTGGCCGGTCGGCGGCCTCTACACCTCTGTCCCCGACCAGGATTTCTCGACTACAGGAGAAACAGGATTTGCAGCACCTGAACGATAGATTGGCCGTGTATATCGATCGCGTGCGGTCCTTGGAACTGGAGAACGACCGGCTCTTGGTCAAAGTGTCGGAGAAGGAGGAGGTTACTACTAGAGAGGTAAGATCAGAAAAAGTAGTCCACATGTAGCCTCAGAGCTTTGAATCACTTGGTTGGAGACTTAACGCTAGTTTCTCAACCATCCTGAAATTACAACCTTAGCCTGTGCAGAGTCCGAATTTAGATCATCGTCAAAACATGTGAGGACAATAAAAAACACTCTTTATTTTATATTTATTTATAACTTACCATAAAACGCAAACACTGCTTTCTTATTCAGTTTTATAGTTTTGTTTTTCTCACCATCTATTAAAGTAACGTTCTCATAACTTCGCTTTCTCTTTCGTTCATATTTATGTTATTTTTGTGACAGTATATTATAATTTGGATCAGAGCGTAACGGTACTGGGTGGGTTTGGTTTGGGCGGGTGGGTATGCGCGCCACTTCAGAAAAAAAAAAACATGTGGTTACAGTGCCTGGCATGTTTAAGGAAGTTAACGTAATAGTGGGGCAGCATAGGGCGATGTCTCGGTAACGTAAAGCGTTTCAGAATAAGACATTCACTCCGTAACTCACAGAGCATAAGCTATCTAAGTAACATAATTTAATCAAACTTAGTTTAAAAAAAATCAAAATGATAAAATCTGTTATTACCTACATGTAGTAAAACTTTATTACAGTATAGTTGCTTTTAAATGATAAATGCTGAGGGAAGAGGACAATATAAGGAATTTACATCTTTTCTTTGTCTTTAAGCCATTGATGCTTGAAAATGTGGCTAATGTACTGGTACATGCTGAAGATGTCTGATAGATTACTTGAGACATGTAGTATCCTCTTAATAGCGTTGATACTGTTCATAGGTTCATGAGAGTTGAAAGTCACGCTTCACCATTTAGATTAACGTACCCTACGATTTTCATTTAAAAAAGTATAGTATAAACTCATTTTTTGTGTTGGATTGGGTGGTAAATTGAAATGAAAACACAGGATTTAAAACAAGCCAAAAACATTCACTTCAGTGCCACGACTCATCTGAGCTGCAGCTGGTTCCACACTTGACCCAGTATGTTGATGACTCTGAAATTAACAAAGGTTAAAAATTAAACTTTGTTAATTTCCTCCAGGAAGTTAACATTGAATTCATTTTCTATGAACACATTGTAAAGCTTTATGCTTGAAACAGTCTTCACACGTAATTAATAAAAGTAGCTTTGATATGACCTGCCCGATGTCTCACACAGTAACTCAATGATACCCACTAAAATACAATCTACAAAAATACACCAGACCATAAAACTTAAAAAATGCCTTCAAGATGGATTATATCTTTGTTTTTGTTTTGTTTTTTTTTTAATGTCAGAGCATTGCTGTAGGAAAGGGAAAATAATCAGGATGATTGCTTTGAAACTAAATGAGCACTATGTAGAATCCTGACACAATAAGCAATAAGTTGAGACCACAGAGTTTGTTTCAAAGGAGGCAAAATCTCGAGTTCCTTGTGCTTAAATGCCTTTAAATGTATTTTGTTGTTTTTTTATTAGAGCCCGACCGATAAGGGATTTGGGGGGCCGATACCGATACTGATACTGGGGGCAAAAAAAAGCTGATATCCAATATATCGGCCGATATCTGATATATTGGCTAATATATATAATAAATTCATTGATATACACAGGATATATACTGTATATAATCACAAATCATTGTAATACCCATAAGATTCAAAACAGAGACAGAACACTATTAAAGTAAAACAAGGAAGTAAAATTATAAAACTGTCAACATAATAACTGTAGTGTGAACCAATGATAAATAAGAACAAGCTGTAAACACAATAATAAATAAAGAAGTCAAACTTTAAACACAGTAAGTATAAAAATGTAAGCACACAATGAGCAACTTACACGACGTTAGAACATTGTATTATAGTCTTACATTAGATAATGGTGGATATGTGAATAATGTGAACAGTAGCATTTATCTCTGTTTATCTCTCAAAAAAGCAACTAACACAATGGTAAAACGTCATTCTATAGTCTTACATTAGATAATGTTGGATGGAGGGGGTGGGCACTCGGGCAATTTTTATAATCGGCTACATTTCGGCCAATGTTGATTAATTGGTGACAGGCATAAACGGCCCGACCGATTAATCGGTCAAGTTTTAATTTTTTATATTTCACTCAGCCTAGTAGTGCCTCAACAGCAACATGAAAAGTACTGTGATACCAGATAAAACAAAAACTAGAGACCAAACTGTTTTATGTTTATGTTTTTGTTTCATTTGTTGACCATTCAGGGTTCAGACCCTAATCCCTAGATTAACTGTTTGGCTCGAGTATATTTTGACAGCCAGGATATGGGGGGAAAAAGTAAAATTGCGTTTTAAAGAAAAGGTCATGCATTCATGCTTTGTTTTTGATTTTTTTGGCTACACAACCTCTTAAACTGTGATTTATCCCAATTTTCCCACTTGTAGTGATTGCTGGATGAAAACATATAGTATAATTGTGTAATTAATTTATTTATTCCATTTAGAGGGCTTATGTATATATTTAATTTTCTACTTACTCTGTCAGTTTCAGTCAAAAGAAGTTAACTGTAAGTGATGGAATAACATGGCTGGATTAACCTCAGAGTAAACATTTGGCTCCTCCACTTAAAAAGCTGCATAGAGTAATAACCTCTACACCCACATTTCTCTCTATGTGGCATTGCTAGTCAGCAACAAAGATTCCTGACTACTGCTAAAGAAAGGAGTTCAAAGGTTCATGTAGCAGCTGCAGCTCAGGGAGTAGTGCAGGTCATTGTTTCACCTCAAGATCAACACGTTTATCTGAATAAATTTGTAAATGTATGTCAACATAGTGTAAAAGGCAATGTTTTGTGTGCACTGATGTGGATTAAAAGGAAACCAAAGTGGGGATTATCTTCAGTAAAAGCTTGACTGCACTGGCTTGACTTTCTTCTCCATCCATGTTCCAGTAGGGCCCATCTTTTCAGAATTTCAGCAAATCCACCACACAACAGTCAAACTGTGAAGTGTCTTTGTATTCTTCTTCCTAGAATACCTAAGTGATGAATTTATATCTTTCTTATCCTCCAGGTAACTGGCCTGAAGACTCTGTATGAGGCTGAGTTAGCTGATGCCCGACGAGTTTTGGATGATACTGCAAAAGATAGAGCCAGGCTCCAGATCGAGCTGGGCAAAGCTCAGGCTGATCTGGAAGAAGCAACACGCAGGTAATGTTTGATTCCAATGGGAGGGGAAGAACGTGAGAGCAGGCAGGCTCAAAGGGCAGTTTTAATAAATCTCCGTCAACTCTTTTCTCTGTTTCTCTATTCCAGTGGTAAGAAGAAGGACAGTGATCTTGCTGCAGCGTTGTCCAGGGCCAGTGGTTTGGAAGGTCAGCTGAACAAAAGTGAAGCAGCACTTTCTACGGCTCTGGGCCAGAACAATTCTCTGACTTCTGAGCTGGCTGATGTCAAGAGCTTGCTGGTGAAGGTGTGTTTTTGAAGCTACTTTAGAGTCAGAATGTTGAAGAAAAACACTTAATTGTCAGATGAAAATGTTTAAATTAAAGATTGGTTTTGAAGTGCCTCTAAGAATGGCTGAAAAGAAGCAAGATGTTTCTGTGTGACTCTTTCTTTGCCATGTGTGGTTTGCTGCTGTATGTTGTTCATTTCAGACTTTTCCTCCTCCTTTTGATGCTTGCATGTGTTCATATATATATCTGACTGTGTCCCCTGTTTTATAGGCCGAGGACAGTCATGCTGTTGCGAAACGCCAGCTGGAGGCTGAGACTTTGATGCGTGTGGACTTGGAAAACCGCTGTCAGTCACTGAGCGAAGAGCTGGAATTCAGGAAGAGCATGTTTGAGGAGGTAAAGTTTTAATGAAGAGCATTTAACTACTGATAACTCATTTTTTGTTGGATTGCCTGTTTTTTTATTCAGCATGGTGTGATCAAACCGATAAAGTCAAAAAGTAATGATGATTGTGTTTATTTCATATAATACAGGTTGCTGTTTTCAGAGGTGTTAGACACAAACTTGTGTTTTTGGGGTTCTTTACCAATTCATTACATAAAAGAAGGGCTTAAAATTGGAAATACCCCTCAAATGCACACAAACTCTCATGGAAGTATTAACAGACAAGAAAAGAAAAGAAGAAGAACTCAGAGAGCGCAGACCTCCATCAAGCATTTTGTGATTGTCACGCAACACTTTAGTCCTACTTTAATGTTATACTCCCTTTCAGCAAACTGTCTGCTACAATTTGGTGTTAGTTGCAGGTTTGTACGATAATTTGTTTCCTGACAGTGTTGAAAATTATGATGACCCAGCTCATATTTCATATTCTGGATGTTAGTATCCAGAATATTGCAAGGATCTGGATCGTACTTTTACATCTGTCAGAAATTATAGTGACCTTGTCTTGTATTTTTTTGCAAAGCAATCCGACCATTTATCGTGGAGTTATATAAACATATGGTGAAAATGTCCCTATCTCACAATGATAAAGAATCCTTTAGAAACGTCCTGGATCCAGACGGTGATCCAGATCACCTCTAAAATTTAATCACTTCTTCCTTATCCCATTTTGAAATTGTCCTGAAAATTTCATCAAGATCCATTTGTTACTTTTTGAGTTATGTTGTTCACAGACAAACAGACAAACTCTCCCAAAAGCACAACGTCCTTGGTGGAGCTAAAAATGCAGGAAAAGGCTCCTGCTCCATTTATTCAATAGCATTATCAGTAATCAGGAATACTTTATTAATCCCAGGAGGAAATGTTGTATCACCATTGCTCTTTACATAATACAAAAGAAATAAAATAAATAGGGACACACAATAAAATAAGATAAGTATTAGGTATACAAAATAAATAAGCGATCAAGTATCAGTAAGAAACCAGATAACTATTTACATAAGGAGGTAGACAGGGCAAGATGAACTATTCTGAACAGTTATTGCTCTAAGAGAAAGTTTTAAACAGAACATTGCACTTAGTGGATTGTATTGACAGATATAGAGTAAAACATAAGAGACAGGTATTGCAGATCAAGTACCAGGAAATAGAATTTAAACAGTATTCACCAAAATATAAGAGCAATCTCACTAGATAACAGATATTATTTAAATTTAACTCAGTATAAACTTGAACATTTGTTGAAACAAAGTTTCAACCAATTAGAATATCTAAAAGTTTAATGTCCCTTCCCCTCATTTGTTAATGAATAACTTGACATTCAACACAAGTAATTTCTCTGATAATAATCAGTGACTGTTGAAGAAACACAGGAAAGTACTGATGACCAAACACATTCTGTGCCTAACCATTTGAGCTGCATAGAGACCAGGTGGTTTTAAGGATTCACTGTTTCACTGTTATTTATGTTGTTTTGTTCAGGAGGTGCGTGAATCACGACGGCGGCAGGAGCAGAGAATTGTGGAGGTGGACTCTGGTGTCAGGCAGGACTATGAGTTCAAACTGGCTCAAGCTTTACAGGTATGTTTCAGCTCACAGGCACCGTCATTTCTGCAGTTTTATTTATAAAAATATAAACAACTTTTAGAAACGAGTAAACATATCTGCTTCATCCATAAATATCAGTTTACTTTGGATTTTCTGAACAGTCTTCATAATTTACAACTGATTTTAAATGTTGTCTGTGTCCAGTATTAGTGCAGTGTCTTAATATATTTCTTCTCAATTTCCTACACATAACATGTTTAAGTCTGTTTGAACACTTTAAAAAGTAAAAGCTCTGAATAATTACCTTCAAAGTGTTGACATGTTTGGTTGGGGATCACTCACTTAGATAAGGTGCAGAAAACCTGGACGTCCTTAGACAGAAATTACAGGGTCCTGGCACTGCAACTTAAGCTTTAACCTTTTGTTTGATTCTCCAGGACCTGAGGAAGCAACATGATGAGCAGGTGACTCTTTATAAGGATGAACTGGAGCAAACTTTCCAGGCAAAGGTGAGAGACAAATATGTTTCCTGTTTTTATCTGACACTTGGAATTGTGTGCATATTCTGCGAAGAGAAATGGTTCAGGAATGTTACATTTTTAAGACCAGTGTGACAAAGTCTTTGTCTTGATGATCGGAAAATTACTGCTCCTAATGGAGATTTGGTTGGACCCTTTTTCACACACACTCTGTCTCTGTCTAGTTGGATAATGCAAAGGTTTCCTCTGAGATGAACGACAAAGCAATGAGCACGGCAAGGGAGGAGCTGCAGGAGTCCCGCGTGAGGATAGAGAGTCTGGGATATCAGCTGAGTGCGCTGCAAAAGCAGGTATGCAGTGATGTCACCTTCATAAACAATTGAAAAAAAATCTTGTGCTTTTTCACAGCCCAGTCCTGAAGTCATAAGACTTTGTGAATTTTCTTGCTAATCAGCCTTACTAGTCCCTTGATATGCTGATTTTGTGTTTGAATATAAAGATGGCGTCTGCAGAGGATCGTATCAGGGAGCTGGAGGAAATTCTTTCAGCAGAGCGAGACAAGCATCGCCGCACCATCGAGGGAAAGGAACAAGAAATGAATGATTTGAGAGACAGGATGAACGCTCAGCTCAGTGAATATCAGGAGCTCCTGGACGTGAAGCTCGCTCTCGACATGGAGATCAATGCATACAGGAAACTCCTGGAGGGAGAGGAGCACAGGTAAAACCTTACAGACCTGGGATTCATGACTTTCAATCCGTTTTACAATATTTAGTAACTTCACTGTGGTAGGATTTTTTGCAAACAGGAGCTAAGTCTGTGAGAAAACAGTTATTTAATCTAGACAACAACACATAATCGTAGAGTTCTTTCAGAAAAAAGATTTTACCAGCTAAACTCTGATGATGTCCGTCTTTCAGACTGAAGCTGTCCCCCAGCCCCTCAGCTAGAGTCACTGTTTCAAGGGTGACAGGATCTTCCTCATCCCGCACCTCCAAGAGGAAGCGAGTGGAGGTGGAGGCTCAGGAAGTTTCAGAGGAGGAGATGGGAGAGGGGCAGCTGCTGGTGTCAGAAGAGGCCACAGCAAGCGGAGCCGTGACTATTTCACCAACTGACATGGACGGAAACGCCGTCACACTCGCCAATGACACCGAGCAGGTGTGTGAGACACATCCAAGACAAATAAAAGCAGAGGCGTTTCGTGCATGGTCTCTTGTTTGCTCATGAGCAGCGGGAGGAAAACCTTGAAGATTCTGCACTCACACACTGGGCTTTTTTATGTTTTGCAGGACCAGCCGTTGGGAAACTGGAGGTTAAAGAGACAGGTTGATGACAACGAAGAGATAGTCTACAAATTCTCCCCGAAGTTTGTCCTGAAGGCTGGACAGACAGTCACGGTGAGAATCAAAGAAAAAGAGTCATGGGATTAACATATGGTTTGACTCAAGCTACAAACAGAAGGAAACAAACCAGCACCTTTCACTTCCTCCCTCTGTGTGTTCAGGTGTGGTCTGCTGATGCTGGCGTGGCCCACAGTCCTCCAACTGACTTGTTGTGGAAAAGCCAGGCATCCTGGGGCACAGGAAACGACATGGTCACCACTTTAGTCAACGCTGATGGCGAGGTAAACCCATCCATGTGTTACCAGTTACAAGCAACCACCACGCTCCACGTTGGAAGACGTTCAGCTTGAGGATACTTCATACTTGTCTCTGTTTTGCTTCATGTGTGATGTCTTACTGTTCCGCAGGAGGTGGCCACGAGGAGTGTAACCAAAACTCAGGTGGAGGTAGAGAATGGAGAGGAAGAGGAGGAGGTGGCACAAAGAGTAAGTACTTGTTCTTTTTCCATCTTTCTCTTGTGAAGCATTTGAAACCTGAAAACAATCTTCTTTTTGTATATTTATCACCGTCAGGTTATTTTAGTTCTTGGATTCATTGATTTTCAGTTTATATGAAAGTTTACTGTTTGAAAGTAACATGAATTGTTCTTGTCAGCTTTTCCAGTGTAGTCTCTTTACTAGGGATGGGTACCTTTCACATTTGAAACGATACCGGTACCCATACCCATACCCGTTACCTGACAATCGGTACCGGTACTCAACGGTACAAGTTTTCGGTACTATTTCGTGTTTGTGGTACAAAAATATAAATTTCTTTGATAGTAAAATAGATTTTTTTTTTCAATTTAACATATTTATTCTCCAATATATAACTCTGCAATGCTGTGTTCATGTCCAGCATGAAAAATCGCCTACTCTTCCGCTCCCTCACAGTCACAAGGATGTGTTCAGGTACCTAAACATGGTACCTTTTGGTTTTACGTGAATCGGTACCCGGTACTTTTGACAGAATTCAATCGGAACCTATAAAAGTACCTAATTCGGTACCCATCCCTGCTCTTTACACAACAGACATCTTTAACCCCAGTCCCAAAAATGTTTGTAATGTTCCTAAAAACAGGATGTACAAGTTTGCAAATGATAAAAGTAAAATTCTGAAGAGGTTGACCACTCCGTGAGAGACTGACGTAGTAAGAAGTTCATAGTTAAGCTCTGGGATCAGAATAAAAAGCAGTAGAAGGCAGTCGTGATCTTTGGGCCTTCGGCGAGAACTGCACTAAAACCACAACATCAGTTTGTGGTAGAAAACACTTCGGAGTGTTATCAGAAAAAAAAAAGTTGATTGATTTAAAATTTTAGCCTAATTTTTAGAGATGTAAAAGAAAATTTGACATCAATGACTTTTTGTTTTACACTCACATAAAATTATTTGTAACATGTAATAACTTGTTGCCATACATAGACAAGAGTTGATCATTATTGAAGTGATGAATGATTTGATAATCTGTATAAATCTGATTTTTTCCTACAGGGCAAAGTGTCATCCAGAGAGTGTGCCATCATGTAAAACTTCTCCTCTGAAGAACAGTTTGACGTCTGCATCATATTCTGTCACCCTCGAGCTACTTGCTCGTGTCATTGCCTCATCACACGATGATTTGTTCTTCAAAACATCACAGGACTTTTTGGACTCATGGACTCAATAGTTGCCTCCTAAATATTTGTACCTTTTTATTGAGTTATTTATCTGAACATCTCAACACCTCTCCAAACATCTTAAAACACACAGATGATGAATCAAAATCACTTTAGTCCTAGTTCATGTCAAGGACTGAGGCTGTGTTCATTCCTAAGAAACATCTTATCTTCACACATCAGGACGCAGTGCAAAGTAATGCACAAAACAAAATACAAAAACATTTTGAGTCTAAAGACATCCGCTCTGTTCACAGCACATGGGATTTTTAACAGTTGAATAATGAAGGACAGCTCTTTATTAGATAATAGTGTTTTTCTTTACTCAAACATCAACATCTTTCTGACTTAAAGGTCTTAAAACACATCTCATCAGTAACATTTATTTGTCTGGTTGCCTAGTTTAGATAGGTTCAGCATAAAATGTTTTTTTACGTGATCTTTTGAAAGATCTGTAATTCATTTAATATCACAGGCTGATAGAAAAGCCGAGTTACTTTTTCTTTTGTGTTTGTAAAACTGACTCCCCCGACCCAGGACACAAATCCACTGTTGGTTTTCAATTAACTAGCAAGAACTGGACTCAGACCGCTGAAAATTATCTCCAAACTTTTGGGCTCACTTTGATGATGGGTGGCTTTCTGTTAGAGCTCTGAACACATTCCTGAGCCAGTTTCCCTGCTTCGCCCCATGCTGTCAGCCTCCTCCTCTCACTCTTTCTTTGCATATATATCCATTTGTAATGTGATGATGTATCTTTTCCTTTCCTGACTTGCATGGGGCCGTGATCTTATCAAGCTCCTTGTTAAAGCTGACTTTTGCAGCAGCGTTTTACAGCCTGGGCTCTGTTTGAGCAACACTAAAGGTTTATTTAAACTGACAACCTTTAATGTCTAATATCTGACGTGAAAAAGTGGAAACCCGTTAGCTTTTGCTGCCTTTGTGTAGACTGTAGAGAAAAGGGAATTCTCTGAGTCTTAACAACACTATTAAAATTAGTGGGAGAGTGTGTTTTAAACTAGAGGCAGTGGCCATTTAATAATCCATACTTTTCAGAAATCAAATACAGACAAGATTCAAAAGACTACTTAAACCAGTTTTGCTGGTTGCAGCTACATTCGAGCAAAACCACTTTAGCCTCTTGTACTGAAGTAAAGTTTTCTCTAACTTTCGACTGAAACTTAACTTCATGTGAACCAGGACCTGTGCAGAATTTGACCTTGAGTGGTTTCCAGGCCAGAGCTCAGAAACCTCGTGCTGAGGGGAAACGTCAGTAAACTGATGTTGTATAGGATCAATTAGTTTAAATAACCATGTGAAAGCTGTCTCAGAGCAACGCGCCTATACACTCCTCCAGCTCACAGTCACAAAGATGATGATCTTGTGGATGTATCAGAAATTTCTTGATACCTGTTGGCTTTTATGTTTTGATGGTCACGTTTTCCCCACTGCTTTAAAATGACACAAGTTGACCCATATTGATGATTTAGAGCAACTCTTCTGCTCCTCAAACAATGACTTGATGTTTTAATCCTTGCTTGGGTTGCTAGCATTTATGTCATCCAGAAAAGCTGTGTGACTAGCTTTGTGCATCAGAAGTATAAATTATAAAAGCAGTGAGCAGCAAAAGCAAAACGTAATATTTCTGTTATTAATCTTCTGATGGATGACATTTCCTCTCATCGTGATCAGCTGAGAAACTAACTTTTATTGTATGTTTTTATTTTGTGCTTTCAACTACTAGTTATTTTTTCATAGACTCTTCTCTATGTAATCACTTTGTCTGAATGAAATGATTCATTTATGTTTTTTTCTTTAGGATTTTTGATTGAAAACGATCAGGTCGTTGACCTCAACAGCAGACTGCTGCTGAGTTCAAAATCTTTGTTTTGTGAATGCATGATGTGAAATATTTTCTGAGTTTTGCTTTGGAAAAAATGTACCCAGTTAGAGATAAGTGACCGACATTTATACTAGGTTATGTGTTGCAGTGTTAAACTATCGGACTTAGTTGAAACTGATCTGACAACTCTCAATTCAACAAAGATGTTCCAGGATTTGGACAACATGTTACTCAACCACTTCAGCTAACGCAAATTCAGCAAATCCTTGGAACAATTAAAATTAAATTAAAAAAAAAAAACTTACTATTGTATTTACCAGTCCTTTTTGATTGTAAAACACATAAAAGTGTGTTTTCATGGACCTGAATGAAGATGCTTTTTGCCCTTTTTTCCATTGTTATGCATCAACATCAGACTTATTGTTTGACTCTTTCATCTGGAGATTGTGATTTAACTTCAATATGAAAAGCCCTGAAACAGTTTGGATACAACTGTTACAGTTCAGAACTTAAAACCTCCCCAGTTTCAGCCACTGGTTTGGGGGATGGTGGTCAGTTTTGTTTTTGTTTTTATTACTGTTGAGCTACTTTTTGTACACATAATAAATGTTTTACATATACACACTGGATATCGCTGGTGGTTTTTATTTCTAGAAACGCTGAACTCTGAACGTTGAGCAGACATGATCCAGTCCACAGTCTGCTGTATAAAATGTCATATTTCACACACTAAAAGTTTAATTCCATTTCCTGGAGAATTTCCACAGTTTTTAGTTTTTCTGCTCAATTTTTCCTCAATGTTTTCTGTAGAGATTTTACTGTGCACACACTGTGACTGTAATTTTTAAGTGAAGTGCAATGTTAAATACACTTAAGGTTCCATATTGGATTTAACTAATGAATCTGTGATTTTTTTTCACCCAGGACTACAATGAACTTGTATAACCTGATAACTCTCAACCACAGACATCTTACATACGGAGGAGGATTAAGGTAGTCATGGGCCCAAGGCTATTCTTTTTGTGGGTCCCCCCTCTTATAGTTCATACTATCCCACAGGCACACGCTCCAGGCAATGCTGCCAGATCTTGAGATAGAAATACATGACCTACTCTAAGGAAACAAGCCAAAAACAAGCCCAATCAGTGGCTTGCCTCATTTTGTAGATGATAGACTTCTTGATATCAGTATAAATATATTTTTTTGTTTGCAGTAAATTGGCAATAAACACAGTCCACATAAAAACATTGAATAACTCTTTTTTTTCTACTTTTATTGAATAAAAAACATGCACATTATGCATAAATAACAGGTAATGACAATAAACTATAAAAAACTTTAAATGATCTATTTTTTCTTTGATGAAAAAATTATTAATAAAATAGAATTAATTAGAAATGATTAAATTGAATAGATAATGATAAATGTTTCTTGCTATTTTGAAGAGCTGAGAGAGAATCAGGCAGGGATCAGAATCAGAATACTTTATTGATCCCAGAGGAGAAATTTCATTTCAGTTACACCACTTTCCTAGGAGCTCACCAGCTACCAAGCGCCCCTTTGCAATAGATATGAAAAAACAACATTGGGAGATGTGAGGGGGAAAAAGGTCAATTCCAAAATATTCCCAACGGAGGGTGTAGTTTGAGATCGAGAAAAAAACACCTCAGCGTATAAGCACATGATAACAACATCACGTAGATACAAATCAAGCCCCTGGAGCCTAGGGCCCCTGCACACATGGGGCCCCAACAGGTTTTACAAAGTGCAAAATACAAGAACGGAATAAGACATACAAATTTTACATTTAAAATTTTAGATTATGTATACTCCCAGAACAATTAAGTACAGGAACAGACAAATGAATATGACTAAGACATGCTAATGACTGTAATGTTTGATCATTTTAAGTGTTTTGGATGACATAATGGTGTCAGTCTAGTTATATTAACATAAGACAGTGGTGCAGATGTAAAGTCTTGTTGCAAACAGGAGAAATGACCCGTCTTAGCGCTTCTTCTTGAAGGGTTGGTCTCAGGAACAGCTTCTATACTGGTCTGCTGCTGAACAAGCAACCATCCTCCTCTTAGCCACCTCCTCCAAGGGGTCTAGGGGTAGTCCGGGACAGAACTGGCCCTCCTGACTAAATGGAAGGTGTGAAGGCAGATAAATTAATCAAAACAAATTTAATAAAACTGTTAAAAGAAAGAGCGAAACTATAATGAAATAAGATACAGGATAAGATAATATGGTATTTAAATGTATCCCTTCAAATGAATGTTAGCAAAGGCAGTAACCATTTCAGACCAAAGGGTGGCGCTGCTGTCCATTCGTGTCGTTTGCTGCTGCCTCAAAACACGAAGAAGAGTGAAAAGCTGCATATCGTCTTCCGTATACAGTCTGTGGTGGATGGCTAGGACTGATCTGAACTGATCCATGAGTATTAAATCTGTTTGACAGTACGCTTTTAATCAAGATGCTGCTTGTTTTGTCTGAAGATCATAAAGAGCACCTCTCCTTCCTGCCAAAGGTCGACACAGCAGGTAAAGATTATTTCCGCGGTTTAACAGATAAAAAAATGCAGATAGCAAACTTGGGAAATTCTGCAGACAGGGCTTTTTTAATCTGGTGACTGTCAGCTGAGTGCTCCCATTTTAAACATGGGGACATGTAGACTGTCTGAAAATCCGCTAAAAGTCACTGCAGCAAGGATAATATCGTTAGTTTCCATCCATCTTCAGCTCAGATACCTACCTGTACACAACCGTTACAGGATATTGTGCCAGGGTAGAGACATATCGTAAATATGTAAATGTTTATTAGGGTAAAGTGCTTATATTTCAGTTCAAGGTGTCGCTTTTAGAAAAGGGACGTGGTATATATGTCCTTGAAACCTCCCCCTAAATCTACTGTTTTTCTCAATTAATTTAAAACCTGCTTAAAGAAATATATAGCCCAAAAGCATAAAATATAAATAATGATACTGATAATGACTATCAATTTCTTTTTTTCCCCTTTTTTTTTCTTTACTTAATTTAATTTCTTGACTTCTTGTGATTTTATCTGCCTTTCATTGAACCTATCTGTTCCTGTGTTAGTACTGGCTGATATATGTATAAACCTCTCTCTGACATCGCTTTGTGTATTAACTTAACCTGTCTATGTGTAACCATTGTAGAGAAATAAAAACTGGTAGATGCATCAACTGTCAAAACAAAATCAAACAAAACAAAGTTTGTTTTGTTGTGTTTTTACATCAAATTTCCATGACAGTTAAATTTGGCTTAAAACTTCTGTGATATTTATTACAAACAACTCATGTCCCATTCTGAAAGACGGGTATCACCTTTTCATATCTCATCTTAACATCAAAATTTCCTTATTGTCCCTGATGCCTTAAAACAAATGTTGTAACTGCATGTGTAACTGTTTCCAATCAAATTTTAGCAATAAATTTCGTTTGTTCTGATATTGAAGCAGTTGTATCTTGCTTAATTGACCTAATACCATAATAAGTAATAAGTACATACTCTCTCATCTGACAAGGGAAAAAATATACAAAAATTAGTTTTATGGCTTTCATGGTGAAGGATGAGTATTAGCCATGATGCCCATCAAATAAAATGGTTTTTTTCTATTGATATGTACTCCAGGACTTTATGCTGTTTAACTGTTCTGATAAAAAAAAAATAATAATAAAATAAAAAAATGGAACTTATTCTTATAGTCAATTTAAAAATATTTAATTTTGTCTATTTGTCTTTCTTTGTGTGTGTGTGTTCTCAGTGGTTGCAGAATTTGGTCGTATAGCACTAGAGTTCCTAAGGAAAGGAACCAGCACCAGGATCTATGAGGGAGCAGCCAGTAAGACTTCACATTTTGCACACTCACACTTAAGCAGCCAGCTGCTACACTGAACCGCAGCTGAAAACACTCAACAACGGGAAAGAAAGCACAACTTTTATTAGTATAGTCTTCAAGTTTATCCTTAAAAGTATCACTCTGCTGTTATTTTCATATTAAGATATTTAAAAAATATATGCTACACTTGTAAGTTGATCTTAGATACTTAAAAAAATGATAGTAAGCCAGGCTTTCTTACTGACTATTGATAAATATCAGTATGGACTGATCACTGCTTACAGGGAAGCTGGGTGTTCCTGTGGAAATGGTGCAGCATGGAGTCGAGGGCCTGATGTTTCTGATGACTGAGAGCTCCAAACACATGGTGATTATTACAAATTAAGTGACACTTGAGGTTCACCAATGGTTGTTGAAATGCTCTGTTGTGTTTCAGGGCTATAAAAACAGAGATTGACTGATTACTCAAATTCAAAATGAACATATATTTCTCAGAGAAAATTCTTTTTTCCCAATTTCAACATTTGAAATATGAAATCGATCAAAAATGTGTTTTCATCGATATTTTACACATCAACCCAATTTTTTATAGCTGGTGTTGATCATGTGGTTAAACACTTTGGCTGTGGCTACGATTTAACCAAAATACAATGTTATTGGTTCCTTTCAAAGTCTTCACATATTTCACAGGAGCTGGCCCAAGGCAAACAACCACGGGGGTGTTAATTCCCTTTTTGGTGAACACAACAGCATGGAAAATTGGAAAACCCCAACTCCAAACATTTTTGAACTGCGAGGTGCATTTAAAATGAAAAAGCTCAACAGTTTCATGAATTAGAGTTCAAAGTGTGTTTTTGTGTTTTTAGATCTCTGAAGTGGATTTCCTGGACTCTGTGTTGGTTTTGGGTTTTGGTGAGGAGCTGAACCAGTTACTGTTACAGGTGACACTCATTCTTTCATTTATTTATTTATTTATTTACATGTTACATGTTTTAACACTTTACTCTTTGAAGCAGTCAGTATGTTGTAAGTTGTCTGGACTCCAGTTGATGGTGAGTTTTTGTTGCAGCTCTACTTACAGCACAACAGTCAGATTCGAGGCATCCTGGGTCAGCTGCCAACAGACACGCTGGCGTATCACAACCTTGAATGGAGGCTGGATGTACAGGTGCAGAGTTATAGCTATTGTGCATGTGTGTATGTGGTTTATAACATCTAACTAACAATGTATTAGTTGTGACAACATGTTTGTGTATTATTATCTGAAATGTAAGTCCACAGTTGTTTACAGGTAACTTGTTGACCAATCATCACTATTATCTCCTCCTTCCACCAGTTGGGGAGTCGCTCTGTCCGTCATCAGGTCCTTCCAAAGCTGACGATGCGTCTGCTCCTGACTAAAGACTGTGACAGCAAAAGCGATCACTACAGCAGGATCCTCCAGACAGACCCAAGCACCCTTCTTCACCTCATCTCCACATTAGAGGCTGCTCTGGCTGCCATAAAAACCAGCCATGCTCGCCGCATATTACGAAACATTAAATAACCCCCACAGACATTTTCAGTGTAACAAGAGTGCCTGCTGCCACCTGAAAAACATCACATCATTACTTTGTACCTAGAAAATAAGGAAACATGTGCTCTTTATTGAAACACATTTTGTTTTTGATACTTTTATTTGAAAGTAAAAACTAATTTTTGACCACCAAATGCTCCTCAGTGTTACCCATGAGTTATGATATCTACCATTAGTTGTTGATCAACTTCCCCAAAATTGAAATAAAGCATTTGGCAAAGATGAAATGTCATTCTGTTTTTTGTTTTTCAAGAAATCAAAACAAACTGCTCCAGATTACAAAAAGTTTAAACAAAATAATATCTAAAGCAGAGGAAGAAAATGATTTACACTGTTATGTGCCAAGCTTACCGGAGAGGGTTTGGAAAATGTGCCATTTGTACTGTTCAGCTTTAATATCCACAGAGACTTCACTTCGACAGCCAACTGGTTGTTGTGTAATATTGCTGTCAGATTTCTTTTTTTGCAACTCTGTTGCACCAGGTCCTACAAAAAAGTTGATCATCGCCAACAGGGGGTCTGGAAATTTGAGTTTATTCAGAATTCTCATAATCCTGTAGTATTTCTAAAAAAAGGAACTCTGAACGATTGATTGATCAGTAAAACCATAATCTAAATTGAATTTAAATGAAAGCACATATAAACATTCTCTCCTCTTAACACACTTCACAGTAAATGTCAATATTTATTCATGAATACAGAGAGAAGGAAGAAATGTCTACAAAAATAAATTACTTCTTTAAAATGTTTCTTCATGGTGACATGAACATTTGCTGACAACACAGCCATCGTAGGATGTATCAGGGGCAATGAAGAGGAGGAGCCTGGTGAGGGACTTTGCCACCTGGAGACACATTCACCTGCAGCTCAACGTCTTAAAAAAACAAAGAGATCTCCACTGTCCTACTTTGTGGTGTGCTGGGGGGCAGCACATCAAAGAGGGACTCCTCCAGATTGGATGATTGGCATGAAACTGGACTGGCAGTGAGGAGATCTGTGAACAAACTGCTGACCTTCCTGACCACCTGGATAACACCAGCCACCCTCTGCACACTGCTATCAGCAACCAGAGAAACTTGTTCAGTGGCAGGATGCTCCTCCAGGTGAAGCACAGACAGACAGGAACTCCTTTGTCCCTCCGGCCATCAAACTGTGTAACTCTTCACTTGGAGGCATGAGGGGGAATGGGAGGACAGAGGATGGGGCAAAAATAGGAAATAGTACTGAAATGACCACAACACAATCCCAGCAGCTTGCTCTAGTCATTATTTATTGTTTACTGTTGACCATCTCTTTATAACAACAAAGGACAACACAAAACAACACAACTGCAGCTACCATTTTTTTTAAATTACTGTGACTAATCAAGAAAAATTCTACCGGCATTTCTTATTTAGACCTGTTGATATTGCTGCTTATGTGTAAGCTGTGCTTGTCTATAACTTTTTACCGTGTTTTTTTTTTTTTTTTTTTTTTAACCTGGGTGCTGATTCTATCCTTTGGAGCTACCTGCTGGAATCTGAATTTCCTGAGGGAACCTTCCCAAGGGATTAGATATACACAGGTAAACACAGCTGTCTATGTATGGAAGATGATTAGGGCCACTGAAAAAAAAGTTAACTCTTTTACTACTATTTTCTTTTTGAGATTAATCTCAAAATGCTGACTTTTTTTTCAGAAAAAAAATTGACATATTTTTTTCAGTGGCCCTAATCCTGTTCCGTGTATATGGAAGCCCATTTCTGCCAGTAAAAAAGGGAAATGTTTACAAAGAAAAAAAAATGGTTAGACAAACCAGCAGAAATAGGCTTCAGTGTCAAAGCTTAAACAAAAGCTAATGGTTTTTGTGTGTGCATAGCTCCCAAAATAAGACTCCTCAGTGCCCAACAAGTTTTGAGCTGTCACAAAACAACACAAAAGAACACATTTTAAGCATTTTGATTTGCATTGGATTTATTGAAAAAATGTGCACGACACTTGACAGAGCCATGACTTGTTTTTATTTCAGTATTTTAGTTTTCAAATGGGGCAACTTTCCTTTTTTTACCCAGTTAAAATGGGTTTTCTATGGATGGGTGATGCTGTTGTTTTTAATTCCTGGTAGCTGAGAGAGCTCGTGCAGTTAATGATTTCCCTAAAAGCTCAACTTTGCAGCATAAAACATATTACCTCAAGCTTCTTTACACCCAGAAAATCTTTTAATAATGCGTATAAAACTCAAAGTCTGAAGAATGATGATGGTAGAGCAGGTGATCGAAGGCGGAGACACGGCATCGACGATCGAAGCGCGTCAGGGACGTCGGAATCACCTGACCGTCTCAGTCCCACACAGGAAGTGGATTTACAAATTCAACATGGCTGCTGTCTGAAAATAAAGGAGGAGCTGCCCTAAGCAATGAAATAAACAGTAACCTCCAAACTACCTGACAGTTGACAGAGTACGGTGTGTTAGCTGGTTTTGACCCGGTTCCGACATGGCTGTCTGTGTCCAGTCTGTGCAGGAGTTCGTCCAGGACTCCTTCGTCCCTATGGTGGCCGTCCTGTGCAGCGAAGAAGCGGAGAGAGTGACTCGCAAGAACAACCTGAATTTTGCAGAGCTACTCAGGCCTTTCTGCAGACTAACATCCGAAGGTAAGACCTGCCCTTTCCAGAAACAGTTCAGTCCTTTGTGACAAACGGGTCCACAGCTGTCACAACTCCACCTAAGCTGTGTGGCTCATATGTTTCACCTGAAATGGATTATGGTTGGCATTAGCATCGCGCTAATGGACGGCTAGTGGACAGGATTGTGACAAAGCAGCCATAGGTTGACAGGAGGGCAGAAGTTGATCAGATCTGACACCTGAAGGATCAGCATGTAAAACATCTGACTCAGACATCCTCAGACTAGTTAACTAGTTAACATATCTACTGAGTGCAAATTATCGAAAAGAGAGCGAGCTAGCAGAAGTTAACTAGTTGATTTGCTAACGGTAATAGGTTTAGTTTGAATTAACCTTTGTAGGATTGAGAAAAGGGCGATTTTGAACCTGTGTTTCAAACTATTGTCAGAAAAATTGGTGGACTGTGCCTTTTCTGTAAAACTGAACGAAAACAGACAGCCCGGCCACAGCAGGGAGCAGTGACAAAACAAGCTTTGCCAATACAGTTTCCAGCCATGCTTTGGATGGACATGAAGCAATGTGTGAAGACATCATCACCTTACAGTTAGGTTGTGAATTGTAAATAATTTGGAAAAAAAACAGTTTTTTATTTATGTATCATTCAGTTTTTGATCCTGAGATCCAGTAATATCAAGAAAAACAATATTTTTTTTTACAAGAATTTTGTGTGGCTTTAGAATTATAAAAGAAAAGACAAAACTTCACGAGGTAGTCCAGGACAACCTTTGATTGATATATCATATATATGATATTCAGAAAAAAATAAGTTTGTTGTATAAGTTTAAAAAAAAAAAAAACCATGAGCCAAAATCTGATTCACTTGTCACATATGTGAACAAATCTGCTCACATTTACTGCTCTTTGGAAACTTAGTCCCTGCCCTCTGTTGGTGAGGAAACAGAGGATTGTGTCCCTTTTTATGCTTTTGTTATTTTATGGCTCAGTGTTAGTGAAGTCTCTCCTCCTGACAGGATGAGGAAAGATAGACCACTTTATGCTGCGTCTCATGAATACATTTATGAGTGTTTTTCCCCTAACAGGCAATGAAAATAACTCAAAATTCACATCAAGGTTTTTGGAAGCTACTACAAACAATTGTATAACCACTTACATTAAAGGAAAGGGAAGAAATAATGACATTAAATTAATCCATGTTGATTATCTCTGTCTTAACACAACATGAGAGAGCACTGTGCAGGATTAAGCAAGTTACACTGGCAGGAAAAATCTTCTATTTGACTGGCAGACACCTCAGGTAGATTCATACTCACGATGAACAGCCATCTGCTGCGGCTGTGTTGGGATTGGAAAGGGGAAAGAGTGAGATGCATGAAAGTGAGATGGTGGTTACAGACTACAGAGCCCATAACCATGGTGGAAGTTTTTGTTCTGTTTACAGGAACATCAAATCAGGAAATATCTTGATACTAATGGCTTTTCAAATCCACGCTGAATTATAAGGTAAAAAAATAATGCTGATATAAGGGGAATTAATGATATTAAATGTAACACTTATTGGGGATGGGTACCAAATTAGGTACTTTTAAAGGTACCGACCAAATTCCGTCTGTTGTACTGAGTACTGATGCATGTAAAATCAAATGGTACGATGTTTCAGTAAATGCATCCTTGTGACTGTGAGGGAGTGGAAGAGTCGGCGATTTTCCGTACCGGACATGAACACGGCATTACAAGTTTATATATTGAGAAATATACTGGTTAAATTGAAAATTTTGAGATTTTATTAAAAAAATAGTATTTATAACCTCATAAACACACACAGAAGTACCAATGTGTACCAGTACCGATTGCCAGGTACAGGCCATCAGTACTGTCTTGTTTCATATGTGAAAGGTACACGTCCCTAGTTGTTGCCAGTACATTGTAAAATTAACATTTACACTATCACAATTATAGAATCGTGACTTTCATATTGTCAGTTAAAGCAAATCGAATCAGGCAAGGCATGTCCAAAGAAGCAGGATGTTGTCTGTTTCCCTTTACTAAGTGCTGACTGAGCAAATCTTACTCCAGACTTTTTAAAAAACAAGTTTTAAACCTACTCTTAAAAGTAGAGCTCGCTGACTGGTTGATGATTCAAAAGAAGAGAGGCGTGATAAGAGGAGACTTTGCCTCCCATGCTTCTTTCAGAGAAATAAACAGCAACATTAGCAACATTCAGCGGTCAATGCAACACATTGTGTTAAAACATGTTTAGAAGTCTGTGAGTGTGGTTCCCTCAAGGCTTCAGCTGCATTCAAGATCTGTCAAGCGTAATGACCTTATCTTAGAGATGTGTCAGTGTGTTTGTTGTGACATTTAGCCCTAAAAGAACATTCTAGATTCATTTCTACGACTCAGTTCTGCTCTATGATGTTCTTACTTTTCCAACTGTGGGAAGTTGAGCTGCAGAGTTTTGTTCCAGACTTATTTAAGGCAGCTTGAAAACTTAAATCAAAGCTTTCCAACCAAGAGGTTACACGCTTTTTCGTCTTGTTCTGAGAAAGGATGTGTCTTTTGGGTTGCTCTGTAAAATATTTATTTATTTATTTTTAGATGGTTTGAAAACAATTTAAACCTTTAACTCAGTTCAAAAATCAAATGCCAAGCTAAACATGTTGTGGTTTAATAAAGACTATTGGTGGTGCAGCCGCAGCATTTAACAACTTTCTGAATTTCTGTGAAATATTTCCTTATTCACACATGATTTCAAGATTTCAGCTTCCCAACAGTTCAGGGTCTACATTGTTTTTATTTCACAATGTACCAAATTTTTTCAGAAGGTGACAAGTGGTGACTGCCCATTTTCAAACAAACAAAATGTTAACAACATTATACACAGCACAGGACACCATTTTTGGCATTAGAGTTTTATCGGTCGTGTAATGTTTCATCAACAGGAGTAAGCTAATAACTACAAAGATTGCTGAGGTACAGTTATGTAAGCAGTTATTCCCCAGAGCACACAGTAAACTCTGTAGTAACTGTCACAGATTGATTCCCCTGGAGGATTTCAGCAGGAGTCAGGTACTCAAGGTGGTTTTTTAAATGTGTTGTCAGGAACTCTTTTAATAACACTAAAACCTTTAAGAACTCAGGGTGCTAAATATTTATTGAATTGATAATAAACTCTAATGGTACCAGAAAAAGAAAGGCAGACTGAGAGAGTGAATGTAAACATGTATTTTAGTGCATATGTTGAACCAAAATTGCTCTAAAGATCTATAAGGTCTGATTCTTTTTCTTTGGAAGTTTTGACCATGTCTTTCTCACTGTGCGCCTCTGATTTCTGTACTGTGCTGCTACTGTCTCAGTGTAAGGCTGTAACCCGCCCCCAAATAAATGAATGAATGACTAAAACAATAAATAATAGATACATTTCTGAGTGATGCTCTTAGAAACAGATGTTCAAAGATGTACCAATTCTGTTGGGAGCCATCTTTGTTGTGTGGCGCCCTAAACCCTCTGCTGTGTTCTGAACAGGCCTTCTTCAAATCAGGACTTTCTACTGATGCCATGTAGCTGAGATACACTCTATTTGGTCAAAATGAAGATGGACACTAGTTGAAAATAATGGTTTGAAACCAAAAATAATCCACAACATTTAACTGTTAAGGTCTGTTTCATCCTTGGTGTTGAAAAGTACTTTGACAAACTAAATTAATGGAAAGCCAAATAAATGCTTATTAGTAAGTTGCATTCATGGTTGTTTATCATGACAAACTGCAGAATCTATTATTGAAACAGTGAACAAAACTTTTTTTTCTGTCTCCTCTTCCAGGTCACATCCGAGACCCCAACAACCAAATGCAGGCTGTGAAAAACCTGCGCATTTGTGTAAACAATGTATCAACAAGTCTAAACGCAGCGTCTGCCCCACTCAGCCCTGCTCAGTGCAGGATGCTCAACGAAGTGGTGTTGTCCTGTCAGCCACAGGAGGGGGCTTTGACCAATGTGATCACAGCAGGAGACTACGATCTCAACTTCAGTGGTAAGAAAACACCAGATCTGTATCTGCACGTTAACGTACTGACAGTGATTGCTTGTGTGTGTTTGTATTCTCATAATCAGGAAGATGGTTCACAGAGAGGTTCATCTGTCTAAAATTGGCTGAACAACAGCAACAATGTTTGTGTCATAATTAAACTTAAGGCATGTTTGTAATATGTGTAACACGTAAATCAGGGCTCCTTTTCCCTTAAAGAAATTACCTGATTAGACGCATTAAATCTTAAAGAGATTTTGGAAAAAGATCCAAGAACAAGCAATTGAATACTAGAGGCCACATGTGTGCACCATTGCATATCAACTTACACACTGACACTACGTGCAGGCACCTGATCGGCATCACCAGAAACAGATTTATTACCAAGAACCATTGTTACAACAAATTAACAAATCAGGTTATCTACCAAATACAGGTTTTCTTACTTTTTGTGCTTAGTTAATATATTTTTTAAAACAAACCGTGCTGCACGCGGACCATCATATCAGTAATGAGGGAACTCCCCCCCGATAAAATCTTCAGATGAATTCAGCTTCGAGTATGGGTCATTCATATTTTCATCATTACATATGACAGACGTATTTATGTCTTCTTGGATAACCATTGTTTTTCATTTGTTGTTAAATGTCTCATTTGTTATTGTTTTTCAGCAACGACACCCTGGTTTGAAACCTACAGGGAGAACTTCCTGCAGTCCATGCCTGCCTCTGACCATGAGTTCCTCAATCACTACCTCGCCTGTATCCTTCTGACTGCACAAAAATCAGACACTGGCCAGGAAAAACCTGTCTTTCTCTAGAGAGGCTACACAGTGTCCTGAGTTTAGTTTAGTTTAGTCAAAAAAAAACAGAGAGGTGTAAAGAACAAGAAGCCTGTACATCAAAAGTCATGACATGCTCATCATCATCCTTACTGAGCAATTCAATCTGATTGTGATGTTGATTTTACTCACTATAATAGAAGTGATAATATCGTCTGGTGTTCTCATAGCCCATTGTAGTTTCACGTTTCGGCTCCTTAACCAGCTGTCCCGACAGGTCTGCTGGTGGTGTCCTCCACAGAAACAGTTCCTGTGGAGCAATTCCTCAAGCTTTCACAGGAGCAGCACAGGGTTCAGCACAGTGGTGAATACACGAACCCTAAGTGGTTTATCCCCAACACGCTCAAGTACTACGTCCTACTGCATGACATGAGCGAAGGGGAAGAGCAAAGGTACTAAAAGCAGCTGTGAAGATGCATGCAGAGTTTTGCTGATCTGTTAGTTTGTGATGCACAATTTAAAAGGGTTGTGAGGGGTTTATGAGAGATCTTGAAAAATTCTCACTTCTAGATATATGCCTGATCATAATCCACACTTTAAAATGAGTCTCTATGACAACACCGTGCCAGCTGATGATTTTTAATAGTGAGAAGAGAGATCTGTGTTTTTCTCTGCTGAAAACGATTCTATGATTAATTTTTAGAGATGGTGGGCACAAGAAAAAGGGACAGAAGAGCAGAAGAAAGCTAAATGGGAGAGTGATACAGCCCAAGCTAAAGGCTAACACAGGGGCTTAGCTGTTTGTGATAATGTTCATTCCAACCCACATGCAGCAGTTATTCTGCAGTGGTCTGTTCAAACTTGAGAGTCTATCAATGAAATGAAGGGTGAGGTTATGTTAGCTCTGCTTGGTAGATGACTGGCAGGACATAACTAGGATTTAGGATTGTGGCGTTGTATCAGGTAAAGAGTGTCTTGAACAAGGAAAATTTGTTTCGATCCGATCTCCTTTTAACTCCTAAACAAACAGATGCCTTTTTAAAGTCACGTCTTTAGGACGGTTTGTGTGACACTCCAGGCTAAAAGGTGGCACTACAGTCCAATTAAAACAGATCCCCCTCACAGCATCTTTAAGGTAGAATCATTTTGCAACAGTGAAAGCAAAGCTGTACTGGATAATCTCATTTTGTATATTATTTTGTTTTTACTAAAAATGTCTAGACTTGAGGTGATTTTCTGTTTATGGAATCATAAAGAGTAAAAAAAAGAAACTACATGAAATGATCTAAAGTTTTGTGAAGGTTTTGTTGTTTTTTTCTCATGTGTAATCAGTATTTTTCCTTCCTCCCCAGGGCAGAAACAGTGTATGAGGATATGAAACAGAGGTATGGCTCTCAGGGCTGTTACCTTTTGAAAATTAACTCACGTAGTCTTTCAGCTGAAGTAGATGAACAGATACCAGACCCCTGGAGTCAGTATCTTCACAGGAGCAATATGCAAAACCAGGTAAACACTTCTTTAATCACTCAATCAGAAAACATGATTTCAGTTTTGCAGTTGTATAAAAATACACTGCAGAGCAGAGCAAAGTGAGTGTAAATACTTCACAGGATTAACACCTCCAAAGCAAATGCTTGATTCTCATCTGGGGATCTGTCTAATACAGTTTAATGTGCCTTCAGTCAAAGCTGTGGTCACATCATAATCCTTTTTTACAGGATGTTCTGGATGACACGGCTCAGACTGTCAACACTGCTGCTATTGAAAATAATATCAGCACAGATGAAGCGGACTTCCAACACTCAACAGAGAAAGGTCAGAGAACTCGACTGCTCTAGCTCCAATGTGCTGAAACACTTGAAGTCTTAAAGAATCTTCTTTTACAGTTTGCACAAATTTCTCTTTTGTTGCTTGTAATTGCTGTAAAATTTGTGGCGCCTCTCTTGGCATCTAGTGAGAACTGTTGCTGTTTATGTCTGTTAATGCACACGCAGCAACCTGTGGTCACTGGGTATTTTTTGCCAGTTGGTTCAATAAATTCAATCTTTTCAATCTTTTTTCTTTAACAGATGAAACCGACAGTCTGAAAAGCCATCCTCTGCAGCTCGACTCGATCAACACCTCAGGAAGCCTGTACACTCTTGGTTCTGTAAGCAATGACCTGAAGACAGGTGTAAGAGCTCAGGATAGCACGTCGGGGGGATCGGGAAGCCACGGCGTATGCCTGACCCTGAATGACCATGATCGCATCAGGCAGTTCATCCAAGAGTTTACTTTCAGAGGTCTGCTGCCGCACATAGAGAAGAACATCAGACAACTCAATGACCAGGTAAAACTCCATGTTTGGATGGACAACATACTGCGTTTCAACTCGCTCGTGGTTGTGTGTACAAGACATGTTTGATATCTGCAAAAGTGATCCATACAGTGAGACTAAGAACATTAAAGTGAATCTTAAGAGAATCTTAAAAAATATACCGTCACTTATGCAAAATGAGACTCAAGTTTTTTGTTTTTTTGGTGTTTACGTTCCTGTGGGGGTACTGTGGATTTGTTTATATAGTTGTAAGGCTTAAAGGGGACATATCATGCTGATCCCTGATTTAATACTTACATCTAATATAATAAATTTGAAAACAAGACCTTTCCCCCCCTGAATTTTCAAAAAATGAGATATTGTATTTTTTCTGATATCCTAGAATGAGATTTGATGCCTCTGAAAATAGGTCATTGCCATTTGGCTGCGAGATTTAGACCTTTGTGACGACACAAGGATCCTTTCTTTTTATTGGTGTAATCTGATAAAGCAGCTCCTCCTCTGTGATGTCAGTTAGTCACACAACCGCCACCGAGGGATACACCCACCAAGAGCCGAGTATAAACGTATAAACTATACATGTTACAGTACCGGTTTTACTCACCACACTGAAGCGTCCTGAGATGATCTGTGTCGAGGTGGATTTTCTTCCTCCTGAGCTGCAGAACCGTCCGGGTCTGACTCGGGGTCCAATACAAAAGGACGTATCCTACACTCTGCCATTGTATCAGTGCTATCAATGCCTTACGGTGAAGTTTTGGCAAACAGCAAACTCGCTCGGTCTGCCCCATTCAATGTGGCGATTTTTTAAATACTGCCATGCTGCAAAAACCGCCCCCTGGCTCTACCCCCTCCGCCCCTCTGATAGAACTGACCAATCAGAGCACAAAGGGCTGTGACGTTGCGAGGTTACTGGAGGTCATTCTCGAAACGGAGCGTTTCAACGAGATCTTCAGAATGGCCTAAAATGAGGATATTGAGAACGCTGTTGTGGGACAATGAAGGAACTAAATGACTTGTACTGAGGGAAGAAACACTTTACAGGCATCCTAGTATGGCATAGTGAAAAGGAGAAACAAGCACGATATGTCCCCTTTAAGGTTGCGTTATAAGGTGGAGCTGTTTTGTTCTTCACATAGAGGGACTTCATTCCTCCTGTCTGAAGATCGACTTAGCTTGACTGTATGGTTTACATCCTTTAACGTCCTTTAAATGGTCGAATAAGTGATCTCCTCTCCCGCCAACAGCTGGTCTCCAGGAAAGGCCTGAGTCGGTCTCTGTTCACTGCCACAAAGAAGTGGTTTGGAGGAGGAAAAGTTCCAGAGAAGAGCATCAGTGAACCAAAGAGCACATACGGCCTCCTGTAAGCTCCCGCCCCCTCTGACCACAGCACACCTCATAAGAATCCTTTAAGGGATTCAATTCTTATGTATACACACAATGCCAGAACATTTACACCATATGTACCATTGATTTGACCTCTTACATCTTTGATATCAGATATCCACCAGAAGCCCCGGAGCTGCAGATCAGGAAGATGGCTGACCTGTGCTTCCTGGTTCAACACTACGAGCTGGCTTACAGCTGTTACCACACGGCTAAGAAAGACTTCCTGTCAGACCAGGCCATGCTGTATGCTGCAGGAGCTCTGGTGAGGAATACATCAATCTACTGTTAATTTTGTATGCAGACCATGTGTTAACGGATACAAAAACATAAACACACAAAGATACATGCGTGTTACAGCGACATATATGAGTCAGGGGTTAACTGAAGTTATACCTCAGCAACGCACTGATTTAAAACTTTAGAAAAAGCCATGACTCTTAAAGGTTGAGGAGTGAAATACAAGGGGTTCTGCTCAAAGTTTCAAATTTTACAAAAAGTTTTTATTGCATTTTTAAGACTTTTTCTTTTTAATTTGACTGAACGTCACTCTTGACTGTGGTCATTATGTGAGGAGAAAAAAAAGTAAGCAACAAATAATTTATATAAAGCCAGAGAACTGACTGTGTCATTTCAGTTTGCTGTGAAAAACACCATTAATACTACTTCAAAAAAAATCTACAACAAAATATTTTTATTTGTCTGACCCGGAGATTTTACTGCACATCCATGAAACGTATCAGATCAAAGAAGAGGAGTGTTGAAGCTGATGTTTAGTTTTGTCAATTAGGGTTGCAAAATTATGGGAATTTTCAAAGTCGGAAACTTTCTATGGAAATTTTCAGAAAGTAACAGGAATTAAGGAGACTTTTTTAGTGAATTTACTGGAATTTTTGTTATTAGCTGCCTTTAACTGCTCATATACATGCAAAAATTAATGATCTTTTTGGTTTATTGCTAGCAGACATGCATGCAAATATGTCTAATGCAATATTTTTAAATCAAGTTGACAAAGAACCCCCCCCCCAGAAATTTCCAATTTTTTTAGAAAAATTGGAAAAAATTTAGCAAAACGCAGAAATTTTTCTATATTTATTAGCTAAGGTTTTCCATAATAATGTTTTGAAAACTTGTCTTCTTTTTCCTCATCATCTGTCCCCTTTCTACTCCAAACTGTAGGAAATGGCTGCGGTATCGGCTTTTCTGCAGGCAGGAGCTCCTCGACCATATCCAGCACATTATATGGACACTGCTATACAGACGTACAGAGATGTCTGCAAGTATGAACTTGATATCAATATACCTATTTATTATATTTTCTGTAAAGAAGTTTTTAATGCTTTGTTTAAATTAGAAACCTGAGTTGTTTATGTGGCAAAAATGAATTTAGGTGGTCTTTAAATTATCTATTCACTTCCAAAGATTGTCAAACCAGCTACAGCTCTTTCAAGTACGTCCAGGAGATTTACAGCCATGATGCTGCTTTTTGGGCCGACACAGCGTCACAGCATGTTTTACAGAAGTGTCTTTAGACTGAAAACCACATTAGCTTTAAACCAGAGAAATATAGAAGGAAGTATTCTCCTTTTATCTTATCTCCTGTCCTACTCTTGTAAAAACTGTCTCTGTTTCTGTGGCAGCTCTCATTGTTCGTAACTTTGATCCGCTTCCCCATGATATCTGTAGGAACATGGTGCTTGCCGAGCGCTGTGCTTTGCTGAGTGCAGAGATCCTGAAGAGCCAGGGAAAATACTCTGAAGCTGCGACTCTTCTCATTAAGATGACCAGTGAGGTAAGAAAACTCACACCGTTAAAGTTATTGGATACACAATTGAAACCCTTAACAACCCAAGAGATAAATTAATGTATTGTCTATGAAAGAAAAAAGATTAGTGCAACTTAACATGAGAGTATCACTAGGTCTATGTAACCTCTTGTTTTGATTTTGTTTGTACCTTATTGTCTGCCTTTTGTTCAGGACTCAGACCTGCGCAGTGCTCTGTTGTTGGAGCAGGCTGCTCACTGCTTTATCAACATGCGTAACCCAATGGTACGCAAGTTTGCTTTCCATATGATCCTGGCTGGTCATCGGTTCAGCAAAGCAGGGCAGGTGAGCTGTAGTACACTTTTATGTAACACGTATTATTTGGGGACTTGTAAATTCTTAAAGCTGGATTGTTTAAAGAGTAAATCAAAGTTTATCAAGGTTGATACCATAAGTGTGTCTCGGGTGATCAGAGCACAGCAGTCCACATCTGACAGACTCATGCTTTTTTAAAATGCATCTCTAAAGACCATGTTTAAGTGTCTGATTTTCATAAACTCTTCTTTATTTGTTTCCACTCTTCTCTGTATGTAGAGGAGGCATGCACTGCGCTGTTATTGCCAAGCCATGCAGGTGTACAAGGGGAGAGGCTGGTCTTTGGCAGAGGACCACATTAACTTTACCATTGGACGTCAGTCCTTCACACTTGGCCAACCAGAGAACGCTGTGACGGCTTTTAGAGAGATCCTGACCAATGACAGCAGACAGACTGCCACACAGCAGGGGGCCTTCCTCAGAGAGTATCTTTTTGTGTACAAGGTAACTGCACTTTATTGCCACGTCTGTGTACTGAACTACAGGATGGAGCTCAGAGATGGCAAAGGCTGTTACGTAAAGATTTCTGGCTCTGTGGCACGAATATTCAATGTGTATATCTTTTTTCAGAGTGTCATCAAGGGAAACACAATCAATCTCCCACAACTACCTCTTCCCTGCATCCACAGCTCAGCCACAAGAGTTTATTTTGGACACGATCGCCGCCTTGCAGAGGGTAAAACTCGATAAGCAGAATATAAGAAGCAGGTTACAAGATGTAACTCAGTTTTAACCTTTGAATCCAGCTTAATGTAAAACTGTTGTAAAAAGTTGATGAACCTTATCACTGTTAGCTTTTGTTGTAATTCATGCAAATGTCTCCATCCTGTTTTCCAGCAAACCAAAAGTAACTCTTATTGATTGATTGATTTTTTTTTCAGGGGAAAAGCAGGCAGCTACTCATGTATCCCTTGATCAGGAGTATGATCAGGATCTGGCGGCCATGTGGTGCAACCTGGAGGAGCAGCTTGTGGCTGCCTCCAACAGAGGAACTGTCCCAGCGAACTTCCAGCCCACTCAGTGCTGTCTCAACAGCCAGACAGACAACCTGCGCTGCCCCCTGGCTGTAGTGGAGGGTAAGGTGGTCCTCAGCAGACCCAAACTGTTGCCTGCAATGAAAACTAAAGTGTCTTCCTGTTATGACAAATATTACAAAGAATAACAGTATGAAGAACCATAGAGTGTAAGGAGACTGAACCATGCCTGCTCAGTGTCCAGCCCTCTGGACTGAGAGATTCTCTTTGTCTGTTTTACTGTAGAGCCAATTATAGTGGAGTTAAAATTCAAGAACCCTCTTAAAGTTCCTCTGGCTCTGTCCAACCTATCACTCCTCTGGAGATTTACTGCTGAGAGTAAATCTTCAACAGAGAAGACGTCTGAAGAGAAGGCCATCACCAATGAAGAGACCCTGGCTCTGGGGGTAAGAAACCTAGAGCAAATTTTACAACAAATACACTGAAAACAACAAAAGCCCCTGAATGATCTCCTGTGTATCTGTCTGCTTTTACAGGCAGAACAGAAAGACGACATTGTGACAACTGAGGTCATCCAGGAGTTTCAAATAAGCCCAGAGGAGACCAAAGTGGTAAGGTGTATGTATGAATCTCTGAAGGTTGTTTAACAACCAGGCAGATTTCAAACACACAAATGTGTAGTGTTTACTCTTTATCAAGCAGTGACCTTGAAATAGGAAGCCTGTGCAGAAGTGCTAAAACCTGCAGTTCATCAAGGCTGGCTGCAGGATCACCAGAAACCACACACACCTGTTTTTAAAAAAACACATGTACAGCAAAATAAACAAGTTTACAGCCTGGTTTAAAAGGTTTAAGTTCTTTGAAACCAAACTCACAATTTGTGATGCCTTTCTTGACATCCTGGAGTAAACTGTTGCAGAACAAGACAGCACATCAACATACTCAGAGGTGAACATACGCAGCAGCCCTCCAAGCCTCACTCAAAAGTGGAATGAATTATTGAGCCATATTAGAAAAAATTAACAGTCTTTATTAATAAATGTCTCCAAGTCCTAATCCAGTGTGTACTTAAATTCTCGTCCAAGCCCAAGTTCCTAGGGCTCAAGTCTTGGTTGAGTCAGAGAACTGTAATGTTAAGACCTTTCCAGAAATGCAAAAATCTTGTATTGATTCATTAAGACTCATGTAATTTTGGGTTTTAGGCTCGACTCAGGCTGCTGCCACATCGAACAGGCCAGCTGAACATAGTAGGTGTGGTGTATGACCTGGCTACAGCCTTATCTGGAGAGAAGGCGCCCGGCACAGAAGGTATTTGTTTCCGATTTTTCTACTAATTTTAAAAAGACTAGATTTCTTTCAGCATAACAGTCATTTAATACTCAATTTGTTGTCAGAAGATGTCTGGTAGGTTAAAGATATAATCCTAATAAAGCTTTTCTCTTTTTTTTTCTTTCACAGACATCAGTTTACATTTTCATTGTTTGAGAAAACTCTCTTTAAAGAAAAAACATTTTTTGTGTTCACAGGTCAGCAAACCTTGGATCTTATTGTGGTTCGAGGCAGGCAGGACCTGAAAATACGAGGTCTGCGACTAAACCAAACCAAAGAGGATAAGATGTTGGTGAGACATGGTCCTGATCATCGACTGGATCCCATCATCACGCCGCCCATGCCCCTGATGGAGGTAGCGTAGACTTGCTGAAGATACAAATGTTAAGCCTGCCCTGAATGTTAATGTGGGGCGCCAAAACTTAAGTTAGTTATTTGTGATCTGTGGAAGCTTGAAGCTCAAAGCGTTGCAGTGTCCGATGTGCACAAAAAAGTTTATTTAGTAGTTTGTTTGTGTAATCAATAAAAGTAAATAAGATAAGGTAGTAGTAAAGTTTCAACTTATTTTTCCAGATTTAGCACTTATTTGTGCTTTTTTTCCACAGATGTATCTTCCTCGTCTAAATTCTGTCATTTTCTGATTTTGTTTGTCGTCTCTCCAGATCTTCTTCTTGCAGTTTCCCACCGCGCTGCTGTGTGGTGAGATCAGAAAGGCCTATGTTGAGTTCTGTAACGTCAGCAGTGTTGCTTTGTGCGGTCTGCGAGTGGTGTCCACGCACCCTGATTTCTTCACCTTTGGCAGCCAGGCCACTACGCCCCTCACACCCCTAAGTCCCAACTCAACTGAAAACTGCTCGGCGTACAAAACCACGGTCACTTTCCCACAGCCGTCCTCTGGGGCCTCAGAGATGTTGGTTTCAGCAGAGGACTACAGCCAGCTGTCCGGTGTGATGGAGATACCGATCGATGGAAACACGCTGCAGCCGGGGGAGTCCACACAGCTCCCTCTTTGGCTCAGAGGACCAGACCAGGAGGGGGTTCACGAAATCAATTTCCTGTTCTACTATGAGAGCACAGAGAAAGGACTCAAAATCAGGTAAAAATACAAGTCATTGGCATGTTTGACATGATTCAGATTAGCTAATAGAGAAAGTAATATTAAGTAAGAAAGTAACTCAGGAATTACTCTCAGTAGGCCTTAAAGATGTGATGAATGTAGTCGACAAAAATGTTGGATTGTTTTAGGGATTTTTATTCTTCTTGTTAGTGACTCTAATAACAATATAAAGTTGCATTTCAAATTGGTATGCTTCAACTGGTCTCTTTTCTTTTCCTCTCGTAAAGTCATCGTGTGCTGCGTCACACAGTGTTTATCTGTGCCAGTCGATCTCTAAGCGTGCAGGCCTCCGCATGCCGCAGCAGTGTTCCTCCAAATCAAAGTTTGGACGACAAGAGCAGCAGTGGCACTTTGGTCTTTCTTGATGTGGAGAACATCAACACGGTGAGACAACACTGATCAACTCCATGACACAGGTACTCACCCACCAACGTGTTACCCCTCAAAGCTTAATTTTCTTCCTCCTTTGACCCCAGAACGAGGCTGGTGTGCGAGAGTTCCACATCGTCCAGGTGTCGAGCAGCAGTCAACACTGGCGCCTTCACAAGTGTATCAACCCTACAAAGGATAAAGGTTTGCTTCGATACACAATTTTACTATCCATGGCTCGTTGGCTTTTCTCTCTAACTTTGAGGATAATAGATCCATGTCAACCCTCTGACCCTTTACTCAGTGCTCATTTTTAACAGAACATTTAATCCTGTTCCCCAAAAATGAAGAAACAGGATTTGATGATTTGCAAAAAGCACTAAAACTCCATATTTGATTTAAACCACACAAAGTCAACGAACCAGTTGTTAAAACTGTATTTGACAAATGTTTGAATTTGGTGCCGGCAACATGTTTCGAAAGGGCTGGGTTAGAGGCAACAAAAGCTATGAAACTTCTTAAGATGAAAGAAAAGAGCTGGTGTATACTCTCAAGACACCTGGCTATATGTTAGTGGTATCAATGCATAAAAACGAGAATCCCACAGAGGCTGAGTCTGCAGAAAGAGCGACAGGGAAGAGTTTACCCTTCTGTGAAAGACTCTGCAAGAAAAGGGTGCAACAATAAGTTTCTCTGCATAAAAACTGCAAAGAATACCATCTTCCCTCTGATGCCATCTGATGCCTGGTATCTCTGCATCGTTTTGAAGACCAAAATAAACTACAAAATGTTCAGAAATTAAAAAATCTAAACTGCAATTTTTAACCACATCTCATTGTCCATTAAGTACAGAACAGAAGTGTGACATCCAGGAGCAAGGTTTTGTTTACTATCATCAAATTAAATTTCTTTAATTTATTTCCAATGACAGTGTGCCTCTGTGTGTCCTCTACCTCTTCAGATTGTAAACTCTCCAGCAGAGAAAGAGCCAAGCTGTGTTTCAAGGCTACACGGTGCAAGCCTGTTAAAGGTATTTCAAACTCTTTTTGGTCAGAGCTGCGTGTGATGAATAAGCAGATTTATCACGTCTCATCTGTGTTTTTTCTAGCTCCTTCAGATGCTGTGGACAAGTACACCTTTGCAGACCTGAATCTGGGAAATGAGCGGGTAAACTGAAGCACAGTCTGTTTCTCAGTTTAGATTGTCAGATATGTGTTGTGTTGTTTTACTGCAGAAGAATTCATTTGAATTTGTTAAAACTTGTCAGATAATCCTTTTACTTCTATAACAAGACAGTGGCCTTGTTTCTATGTGATATCTCTTTTATAAAAAGCACAGATATTGATTTAATGGGTATAGTTTTTAAACTCTATAACTCTCTACCCTCTGCAGTTGAAAATTTATAAAAAGATGGAAAATCAAACAAAATAGGCAGCATCTCTCTTTTTTTTTGTTTCTTTGTAGATCATCAGCTCTGCCACACCCTGTGGAGATTTCTTTTTCCGCGGCTGTTGGACCTCAGACTCTCGGCGAGTGAATGTGGCATCATCCAGGACATTACCCAGCAGCAAGAGCCCGGTCTCTGCTCCCCCTGGTGACACAGCCTCAGACATTAACAACATTGTAAAGAAGTGTAACGAGCTGGACCTCAACATAATTGTCATTTGGAAGGTACATAAAACAGAGACAGTCGTAAAAACAATTTCAATCGGGGAAATGCTCAGAGCTCAAATTGTGACAAAACCAAATAAAGCTCTAAATCTGCAGTATGTTTTTGTGCCTCAAGTTTGTAATCTGTCTCTGTGCAGGCTTATGTGGTGGAGGACAATAAACAGCTGATCCTAGAAGGACAGCTCCATGTGGCCCTGCAGACCATCGGCAAAGAGGCCAGTTCTCTGACTCCTAAAGAGGTACAGTTTGCACACACAAAGTAGACAATCCTAAGATACCAATCATTTAGTTTTTAAAGATTTTAAGAAAGTGTTTAAAAAAAGAAATTACACAAGTACAAGACTGCAAGTATACAAAGCAAAGTGTATTAAGAGGCTAGAGTTCAGTCTTTGCTCAGCAGTCCAAGCTCGATGGCTAGTGGAAAAAAAGTAATGCCAGTATTATAGCCATGTTATGAAATGTTACTTTGAGTATTCTGTGTATGTGATTGAGCGTTTCTGTTTCAGGAGGCTCAGGAGATGGTTCTTCTGAAGTTTAAATCAGAAATACCTTCTCCAATCGTACCACCCTCTGCAGAGCTATCCCAGCTTATAAAAACCAACCTGCACTACCCTGAGACCTACACACATCCCTTTCTTCAGGACAGGTATTCCCTCTGTCTGCATGTGTACAATATCAGTGTGACTTTCCTTTGAATATGTTAAAATAAAGCAATCAGCTGGATTTGTGATGACTACATCTCTGTCTCTGTCTTGCAGTCTCTGTGTAGTGCCCGTTACACTGACTTTGTCAAACTGTTCGTCTGCTGAAGTGGACGTCGTCATTGAATTACGGCACAAAAGCAGCAGGTACGTTTTGCCTCAAGTAGTGCATGTGCACATGTTGCACATACATCTGCACCATGGTATATGTCTCATGTATTTATACTTTTTTATGATAAAGTTTATACTTCATTCTTGGTTTCCCCTTTAGCCTAGAATCTCTAGATGTCCACAGCTCATTCACCTGGGTGGGTCAGACCCAGTACAAGCTGCAGCTGAAGTCTCAAGAGGTCCTGTGCCTTACTCTGCGGGCCTGCTTTCTCCAGGCAGGAGTCTACAACCTGAACACTCCAAGAGTCTTTGCAAAGCTGGCCCAGCTGGGCGATATGTGTGATACAAGTCAACAGACAGCTAGTCCTGCTCTCATCATCATCAACAACGCCTGAGCCTAAGAGGAGGGCCTGGATTCTGTGGACAGAAACCACTTAGCAGACTCTATAAGTTACTTCTCTTCAAACGACCAGACTTGTTTTTCTTAAATTAATGGACAGCAGGAAAACAGATGTTTTATACCAATTAGTAAAATAGATAAAGATTTATTTGACACAACTACAGTTTTTAGTTTGATGATGTTATAGTCGGACAGTTTATGGACCTTAGAACAACTACATGACTTCAGCCAGATGTAAAATTTTTCATCTGCATGTTATTTTCTTCTTAAGAAGCCTCCCACATTCACACAAATGTTAACCTTCCAGACTGGCCCCCTATGCTTCTGTTTTCATCCGCACTGTTTGACCTTCCACAGTATTTTAACTAGAGCTGTACACACCCTAATGTTGTACTAACACACAGTCATCTCTCAAAAGGCCCTGTGACAACTGGATCACACTCACCTGTTCTCTATGTGGCTTCATGTTGCTGCAACAAGCTCCCCGAGTTGTCTCATGTGCATTAAAGTTTATTTCCTCCTGTCCAACTAATCAGATCAGCATACCCTCTGAATTTTTGTTTAATCTCACCATGTTATGATAGAAATCTTGTGTGCATTGATTTAACAGTTTTTCTTGAAAATTATGCATTATATTTATATAAAAATTTGAATGTAAATATGAAATAAAAGTGTAACAAATGATATTGGCACTGATTTCTGAGCAAGGGAAATTTATAACATTTAAATGACAACTCTCAGAACACAATAAAACTTAGAAGATACATTTCAACTGTATATATTACCCCTGAGCTGTTGCTAACTCGAAATCAATGTTGTGGCAGCACCTGTGACTCAAGTAAAAATGGTTGGGTGATTGGCACCCTTCTAGCATACACTCACTGGCTGCTTTATGGGATCGCCTGCACGCCCTGGTTACAAGTCAATATCCTTATAGCATTTTTGCCTGAGTTATTTCAAAGTTTTTTAGCAAAGAAGAAAAAAACATTTTTTTATGTATATATATGTTTTAATTACTATTTCTAACATTATGTTTACTCTATAAATATTGTTATTGTGAACTTTTTAAATTTTAATTTCTTTGGCTCTGACATTCATGTTATAAGACACAAAATAACTTGGGCAGTAATGCCTAAGCTAATGCTTTGGCTAACGAAGTTTTGTTTGAGTTACCATAATTCCTCAACCATTTGGGCTAGCGAGAAAATTCAAACGGCTCTTTTACGAAGAAGAGAGACGGTTTACGGTGATATTCGGGTTACTACGGTATAAATTGGAATGAGCCTCGGCGTGCCGCTACGTTCGGTTTTACTGCCATTGCCGTTATTAACCATTTGAGTCAGTAAATAAATTCAAACGGTTCCCGAAAGGAGAGAAGATGGAAATTCTGGCTACGAGATTTCGAGCTCCTCGAAAACAAACAAAAAACAGGTTGGCATATATGACTTGGATTAAGTACCTTTCCTGGTACCAGGTTGGACCTTTTTTCGCTTCATGACTGCCTTAAATCTTGAAGTCATAGATTCAATAGGGCGCTGAAAACATTCCACGTAGATTTTGCTTCATATTAACATGATAACATCCATGATGACAATCTCCCGTCCCAACACATCCCAAATGAGCTCTATTGAACTGAGCTCTGGTGACTGTGAAGGTTTTTGGAATACAGTGAACTCATTGTCGTGTTCAAGTAACCAGTTTCAGATTAGAGCTTTGTGACATGGAGTTATCCTGCTGGAAGTAGCCATCAGATGATGTAGTCCTAAAAGGATGCACATGGTCAGCAACAATACACAGGTAGGCTGTGGGCTTTAAACCATGCTCAATTAATAATAGAAGATACTACTACTATAATAATGGAAAGGATAAAAGAGGCCCTAAATGCTCCAAGGAAATATCCCTCACACCATTAAACCATCAGCAACTGCAGTAGTGTACTGGGTAAATTAATGACACAAACCAAGCAAGCTTATCAACTTTTCTGACTTTTTCTTCAAGGTACGAAAGCCAAAAGCAATAAACAAATAAAAAATTTAAATTAAAACAAAACAAAAAACAAAAACAACCCTCCCCCCCTATCAGGAGCTCGGTGAATTTAAAAAGACTAGGCCATTCAAACCAACGAGGGACCACCAAATCTAAATGAATTGGCTGTTGATGCTGAGCAGGTACACTTACTCTTCATTATGTTACCTAAAAATACCAACAGTAATGTGCAGTGTGCTGAAAGTGGATGTCATTATTGGCCTGCCTGAATAAGGCTCTGAGGGTACATAATCTCAAAAGTACAAGAACAGTTGTGAAAAAGAGTTTTTATATTGACATTATTACATAAAGTGCTGATTTTTAAGAGAAAGGCACAGTACTCTGGAGACAAGCAACACATGATCATCAACAGCTTCAATCAGTTCTTGGTTTCTCAGATGTGCTTGTGGTAATCTGACTGATATCAATCAATCATTGGCTCCCTTGTAGTAATCTTTACAGACGCTCCATCAGTAAGACGAGGGGTCAGCATCAGGCTTATTCTTGTCCTGCAATGGCTTCATACTGTGATGGCTTTCTGTAGAGACAGTAGTGCTGGACCATGAAGAGGATGTCAAACACCACGGAGAACAGACCCAGGCCAAACTTTGTAGGATCACCAAATATCAGCATCCACTCGTCTGTGAAGAGACACAAATACAGTACAGAAGGAGTAAGAAGAGATGTTAGGCTTTCCATAACTCAGTGAAAATCTCGGAGCAGGGATACTGCAATACTTTCAGGTAAACTACAATTTACAAGAAATATAACAATGTTGCTGTGCTAACATGGCCTGAATTGAAAACACAAAGATGCTCACATGATTGTTGTGTAAACTACAACTACTCGTGTTTTTACTTCTGATGGAGATGTAAAACACAACTTAGAGTGACGCTTTGATTAAAATGTGTTTTTCTTCGCAATCAGCAATCACACAATTACTGAAGGTAATTCTGTAAAAACAACCAAACTTCTCATTCTCTCAAGGTCTTTCTAGGAAAAGCAAGGCTAATAATGGTGTCGACTGCCAGTTTGACACTTTTTCAAACACAACTCTCAGGGTGTCCTTGCGTAACAAGCAGTGTAGTAATTTCTCCTGAGCAGAAACTACAGCTGGTACAACCAAAACCAGAAGTACAGCATTAAACAGAACATAGTACAGAAGATACCGTTGTTGTGAGACTGTAAGATCATCTGAAGAATACTGAAGGTTCCACCAGTGAAGTCCAGCAACACGTTGCCAATGCTCCAGCCTTCAGTGCTCTTTCTTTTGAAGTTCATGAATGCCTGAGGAAAACAACGACAAAAGGCCTTTTAAGTTTCTGAAAATATCATATGTTATATTCAAGGAAAAATAACACACAAAAATATGTTCATGAAATTTTGTGGATCAAACAGCGCTGAGCTAAAGTAAAACAGCACTCATCTTCCCTTTGTTAGAAACAGAATCCCAATGTCCAGAATTTCAACCCCATTTTGAATTAAACTACAACTAAAACCACAATGAAACTTGATGTCATTTAACATTTCAAGTATTTATAAGAAATCTACCGTGAAGCAATACTTCCTAATGTTGGGATGTGTCCAATATGTTGATTCTGAAGAGTGTAACACTCACCTGTGGTACATACTTGATCAGAGTGACTGCTAGTTTAATGTAGGAGAAATAGTAGAGGTAATCCAACCAGGTGATCTGTTTAGCTACAGCAAGAAACAAGCTAACCAAGGCAAAAGTCCAACCAATCAGTAACAAGACCATGGCAGTCCAAGAGACCCTTTGACCACCCCTCTGAAAGAAAGAGGACACAGAGTTACTTAGGGTTGAAGGGTGTAAAACTGTGGTTCTACAAACTCACAGAAAGTCATTTACTTTGGGTAATGGCACATAAACCACTGAATTGTCTTTAAAATTTTCTGAAATCCTTTCTTTATGTTTATCAAAACAGACAGACTCAAGTAGACTTGATGACTTGTGGTTGTTCATTTTTGTGCAAGTCCCTCTTGGGAGCATTGTTGACAGACATTCAGTCAAGGGGCAAAAGATACCACCATTAGTGAATTAAGGAACATCACCATAAAATTTACTCTGGAGGTATAAATCCCATCACCTCATATATCACAGCCTGGATGGCATAGATCAAACACAACACGACAGCATGGAGACTGAAGAAGACATCGTTGGCATCAACAGGGTTAATTCCATTAGGATTCACCCTCAGAAACTCCTCCTACAAGGAAACATCGAAACAAACAACAGACACAAGTTATTGTTGAGCAAAAAATGTAAAAGTTGCACTCAAAGTGGTTTATCATAATGACAAAGAATTAAATGTTTTACTTTTGAAAGATGACTAGAAAAATGTATTGATTGTTCTCTAAATAGAGAGATAAGCCTCAAGTCACCTTAGTAGAAGGAATCCAGAACAGCCCAATATTGAAGACACTGTATGCGATGAAGCCAGTTATGTTGAGAGCCAGGAAATCAAAGTTGAGACCTACGACACTATAAAAAAAAAACCCCACACACATGTATGTCAGTGTAATGTATCCGACATGGTTCATTATTTACATTTTTTAAATTCCATCCTTAACATAGGACAGCACGCAGAAGACCCAAATAAACAACATAGAGTTAACAGACAACCATCCATCAGGCTTGTTTTTGCTTTTTGAGAACTTGGGTGAAAAATAGTTTGTCATTGGTGAGGTTTTAAAAAACCTTAAGAAATTCAACCTAACAGTGATCTTAAGACCAAGCATGAACCATTTGGCCTGAATCTTTACTTTAAATTTTCAAAAATAAAATTCAATCAATCAATCAATCAGTCTTTATTTGTATAGCGCCAAATCATAACAAACGTTAACAAGACACTTTACAAAAACATTCACAGGTCTAGACCCGTAAATGTTAATAAAATTTTATAAGCAGAAACCCAATATCAGGACAAGATGAGGAGTCTTATCTTATCTTAATCCACCATGAATACAGGACTTTGCAGCATTTAGCAAGTTACAATGGCAAGGAAAAACTTCCCTTTAATGGGCAGAAACCTCGGACAGAACCAGACTCTTAGACAGACATCTGCCTCAACTGTGTTGGGGTTATAGTGACAGATAGAGGAGAGAGTATAGGAGAGAGAAGTATAGAGAGAAGGGGGGGGGGTAAAAAGGGGTGACAGAGAGCGAGAGGGATAGATACACACACACACACACACACACACAGAAAGGGAGTGAGAGACACACACACACACACACACACACACACACACACACACACACACACACACACACACACACACACACACACACACACACACACACAGACATAGTCTTAAGTTTGGCGTTGAGGTGAAACCAGCGGGCCATTCCCGGCAATAATCCAAAGCTGTAGCAGCCGTAGTCTGACAGGATTGTGGGCTGATTCTCTTAAATATTTCACTGTAATCCGCATGTTTTTTTTATTACCACTGTAATCTCTGAACGCTTAAGAACAGGTCTCCGAGCAATTTATGTCATTGAACTCAAAAAGTTTAATCTGAGTGGTTTGGGAGGCTGTAAGATCACTTACTGTTAACACCCAATAATATCAAAATGTCAGAAAAGGGAAATGTTATTAAAAAAACATCAGGATAAACTGAAATCTACCTTTTCCTCCTCCAGTTTTCCCAGGCCTGAGGGTAGAAGGACACTGACCAGGCCAGGAAGTAGATCCAGCCAATCACCTGGCTGATTACAGAGATGATGTTGCTACGCACGACCATAAAGTGGATCCTGACAGAGCGAATTAGAAGGGAGAGAGTCAGAATTTTGAACAGCGTCTTTACAGTATCATGGTTATTAGACAGTTAAATGGATCTAAAATGCACAATCTCAAGTAATTTAAATATATGTGAAATAAATATGGGTAGTACACTTCTTTCAAAATCCAGGACATGTGAAAGACCACAGCATAGCTTTCTGCGGGGAGCTTATTATTCTAGTTCAAAGTTTTTTGGTTATCCTTATTTGTTTTTTAGCAGCACTTCCTGTCATTTTCAGTTGTTTCTCTTTGTGAAATACAATAGTTTTACTTCTTTTGTGATAAATAACCTTTTACAACCGAGACACTGGGTCTTAGTGTGCCTTCCCTTTTCTCGTAGCAAGCCAAAACAGCAGCAAAAAATAAACAAGAGGAAGTGAAGTTACTTTTCTCCCCATCGCCATTAAAACTTGTGACTCTTGTGGTCTGTCTGCTCAACTCAACTTGTGTTTATTTGTACTCACAAACCAAACCCAATGACAGCACAAGATGTTAGTCTTAAGATGTTAGTAACATTTCTTTAGACCAAGGCTTTCTCCATTTAGTCACTCATTTGTTTGTCAAGTTCACTGTTCGTTAAGAAAGGAAGGAGCAACAACTTGAAAAAATGGACAAACAGCAAATCCTTTTTGAGTTGTTACTCACAGACATGGCTCTACTCCCAACAAACTGAAGAGGATTTCACCCTTGCCTTCATCCAAATTTCTCTCATTTTAACCAGCTGATAGCTTGTGTCTAAACCAACCAGCTGACTTCACTCTAACCTAGACGGTTGTTGAAACAAGTTGTAGACCGCATAATCAGCGAACAAAAGTTGTGCTGAGACAGACAGGTTTACTGATCCTCTCATCTAACCTTTAGTTTGAAGTGGCATAAAAAGAGGAGAAAAGAAAAGCTCTGTGTCAGCTTGTGCCTACCTGCCAAGATCTGTGCTATTGCTCAGTAGGTGTGTTGTCACCTGACCCACTTTATGGGAAGTCACGTTGAAGGAGACTGAGGTTGCCTCTGCTGGCAGCAACACCTAAACAAAAACAAGTGCATTCATCAGACACACGAAAAACATTCATTGACATCAAGTCGATCAATGAAGGCTCAAAATCTTATGATGGCATCTTTAAGACACTGCGTCCTCATGTCAGTCTTTGGTACACTTCTTAGTAACAAAGGCTACATTTGATGAACTGGATGTTGTCACTCTCCACTAGTTAGCAGGGCAAGAAAAATCATTAGACTTAACATAGTTAGGGTCAATTCTGTAACAGATTTCATGACTGAAGAATAATCAAAGATAAATGAAACTTTAACAGACAAAATCTCTTCTGAAGATTCAAAGAGTGAAAGGAAGATTTCCCTGATGCATGGTTTTGAAGTAGTATTTTTTTTACCTGCTGTGGTAGTGTGATAATGGACAAGTAGTTCGGCTTGGAGCTGTGGTTTACATGTAACTCAATCACAATTGACTGGTTGAGAGGTAAACTAGTGAAAGAGACAAGAATCTAGTCAGAACAACATTGAAGTATCTTTGCATCTCAAACTTTGATATCACAATAAAACATCATTTTATTGAAAATGTCTGCTTTAATTCAACCATAGCTTGTAGATTTTTAGGAGAATAAAAGTAGAAAGCTATTTTTTTTTAGATTATGAAAGTGAACAAAAAGTATCTATTCAAACTCTTAAATGTGTTTCTGCGCTCACCTGAAAGTTAAGGTAACATTTGCATTTGAGTTTTCTTCAAGTGTCACCACATCAGGACTTAACAAGCAAAGACTGGACTCTAGAGGGACAGACAAGAGAACAAACACCATAGACACATAATCAGTTCATTCAATTTCAATAAAGGATCAAAAACTAACACTATAACATTAGCCTTTCATGCCAATAACCAAGAAGTTACTGAGTCACTTAATGTTGTTTCCCAACTACCTTAGTGCAGTGGCAATGCTGAATTATTATTTTTCTTTATTTGAAGCTGATGGAATCACTTTTCACAGAAATACCTGTAAATTGACCAGATATGGCTGTGAGCATCAACAGAAGCAGCAGGTGAGTGGATAACCACTTCTTTGCCAAACCCCGACCTGACATCTCTGCAGAGTGATACTGTCAACCTGAAAGGACACAGGGCAAACATAAATCACCATCAATATGAGTTTAGAGTTTTGACACATTGAGCTTAGAATCAAGAAATGCCTCTTGGCAATCGAGAAAAACTGTACTTAATAATTCATGCAGGTTTTGGTGCAATGTGCTTTTATAAAGCATTTCCCTATCTTGGGATAGAAAGTAGACACAGAGAACACCAAAGAGGCTGATTGGTATGCAGAGATACTTGTCTGGATGCCTGTAAGTGCACAAACATTCCTGCTAGTATGCTGGTATGCAAACCAGCAAGGGAGAGGTACCTTTCACATTTGAAATGGTACAGTACAGATGCCTGGTACCTGGCAATCGGTACCAGTACTCAACAGTACACATTTTTGGTACTTTTTGTGTTTATGTGGTAGCATAACATAATTTTATTTATTTCTAACCGTAACCCTTGCCTTTTTTTCAATTTAACACATTTATTCTTCAATTCGTACCTTGCAGTGCTGTGTTCATGTCCAGCATGGAAAATCACCTACTCTTCCACTTCCTCACAGTCACAAGGATGCATTTAGGAACTTAGACATGGTACCTTTTGGTTTTACGTGAGTCGGTACCCGGTACTTTTGACAAAACTTGGTCGGTACGTATAGAAGTACCTAATTCTGTACCCATCCCTAATACCAGCAACATCTGTTTCTTCTCAAACTGTGTTTTCTGACACCAGACAGGTTGCTGACAGTTTGCACTCCTGACAGACAATGCAGACATGTTTCTATTTACCAGTAGGAATAAATATTATAAAATTAACTTGGACACTCCACATTTAGTAGTGGGTAACTCACTCTATACACTCTTATCCAGTATATTTAACAATTTAACAATTTGTGCGGTAACTCTGCAAAGCCATCACTTATATCCATTATGTTGCCATGTATCATTAATGATTAAGGGAGAAAAAAACACACTCACTATTGTTTTTTTTAACAAATGAAGACTGTAAACATTTCTAAAGATATATCAAGAATAAACATTAAATTTGAATCCCAAGCAACCCAACAGTATGGCTCTGTAGAAGGACCCAGGGTGCTTAAGTGGTCTGACTCATCACTTATTGAAATCATCAGTGGAATCATGCAATAAAAAATAAGTCAAAGAAGACAGTTTGATGAGCAGCTAAAGTCTTATAGCACGATAAAAACCCTATTCAAAACTTCAGAACCCAGACTCCTGGGTTTTCAAACATAACATGGTGTAAAAAGGTAAAATATATACAAAGCCTCTATCCAAATTGTTAGTATTTTGTCAAATTCAAAATGAATTCTCCAAATAAAACATATGCATACGTGCCAGAGCCGTCACGCATCCATCACGCACCTTACATGTAAAAGTGAATTAAAGAGTGAGATGGATTGACATCTGTTCAGTCAGAGTGTGATTGAGTCCTAATCTGTTATAATACATCAGAGCTGCTCGCAACAACAAATATAGCGTTTGAGTAATCGAATCGTTAAGTTAATTTAAACGAGGAAAAAAGGACAACTTACTACACATCAATTATTTCGATTGCTTGTTCATTGGCAGGTCACAAGATCTGTTTTCTTCCCCTCCTCCTTTATTTTTCTTCCTGTTCCTCCTCCTCTTCTTTGTTTTATTTTATGTTCGGCGGCACTCTGCACATAGGTACACCTACCGCCACCTACTGCGTTGGAGTGTAAAGTTTCATATTATCATGGAAATTTGTAATTTGATTTATTATATATTCAGGTTAATATAGATATTGAGGTTATTTATATGGACAGTGTAATCTCTGATAGGTCAGTTATGTTCTAGGTTATGAAAAAAAAAAAAGAATAATAAGATGTGGCTGTTACTCGTTGGAAAATTGTGGTGATCAACGTTCCGGAAGTGGCGTATGCTTACGCGCTGCCTGACCCTCTGGAGTACTTCCGGTTAGATGCCTTGACAGCAGCTGTACCTCGCGTTTCGGAGAGCAGATTGGATTTACTCTGGATATTATCGAACATGCTTCAAAAACTCTGCATTCTGCGGAGCTTGCTATGGTAAGAATCGAATGATTGTGCTAAAATATTAACGGTATGTGAACAACTTTTCCTAAAACTTGGTTTTGCTATGTTTGATGAGGATGGTGAGGAAGGGTCACCTTAAGTATGCTCTGATAAAAATAAGTGTTCATGCTAAACGGTGTTTACTACCATTACTTTTCACAAAACTTGACGCTCTGTCAAGTGCAAAAGGGAAACATGGTGTGATGGTACAGCAGATACAAAACCCTGCTAATTGAATTAAATCTATTACAAATGGACAAAATCGGAGAAGGAGAAACTATTTCAATATTGGTACAAAATTACAGAAACACCTTTCTTAAAAGTCATGACGGAAGCAAGTCCTCTTCTTTGAGCGACACCCTCGTTTGGGATATTTAAAACACATTTTTAACACTGCTGTTATTGTGTATCACCCCTTCATGGAACATCAGCAGACTTTATCTAATACACAACAGAGAAGACCAGAAAATTTCTTCAGCCTCATTTTATTTAGTGTTCCAACTGCTTCCCAAGTTTGGGCTGTCTTTTCTGTACTTTATGTATCATTTAATCCCTCCTTGCAGACTCTGCCTCTCCTTCCTACCAAACCTTGCTGCTGTTTTAAGTGTGGAGTATTGTTCGGCTCTGCTTTGCTGACATCAGTAAGGCTTATCTAAAACGTCTTATCTATTGGGCAGCACATCATTCGGGATAGATGGTGCCAAATCTAACAAATGTGCAAGTTACACATGCCATGTGCTTTAATGCATCCTTTTACCAGCACTGATGCTGGCTTCCTAACTGAGCCCTGATAAAAAGCAGGATGGTCCCTCTCCTGCTAAGACTGAAGGATGGATTGTGCATGATTCCAAAATTGACTGTAATTTTTGAATTGTTTGACTACAAGGCAGTTTTCTCCTTTATAATTCATCTTTAGTGTGAGATTAAAGGTTGCTGTGTTAAACATCAGTTAATTATTGCTTCTACCGTACGATGCTGGGCTTTTAGCTAAAGTCACAAACGAAGTTCTGAAATAATGGCTATGTGAAGTGTTCCTGAGGGGAGGTTTCTGGCCTTTCCAGAGAGCTCTTCTAATTCTCTAAATCTGGTACTGACGTTATGAACTGTAGATAATGGCATCCCAAGATTGTTTACGATTGTAAGTTAGGAAACCCTTCCTCATATTTACATCTAAAAGGCTCTGGGTCTCTTGGGCTCTGGGTCTCTTGGGCGCCCTTTTTATGCTAGAACATGTGACCAATGTATTGGCAACTAACCTTTTATTTATGAGTTGCTACACCAGATGTTTTCTTTGAGCATTTCATAACTTCAGATCTTTTGTTCACAGTGTCTCATTTTTTTGGGGTTTGTTGTTGGTAAATATATGTATTTTTCAGAAAGTAATTCATTTCTTTTGGTATGTCTTTGTTATGCTATGTTTAATTAGAACATGTGGTTTTCTGGTTTTTCAAATCATCACAATCACAACATTTTGCAAAACATCCACCTTTTTTTATGTATTCCTCTGAAAGGGTAGTTTCAGAGCAATGCATGACAGTGTAGATGTTGTTAAACTTTCAGAAAGAATACACGTCAGCACTCCTTCACCTTAACCACAGAGGACACCACTTTAGGAAACACTAATGAGGGAATTAACTTGATCACAGCACCATCATTAGCTGTATATTTTGGATGAGTGGTCATGTTCTTCACTTGTGCTCACCAGGACTGGCTGCCCGTCAGTGTTAAAACTGAGTGCGAACACCCCAGCGCTCAGCCAGGTGGCTCTGCTTCACAGCCAAGGTCCGAAGCTAAACTCCAACAGGACGTCAGTGGTGATGTGTGGTCGGCAGAAATATGAAAGGCTTTACACCGTGATGCTGGTTCGACCGGATGGGTCCACCCTTAACATCAGATACAAAGAACCCAAACGCATCCTCATGGTCAGTTTTTACTGTTTATATTCTGTGTATCATAACATAAAGCCTCATAAATTGCATGTGCAGACAGTATTTAAAGTGAAAATATTGTTTGTAAGAATGTTTGTATTTACTCACAGTTGACTAGTAATTTAATACAGCATTACAGTTGTCTAATTAAAAAAAAACATTTGAGTTTGTTCTTCTCTGTCAGAAAATTTGTTTATCAAACACCTACACAGGCAGAGAAGAGTAAAATACACTGCGTTATAAATTTGCAGAAACTGACATCACTGTGACATAACCTGTTTTTTAATCTTTTGTTTCTTTCATATTAAACAAGATGCCAGTAAACCTGTCAGCTCTGTCTGAAGAGGAGCGGAGGGCTCGACAGAAGAAAAGAGACGTGAAGAAAACAGTAAAACAGACAGTAGCTGACTATGAAGATGACTTCAAAGCCGACAGATACAGCCAGTTCTGGAAGAAGAAATAGTGTTTTATTATGTTTCATATATCGTTAAATAAGAGCATCCATTAAATATTTGTCCTTGTAAACCTTCCTGTGTCCTTTCACTGTATTTTTCAATTAAAACTTCAATATGACAAAGTGATTGTTAGAACCCAGAACCATCAAACTTTAATATCGAGTTAATTAATAGCTTGATTTCAGAGGAGTTTAACTATCTGGGGAATTTCCTCCTGTTCTCTTTCTAACAGACAGTCTCATAACTATAATTTAATTTATAAGTAATTTGGGTTAGTTAGCTTTAACATGGCAAAAATAGTAAAATAGCAAAGGTAAATAATGAGACAGGAATGAATCATAAGTAATTAACCAAGAATTAGGTAAGACATTCATAACAGAAAACATGATCAATACTTTTTAGTGCAGTTTTAATCCAAACATCTTGCTTGAGATCTTGATATATATTCTGTTTATTTCAAGTGCAAACTTCATTACACCCCTTTAAAACCTACATAACCCCAAAGATTTGCTTGCATTTTGGTAACAGAAGAAGTGCTAGCAGAGCTGCAGAGAGTGTGGATCTCTATAATACACTTAACTGTCTTACAGTTCAGACTTTGATTATCCCACCCTGGATATTTTTGAGGACATCAGTTGACTTAGATATTCTTATACAATTAAAAGAAAATAATATGCCAACATCAAGGGGAAGAAGTGAAAATTGAAGTTAAAAAGTTGTATTTACAGATGACTCAAAAGACCTTGGGACAGGTAGAACAGTAGCATAGAGTTACAAATAAGAGTTATAAATAAGACATCACAGATAAACTTAAAGTTTTCATTGTAGCCTGACAATGAACTGATGAAAAAGCAACAAAAAAACTTACATGTTTATTGCAAAAATACTTTTATTCTTATGATTGTTTTTTTAATTAACATTTCTCATATCAATTAATAAATATATTATTCAAGTAATTCATTAATCTATTCATTTCTGTCAGTTATCCAATAGTAAGGTAAGTATGTAAACCCTTAGAATTACCTGGATATCTGCATCAATTGGCCATAAATATAGTAACATAATATATAATTAGCTTCTCTTTTTATCGATTGTTGGGATTCTGATGACGATCGGGACACTTTAGGGGCCAATCTCAGAAGGAATTAAAGTTACTCAAAGGGTTTACATACTTCTGTTTGCGACTGGTTCTGTCATTTTATTGCTGCACGCTAGGTGGCGGTAATGCGCCTTCGAGCTGGTTGTCAACCTCCATCAAATCAACAACAACAAGAAGCAGCGGAAAGCAGAAGAAGAAGAAGAAGAAGCAGTCCGGTGGTGTGCCCTTGTGAAGCTAAAATGGGGTACTGGGACTTAAAGGAAGGCACGGACTGTGTTGAAAAAACATGGATCACCACCAAACTTGGCACAGCTTTAGGTGAGTATTAGCAGCGTCAGAAACCACAGATCGTGATATTCACCTGTGTTGATTTATGATGCTTAAGGTTTCACTAATGGTTGAAGTTAGCATGCTAGCACAGGGTTGACAACGCAGCGACCTGACTGCAGGTCACAGCGCACTAAAAGCTTGATAGGTGGATCTGTTTATGTTGTATTGTCCTGAGTTGACGAAGGATGTGTTTTGTGTGTGCTCAAGGGCACAACAGCATTTTTGTGCTGCTGACAGATCTTGAAACGACGCTTAACTTGCAGCTTCCCAGTCGGCTTAAAGGGGAAGGTTTAAGAAACCAGGTTCCAGTGTTATCACCTCACTGGTTCCTACGCTGACCCATCCCAGAAAAGTTAATACAACGTATCAACCAAATCTGATCTTTATGTAAATTATACAGTTAAAGACAAAAATGATGGAGGCCTGCAAGTTATTGTCTTTGACTGCCTTAACGGAACATTAAAGATATACCAATAAACTCCTGGATCGATCATCACCTCCTCCTTGTACTATAAGCCATTCATGTATTTTACAGAGTTGGAGGCTTGAGGTTTCTGCTTGCAGCAGACTACATTACTGATAAATTACCCATTGTAATCCTTCAAAAACAAACACAAATACTACTATACTATACTATACTATACTATACTATACTATACTATACTACACTACACTACACCACATAACACCATTCTGTGGGAAAGTTGGTATATTTCACTCAAGATCAAATCTCCATTTTATGCAGGCTGGCAGGAGAGCAATATATGGTTTAAAGGTGACTTAATGGATGGAATAGAATGAATCTGTATTGTCCGAAGTCAATATAACAAACAGAAAGAACAGCACAGTCATAATTAAAAAAAAATAATAATAATAATATCATGTCTTGGGTTGGATAACATCAGTCATTTTATGAGGTTTAGGATGTCAACCACATTCAGGATGAAGGATTTCTTAAACACATTATTTTTTAGAGGGTCTCTAATGTCTCTCTGAGCCCAGAGGCTCAAACTGATAAAACGGAAGACAGGAACCATCCTCTCCTTCCTGTCAAGGAGCTGAGACAGGGGATTTTGAGGTTTGCCTACTATTTTACCTGCCATTGATACAATCCTAAAAAGTTAACTCCTGCAGTTTATGTGGCTGTACCAGGCTTGATGATGGAGGGTTAAGACACACTCAGCAATAAATTTATTTTGTAGTTTTAAAATTAACTGACAGACACCACAGTCTCTAATGGTAATCTTATGAATTATAAAAAATTCTGGGACAAATTTAGTTTCAAACCCCCAGAGTCAGATTTCATTAAACTCCTCAAGCACTTACCCGACATTGTTTTCCTAACATAAAATATAATAGACTGAAGAATAACACCAAAACTTGATTACATTTCTTAGAAAATGTATGACAAAGACATGCCTTTGAAATTAAATACTCATAAACAGACATGAGGGATTTTGCAGTTTTCAAGTTTTCCTGAAAAAGTGGGTTTAAATCCAATTATATCCTTCATCTGACATTAACCTTCTTATGTGTGGTTTCAGGCCTGGTGGCATCAGCCTATCACATCGCAGCATTCCGGCCGGATTCAGCAATGGAAGGGCTACAGAGAGCCACAAACACAACAGTTACTCTGGGTAAATATACATTCTGTCAATCAGATTTATAAAATTAAGAGCTCTTTGGTACTATGTCACATGTGCGATCATTTTCTTGAAAACCAAACTGCTTGAAAGTACGATGAAAAAACATTTTGCAGAACAAGTTACGTTAACTGTGGGAAACTGAAAATTTCCAGGCACTTTTTTTCAGCAAATCTTTCAATTTACCTGTGTTGATTGTAACTAAAGAGAAAAACTGTCTCTGAAAATAACGTGTATTAAGTATCATGTGTTAACATAGTTCAGACACGCATTGATGATCCCTTTATCAGCTGTCATTCATAATGTCACTTGTTATGTTATTAGTTCCTGAACTAGTCAGACAAATGATCATATAACTTACATGATACCGTACGAGGAAAGCAGAGAGAGGTCTCGATGATGTGTTTACGTGTATGGAGCATGGTTAGATGTAAAAATAAAAATAATAATAATAATAATGATACTGAATTTATATAGCACTTTTCAATACAATAACAAAGCGCTTCACATTGAACAGTGAAAACAGGTGAAAATGAACAGCAGACAGTAAAAACCAATAAAAACAAATAAGACAAGCAGCCAAGCAATAAAATAAATCAATAGAAGCAAAACAAATAAAATCAAGATAAAATAAGATTAAGGATTAGAGGTTGTTTTTTTTTTTGTTTTTTTTTTGTTTTTTTTGTAAAAATAGGTCTTCAATAGTGAAATAAAACAAGGGACTAGGTGTGCATGTGGGAGGTACCTGTTCTTCCACAATAAGAAATGAAATCAACAGAATTGCCATAAGAGCTTTCATGTTATGATGTGTTTGTATTTCTCCTGTAACAGCCACCATGGGAGCAATCTTTGGCATGACGACATGTCTCACAGCTCAGATTCGTGAGACCCCAGATGACCCACTGAATTACTTTGTTGGGGGCTGCGCCTCTGGGATCTTCCTGGGTGCTAAAAGTAAGTATCACTGCAGACTGAGGTGGCACAATGAGGGCACTGAATAAGGAAGGGGGTCTGGTGCTTGGGTGTGTGGGAGTGTGCACACAAATACACAGTTTATTAGCATTTACTGTCTTTGGCTGCCTATCTGTACAGTGTGGTACAGAATTTAAATTTGTGTCTATAATTTTAATATAAAAATGTATTAAAACAAATATGCATTGGACAGTCAAATAAAGTAAAGGATTGTTTTAAGCCTAGCAATAAGAGAAGAAAAACCTTAGCAAAACAGGAAATTTGCATTATTAAAACAGAAATGGTGATCACATATATAATTGATATTAATTATTCTTTATTACATTACTCAATTTAATGCTAGAATAATTGATTTAAGACTCGATATCCTCATCGTCCTCTCAAGTTTGGATTCATAAGAAGTCCTGAATCATTGAAACTGGGGTCAGTCTATACCAAATGTTTACATCAGAAAACACTTGGGAATATCTTCTAAGACATTTGAATTCTTTGTGTTGGATTTATTAATTGCAAACAGCTGAGCCTTTGTGAATGTTGCGTATAAAGCAATTTTGCAAAGAGAATTGAACATTTTTTCCCCCCATATGTTTCCCCCACGACATGGAAATGACTAAATATTTACTGAGCTTGCCTGATTGAGTTCACCTTCTGTTTGTTTCCACTTCCAGCCCACAGTGCTATGACTGGTACATCAGCGTGTCTGTGTCTGGGCGCACTGGGCTTACTCACCAAAGTGGGCAAGATGGAGGGCTGGAAGCTAGCTGGACCACCCAAGCTATGAGTGGAAGATGCTGTAAGATTGACTGTTAAGATGTAATGTATGAAAAAAATATTTACTTTAATAAAGTTCTTGTGAAAATTTCATGGTGATTGCTTCAGTTCTTTGATTAATCTCAGTTTACTGTTGGTCGTTGAAGTTTACCATGTCCATACAACTCCACATCACTGAGACACAGAGGAGGTCTAAACCATTTCCTAATGTGTGAATTAAAAACCTTTGAAATTGAATACTGATAAACTGACATTGGCTATATCATTTTTTTAAAGACATTTGAAAAGATAACATCACAAAAGATCAGACCCTTCCCCAAAAAGGCGGGCCTCATGAGAATCTCCATGTAGTGTGCCTCTCTCCTCCTAAGTACATAATTTTTCTTTCTCATACATGCTTAGAATGAGGTGTTCTTAGACTTATAACCATGTTTATTTGTGTTATTTAGTTTTCAAAATATGTCTGATAATCTAGCTCTCATTATTTTATAATGTCCCATAATTAAAGTGTATATTAACTATAGTCACCCTGGATCACTCACAATATGTGCTCCACCCCCTGATAAAAAAATACTTTAAGTGGAAAGTGAAACAGATTTCATCTTCATCCCAGACTTCCAGTTAATGGTATGATAACTTGTTGCTATGGCTTGGTAAGGGAGGTCCACAGTATAAGGAAGCTAACCAAGCTAAGACCATGAAGTTTGAACTTTTCAATTACGAACAGATTAATAATTAAGCTTCAGGTTAACTACAAACAGGATAAGTTGACCCGTTTTCACAAGTGTTAAGTTGCAGAAGAGGGAAGAGGGACGTAGTAAATAAGAAATCACCTGAGATCTGAGAGAGGACTGGAGTCAACATGTCTGCCACTTTCACCACAGGTCTGAACCCACTTCATTTCTTCTCACAGGCTCTTTGTGAATCTGTTTTTTGGGTAAAATGAACACTTTCATGTGTATGTTTCAGGCAGATTTTTTCCTCTAAAGTCTGTAGGTAGAAACACAGGAGAATGAAGACTGTGAGCCCTGATGACTGTTAAAACAGCTCATGAAGTTGTGTCTATTTGTGTTGTGTTTTCACAGCAACAGAGGAATAATCATTCAACTTAAACTCAGCATGACAAAACTCTGCTGGGAAGAACCTTTGGCCAAAGCTGTACTAGGAGGAAGCCTTTAACGAATATTAATATTTGTTCCCTTTTGCTGAAGGCTGTTTATGTAAATAACAGGACACTGAAGATTCAGCTCACACAAGTCAGAAATAAATGTTTACATTGAAGAAGGCTGAATAACCACCATCTGCTTGTATTTGAAAAGGAGTGATTTGTAAAAAGTCATTTTGTCAGGGTGAAAATGGAAAGCAACATGTGGTCAAAGCAGCAGAGTTAGCAGGTTTAAAGAGCTTCACTGCGATGCCCTGTGTGAGGTTTGGCAGTGGGATATTTTCTGGGAGGGGTTAAATGGTCAGTTTGTGGATGTGGGTCACCACAAGCTGATAGGAAACTCTGCGCGTTATCAACTACTTTTGGTTCAGGTTACTGCCCTGTCAGGTTGAACACCTGCAGCCTTGAATAGTCTCATTATATGTCTCTGAAGCAGAGGGTGGTGACAGACATGAACCAAACGGTAAAAGCAGCTGCAATAAGAGATCTGCATACCGGACATACATTTTAACTGCTAAACCAGCAGGGTCCTGTGTTTGAACAAATTAAAATTATGCCCACAGAAAGAAATGAAATAAAACATAAATGAAAAATCAAGTTTTAAAAAAACATTTAATACAGTATCCCAATTGGGTTGCAGTTCTCTAGGCATGTAAACAAGGAAATACATTCCTAGTCCTGATACTTAATTAGCTTTCTCGACAAGTCAACAACTCACATCAGCTTTGACCCTCTGGTGCATAGTGGTCACCGCAGTGGGCGACTATCTAAAAGTCATATTCTCTTAATTTCTTTCAAAAATCTGATATTTTTTCTGGAAGTTACAGGCAAGAATCAGGGGGTTAATAACAAGAACTATTAATAAAACATTGTAAGTTAAAAATTGAAAATATATCAAAAAATTTTGCAAAGCATGAAAAGAAACATGATTCATGGAATTACCAAAGAAAACAATTTAATTCATTTTTTTCATGAAGTTTATAATGTTTTGTGTTGAATGCTCTTGGGCATGCAATCCATTGAAGTGGACATATCTGTAACTTTATATATATATAAAAAAATCAATTATTATTATTATTTTTAATTACAAAAAGGTTTCATACCCTAAGAAAATGAAAAACACTAAAGGGAAAATGGACTCAGGCTTTCATAATTCAAGCATCAGAGGGTTAAAAGTCTTTCTACCCAGGAAATCTTGATCAGCTTTAAAAATATAGAAAACTAAACCATACTTTTCATCAGAGTCAGAATCAAGCATGTAAGCTGTTGTAACAAAGGCAGTATCCTGATCACTATTTGTCGCTCATCTTTATTGAAAGTTTAGTTTAGTTTAGTCACCAAATTAATTTTTATCATCTTGTTATTTGTGTTGTTGAGAGACAGTTTGTGGTTGTTTTTCAAAGATGTTGTACTTAAACTGTTGGTGTTTTTGTAAAAAGACAAAAAGGAGGAGGAGTGATGTTGTACCCTTAACTCTGTATGCAGGCAGCAGCAGCAGCTCCCCTGTGTTCACTACAGCAGCTCCTCCCAACACCAGAGTGGATGTTGCTGACATCATTGTGATTGTCGTCTACTTTGTCTTTGTCATGGTGGTTGGGATCTGGGTAAGATGTGAAGTGGAATGAAGTCAAACTAAATACGACAGAAGCTCAGATAAAATGTGCCACTCTCTGGTTGGAAAGGTAACCAACAAGAGGATGAGTGTTGATAATCACTGCACCACCATGCAGCCCCTTAGCTTTGGCTTACACATAAAGGTTCATACATACAAAGCTGAAGAAATACTCTGAACTGTGTGGGTCAAATGATCTACATTCACCAGTAATACAACTCTAAAGCTTTGAAAAATGAAAAATTGTAAAACTGCTCACCTGACAGTTTTGTTTATTGTCATACTTGTCACATTTATTTGTTTTGAGACGATTCTATGACAAGTCAAGTCAAAAGGAGCTACGAGCCAAGTCCCTTATTTGAAACAGCTGAAGAAATGAAACATATGATAACATTGCCATTACTGCAGATGGAAACAATCTAAAGCATGCCCTGACATTTTGCATCGATTATGCTTTAATTAACAATTCTTATCTGAAGTGAAATAAAAAAATTATTCAAGTGATAATCTTCCGGGAACTTTTGTTAACATTGTTCTGACCCAAGATGTGTGTGTGTGAACGTGACACAATAGTTGACTTCTTGGGGTCGTAAATTTGACTGTTTAGCTCATTTAATTGCAAAATTTAAACAAGTATCCAGGGCTGCACACCATATGTATTTTTGTTTCAAATGTTTTTCTGACTGAGTCTTACTCTGTCTGTCTCCTCCAGTCTGCAGTAAGAGCCAATCGTAACACCGTGGGTGGTTACTTCTTAGCTGGCCGTTCAATGACTTGGTGGCCAGTAAGTAAACTGATCTGAATGATGAAATCTTTAAGCCCCACCTGTACAGCTCTCTGCTACAAGACTTTTAGCATGCTCTACTCTTTTGTCTTTCTGCTCCAGTTTTGTACACATGTGGTTGTTCACGTTGGTTTTATTTTGTTTATGTTACATTATGGCATTGTTAGTGACCTTTTTGTCTGTATATCTTGTGTCAGGATTTTTCTTTAAAATAATATTTTCTTAAATTCAACCTAATCAGTAAAAACAATGAAGACAAAGACATGTTGTTAAATGAAATAAAGCAGCTTTACTTATATTTCTGTCTGTATTTGTTCACAGATTGGAGCCTCTCTGATGTCCAGTAACGTTGGCAGTGGTTTATTTATCGGCCTGGCAGGAACAGGAGCAGCTGGAGGCATCGCTGTCGGGGGATTTGAGTGGAATGTAAGAAACAGGAAATGAAAGTCTTTGAAAATTATTTTATGTTTGAGACTTAAACCATGTTTTTTTCTTTAAATAACTCATCCTTTTGAAAGATTTCCAATAATCTCCATCAAGTTTCTTTGAATCAGAGGGTTATACCATTTCTTTAAGACTTGTTTTTTAAAAGGAGGAGTTATCTTACGTTTTCTCTCTTAAATAGGAGTATGTGAATAAAATCACAGAATGACCTCAGTGTATCATGAGACATGAAGGAAACAGATAAGAGACTTTTAATCTCAACAAGTCTCTTCCTGGTTAGATACAAAAACATAAATAAAATAATAATAGAGATAGAGTCATCCATGATCCTCTCAGCTGAAGGCGGGGGATAAAAATGACAAAACTTCTGAGCAGAGGAACCATTGAGTGTGAAAGTCAGAGACATGGTTTGGAAATCCTGGAGAGCTACAGTTTTTCTTACTCTTTGTTCACAGTGATGTTTAAAAGAAGAAAACAACAACACGATATATGATGATGTATTGCTATGAGTTTGTGTGTTTTTGAAGGCAGCATGGGTCCTTGTGGCTCTCGGATGGATCTTTATCCCTGTCTACATAGCTGCTGGTGTTGTCACCATGCCTGAGTACCTGGCCAAACGCTTTGGGGGCCAGAGGATACGCATCTACATGTCTGTTCTGTCCCTCATCCTCTACATCTTCACAAAAATATCAGTAAGGCAACATTTGACCTGTTCTTCTTCAACCAACAATTACTTCAATTACTTATGACTGAGATGTGGTCCACAGGTAAAACATTTATGTGTGTGTGTGTGTGTGTGTGTGTGTGTGTGTGTGTGTGTGTGTGTGTGTGTGTGTGTGTGTGTGTGTGTGTGTGTGTGTGTGTGTGTGTGAACTCAGACAGATATTTTTTCAGGAGCTCTGTTTATCCAGATCTCTTTGGGCTGGGATCTCTATTTATCAACTGCTATACTGCTGGTTGTCACTGCTATTTACACTGTGGCAGGTAACACACACACACACACACACACACACACACACACACACACACACACACACACACACACACACACACACACACACACACACACACATGCAATGAACACACATTTGCTTGTGTCATGGTCAACATGGCCAAAGTTATGATTTTGGGAGTTAGTCTGTCTTTCTGTTTGCTTGTCTGTCTGTAACAACATAACTCAAAAGTAACAAACAGATCTTGATGAAATTTTCAGGAAATGTTCAACGTGTGATAAGGAAGAAGTGATTAAATTTTGGAGGTGATCTGGATCATCATCTGGATCCAGGATTTTTTAAAGGATTTTTTATCATTGTGAGATAGGGCCATTTTCACCATGTGTGTATATAACTACATGATAAATGGTCAGATTGCTTTGCAAAACAATACAAGACAAGGTCACCATAATTTCTGAAAGATGTAAAAGTATAATCCAGATCCTGGCAATATTCTGGATACTAAGATTTGGAATATGGAACACGTACTGGGTCATAGTTTTCAACACTGTCAGGTAACAAATTATTCTACAAACCTGCAACTAACACCAAATTGTAGCAGACAGTCTGCTGAAAGGGAGCATAACATTAAAGTAGGACTAAAGTGTTTCTTGAGAATCACAATATGCTTGGCGGAGGTCTGAGCTCTCTGAGTGCTTTTTTTAGTTTAAACTGTAAAGTTATGTTTTTCCTTTCTTATCTGGCTGATATATTGAACAACCTGAGGCTTCAGAGTCCACTTACATCAACCTAAGGCTTTAATGTTATCATCCCTGCTTATCATTTAATTAGTGGCAACTATACAACTTCCTCCTTCCTTAGTTTGGTGGAGAAAGGGACAATTAAGTGGAGACCATTTTTATTCATGTATCTTTATATGTATCTATATCTATATCTGTATCTGTATATGTTTATGTATCAGTGGAACATCTTAAGTATATAATCACAAAAAAGCTCCTTCATTAACTTGACCTAAAGCTTTAACCCTTGGCTGAGGGTCTCATTTAATCTCTCTGGTATCTCCAGTAAGTCTAGGATCCTTTTGTCCATGTCAAAGTTGTGGTCACCATGTAAACCATGTAAGCCCTGATTGGCAGGAGGCATAGGCCAGTCTCTCCATGTCTCACAAATAGGCTACCATTAATTTCAAAGCTTCCAGTCACTCCAGTTACCCTGGCATAATACTCAGCTCTAACCAGCTCGAACCTCTGTTCGTTTGTCTAGGTTCTACCAGGTTACGCCACAAAGACAGGATTCAGCTGAATTATAGCCATTGTGGATTATAAACACACAGATTCAGACAGATGTCTAAATCAAGTACTGTTTGAAATCTAAAGGGAAAAAAGTCCTGTAAAATTTAACAACTTTTTTTTTTTTTAACATTTGGACTCTGTTTACTCTGTGGGCAGGTGGTTTGGCAGCAGTAATTTACACTGATGCTCTCCAGACTGTGATCATGGTTGGGGGATCCTTTGCGTTGATGTTTATTGGTAAGATGTGAAACCACACACACACACACACACACACACACACACACACACACACACACACACACACACACACACACACACACACACACACACACACACACACACACACACACACACACACGCCTCGATATGACACACTTTGGTCACCTTAAAGCCTCTGTGAAGGATTTTTAAGTTGTTGTGAAAGGGACTGAAGTTCACATTTGCCAACATGTGTTTGTAATGATGAGTGCAGCACACAGCTTAACCAACAGATAGCATGTATAGGTTTATGTGAATCTAATTCAGAAAGTGTGTGTATGTGTCTGTGTCTTTGTTTCTGTGTTTTGTCTGTAAATGTATGTTTTGTGCTTTTATTCAGCGTTTGCCAGAGTTGGCTGGTATGAAGGCCTTGTTGACCGTTACATGTCAGCTATTCCCTCAGTGACTGTAGTCAACACCTCCTGCCACCTACCTCGTAGCGATGCCTTCAACTTGTTCAGAGACCCCATTTCAGGGGATTTACCGTGGCCAGGTCTGGTGTTCGGGCTAACTGTTTTGGCTACTTGGGTCTGGTGCACTGATCAGGTGACTTTACATGCTACATGTGTCTGAACTTATAAAACTTCTGTTCTGTTTTCATGTTTTAATGGTTTTCAGAAAGACTTTTCCTGATGAAACACTTCTTTTTTCATTTACTGTGTGCAGGTTATAGTCCAGAGGTCCCTGTCAGCCAAGTCTTTATCTCATGCTAAAGGAGGCAGTGTGATGGGTGCCTACCTCAAACTGCTGCCCATGTTCTTCATCGTCATGCCGGGCATGATCAGCCGAGCTCTTTTTCCTGGTCAGTCTGTAAATCATTTTATGTTTGACTGTGTTTTCTCCTGAAACAACATAAGAAACTGTTTTCATATAAGTTCACAACATTTTGGTTAAATGTTTCTTTTTCTTTTACCAACTATGTTTTTTTTTGCCTTTATCTTTTCATTCCTCTGTGTAGACGAGGTGGGGTGTGTGGATCCAGAGGTGTGTAAAAGTGTTTGTGGAGCTTCAGTTGGTTGCTCTAACATTGCCTACCCTAAACTGGTGGTGGAGCTAATGCCAGTTGGTAAGTTTCAGACTAGGGTGTACACATGTACACAGTGGTGAGACTGAGTATTCATCTTTACAGTTACAGTTTTTTATTTATCATTGTCTAATTATTCTGTTTTCTATTAATGGTTATTTGTGCCTGTTCTTAGGTGTTTTTGTTGTGGTTTATTTATAAATAATACTTTGTACTTTGTACTTTTTCCCTACTCTAAAACAGACTATTACAATAGTTATCATTACTAGTAGAATTGGATGTAGCAGTAGTATATTATGAGGCCATTAGTGACATTAATCAGGAACACCATCTCACATACACATAAGAAACTTAAATCAGCTGTGCATGTGAATGAATTGGTATACACGTTACATATGTGTATGTGAGAGGGCATTTCCAAATTTTGTCCCTAATGGCCCCTCATAGAACCCAAATTAATAAATTAAACACCAGATATTTTAGAATGATTAATATCATTTAGAGATGTGTTACCCATTTAAAAACTCTTTCTGTGCAGGTCTGCGTGGTTTGATGCTAGCAGTGATGTTAGCAGCTCTGATGTCATCACTGACCTCCATCTTTAACAGCAGCTCAACTCTTTTTACTCTGGACCTGTACCAAAAAGCCAGACCTAAAGCTTCAGAGAGAGAGCTCATGATTGTAGGAAGGTAAGGATGTTAAGTTTGATTGTTAAATACCAACAAGCCAGTATGGTGGTTTGAAATTGTACATATAAGTCTGCAGCTACAGATCTGTCAAAATTCTGAATAAATGAATGAATAAAAAAGAAATTAAATGATTGCTAAGACAAATTATTTCTGTGTCATATCTTTTTTTTTAATTATCTCTTAATGCTATTACAGGGTTGTTTCTAGTGTTTCGTGTAATGTTGTGTTTCTAACAGGGTGTTTATCCTGGTTTTGGTGTGTGTAAGTCTGTTGTGGATTCCAATCATCCAAACAGCCAACAGTGGACAGCTCTTTGATTATATCCAGTCAGTGACCAGCTTTCTAGCTCCACCCATCACAGCAGTGTTCCTCATGGCTATCTTTTGGCCAAGAGCTAACGAGCAGGTAGATATCACCCACACACACACACCAAACTTACCATGACACACACTTTGGGTTACTTTAAAGCCAGCGTGAGAGATTTTTAACTTGTTTTTCTGTTGTGAAAGAGACTGAAAATCAATACTAACGCCTCTTTAGGACGAACAAATGAAACCCATTAGCATCAGGATTAGCAGTTTCTTAACCAGAGCAGGCCCAAGCCTCCATGGGGCCCAGGCAAAGTTTGATTTGGGGCCCTCTTTTTCTGCCAGCAAACAAGGTGACGTTTTGACAAATGTTTCCCATCAAATTTTTATAAAAACTTTGTTTTAAAGCTGAAATAAGCTAAAATACATGAGGCCAACCCCTGAGAATCAACTCAAAGTTAAGCTCAGTATTACATAAATACAATTAGGTTAGCATGAATCAAACCGGACAACTGACTGCGGACTGAAGAAACTGTCTTTACATTCTCAGCAGCAAGGCTTACATTGACTTGACAACTAATAAAAGTGGAATGAGAGTTTTTCACGAACTGAAAAATGTTTATTTGAATCTGTATGTGTGCACGTGTGTGTATCATCTCAGGGTGCTTTCTGGGGTTTGATGACTGGCCTAGTGGTTGGGCTCATTCGCATGGTCATGGAGTTCTCCTACCGTGCCCCCTCCTGTGGTCAGAAAGATTCACGTCCTGCCATCCTAGCTGATGTCCACTACCTGTACTTTGCCCTGATCCTGTTGGCTCTCACTTGCATCATCATTGCTGTCATTAGCTTGATGACTTCTCCAATACCTAAAGAAAATGTAAGTGCACACCATAAGATATATGCTTTATTTATTTTCTCATGCTGAAACAGAAACACAGAGTTCCCGACTAAAATGCTGTCACAAACACGAGCAGAGCAGAGCAGAGTCTGACAGGGGCTTTGTCGTTAGGTTGAATTGTCATACATCATTTTCAAAATCCTAAAGAATCAGATCAATCACAGAATTTCGTGAGTTTTTAAGTCTATGTTTAGAATTCTGTTATTTCAAGACTAATTTGAAGTCTGTATTAATGATGCAAAGTAATAACTATGCAAAACAATGTCTTGATTAAGGAATCGAATGAATGCAATGAAATGTAATCAGTGATACTGACTCTCTAATAGATTAATCAAAAGACTGCTTCACTGCGTCATTAGTGTGATCTAAAACCATAACTTACAGCTTCAGTGCTTGTACTGTGAAACACACTTCAACACATCAAGAAATATTCAGGAGTACATATAAAATGTTCAATCAGTCTTTATATGCATCATTTTCAACACCATGTCTTTTATGACCAGTGACCCCCAGTTTATCCAACAGCAGATGAACTTTTTAGGAGTTTTAGTTTAGTTGCTTTCTCTGTTTCATAATTTTTTTAAAAAACCTCAACACATTTGCTGAATTTCTCTCTGCTCTGTCTAGCTTCATAGGCTGACCTGGTGGTCCAGATTTAGCCAGGAGCCACGGATTGACCTCACAGGCGCTCAGGTGGTGTCTTCTGATGCGGTGAACTCTGACTCGAGTACCGATTCTAACCGTTTGGAAAACTCCTCATGGTGGAAAAAAGCAATGCTCTGGGCCTGTGGCCTGACTGGTGGAAGCACAGGTCCTGTGTCTATGACGGCCGAGAACACTGAACTGAACTCTCTGCAGGAAGATCCGTTCTGGAGCAATGTCTGTGATCTGAATGCTGTGGTGCTACTGGCTGTCAATGTGTTTCTGTGGGGCTACTTTGCTTGATATTACATAATTTATTGAAAGTATGGATGATTTTAGACTTGTAAAAAGCCATTTAGTATTATGATGAAATGTTGAAATTAAGAGAAACGTTCAGTGGTTCAACTAATCCAACAAGAGCCAGATGGCCATGTGGACATTGTGGCCCTGAAGGTCAAAACACAATTTTGGGATGTAACAGAAAAACAACAATGATATACTATTGTTGATGCCTGCTTTGATCTGCACCTGTGGGGTCTTTGCTGCTGCTCTCCCTGCCTTGATGCTTCAATAATACAAGGGGAAAGGGAGGTGTGCTCTCCCTGTGCCTTCTCTGGATGTGAGTTTTCAGTAACATAAGTGGAAAGGCAGGGGGCTCCCAGAACAGACCCTTACTCCCATATATTACAAACTGCATGCCAATAATTTATTCTTTGACAAGGGTGGTCTTGAATGAATGAATGATAGAAATGTACTAATGTACAATTCTACTTTTTGTATGTGAGTCCTCTCTTTTGTTGCTATCACTAACTTGTTTTGGGGGCAGCTCAACACTTTGTGAACTGCAAATAATAACCTATCATTAATGTGCAGCAGTTCTTTTTTTAAACATATTTTGGTTTGACAGTGGTTGGATTGGGAAACCAGGATAGATAGACACAGAGGCATACAGGAAAGAGACCCAAGGCTGGAGTTGGTCCTCGGCCACCCTCTTGAGGACTGTAGCCCTGCAACTTGGTATGTCTTGGATTCTACTGGGAGAGGACAAAAAAAAATCACCCTCTACACACAGCTTCACCACATTGGCTCCTGATAACTTTGTATTTGTCTACAAGCATGTAACAAAATGATAGTTATAGTATTTAACATGAACTCTTACATTCTCAGTCTCTTTATCAATTTTTGGATAAGAACTGAATCAATAGTTACAGTGATTTCAGGTCATTGTTTAAAAAGAACCAAAAGCTGGTCCTGTGACTTTGGTGAACCAGGAGGCCTTTAGGAGAGTCCTGCACCGGTCCATAATCCGATCTCCACCCTGCAGAGACAGCAGCCCTGTGACAACCACAGCTCCTCCAAACAGGAGCAGAGACAGAGAGCTGAGCCAGGCCCGCCTGCTCTCAGGCTCTGGTACTGTTCTGGTCCTGAAAGGCTGAACCACCCGCTCCCATTGAGTCAGGATGGCCTGTCGGGCTCCAGCCCAGCGTCCCGGTCCGGTCAGGCGGAATTGATATGGGGTGACCGGACCAAAGGCAACCTTCATCCAGAGCACAGGGTCTGTCAGCAGGAGAGTCAGGAGGTTTGGCTTAACCCCGACCTGTGGGGAGAAGTTTGTTTAGACTGTTACAACCAAACATCCCCATGTTTGATTATTATAAACAAGTGAAGTGATGCAGCTGATGTGGACACACCTCTCCAGCCATGAAGTCCAGGTAAGAGATGTAATCCACCTGGATGGCAGCCTGACGAGGGCAGGGATAACTGAGGGGAGCAAAAAACACAGCATCATGATGTCTGTGTGTATCATAAGCACAAATGATTCACCTGAACACTGAGGATGATTTCTACCTTTTCATGTTCGCCCTCCTCTCGAATTCAAAGACTTTCAGCATCTTCTTCTCAGGTGGGAGATGACAGATACCTGCAGAATAAAAGAAAAACAGCTGACACTTGGCTTTGGCTGTGTGTGCATGTATTTTTTTGTGTATTTTATATAACACACACAGTTCTTACCTGTGAACACCTTCACCGCCCACCTCGCCTGCATCTCCACGATAGGCAGGATTGGTCCTTTAGTCTGGAAGAGACCCATGATGGCCAGTGTTGGCTTGGACAGGGTAGGAGGAAACAGCAGTCTGAAAACAGATAAGTTAAATTTACCTTTTATTTATCAAGAAAAGTCTAAACAGGACTGAAATACCTCAACTCAAGCTGGAAAATCCAAAATCCTGAGACACGACCTACCCAAATATTAAGTCTTGCCTGAAGTTATTTGTCTAGTTTGAATGACTTACAGCAGGTGGAAGGCTTTCCTAATTTAATTTTGGGGTGTCATATTTTACAAGGGTGAAAAGGAAAAATAATATAGATTTTTCTGGACAATTTCTTTTAAAGGTCTGTTTCTTGTTATACAACTTGCATTCCAGAGTGTGGATCAGTGATGCACTTAAGCTCCTTGTGGTGGAAAGGAAAATTACAATAACATCTTGTTTTGCCTTGGACACTGACAGAAGAAGAGCAGAGAAACTTTTCTTGGTCTGTAGTTGCTTTTTTAAAGAATATCTAATCCCTGCAAGGGCAAGTTGGGTTTTATTTTGGTTGATCTTGAATGAGCCTACAAGATCCCACCAATATTTATTATCCAGGTGAACTTTTCCTCAGCTCCTTTTGACACATGCCAAACAAACTTAAAATCATGCCAGTATTAGGACCTTTTGACTGAAACTTAGAAAATGTGAAATTAGCAGATCATAAAAATCAAGAGTTAAATTATTCCTGCATTATGGTGTAGTAAAGTTAAGCGGACTTTCAATGAAACTTTACAGGAATTATTGGATATCTCTAGAAGGACAGCCAGATGATTTTCATCGCTATGGCAATGGAGGCCTGACTTGCAGATTTATTACCTACACATGTCTCTTCTTCACTCTTATAGAACAGGAAAGGCTCCATTATGCTGGGTTTAGTGGCTTTCTTGAGTCTCCCCTAAAGTCAAGATTTAAGTCCACCTTGAAGAAAATGAGATCTATCTGTTCAGATCCATGACCATGTCTCTTACTTGTAGAGTATGAACTCTCCATGAGGCCCGTCAGTCAGAGCTGCGGGCAGGAAGGAGAACGTTCCCCTATAACCTGTACAGAAAACTACAGCATCAATGTTCTTCTCTACAGAGCCGTCTTCAAACTCCACTCCAGACTCTCTGAACCCTGTCAGATTTGGTTTCATCACGAGTGCCCCCTGAAGGATCCGACCAGGGAGATCATCATTGATGAGAGGCCGTCTGTCCAAAGGTCTGTAAGAGAGAGGATGAGTCTAAGTCAGCATTACATCACAAACTCAGCTGATCCCATCATTTAGATCAACACTTAAGGTACAACCCTAACAATATTCTCATCAGCTCATAGTTCAGAGCCAGCATCCCTGATGATACGACGATCATAAGTGTCCATGGCGTGAAGAGGTGACACATCTGTGAAGGCTCCACTAATACTGAACTATATATACAGGTTTAGGTGACGAAAACCTTTTCAAGGCAGACCTTCCATATTCAGCAAGATGATACCAAACCACATCCTACACATACAGCAACAGCATGGCTCTGTAGTAGAAGAGTCCAGGGGCTGAACTGCCCTGCTATTGTTGTAATAGAGTTGGAAATACTTTCTGTTGAATTTATTCATAATGATGTGGTTGTAGTATTTAAGTGTCTTTGTTGCCACCTGGTGGTTTTAAAACTAATGAAGCTGCAGCTCAAAGGCTCATGGCTGGCCGTGGCCGTATCCCAGCAACGGAAACGTCTCCTGAGCTGAAGGTGGGTGGTTGTTTGCAATGCGCTGTTCCATGTTAGGTTGTTAAATGATTTATAAGTATCCTGTAAACTGCCAGTAACGTGAATTTTAACTAAAAATATGAAAAGGACGTAAAGTGAGGGCTTCAGGCGCTTAGGGGTAGAAATAGTAACTTTATTTACGAGTTGCACTCTGCTAACACGACGAGCTAACGCTAGCTAGCTTACCATGTCGGCTGCTCCACTCGCCGCGGTATTATCACGTCACTGACCGTGATCTCTTCATGTCGTTCAGCTATGAGCTTACTGTTGCAAATACAGCACTTCTGATTTTCACACCAGGTAGGAACTCTTTGTTTCATTGTTTACATACAGGGTTGGCAACTTTCTCAGTACTAATTACGGGATGGGTGAACGGTGCCAAGGTGGCGTGAGCATTATGTGTGAATTCTACGTTTATTCATAGTCTAATTCAACTGGGAGTGCATTAAGTGTGTATATTTCACAGTCTTTTCTTTTTGTTGCTGGTTATCCGTGTTTCTTTTGCTTCCTGACTGGACAACACTACGCATGACCTTTAACTTTGTTGTGCTTTTTTTTTTCTTTTTTTTTCTTGCATGACTTGACGCATTTCTGCTGTGTACAGTACAGCAGCTCTAACATTCAAATCTATTTTAAACCAGCCAACTCAAAACCTACAACTATTTTTCTAATTAAACCCTTGATTGGAAGAGATGAAGTGTCAACCCTTTATTAAAGATACATTACATCAGCTTGCATAGAATAAACCTTCCACTGTGATAGTGCTTGGGAGATTAGGGACATTTTTCATTAGATGTTGAATTAAAAAATTAAGCAGACAAATAAAACAGCAGGATGAAGTAACAAAACATAATTTATTATCGATTTTTAAATTAAAATCTATGTCTTACATTTCAGCTTGTCTAATTATGGTGGGCTCAGGCTCAGTTTCCGCACTTCACAGTGCTCTGCTGTTAACTCTGTCTGCACTAGCTGAACCGTGGGTTCGTCAAATGGCTGACTGTGATTAGGGCTGCAACTATTAGTCGACATAATTTTTACAGTCGATGCGTTGTATTTTTGTTTTTATTGTTGTTGTCATATGGTGGAATAAAATACTGGGGTTGTTAAATTAACAACTTAATTTACTTGTTACCTGCTTCATTCATTTTAAGACTTTTTTTTTTTACTTATATTTTTGTGTCATCAACTTTGAGTAAAGACAAACAAACATGCCACAGGGCTGACCAGTCAGAGGTAAAAATCTAACTTTGAGTAAATGCAGTGAAAATGCAACACACAGGTTAAATTTTGAAGGTCTGCACATTTTAAAGGCCAAATTAGGTTGAAACACAAAATAATCATGATTAATCGGCTAATTGAAAAAATCACCAATATATTAGTTGACATTAAAAGTTGTTGCAGCCTTAACTGTGATTGGCTTGATTGTCATTCAGTCAGTTTAACTTGACCAGTATGCTTTCAACAATGAATCCCTCTGTAAAAAGTGAGGGGGATGATTTTCTGTTTCTGTAAAAGAGCAGATGTCTCAGCACCCGCATCCCCCACGGGTGAGACTGCTACTGTTATTTATCTGATCTGGGATCTGTTGAAGTTATAAGAGTTAATTGCCAATATTATAAAACAGGTTTCACCTGCAGTCCTATTTATCACCCATTAAAAACATTTAGAGCATCATCAAATTAAAATATAACAATGTTATGCCTGAGTGTGTCTTGGATCATGAGGCTGTCACCTGTGTCTGGGCTGCAGGCCGTACAGTCGGTGGTCGTACTGCTTGTTCAGCAATCTCTCCGCCATCCAGTTAGTCAGAGTCTTTGGCAGAAGTCGCATTAGAGTGTCATTGAAGCGTGTGATGGCAGTCATGTCCAGGGGGAGACCATTCCTGGACATCCTGCCGATCACCCAGGTTCCCTGCCGAGTGCTCAGGAATGTCTGTCAGTGGAGGAGAGCAGAACATTCTTGTTAGCACTAAAGGTTCAAATGATATAACATTTCTTCTAGATTTAAATTAAACAATGCATGTAAGGTCTCATAACATCAGGTGAATCTTTCCTGCCTGTACCTTCTCTGCAGACCTGCTGAGCTCCACTGCTATGTCTCCTGCAGAGTTTCCAATTCCAACCACCACCACTCTCTTTCCTCTGCAGGCGTCGGCATCTTTATAGTCCCAGCTGTGCAAACAACGACCAGAAAACGTCTCGTACCCTGCAGAGAAACAGATATCTAATCTTCAGCCCACATTCAGGTGAAGTTGAATGTTCTTAAAGTAGATTAAATTTGTTAACTGACCTGGAAAGTCTGTCACTGGTGAGACTGGGTGAGTGTAGTGACCTGAACACACCAGAACTGCATCAAAAACATGTCTCTCCTCCTCTCCATCCCTGTTAGTGGTCACTACATCCCACTGACCTGACTCAGAGAAATCTGCTCTCTGTGTGACGCTCTTGACTGTGGTCTAAAACACGGAAACACACATGAACTCAGACTTAAACTTTTACCCCGTTAATCTGGATTTGCCCAATCTTCAAAAGTCTGTATCTATTTCAGTTTTTTTTTTTGATAACCAGAAGTGGAGCGCTTCACTGCAGTGATAAAGAGATGAATAACAAAATCTGGATCATTCTGTCACAGATTAAAATGTTAGCTCAGCTAACCTGATAACTCAACTGCGTTTACCTTGAAGTGGACGTGTCTGAGCAGATCAAAGTGCTCAGCGTACCGCCTGTAGTACTGCAGCACCTGGGAGTTGTGCATGTAGTTAGGATAATCATCTGGCATGGGAAAGTCACTGAAACACATCATCTCTTTGGAGGTGTTGACTACCAGGGAGCGGTAGATGCTGGCACGTTCAGGCTCAGGTGTCTCCTAAAGACACAAGGGAACAAAAAGAAGGATATCAAAACCCCTGAAAAGCATGATGCGTGTGTAAAACCACATTTCATTCATGTGTGAGCTGGAAGCATGTTGAAAACTATAGAAATACTTCTACTTCTACTACTGCTACTACTACTGCTTATGATAAAGCATTTTGTATATGAACACCTTTCAGGTCACCAAAGGTCACTCTACAGTAAAATAAGTTAAAAGGTATGCAATTAAATAATACATCAATAAAATCATAAAAGAACAACAAAATTACAAGGAATAACATCTTGACCAAGCAGAAACCAGGGAAGGTTTGTTTAAGAAGAGGAGTCTTTTGATTAAAAATCACATCACTGATTAAAGGTGCTTTGTGATTTAGGGACTGCATATTTAACAGGGCAAATTTTTTGTGGATGGTGATACTGTTATTTGATGGCACTGGTGTGCTACAGGTGATAGTGATGAGATTGTGAGGGTTCAATCCCACTGATTTTTCCCTTTCCCATCGTGACAGTGACCATTGTGTTAATTTTAGATGGAGTAGAATGAGTGACAATCTCATTTTCAACAGACTTAGCTGGCCTATCAGGTAGTAATAGATAATGCCAGTAGGGGGAGCAAGAACTACACCTAAAGTCTGAGGCAATGGAGGGGCTGACTGGTGGATGGTAGGGAGGACTAGTGAGGAAAGCAGTTTACTTTGATTCAAAGTGCAACCAGCAATCAGCAGTGAGGATGGTGGCAGGTGTGAACAGTCATGTGGGATAAACTGTTCAGTGTGCTGAACGTCCACAGTTAGTGACTGGAAGCCTGCTTTGTTTTGGGCAAGGTTATAATAGTTTTGGATTTGTCATTACAGTTTAGTTTGAGTTAACTGCAATGTATTCTAAATTTTATTTCCCATTTTTAGTTAAGTTTTAGTTAACTGTTATAACCTTGGTTCGGGTGAAGCCTGTTCATCTTGAAAAGGGACCTGTGGTTCCAGAAAAAATTAAAACTGTGGATAAAAGTTAAGCCATGAGCCCGACAGGCAGACTGCAGCCAGTAATGCAGGTAAAGAGCTCTGCTGAAACGAATGTTGTTGATCGTCATTAGCCACGTATACATGGACACCCAAATATTCCGCTTGCATTCGGTTTATTTGCTCAAATGGAAAGAATTTAACCTTTGTAAACACCTCATTCTGAAAGAAAAGTGCCAATCCGAATGGACATTTAATTGGTTTCACAGGGGTGGAATATTCCTTTCCCCAGACAGATTGAGGAATCATGTATCTACTCAGACGGAAAGTTGTCAGGGTGTGTTCTTCCAGCACATGCTCAGATATGATGTAAGACGCAACTAGAGACGTTCCTCAATTTCAAAAATGGCGGCGAGCCGTCAGCACTGGAGGAACCTTTGCTTTTGATCCAAACTTTGAAGAACTGAACATAATTTCAAGACTGGACGGACACTCGCAATACGGAGTATTGCAATACCGTGATAGAAAACCTGTTGTCCTCCGTCTTTGATAAATATTGTGATGGTTACGTTTTTCTGCGCATGCCCCATTGAGTATTCTGTTTGATTATAGTGGCGCATGTAGACCAGAGATTGGAATATTCCTTTCCATGTTTACTATTGTTTTCGGAAAAGTCATTCAGAAAGATTCCATTCGGAAAGACGAAAAACTCCTCATGTAAACGCGGCTAATGACATTGATCATTGCTTATTATCGCTGATTGTAGTTGATTGATGTTGATCAGGGTCAAGCACCTTTAAACGCTGTATGGACGCTTTATGGATTTTTCTCAGACGTAGCCGTGTCATTTACCAAAGTGAGGCTCACCTTAAACCTCCACAGGCCGCCAATGTCATCGCTGCTTTCAAAGCAGACCGGCTGCAGACCTTCATCCACACAGACCTTTATACAGACCAGACCTGAACTTCCTGCTCCGATCACCGCCACACGACCCATCATCACTGAAGACCCAACTGTAAGAGGGAGACATGAGTCAGAGATGTATCTGAAACGTTAAGACTACAGCCTTGTAAAAGTTACTGTGAAGATGAACTTAGCGTGCAGAAGAAGCTAAATGCTAACACCAGGAAGTTACTGATAATTGGATAATGTCACATTATTTTAGATTGTGTGAAGGATTCACACAACAAACTGATGAGTTTCTGTGAGCATGAGAATGAAATTCCTCTGATCAGAGTGAGTGTCTGGTGTGGTTATGCATGACAATAGACTAATCACAGACAGTGAAGCTAACACACTCAACCTTTGTTTTCAGTGAGAACTCGTGTGAGACTCAACACAGACCCAGAACTCTCTGATCAACACACTGAGCCCGTATCAAACAACCTGAAGAAAACACTGAACTGAGCAGAGCTTGAGCTTTGTGTCACAAGTTCCTCTGCCATAAAAAAACAGCTCATTATCCATGACCCCTGACTTACCATTTCACCTGAGATTCCTGAGACTAACAGCTCTCTTAGCCTCAGATTTCTCAGCAACTCTCAGTTTAAAGAGTTCATAACTTTCTAAAAACAACTCACACTCAGTGCAAAAATATCAAACCACAGACATGTACAGACCTGAGTATTAATCCAGTGAGTCCCAGGGACAGGAAGTGTGTCTGCACTGCAGAAAAAAAGCCGGTCTCTTGAACTTTGTTAAAAAACAAGTCTGATTTTGAAAGAGTTAAACCTGCCCTCTCTTTCTCTGATCAGCTGACTGTCGGTCTCAAAGCTGAGAGTGAAAGAGCCAGAGGTCCAGGGGAAACCATGTGTGTATCAGTCAAACAATTCTGCAGCGGGAGGGAGGGGGCGGGTTCAGGGAGAACTTTGACCCCATGTGGAGCTGAGACTCTGAGCAGATGAAGCAGGTTTTGGCTGTGAGAGAAAAACAAACAGAAAGTGAGAGGTACAAATCAACCTTTGGTATGAAACTGGGCTGAACAGGATCCAACATATCTGTAATAAGTGTGTACTTTTTCACACGCCTCCTTCCCATGCACTGAGTTTCTTGTTCCTATGCGTCCCTCACTGTGTGAAATCCTTCCTGTGGAAGGAGGAGAGGGGTGTGGTGATCAGAGAGGCTGAAGATGAGGTAGGGCATGACATAGAGGAAGTTTAATGCTTTCCCATATCTTAATCATAGATCTAAAGTAACAATGCTGGATGCTCATACTAAGCCTGTGCAGATTTTTCATTTGCTACATTTTCACATGATCAAGAAATCCCTGAATCTGGTCTGTTCTATAAAATCTCATGAGTGATGTTGAACTTTAATTTAATGCTACAGGCGGCTATGCAGACATCCTTGTATTAAGAGGGATTCTCCTTCTTTAACATTTCAAACATCACCCAACCCCTGCTGTGAATTTTTTCTGGATATTTCCCACAGTGTTCTCTGCTCACCCAGATTTCTTGCAGGAACTACAAACAGACAAAAATGGAAGAGATTTGGAAAAGATTGCATTCACACATGCAGCACATCCAGGAACTTTCCAGAAGCTCTCATTTCAGCTGCGAAAAGGAAAAAGGGACAAACATGGCTGACAGTAAAGTTAAACCCAGTGTGATTTCGGCCTGAGTCACTGGGTGATATTTTTTTGTCTTTAGGTAACAGACTTATTATTGTTGGTCTGTTGACTGTTTATTTTTTTAAACATTCAAAGTGTGTTTTTCAGCCTGTTGCTGATGTTTCCCTCATGCATGCTGCTCCCTCTACAGATCATTTGAGCCACAGAGCACTTTAGTTTATAATTTTTTTAATGTATGTTTTATAATTATTCTAATCTATAACTGTAACTCTGCCTCTTGCATATAACTCTCTGCAGGTTGGAAAAAAAGGTAATAAACAAGGTTCTGCATACAGTTTTATTTGTGCAGTAATGCGCACAAAGACACAACTCCTGCAGACTATCTGTAATTTTCTGCCTCAGATTTCCTCTGGCAGCTATCAGCTCCCCTCCTCTAGGTGGCGTCCTTACCAGGCTCAAAGTGCTCAAAGTGATCCTTCTGCTTCTTGCCATTAGAATATTTTTTGCTGAAATAAGATTAAATGAATTAACAAAACAAAAAATGTAGGAGTGAAAGAAAGTGAAATGATCCTCAGTAGCCGTTCCTTCCTGCAGACACATAATGAGACCACAGAGCTGTAGCAAAGGCACCCGAGTCACTTCAAGTGTAGATTGTGAAGCTTCAGTCTGCAAAACATCTTATTCTTAGACAGACTTTCTGTGAGAACAGTAAAACTCTGAAGCACTGTCTGATCACTTAGAATGTTGCAAAAGTTAGCTGTTTAAGGAGAGCCACTAAATTTGTCACTCAGAAACAAACCTGCTCCCATGTCTGATTTTCTGAAGCTTTGTCATTGCGATTCTGTTTAATTTCATACCAGACTCACCTTTTCTCTTATTTAACTAACTGTTAAAAGAGAATTAGACTCCTCCTCCTGTTTGTTGATGTCATGTGGATTAATCACTGTTTTATTCTGTTTTCACATTAACTTTTTAGCACATTGTTGCCATTTCAGCACAGCTGAACTCAAGTGACTCTTCAGTTGAGGTGTTCATATTTATTCATTCACAGCTAAAACTCTGCACAGACAGGGTGACTTGAATTGAATAATGATATGGACACAACTGATAAATTTACCCATTTATTTTTTTGACAGTCCATTGAACCAGACAGACCACAGGTGGACTACTCCGGATTTCAGTCTTTTTTACATGCATTTGATTCTGGTGTTTAACCCAAAAGTGAGCAGCACCTCAAATATCTCAGAATAAAAAGGGGAGATGTTAAAAAAAAATTGAAAACTGCAGTGCTTCGAGTGTCCACTTGAGGCTGGCTGGAGAAGTGACAGAAACCAAATACACACCAAGTCAAAAAGCTGATTTTTGCAGCAGAGATAAACCTGTTTATAAAAATCTGTTTTATAAAACAGTTTGGGGCTGAAAAGCTAATTTCTCTGTCAGCACACATTACACAGGGAGTGAATTAATCTAAAAATCATTTCCTGAGTTGTTACACTCACAAGTTTTTCCAGTGTAAGGGCATGGTTGATTTACTGACAGGCGGGCTTGTCTGTAAGGAGACCTGCCTCTTTAACTCATCCAAACATGAATGAAGGTAAGTTGGGTTAAGCATTTTCTATATGTCCACTGTTAATGATGGGCTTTCAAACTCTGAATCAAGAATAAATGGGCAATGTCACAGGGAATACATCCAAATATTTTACAGTCTATGGTTATTACTGCCACACAACCTGTGGTGATTGAAAATGATCTGAGAAAACATGGATCTGAGTGACATATCTCTTTTTTTAACCATCTCTTCTCCCCCAGCATTGTACTTAGTAGTTACACTTTTAAGAAAAAGTTAGTTTACAATGGGGTCTAAAAAGTCTCCTCAGTTTGAAAGATGTGATGGTTAGATGTGGATGGAGCAGCACGAGGTGTATTGGTTGGTGTAAGTGTGTCTGGACCTCACAGCTGACATTGTTACCGTAGACTTAGATCATCAACTGACCTCCAAAATCTGGTGGGGCTTTTACTACAGATTTCATGGTATCTCTTAATAGCTGCAAGCTCTGCTAACCAGCTACGGTTCTACAAATATTTTCCCCTCCTAGTTTTCATCCTCCATGTTTGAAGGCAGAAAGTGTTGAGACTATCATGCTGCCTGAGGATGGACTTTGTGTGGTTTGATTCTCACCCTCTTGATGATTTATACCAGTTATATAATACCCAGTGATGTAAAGTGATACCAAGAACCAGGCTGTGTTGGTTGGCTGTGTGAGGTAAAACATAAACCAATTTTGGATACTCATGTTAATCGTTGATTTAACAGAACCAAGTGTATAATCATCAGTTTTTCCATCTGAGAGGGTCCTGAAGAGCTGCAGTGTTGATGGTTGTTTAGTTTCAGGGCGTTCAGGCGGTGACTGGGCGGAGCTTTGAAAGCAGGGTGGGGATGGTGGTTGGGTGGCGTACATTGATGTAGTATGCAGCCGCTCCGCCGGCCATGAGGATCAAACTGAACTTCATCAGGCGGCCGGCAAGAGAGGGCTCCGGCTCTTTCAGCTGGAGGGGAGAGAAGAAGAAGAAAAAGATTTGTCACTGTCTTTTAAATATTTGATTCTGCTTCCTCGAGTGGATCTCTGACTAATTTCACATCACAACGTATAACTCATCTCACTCTTTGAAAGGAGATTCATTTTTATATTATTGTTGTTATTAGAATAACTGTTCTGTTGGACTGTTGTATGCGCTCACCCTAAAACCGTTGTGGTTTAAACGGCCCCTAAGGCAGTCCGGTAAATGAAGGAACTCAGCTGCAAAGTGACCCATGGGGGAGTCGACGCAAATATTCATGTCACCAAGTATAATCAAGTTTGCAGATGCTGTACAGACAGTAGTGAGAAGGTCTTGTAACTCTGGTATGAAGGCTGGATTTGGTTAAGGGAGCCGATGAATCAGGAGTATTACAGTAGGTGAAGTTTGCATTTAAATGCAAGGTATTCTAACGAGGACAGCTGAGGGATAGGCACAGGAGAGAGTTCTAGGTTGCTGCGGAAAATGGCATTTTTTCTTCTCTAATGCATCCCTTGAAGCTAATTATTGGACCTTAAGGTGACCTTTTTTGTCTTATTTTAGATGATTGACCAAAAAGATGGTACAGTTCTGTGCTCTTTGTTTTCTTATCTACCCCTCTAAAGCAGATTACGACAGTGATGAGATTGGTGTTGTAAAGATAGTCGACTTTAAGATCTAAGATCTGCACCAGAATTAATGTAGGCGGAAATGCTGGTCACATGTTGTATCTAAGCTATAAGTGCAGCAACCCTCCTCTAGCTAGCGCTGTTGCACTGTAACTTAATGCTTAATGCTGTAATGCTAACTACACTAAGAGATACCACAGGAGAAGTAACAGTGAACTCAAGTGATATAGATTTATGCTAAAATAAGATGCATCAGAGAAGACTATGTTTCATGTCAGACCTTTCTGGTTTTCAGTGGCTGGTACATCCGATCAAACTGGGTGAAGATGGCTCTGCGGGCTCCGTCCCATTTCCCAGGTCCCATCAGGCGGTACTGGTAAGATGTGACCGGCCCCCAAAGGACCCTCCTAAATAGCTGGTAGTCTGTGAAGAACAACCAGAGCAGACTGGGGCGCACTCCAATCTCTCCTGCTAGTTCGTCCAGGTAAGTAACAACATCCACCTGCAGAGGGGTCTGCCTGGACAGGACGTAGCTGCAGAGAGATCAAGATGTAATGGAAACAATATTAACCAATCCAGTTTCCAGAAATGACATGTAACTTTGTTACCAGTACTATCATGAATAGTTTAAAGTCTCATGTAGCTTTTGTTTTACAGGCAAATTCTCTTATTACAAACCAGCCCGTGCTTTCACATCTTTTGGACTGCACGATTGGTAAAAATGAACTAAAGCAATGAACCCACTACAATTTGCTTGTCAATAGTGCTGCCCAAACTCGCATCTACTAGCATCGTTTCATTGACTTTACATGTTGCTCCCTTGCATAAAATTTTTTATTTGTGCTTGATGTGAACGCAACATAAAACTTGGACCTCAATAATATTGTGGGCACCTGACTTCAAAAACTCTTCCTGCAAGGGGACTTATTGGCCAAGACCCATATTCAGTGCATGGGTACTTGATGGTGACTTACCTCAGACTTGACTCTGATTACAAGGTATTTGACCGAACTCTGAGTCAGACCCAACAAACAGAGCTCAACTTAGATTCAAACTCAGTTTATGGGACTCAACTCACACCCAGAATCAGACAACAGTGATAACTCAGACTATGAAGGTTTGACTTGCATTTGGACTGAGTTAATGGGGATTTGACCAAGCCTCTGTTTCTGATAATGGAGACTTGACTCGTGCTCAGAGAATGGGGTCTCAACTTTGAAACAGTTTTATAATGGGTACTTGACTTGTACTCTTCTCTGGCACTCAGTCTAGACTTAGACTTTAACACTCAGGTCTACAGACCTGACTTGAACCGTAGGTTTTCATTTCATTGGTAAACACTGTGATCCATTTTCTCTGTAGGGAGTTCAATAGAGGAAGTGACGATGTGTTGAATTTAACTGGTAAAGACAGCTGTACCTCTTCTCCATGGCCTTGGTGTCTTTCTCCACAGTCTTTATCATCATCTTGCTTGAAGGCAGTTGTGCATCTCCTGCACAAAAACCAAACACGGACATCAAACAGGGCCGTGTGAATGGACGGTACTGATGTGAACTAGAGGTGAAGCTTCACCTGTGAAGACTCGTGTGACCCAGCGTGCCTGCATCTCAGCCTGGGTCATAATGGCCCCAAGTCCATGGATGAAACCCACCACAGCCAGGGTGGGATGCTCCATGTTGGGAGGAAACACGTGCTTGTACAGACCCACTCGGTGACCAGTTTTGTACATGGTGTTATCAGGCAGATAGGGGAAACCATAGTTATAACCTGTGGCAAACACGATAGTATCCACCTGGACCGTGGAGAAGAGAGATTAGAAGGGAAATCCAGAAATAGAAAGTTGAGAATCCCCTTTAGATGAATTTCTATCAGACCTTTTCCACAGTAGTGCCATCATCAAAGACGACCGTTGAGCCACGGATCTCCTTTACGTTTGGTTTGACGATGATGGCACCAGCCAGGATCTTAAAAGGCAGATCGTCGTTTATCACAGGGATCTGACTGAAGAGCCTTTGGGTCACAGGGTAGAAGAAGAAGGGAAAGAGGAAGCTGTTATTCATGTGAGCTGGCTTTATTTCAGCAACGCATGGAAGCTGAATTCATATTCTTAGAGTTGCAGCTGTTGATCCAAAGGGACACCAAAAAAACAGCACTCTATTGGCTCTAGGTGAGCCAGTTAACCTACATATTAACAGCTCACAATGGCAACTTTGTATGTAGCTCCATGGAAACAGTGTGTTCATCATTCTACATCATGCCTCACTATGTATCTAAACACTGTAACCAATGCAGCAAGGAAAAAGTCAAAGCCCCGCTTAACATTTCATGCTACACATTCACAATCGATCAATCTAACTGAAAACTTTTCTATCTGGGACTCAGATGAGGAGTGAAAATGTGAAAAAAAGAGAAAGTTAAGTTATTTACTCATCAACATTAAGTGTAGTCCTGCAGTACCTTCAATTGTCACTGGATGGCACTGAGAAGTACATTCCTTCTTTTGAACTTCCTGATGTCTGGATAACATCAACAGTATCAATAAATCCCACTCAAAATCCAGCTTTCCGCATTTGGCTGATCAAACTAAAGATGGCTAATAGAATGAATGGCCATCGCTTAACTCAACCCACAGTCAACATGGCTGATAACACCAACCCTAGGGTTTAACATCCATGGTTAACTTGACTGGCACTTAACATAAACCAAAGTAAACATGGTGGACAGTTTCTCTGCTAACAGTAAATAATCAGAGTGGATTGGGCCAGACAAAACCACTCTTAACACATCCCAAACCACGGGAAAACCAGACATAATGTAATTTGCAAACATCAGAGAATCAGCCGTTTGCTGGCTTTGATCATAAAGAGGCAATCAGGACAAATATCAGCCCGATTATCCTGTGTATCTGCCTAAACTAGCATTGTTGTTAAATATGCTTTCACATATTTATTGTATGTTTCCTAAACACGTAATTGGCTTCAAAACTCGCTACTGTTTCTAGCTGTTCTCTGATTTCTTGCTAGGCTTAAGTTTGTACAAACTGACTTTAGATGTGTCCATTACAAAGACAGAGCTATGATCTATTAGCTTAGCTCTAGTGGTTAACATTTTTTAATTGCATTCATATGAGACAGCATGACTCTTTCCAGGCATCAGTCAGACCATCCTTATTGTGTCTAATTCTTCATATAGTGTCCTTTATGAGGATTTGATGGATGCAGCTAGAGTTCTTGGTTCTGGCATTCATGTTGACTGAGCTTTCCAGGGGCCACTAATCTACAGGTTTGGGTAGAACCTACCTGTGTCTGGGTTTCAGGGCGTACATGGTGTGGTCATACATGGCGTTGAGTTTCTTTTCACCAAACCAGTTGAAGAAGCTCATGGGCAGCAGCTGGAACAGGATGTGGATGAATCGTGTGTTGTAAAGCATATCCACTGGAGCGCCATTATCAGAGACTTGACGGATGACCCAGGCTCCTCTACGAGTGCTCAGGTACACCTGCAGGACCAAAGAAGCTGATATGATCAGTGACCTGCAAAATCCCTACACTAAGAGATACCACAGGAGAAGACTTCTCACCTGTTCAGCCACCCGGCTGCTCTCTACTGCAATGTCTCCTCCTGAGTTTCCAATCCCAATGACCACCACTCTCTTCCCGTACATGTCCTCAGGTCCTTTGTAGTCCCAACTGTGGAAATATTTCCCTTCAAATGACTCAATTCCTGCAACACAGCAGAGTCAAGTCCCAATGTGAGCTACTTTGGTGCTAAGATCAGGATTTAGATGTTTGAGAAGTCTTTTAAACAAAAGAAGAGGAGTTGTACTTATCCACTGTCGGACAAGACTGAAGTCAGTCAGTGTTTGTAAGACGTGCTCACCTGGGAAGTCTTTGAGTGGCATGTTGGGGTAGGTGTAATGACCAGAGCAGCAGATAACTGCATCAAAGACGTGACTCTGCCTCTGTCCATCTCTGTCCTCAGTCACCACCTCCCACTGACCCGTTCGACTGAAGTCTGGTCTCTGCCGCACACTCTTCACCAAGGTCTGAAATATGAACCACGCAGCAGATTTAGACTCTGGTCACAGGATGTCATGTTCGTTTTTGTGTTCATGTTGTTACCTGGTAGTGAATGTGCTGCAGCAGTTTGAAGTGCTCTGCGTACATCTTGAAGTACTTCAGGATCTTTGAGTGATGCATGTAGTTTGGGTAGTCGGCAGGGATGGGGAAGTCACTGTAGCACATCATCTCCTTTGAGATGTTGATGGTCAGAGAGCGGTAGATGCTGGCTCGGTTTGGCTCTGACACTTCCTACAGAAGAAACATTTTTAAAGGCTGAAAACATGGCAGCACGGGAAAGATGGTGAGCTGGAAAGTAGTGAAAGGGTTAAATAAAGGGTATTTTTGCTCATTTTCAGTCTATATTTAGTTCATCTGATAGCGCTGTTGCAACTTTTACCCTGTTAGAAATGAAAGGAATCAAAATTTTAGGACTGGGGGCTTCAGCCACTTCTTTTTTCCCAGTCTGTTAAACAATATGTGTACAAATAACAGCTTACTACAAAACTTTGAAGTTCATAAGATGATCTTTTCTGCTGGTTACTAAAGACTAACAGCTGTGGAGCTGGATCAGCATAAACACCTGTCTCTGTTTTCATCTCACACCGTTCATGTTGACCCACCTTGAACTTCCAGAGTCCACCCAAGTCGTCGCTGCTCTCAAAGCAGGTGGGTACCATGCCCTCATCCAGACATGCCTTCATGCTGGTGAGACCTGAGGGCCCCGCCCCGATCACTGCCACCTTTCGCACCATGATGGAACTGCAGCGCAGACAGAGAGACACTTTTAATTCACTTTAAAGATCTCAATCCATGAAAAGGCGTGATGGAGTAGGTGCTTAAACTATTAAAATTTTAATATTATGTATGTATTAGTTATCTGTAAATATGTGCCATAAATACCTAGTCCTGTCTTCTGTGTGTGGGTAAGTTTAGCCCCCCTTTTTCTCAAATGCATTCAGGCACACCATAAACCCCTCTCGTAACTTAACAGACCCAGCCCATGTCTTAATGTTATGGTGCTGCTGGAACAGGAAAGGTCTCATTCCTTCAGATCTGTACAGACTGCTGTTTGTTGTCTTCATTAGATAATTACTCCTGTCCTTAAAGAACACCATGCAGCGTGCAAAAAGTACAAAATGTGTTTTAATGTAATGACAACAAAGACTCACATTCTCTAACCTAGGGCATGCACTAAGATTCAACACGAAGTTATATAACTTAACATAAAATGTTGTTGATGTTTTGATTATGGCACTTCAACACTTCACAGTCTATGAGGAGGTGGTTCTATCAGTTCGAGCAACAAAACACAGCAAAAATGTTTTTTTTTTCTTCTTATTTTTAGTGATAAAAAAAAGTATTTTTTTGACAAAATAAGCCACATTTACCTGCCAAGTTGAGCAAACTGTCTTGTTTCAAGACATTGAAAGAAAAAAGTCAGATCTGAATTACTTGTAAAGGGTAAAAAATATACCAGTGTTGTGAAAAAAATATATATTTTCAAGTTTTTTTTTCATTTTAAGTAGTGCGCTTTTTAAAGGCACTGTGAGTACTATGTGACTGGATTTAGAAATGGTAGTCTTTTTTTGGGGTAAAGACATTATTTCCCATGAGCACTATCACCCACTGTTGTAAAAATGTGACTTTTGCAAAAGCGTAAATCTGTTTTGGAAAAACACATGAATGGAGGGGTTTTCTTTTGAGCATTGCTTTTCATTCTGAAAACATTAAAGTGAGTCTTTCTGTATCACTTTTAAAGTCCTCACAGGGCATTCATTACAAGAAAGAAAACATTTTTCTTACTGCATCGGCTGAGTTTTTTACTCTACAAGCAATTTAAAATAATATTAAGACATATTATGGAATTATCAGCCCGTTTGTATTCCAATAAGTCAATTTTCACTAAATAGACGAAAACCCTTGGTTAAAGAATAAACCTTCACCTGGAAGGTCTCTGAGTCATTACTCTGCTCTCTGTGTGCGAACTAGTTTGTTAATTAAAACACTTTGTTTCTTCTAAGAAATCTGACTTTAGCTCAGTGATTTTGTGTCCTGCTGCTGCAGCTGTTCTCTGTCGTCACCTCAGACAGCAGAAGAGACAGACAATGTGAACATGGTGTTAAAATACAGTAACAGGTTCTCTCTTCTATCTCAATGTCAGAAACTGAGAAAGAGCTTAAAGGTATCAGCTAACCAGAAATAGTATAGGGAAAAGGTACGACCAAGGTTCTTTCAGAGTCTGGACAGAATATAGACTACCTCCTGTTGTGTGTAGAATGTTAATGTAAAGCATCCAAATGATTTAAAGTCTGTTATTAATGCGTGACACGTCTGCTCGGGTTATCCCACGTTTCTTTTGCTGTAAAGAATGAAGCACTGTTTTCAAGTGGTTTTGACCAGTCAGATTCAAGAATTTATCACAGCCAAGTGACTGATGAGAAAACCAGGTACTGTGGTTCTGTGACACTGGTGAGGTGCTTTGACTCTGAGGCCTCCAATGAAAGGATTCAGATCAATGTTAAAACCTCCATAATTCAGCATCAACATGCTTTCTGCTGACTGCAGATCAGAGAACTGAATTATTCCATCTTGTTAACCTTCAGGACAAAAGAAAGGGCTGTAACAGATTTTGGAAAAAAAAAGTTCAAAGTCAAGTTTTAGTTTACGTAATGGCCACAGCTAGAGTGGATATGTCAGTCAGGATTTTTATCTGGCTAAATTGGTTTATTAAACTGAGGTCTTATCTACAGATTAATAATCCATTTTAGGTTTAGTCTTCTCTTCAGACCCTCTCAGTTAAATTCATTCAGTAAATGTAGACTTTGCTGTTTATTTCCAGACTACATGAACGCGTTTATACAAACATGGTGTTTAAAGGGAAAAGTGCTGGAAAAGGATGAGGAGCTTTTTGCAGGTCAAAAATGTGAGAAGTTTTAACAGTTATCCTGAAATGTGTTCAGCAATTTTTAAGATAAATTTTCAGCCTTAAAGAATCAGATTGTTGTGAATATTTGTTGGAAAATCGTATCTACATGTTATCATTATGTTTTTAGATAGCTCACAGTCACATATTATGAGCCCAGAAACTCATTACATCCACAGACTCACAGAAAAACACTATGCATATCTAATGGGTTTACTGGCTTACTTATTTAAAGAGTGTACGAGTTTGCCAAAGCTGTTTCATCTTCACTTGATGGGGCTGTTGGCCTTCTATAATGGCTGTTGTCCTTGAACATCTGCATATATTAGCACGTTTCGATGTGTAACATCTAAAAGGTGGAAACCAAGTTGCCATAAAAATGTACACTGAAGAACCTGGTCTCATTGTAAACTGCTCACTCCTTGCTAGTAAAAGTTCATTGAGCAGACTACCCTGCTCTCTGGGATCTTTCTGTTGCTGCCTGTCAGTCAGTGCACATGTAGAATTTTCCTGACAGTATCTACGTGCACAATTTTCAGATTTGCCATCAGGAATTCACAAAATACATTTTTATAGCCATCTTTTCATGGACAAAACATGTGGCTGCAGAACATGTGATGTGCAAATAAAACATGTCACGAACCAAATATATTAACTCATCCAGATATAAAAAGTTAAAGATTATGTGTGCTCTTACCTTAATTTGGTTGATTTTTGTGCAGGTCAAACGGGGTGAGCATCAGCTGAGCTCAGACTTAAATACAGAGGAGGAAGGGGAGGAAGAAGAGGGGGAGGAGACTGAGGTGAAAGAAAACAGACTTTTTTTTCTGCCCTGCTCTGATTCAAACCAAAAAAGGTCAACATTGGGTTAAAGTCTGTTTGCACAAATGTAGCTGCATTGATTAAAGTTCAGAATGTGTCCTCAGCATGATATCTATCCATTAGGGGTGGAAGAAAAAAAAAATCGATTTGATTTTTTGTTTGGCAATATCGAAACCAGGATCAAATCAAATGGGCACCTCAAAAATCATAGTGGGACTGAATCATGAGAATATCTATCTATCAATCTATCAATCTATCAATCTATCTATCTATCTATCTATCTATCTATCTATCTATCTATCTATCTATCTATCTATCTATCTATCTATCTATCTATCTATCTATCTATCTATCTATCTATCTATCTATCTATCTATCTATCTAACTAACTAACTAACTAACTAAATCTGGTTTTATCTTTAGAGACAAACTGCACATTCCCTGTTCTCTACAGATCATGATCATGCTGTAAAAAACATGGGCATACTTTGATATTTTACCCCATTGCCACCCTTAACAGAGAACATTTTCCTTCAGGGTTGGATACTGTTTGCTTACAGCACTGAAGAAAACTGAAGACATAGCATCAGGTGTCAAGATAAATGTGAGGCTGACCCTTCAGCATCAGGTCTGAGTAGGTCTCAACTGGCACACTGTGGAACGGTCTAAGACCTGGTCCAGACCTGAGCCAGCTCTAACTAAAATCTTTATCTGAAAGGAAATTTTTTAACCTTCTCTTAAAGTAGAGAGGGTTTCTGCCTCCTGGACCCTGACTGGTAGATGATTCTGAGGAAGAGGAGCCTGACAACTGAAGGCTCGACCTCCCATGCTACTTTTAGAGACTGTAGGTACGACGAGCAGGCTGCATGCTGGGAGTGCGGTGATCTAGAGGAATGATAGGGCACTATGAGCTCTGTAAGATGCAACAACAGGAGACTGTCATATTTGTTCCCTGTTTATTTAAAAATCTCCACAGTCATTGAGAATCACAGATCATCACATTCAGCATTAACAGAGTATATCCACGTGAGCGTGCAGGCAGATTTAAATACACATGAAGAAGAACACACAGTATTATTTAGAGTATTAAGCAGGCAGAGCTGAGAGCAGAGAAGTTGTATTTCAGTTTTGTGTTAAAGATGGATGAAGTGTCAGTAGAAACTATAAAAGCATCATGTGGAATGTGAAGGGACATATTTTCCTCTCTTCAACGTGCGAAAGTAAAATCAATCATAAAAATCTTTTTGTCACAAAGTTCAGTGTCCAGCATGTTCAGATCTGAAAAAGTCTAATCATGATGAAACATTATTGCTGAGAGACGACACAGCAGGTTTAAGGTCCATCAAACAGATTCAGATATCTGCTCTGCTAAAAGCCATGTTTACTGATTCACAGTCAAAAATCTATAAAGTATAACTATAACTAAAGATGCAAAAATCAAACATCCTTCCTCTAAAACAACAGTCGCTCTCACTTTGACACAGAAATCATTTCTAACAGATTATAATTAACAGGAAAAGTCAAACTGAGCACAAACAGAAGAGCAGGTTCTGGTTTGTGGCAGTGCAAATGTGCTGAGTGCGTGTAAAAGTGCAGCATGGTCCAGCTGTTATAAAACTTACTGTGAGCAACACACATCACTTCATTTGATGTTTTCAAGGAAAAAAAACAAGTGTTTCTTATTTACAGTCAGTCAAGTGTGATCCTCTGATCCATGCTCAGCTGAAAACGAGAGGAATGTTTGCTCCGAGGATGCTCTCTTTCTCTCCTTGAGACGTGTTTTTTCTTTGGATTTGCTTCAGATGAGTGAGAGCATGCAGATATAGTATCAATGGTGGTTACTCTAATAAATATCTTCTCTGCTGTCTGTTAGCTGGTGGGTCAAATCATAGGGGGAAGAATGGAGGGTTTCCAAAATATTGCAGGTGATGTTCTGACTTAACTTATTTTCTTCTCAATCCAAACAAAAACTCATTAAAGGGTGACATTAGAAAATGGTCACATTAAAGAGGTCGAGAGCAAAAAGTTTTGAGTTTTTGCTGCTTTATCAAACAAGTTAACTGATTGTCTATTCTTCAAACAGGTCAACATCACAGGCGTTCCTCAGATTAATGCTCCACCATTAAATACACAACAACAAAAACAATTATCCTGACTGCTGGCGTCATTCAGAGTTTAATATTAATGTTGGAGAGCATGAAGACTGCACACTAACACACTATCACACCAAACACTGAGCTGTTAACACTTCACAGATTAACTTTGTCGATCTCAGAATCAGAGGGAGATTTTGTTCCTCTGAGTGTGTGATGGTTTCCTGTGATACGTTTGTTAAACTCTGACATGCACCAAACCCTGTGTCAGGTCACGTTATGCTCTCTGTGTAGAGGATGTTAATGTATTCTTAAAGGCTGCAACGACGGATCGATAAAATCGATAAAAATTGATTAGTAAAAGTGTCGACAACGTTTTTCCATAATCGATGCACTGTGCTGGGCCATTACTGTATTAGTTTTTCTTCAGCTTATAGTCTTCTTCCTTTTTGTTTGATTATTTACCAGTTGGCGAGTAGCTGATGGTGCATTACCACCACCTACTTGACTGGAGTGTAGATTACCTGGGCTGCGGGGCTGTATGTGTCACATGTAAACATATCAGTGTGGCGGAGGAGGAGCTGAACCGGCAGGTGAGGTGAACAAGTAAACGAGTGAATCATGGCAAAGCCCGAGCAGCCTTTCATCCAAAAATCTCTCGAGTTTGGGAGTATTTCACGCTGAGTAAAAGCACACAGCGTGTTAATTGACAAAAATGACCTTGGATGGTAGGGCAGTATGACTGCAATGATCCAGCACCTAAAACACAAACATGTTGGGCTCATCCTGATGAGACAAGAGGCTCAACAGTGAGGTAAGGAGCCTCAAAATCTCACATAAAGTCCTTCTAAATGTTAGTCTTTTTGTTATGGTCACCCCATTTGAAAACCACGAGGAGTTCATTAAACAAACGTTGGCATTAGCGTTAGCTGCAACAGGCAGTGGTAGGGCAGAGGGGATGCACTGTTTGACCTGCAGGTGAAAAGATTAAGGACACATTTTTATTAATTTGCCTTTTTGGCCCACTAAGTTCTTAATCTGATGACGTAATAATATATTTTCTGTTATTTTGCCCTAACTGATAATTCTGTAAGTGACAATATATTCATATCATTTTTATGCTTTACAAATTTAGCATCTGGTCAGTTTAATTATGTTCAAATATGTTGTTTCTTTGGAAGTATCTTTAAGCAAACAATAATCATCAACTAAAACAACAATGTATATTTGGTTTTGAATTTTACAATTATGCATTCTCATCTTTTTTTTTCCGATTCATCAATAAATCATGAATATAATCGTCAGAGTGATCGGTTACTAGAATAACCTTTAGTTGCAGCCCTAGTATATTTGCCATTTAGTTGTTTTCCTCTGTGCACCGTGATCACTGCAAACCAAGAGGTTATACAACAAACACAGTCGCTGCCTTGCTTGCTAACACAAATTAAACAGGATTATACAACTGCTTCAGATGACGTGAGCAGGTTCACATCCTGGATCAGTGTTTGAAAAAGTAGATAATGATTAAACTGGAGAAGAAAACAGAGCATGGTCTGATTAAAAACTGAGAACGAGCTAATTTCAGATAAACTAACACAAAGACAGAGTCAGAGTGACCCGCATTTACTCGACCATTTAATTAATATTTACAACTTTACTGTCTGCATGTGCGTAACCTCACTGATCCACTGAGTTATTCTGATGTCATAGATACACCTAATCATGTAGATAAAGCATTAACTGTGTCTATAATAACCACCTAACTCTTTATATAACTTACAATCTATCTTATTATGTTCAGCCCTGTTTGCGTCCCTCATCGTTGTCTTATTCCCTCACATCCTGTACACCTGCTCACACCTGCCTATGTTTTCGAATTCTTTATCTGAATTGCGTGTCTTTCTTGTGTGTCTGCACCTGCTTGTTTCTGTTTTCGCCAAACATCTAAGAACACAAATATAAAACATTACGAATCAACAAATATGGTGGGCTTCAAGAACTCCATTAGAGCTGAGTATTTTTTTTCCACTGTGAGCGATCTATGTTGGGTTTTTTTCAGACTAACCACATGGTCCTGCAGCATAAAGAGCTAACTTCTGTCCAGGATGACTCTTAGAGCTCATGTCCACCGAAACAAAGTCTTGACAGGGAGTGAGTTTGTATAATCCGAGTCTCTGCTCTGTTTTGTTTTTAACTCCTGATTTAAATCTTTAAAGTAAAAAGTGTCAGAAAACAGCTGAACTAAAGAGTAATGGAGAAGCTCACACCCTCTCCACATATATTAAACAATACTATATATATATATATATATATATATATATCTATAATCTCTGTACCAGTTTAAAGACAGATGCATGTTAGCCCTCTTGTCTCCTCCTCCAGTCTCCGTTAACTCAGACTTCTAGTCCCAGCATGCTTTGCAGCATCTGAGGAGAGAGCCACATCATCTCCACCAGGTTGTACTGACAGTATCCCATCCAGAAGCCGAATATCACGTCAGTCACATTGTGCCGGCCCAGCAGCACCCGACTCAGACCCACCAGACCGGCCCACAGCAAAACCAGGACCCTGAGAGGGGCGGCCAGCACCAGGTGAGCCAGCAGAAAGCGGCCACACATTGCGGCGCGTGTGGCGTGGCCTGACGGGAAGGAGTACCGGTCCACAGAGAAGGTGGCAAACATGTCCATACGGTTATGAGCCGGACGACGGCGGCGCACCACAGCTTTGACCACGCTCACCAGGATCACGTCCAGAATGAGACCTGAGGGGAGAAGGGGGTGTCAGACTTAGACATGTCATTTTTTACTCTGCTGCTGACATCACAGACTCAAAAAGCTCTGATAATGTGTGAGGAATTCATGTATAGAGTCTGTAGAGGCAGAGCAGGTTATAGCTTGCGTTAAGACAACCCCATCTTCTCCAGATGACACAGAGACAAACAGACATCGGGCTGTCATATGGTGCCATCTGGTGGCTGGGTCAGCACTAACACATCTGCACTGTCACAGTTGATGTGTTGAGACTGACTGCAGAAAAGGCCTGAATCACCTCCATGTCACTTTTAGTGGATTTTTAGCTGTTTCCTAAACCCTGAACCCTGAGTCTTTCAGGACTTTACTCTTCTGCACTTGCTTATCCTAGGCCTCTCATGTTTTATGTCACACTCTCAGCCCCTAAAATCTGATAACCTGCATACCCTCTGACACATGTCCTATAGGTGATCAGGTGAGTCTGCAGGCAGATACAGATGTCACAGTGGGGCTACGAGGTCCTTCAGTCCCTGTTAATGCACTGATTCAGAAGGAGTCTCTAATTTTAAAATCAGATCTTCTCATACAGCTGTTTTAACTTTGATCAGCTGCTCATTATGCACTACTTTAGTTCTGGATCATTCCCAAATGTTACGTCATGAATGAACTTTGTCCTCACGGATCATCTTCTGTGATAACAAGAGGAAAATCTCAGAATGGGAGCAGCTGTTTTACTTTGGTGTCTTTATGAAATACGCTGCTGATGAATTTTCTCCAAAAGATCTGACACAAGAGGAAGATAAAAATGTTTTCTCATGAATGGAGAAATGGGACTGCCTTTTTAAACCAGTTTACCTGAGCAGTCTGGAGTGACAGTTAAAAAACAGCTCCTGCAGGTTAAACCAGTGTAAGTGTTTCTGCAGAGGAGAAGCTGTGAACATTCCTCACTGAGGGAGTTTTACTGTTGAATATTAATGACCACTGGCAGATGTTTGGGGGAAAGTCGTCATCCAGCACTTTTAACTCCCAGAGCAGCCTTTGAGCTATCTTTTCTACTGCAGGTATTCCTCATGAAAACTTGATGAAAAGTAAAATTCCTTAGCTAATTTGTTACAGTTTTGGTGATTATCTTTACAACTATCCTACAACTAGGGTCAAAAAATAAACATCTGGCCTAGTCTACATGAAACTTCCACAAAGGAAGGCATGTGGGTCAAAGAATGGGCCGTAGTTGTCATGAACAAGCAATAATATGGATGATGGAACAAAGGTGACTATTGTAGCTGTATGATATAATGGGACTTAACATTATGAGGGTAATATCTGGGACACGACTCATACTCCTTTATTAGGACAGGCACAACTGTGTGATCACTTACAAAATGTGTACACTAAGTCATGTTGACATTGATGCACGTATGTAGGCTGAGTGTCAAAAGTTCTGCATGACTATTTGGGATCATCGTACCTTCTTTTCCTGAGCTAGTCTACATATTTGTTCTCACACTGTGACCATGTTGTGAGGTTTTTGTCTGCTATGCCAGGGGGTCCCAATTTATTTTGTTCTGAATCCTGAAAACTGTAACAGACTGAAGACCTCTCTGTCCTAAGGTCAGTTCTTACTCACAGTACCAGACAGCCGACCCTTAAACCAAAATTTTTCTTTGCACCTCAATAAAGGCTTGGAGCAAGCAGCAACCTCCCGTTTCAAAGTATGAAGCCGATGCGTAAGTGTGAACTCCCGTTCATTAAGTGCCCAGAGGAAACACCAAAAACCACGTTCAAACTCATAAAAACTGATATTACAGAGGAAAACATTTTAACAGCCTGGTTTAAAAAAAGTCTTGGGTCTGAGTAGAGATTCTCTCTATCAGCAAACACTGTAGAAAGTCAGATTGATTATAACTCATCATTTTTTAAAACTTAATTAAGTCTACAAGCTTTTCCTATATAAGGGCATGGCTGATTTAGGGCTGGGGGATTTTTGGAAAAATTATCAAAACCAACATTTTAGAGCTTCTCAACAACATAAAGCTGTCGTGTCAATTATTTCCCCTTGAAATTCTCTCTCTACAAATACACCATCTCGTATAATACACTGTTTGTGTGGTCACATGAGAGGCAGCCAGGTGTTGCAAAGTATGAAGGGTGATGGATGAAAACCAGCAGAAGAATGTTTTTTCTACATTAACACCTCAATATTAAATTGATTTTGTTTGAAAGAAATATAATTTTTATTTTCTCCTTTTTTTAAAAAGACCCCCCCCCCAAAAAAACAAAACAAAACAAAACAAAAACAAAAAACATTTGGGTGTTTTCAATTACACGGTTTCTATAAATAACCCTTAATTGTTCATCTGTGCATGTTCATTTCAGTTACTTGTTTCAAAATCATACAAATATTTACAGAATAAACAGTTGAGAGTGAGATAACCGTGCATTATCCAAAATCGAGGAAAAAGGCTTAATGAATCCAGATTTTAATTTTTGCTGTAATCGTCCAGCCTTAGGCTGACATCACTGATTGGTCGGCACCTTGTAGATGTCTGCATAGGGGCAAAAAGCCAATCTCTTTACCTGATCCCGCAACAAGCTAGGTTGAGACAAGTTTTTTCATTTTAGCACAGATGATGAGCTCTCTAAACTCTGTATAATAAGTAGATAAGTGATGTCACTGTGTTATATGCTGTCAACGACTAGAAGCAGCATAGAGTCCCCAGGGGTCATGTGGCACTAAGGAGGAAAACTGAATACAGTTCTATTTGCATGGTTTATCTTAAATGTGGTACTACACTTTTGGTAAATATTTATACAGCTGTGGGTAAAATATGCAATTTTATATCCCTCTACCATCAGTGCCCTGTGACCTCCAGGGGGTCCTGACCCCCACTTTGGAAACCACCGTGCTTCACTTTTTACAATCTGCATCTTAAAGCCTGTGTAAAGTGCAGTTTACATTTATGACACAAAAGACCATCCAACACAAGATTATAAGTAAAAATAAAGAGAATTAAAAAACTCACAGCCTCCGCTCTCTGCTAAAGCTATTAAAATATGTTTTGGATCTTGCCAAACCTCTGAAATCACCTATAAGAACATGTACAGCTGAGATTTTGCTGCTTCAGTGCCTTGACATCAGTCTTACAGAGTTGGAAATACTAAAATAGGGAAGGGGTTTGATGCAGATTTGTAATTTAGAAGACTGGACTGCTCCAGGTACAGATCAGGTGTCAAAATGTGTCAGAATATAGAGAGAGAGATTAACACACTGGTGATGACATGAGGAAGAAAAACAACAGCCAGACACAGAAGGGTGATGATGATGATGATCTGAGAGAAGAGCAGGGAAGATCTACAGGTGGAGGAAGTATAGATCTGACAGCTGAGCTGCGCATGACAGAAAAAAACAAAACAGAAGCAGCACTCAGACAGGTGTTCAGATGTCTCATGACAGGCACACAGATGCAGTGGTTTAGTTTTTACCCATGAGCAGGTTGAGCATGACCTCCTGTCCAGTGGCGCTGTCGCTCTTGTACAGACAGTATCCGGTCCCGGCCAGCCAGGGGATCCCATGTCCGGAGATCTCGATCAGCTTCATGAGGGGACGCACGCTGCCCCACGACGAGTCCTCGCACGCGCACACCCCCAGCCGCTTGGACATCCACAGGTCGATGGCGAGCAGCGAGCTGAGCGCCACACGCAGAAAGGAGGGGTTCAGTCGGATCCCGTCCTCCTCAGGCAGCCCCCCTCCAGAACCCGTGGAGGAGCTGGAGCCCCGGCGCCGGGTTGGGCTCTCTGAGGCACGCAGGCGGGCTGTAGTGGGGTCGGAGCCCTGCCGCTGGAGGAGGATCGGTGGGGGAGAGGAACGGCTCAGCGGCTTGGTCAGAGACATAAACTCATAGCGGCCGTTGGAGCCTCCAAGCACCGGACTGCCTCCTCCACGGCCCGGGTTCTTCGCTTTGGGAGACGGCATGGCGTCCGTGGGGAGAGAAAGGATAGGAGGTGGTGGTCCGGGTGTAAGTGGGTGTAGGTGGGTGGGTGTGATGTGTCTGCACCGCGGGGTGAATCCTCTGCAGTGCTGTGCGGCTGTTGCTCCTTCAGATCATCGGTTCGTCGACTCTCGATTCACATCGAACACATCCGCCATCTCTGTTGATCTACCCGCAAAGGCACCTGGGAAACTGTGTTCTCTTGGCACGTGACCGGTTTCTATAACAACCCAACAACCACAACCCAACAGTATGTAGTTAGACAATATAATGTTGAATATTCCAATACACTATGATATGATACACTTTGATACGACAGAATACGAATCACAAATGTCACATGATATCAAACAATACAAAACTAATAAAAAAAGATACTGTATGATTTGATATAACGTGACATCGAGAAAAGAATGACAAGGAGATATTAGCCTATACAAAATTACACTATATGGTTCAATACAATAAAATTAGGGATGGGTACTAAAATAGGTACCAACCAAATTCTGCCAAAAGGACCAGGTACCATTTCACGTAAAACCAAAAGTTACCATGTTTAGGTACCTAAATACATCGTTGTGACTGTGAGGGAGTGAAAGAGTAGGCAATTTTCCATGCTGGATATAACCACAGCATTGTAAGGTTATTTACTGATTCTTAAATCTAATAGGCCTATAAATTTGAATGCATTTTTAATACTTTAAATTTAAGGGATTTAATATGTTATGGTTACAAATGGATATTTTTACCACTTAAACACAAAAGTACCAAAAATTGATACCTTTGAGTACTGGTACTGATTGCCAGGTTCTGGGCATCAGTACCGTATTGTTTCCAATGTGAAAGGTACCCATCCCAAAACAACATAGATATACAATATGTGAGATATGTATTGTGGTGTAATAATATTATGCAACATGATAAAATACAATATAAAACTAATAACTTTATAAACACCATGCAAACTCAGACTTAAGGGGATGTTTACAACCAAAATATAGGCTAAGGGGCAAAAAACGCCTGAAGACTAAAAAGGTTAAAAGTGAGAGAAGATTTGAAAGAGGATGAAAGCCTTGCAAATGAAATTCTCTGGCAGAATAATGTAGCCTATAATAACAACTTTATACCAAACAAGTATCCTTTAAAAAAGGTCAAAAGATCTCAAATGTAGGGTGGTTTCTAAATGTCAGGCTCTAAAAAGATGTAACACGGAGTGATACGACATGATAAGGCATGATTAACTTCAATTTAACAGGGTGTGGTACAAAATTATAGGAGATACAATAAAATGTGATATGACGAAATGAGACACAATGTTAAAAATGTCACAGTACAGTGACAGTTAAAGAGATTAATTAATCGTTTCCTCTTCTTAAACAAAATAGTTTTTGATTTGTGTGCTATCATTATTTTCGCTTTGAAAGATGAGTAGATTTAAATGAATGCTTAAATTGTTTAATCAATGGTACTGTTCATATTACTCACCAAAACTGAACCAAATATTGTTTTGTTTCATGGTTAGCCAGATTCTGGTTTTGATCTGGAAGTTTGGACTTCTTGACAGCTCATTATTGTCGTAAACGTTTCCAAATTGAGCTTGTCTTTCTTTAATGTCTAGAGTGGGTCAAACTTATAACTCTTCAAATACTTAAAATTTTGGAGAAAAAAACAAGATTGTTTTAGCAAATGCTCCATAAACAGGCACATGATCATATCTTTTTTTCTTTTTATTGCATTGATAAGTAAGCGGTGACATTAAAGATCTATAACTGAAGGGAACGGTCATATTTTGACGCCTCCTTTCTGGTTGGCCGATTACCTTCTGCGTCATGAAGATAACCCCGCCCTTATCCGGGTCTCTCGCGTGGTCCAGATCAGCTACTAGCAGCGCAGTCTCACCTGGTCCTCCTTCTGTCTTGTGACCGCAAACAGAGCCGACATGCCGGGACTTCTGTTGGGAGACGAGTTTCCAAACTTCGAAGCCGACACCACCATCGGCCGGATCCGCTTCCATGACTTCCTGGGAAACTCGTGAGTGCGCAGACTCAAAGCAAAAAAAAAAAAAATCCTTTCAGACACTGTGCAATATACAAAAAATGTTGATGTTACTACGAAATCTGCATGTTGCACGGTGAGATGCTGTCACACTTGGGGATTGCAGGTTCAGGAATAGATCCTGTCTCTAAGACTCTTTGTTCCACATTTTAAACGGTTTTTAAAGCTGCGACACCAGTTGGGGCTCAGACAGGGTTATACAAGCGTGACTGCGCTGCGTGTGACTGTGTCCGAAACAGAGCAGATGAGGCTCAATGTCCGTTAGATGAATGTGCTTTTATCAGTGATCTTCATCACAATATGTGTGAAAGATTATGTGAACCTGATCTGCCACTTTTATTTAGAGCCTTTTTATGTAACACACACTCACATTAACATACTTTCACACAATGCACTGTTTGTCCCATTCAAACGCTTTCCGGTGTACTTCACATGAACCTGATCAGAATTTTATCTCTATAATCATGTGCAGTCTTTTTTTTCTTCCTCTGCGCTGCACTTATGTGGTACTAAAAAGTTTAAAGCAAAGTTTTCTTCCCTGATTGGACATTCAGATGTGAAGTGTAGTACGACTCTTCACCTTTAAATGATATTTATTTCACCCAACATTGTAAAACTTAGCACATGCTTCATGCACACACTGGACTGGGATTTTCTTCTCTTTCTTCTTCTCTTAAAACCTGGAGGTGTAACAAACAGATGGACTTTCTCCAAGGGCTCAAATATGTGCATACAAACACACTGACCCCTCTTTGGGGAAGTCATTGCATAATGCCTCCGTTGTTTGTGCAAAGGGAGTGGATGTTGGACTGTGAGGGGCTCCATCTCTTGGACTGTGTCCCAGTTTGAGGCCTCACTGAGCACTTAAAAAAACCTAACAAAAGTCTTTACAGCCTCATTTTCCTTTGACTGTGTTATTTTATTTGAGTTCAATCTTCTCACTCCTTGTTAAATTTTGGTTATACCCTAACCTTTGAACACATCCCTCCCAGTTAAAGTCTGAGTTTGTTTTCTGCAGGATCAAACTGATGTGTGTGGTTTAATCTGCCTGCTCTGTGGTCAGGTGATCACAGCACCGTCCTGTTGTTTCTAGAACATGTGATGAGTGGACGTTACAACATGCAGTAAACCAGTGAGAGGGAAAAAAAAAGCTAACGTCCTGTGATTCATGTTTTTTAAAGATCGCAAAGAGAAAACATCCTATGAAGTTTTTGTAAAGCTGGACTGGATTCAGAGTCAGATTCTCAGTCGTCTGTTTTCTCAATCAGACGCTGGAATTTCTTCCTCTGAGACTCAGTGTTCTTTTCTTTATCTCCCTCCTCCTCCTCCTCCTTCTCCTCCTCCTCACGCAGCTGGTTTCGAGGCTCTGGTTAAGAATTCAAACAGGGGTGCTGCAGAGGGGTTGCTAGACAGGACCCCTTAAAAGATATGTCAAAACATTACTGACATCTTCTGCTGCTCTCTTTCCACAGCCTGCTCATTGCTCCCTGCATTTCATCATACATATTTTTATTAGTCGGTACCTTTTATTTTGACTTTAGACATGCATCTTCTTTTTTAGTTAAACTCAGACTTTCTGCTGGAGCATCATGTGTTTTTCTGTAGTATAGTTTGTTAACCGCTCTGTGTGTTATTCATTGTCTTGTTACTAACAGGACAATGAATAACACACAGGATAGTATCCTTTATTGTGGGTCTGTGACCTTAACCTCACCAGCAGTAGTGGTGATAATATGCATCACCTGTGTTTTGACTTTGATGAAGAGGGCAATGATTTTGAGAGTGGAAACTTTCTGATGACCACACCTCACAATAATCTCACAGACACTGGTATTTGGAGCTGGTAGCTGGCGCCTGATGTGAAAAAAAACAAAAACAAAAACAATAAATGGCTGGCGCCCTCATTTAGTTTCCTTTATTACACACAAACACAAAACCTCATACCACCTGCACAATTTCAGGGCTGCGGTAATGAAATGTTCTAGGGCATAATCAAGTAATTAAATAATAAATGTTGCATTTGTTTTCTATTAAATGTATTTTTAGTTTTACATTTACAATCTTCCACATATAGTAGTAATAGAGACCCATTTTATGGGCCCAAAGGGTTTTACTTTAACTTCAGTACTGGAGACTGAGTGAATCACATGTATGCTTAACACATTTTTACATAATCTATTCCTTATTTTTATAACAACAATACAATTAAACATAATTCTTAATTCAGTGAAATATGATATCTGTACAACACTTTGCTGGAAGTTATAGGGCTGCAGTGATTATTAAAAAAGTATTTTGTTGATTGTTCTTGTGTTTTATTGAATAAGCAAATCAACTTTGCAGCTGTTTATATCATAATGTATTTTTGATGCTATTACTGCTTTGACAAAGCATGGTGAGGGTGTATATGTTTTTTGTTTCTTAATTGTAAAGTCTCACTGCATCCTGTGTGTCATCCCTCTGCAGGTGGGGAGTCCTGTTCTCCCACCCGAGGGACTTCACCCCAGTCTGCACCACCGAGCTGGCCTGTGCCTCTCGGGTCAGCGATGAGTTCAAGAAACGAGGCGTGAAGATGATCGCCTTATCCATCGATAGCGTGGAAGACCACCGCAACTGGAGCAAGGTCAGGGCCATGTACACATACTTATCTTCTGTGTTGAGTAAGAGGTGAAGCCAGGTGACTGTGTGTAGAGTTTGCAGGTGCTGCTGCCCAGTCATATAGATTTTTATGTACAGTTACATCAGCAGTCATGCCGTAGGTCACGGCAAGCAATAGTTAATTATTTTTTCATCTTTATTTGTAGTTTTATTTTATAAAGTTTTATTAATGAGATGAAAGATGTAGTTCCCCTATACTAAACCAGGTAGTTGATTGTTCATGTTTCTGTGATTTTATTTTTCCTGCAGATCAGAAGGCATACGAACTACTCGGTGTTTAATGCAGTGTCCTTTATTCAGACCACTTAGCAGAAAACTGTTCACCAGCTGTGAAGGGTGCAGATGTGTTTGCAGATCAACAGAATAATCAGTAAACTCTCTGTAAATGAGAGTCAGGATAATTATTAAACTCTCCTCTAACTGTTTCTGTTGTGTGTTTTTATAAGCTGAGAGGTAAACGATTCACTAGCCTCTCCCTGACTCTCCACAAATCTGTTAGGTCAGTTAGCTGGCTGCAGTGAGACCTCCACACAGGCCTCTGGTTGATCTGAAGGTCACGGTTTAAGAGGAGCTGATTCCAGCAACACATCTTACCTCCTTCTAAAATCAGAAGAAAAGTGATCATTTTTCAGCTCTGTTTTTTTCTTTCATGCTATGAATGCTTAACAAGATATCTGAAATAAACTTTTTTTTTTTTCAGTAACCTTTTTTTTTCACAATGGAATAACAATTAAGGTAGCTTGCAAAAATGACAGAAAATGTTTTCAGTTTCTCTCTCAGAAAAGCTTTATGTTTCTCTCTTTTGTATAATTTTAGTCACAGACCCAAAGAGTCATCAACATTCACCCTTGGACAGAGGTTTTGCTCAATATTCTGACATGTTACAAATATGAAGGCAATAGTGCAGATAAAATAGCTGTTTATCACATTTTTAAATTATAGTTGAATAATTATCATCATATTAGAGTCTCCACTTTGCTGATCTGTTAGGTCCGTGATGCTGTTTGTTGGTTTTAGATATGAGGTCGCTCGCAGCAGGCAATGAGTCAGAGTTCAGTGACTCAGTCTGGCCCTGGATCTGATACAAAAGCAAAGTCAGTGTTATGTGAAGGTTCACAGATTACTTCATCAGATTCCCCCTGTGGTGTGAGATTTGCTCACACACCCTGATTCAGGAGAACATTATGGGTGCACTGATTCCAAACCCTAAATATTAAATATGTTTGCTTTTTATAGTTGTGAAAAAGAAAAGCAGATTAAAAATTCAGATTTAACACTTTTGGACCAAAAAAACGAAAATCCGCACTCATTACAGAGCACTCACTCATGCACAGGCACTGACAAGGAAACCTCACAGGAAGACATCTGCTGTGTGGGATCTTAGCATCTGCTCTTCTGTTCAACTCCTGTTAATGTGGACCAACTGTAACTGTCTGAGTGTGTGTGTATCTCCAGGATGTGATGGCGTTCAACAGTGAAGCTGACAAGGCCCTGCCCTTTCCCATCATCGCTGACGACAAAAGAGAGCTGTCTGTGCAGCTCGGCATGCTCGACCCCGACGAGAGGGACAAGGATGGACTGCCTCTGACTGCGCGCTGTGTGAGGATTATACCTTTTCTCCCTGTCTGACACACACACACACACACACACACACACACACACACACACACACACACACACACAGACACACACACACACACACACACACACACACACACACACACACACACACACACACAAACACACAAGGCTGAGCAGTCAGGAGCAAAGTTCTGTGATTACAACCCCAGCACATCATCTAACTCATCATCTAACTCTAAATGTAACTTTCACAGAAGACCACTTGGGTTTTATTTGTTGAATAAACATATCTTCTGACCCATATTTTCTTTTTTATGTTGACCTGCTGCAGGTGTTTGTGATTGGTCCTGACAAGAAGCTGAAGCTGTCCATCCTCTACCCGGCCACCACAGGGAGGAACTTTGACGAGTTGCTCAGAGTCATCGACTCTCTGCAGCTCACCGCCCAGAAGAAGGTCGCCACACCTGTCGACTGGAAGGTAAACTGTTACACCTGCATGCTTTTAGTTTTCATTTTATCATTCTGGTTTGTAAAACATTGATCTCTCTCATCTTGAGCATCATGAAACGAATAATACCACAGAGTAGACCCTGAAAAACTGTTGAGCAGCTGAAATCTGGTATTGTGCACATGAAGAGAAAAGGTGTTCAACTTTTTAGACACAGGAAGTCTGGGCTTATTCATCCATGCAGTTAACACATCACAGTGTATGTAAAACTGACAGCCTCCACTACTCAGCAGAAGGTCGAAAGAGGGGCAACTTTGATTCAAAACACTTTGTATTTATGTCAGACAAGAAGTAAAAAAAAAAAAAAAAAGTCCAATTTTTTTTGTTGTACAGTGCAAAAAAAAAACAGAAATCTAAACAAATGTTTTTGTCTAATTTTAAGTAACAATTGCCACTTTTAATGGACCAGTTGAGACAAATGTCTCGGTTCAGGTTATTTAAAGTGAAAATGAGGTCTAAATTGTTTGTAACAAGGGAAAAAAAATCAGCCAATGAAACAAGAAAAATGTGCTTTAAGGTTGGCCTGAAATTGAATTAATGTCTTAATACAAGAAAATTTTCTCTTGCTCCATTGGAAATTTTTTTAACTTGTTCTAAGCAATTCAGACCTCATTTTTGTCTTCAATAACTGGAAATAAGACATTTTTTCTGGACTGGTCCAGTCAATGTGGCTCATATTAAGTAGAAAAATACATTTTCTACTGAAAATAAGACAAAAATACTTGATAATATTTCAGGTATTTTTTGTAGTGTAAAAATGCACGCATTTAGCAGTAACTCAGTGTTTTGGCAAAGTTATTTATAGTGTATACAAAGACCCCCCACAACTGCAGCCGTAGTTGTATCTCTCCTAGATGAGGAACTGAAGAGTCTCTGTAGCCACTGAGTGAAACTCACCTTCAGTTTGTGGTGTGTGTGTGTGTGTGTGTGTGTGTGTGTGTGTGTGTGTGTGTGTGTGTGTGTGTGTGTGTGTGTGTGTGTGTGTGTGTGTGTGTGTGTGTGTGTGTGTGTGTGTGTGTGTGTGTCTGTGTGTGTCTGTGTGTCTGTGTGTGTGTGTTTTTCAGCCTGGTGACAAAGTGATGGTCATTCCCTCTCTGTCTGACACCGAAGCTGCTGCTCTCTTCCCTAACGGAGTGACCACCAAAGAGCTGCCGTCTGGGAAGAAATATCTGCGCTACACCCAGCCCTGAACCAGGAAGTAGACCCTGACCACGTCACCCAGAGACAGACTATGTTGAGACTAGATCCTGGTGTAGTACTTTGATTTTGACATAAAGCTAACACAGAGCTAACCAAAAGGATTGAAGCACTTCAGTTGTCACGTTCAGTGCCTTCTTTAAAATAAACTCCCTTTTCACAAACTGGACTCCTCAATCTGTTTGACTATGGTTAGGGCTGATTCTTGAGTCCCTTGGGGCCCTAGGCAAAGATTCACAGGGGCCTCTCCAACTAATGTATCAGCCTTATATAATAAATCATCTGACAGAAAGAAAAAATGTGAAAGGAAAACATTTTTCAACCATTTGTATCATTCCAAAAAGAAAATATAAACATTTAACATGTAAAAAAAAATACAACTCTTAAAAGCTTTGTCTTTATAGCATCAAATTCCTCCAAGGCAACTTAAAATGTTCTTGATACTGTTCTTCTACTTACTTATACTTTATTTTTAGCTTTTTAAATCAGAGGCAAACTTATTTAAAAAGGTTCCAACCCAGAGATTAAACTGTGTGCTGAGGCCTGCACCATGACAGAGGTTTACATTTACAGCATAATACAGGCTGAATAAAAACAGTTTGAAGAAGCATCAAGCCCACTTAACGCACATGGAGAATAAAATATAACAAAAATACTACTGGCAATCATCTTTTCAGCTTACCACTTTCTTGAAGTCTTTTTTGCGCCTCCTTTCTTTTGTTTCTCACTGTCAGATGGATAAATTCTCCATATTTTGAAAGACTCCGTTACTTGTTGTAGTAAGATGCGCTGCTTCTTGCAGCCAACAGGTGAGGGTGAGGCCTCTGTAGGTAGTACTGCATAGAGCCCATGTGTTCATTAATAACTCTCCTCAGTGTCAGTGTGGGGATTCAAAGTTGGTCAGTTCTCTAGTGCCCCCTTCTGGCTTGAGGTGAAGCACTTGCCCTGCCTGTTAGCATTGCCGCCTCTCGCTGTCATTTTGATCGTGTCAGCAGGGGCGAAAATCACTTTTCATTGTTGGGGGGGACAATAAACAGTAAAATTATTACTTTCCCTACAGCTAAAAGGAGGAGGGGGGACGGAGCGCACTAGCGCTGCGCGGAAGGATACATGACCAGTTAGTTAGGTCCAGATAAATGTTTATATTTCCGGAGACTTAATGCACTTAAAAAAAAATCTATGTAGCGTACTCTTTAACTGTGGTATTACTTTTTGATTTTAGTTCTTGTAGGCAGAGAAAATAGCCTTTGAATTTGGTACGGTCTCTCCCTGTTAGCGCCTATTTCCTCGTCACCATCGATTACAGTTTGTGTCTTACTGAGGGAGAGGAGACAACTTTCTACTGTATCTAATGTCCTTAGTGGTCACATAGAGCTCATACAACCCCACTTCAAAAAAACTGAACTATCCCTTTAATCAGCATCTTGTGTTTATCTAAAGCGTACTGTCAGACTTCGGACAAAGGAGTTGACATTTGCTTTTCATTTTCTCTGTGTGTCTGTTGAACAAGTGAAGTTATAACTGTTCAGTCTTTCAATGACAGCTACTTACTTAACCTCGATCTTCCGCTCTGCTTGTGCGTCTGTATTTGTGTGCATGTGTGTGTGTGCAGCATCCCTGCCAGGAGAAAGCGATTGGATCAAACCACTGCGAGGATCGCGGGGTGTGTGTGTGTGTGTGTGTGTGTGTGTGTGTGTGTGTGTGTGTGTGTGTGTGTGTGTTATCTTTCAGTATTTAAAATCGTCAAACAGTGTGTTTTAAGTAGCATGACTTGTATTAAACCATTAGAAAAACATTACTATACTATTAGAAAATTAATTACAACTGATTTTTTAGGGGGGGACAACTTTATGGAGAGGGGGGCATGACCCCTGCGCGTAGGTAGAAGCGGGCGTTGATGGCAAAGATGATGCACACCACCACGAGCAGAGAGGCGAAGAGGATGTACTCGGCCCACTGGGGAGAAAAGACAGGAACAAAAACGAAACCCGATAATGACATAGTGATGGCTCGAAAGGAGATAGAGAAGATGATCATCCGACCTACCTACCTGCCGACTGATTGACATACCTGTCTATAAGTTTGCCTACCTGCTTGTCTTCCTAATGAAAAATGAAGTTTAAACTTCCTCTCACCTTTTTGCTCTTTCTCCCTAACTGCATCTTCTCTTCAACTCATGGGGTAAAAACAGATGCTTTGATCACTAAATGTTGCACCTTTACCTCACTTTTGAATCAGTTCACTTTTGAATCAGTTCTTGTTAGTATTTTCTATTTCCTTTCATAATGACATGCTCATATTTTCTCAAACAACGTTTCAGTACGATGTGTGGGGTTATCATTGTTGGCAAATTGTTTTTTTTTCTTTCCTTTCTTTGTTTACACTAAATAATACGCTTGGTTTCACTCAAAGGAGAACTTTCGGAGGAATACATTTTGAGGATAGTTCAGAGATTTTCACTTCCTGGTAGGACCCTCGCCAAGAAGCACGAGTGCAAACTGAATTCTGCCTACCCTGTTTGATTTTGACCTTTGACTTCTTCTTTGATCTATAAATGCAAGCTCCATGTATTGTGTTAATTATCTCGTCAGGGCCACGGTGGCACAACGTATCTGCAAATGGTCAAATAAAATTCACCCACTTGAACTTGGAGCCTCCATGCATCAGGAAAAATGGCCGCAAAAATGACGGCTACAGCGTAAGTGAAAAGCCAACCGGCCTGCAGCATAGACTTCATGTTGCTGGGCGTCTGCAGAGCAAGAAGATGTACATTAAGACACTATCACCTTGTTTAGTCTATTTTCTGCTCTGTGTTTACTTAAGATAGCACCCTCTACCTGTGTGTAGGTAAACTCGAGGCCAGTTACGGAGAACATCACCTCTCCTGCAGCTATGAGGAAATACTGAGGAATCTGCCAGGCAATGTGGACGGAGTTAGGGCTGATGTCCATCTCTGCTATGATGCTTTCTTTGCACTGCAGAAAACAGACCAATGTCTCAGTCAAATGAAAAATGGAGCCAAACAGTGCCTAAAAGACGTCTGTGACTTACACGTTCGAATGTGAAAGTAGACGGGATGATCAACGTGTAAGCGCTGCTGAAGCCCAGCGACAGGTTGTACTGACACACTTCCCCCCTGTCATCTCTGATTAGGAACTTTGCTCTGCACAACAAGCCACCAGTTAGATGAGGAAAATGTCTGTAATATTTTTAGTATGTTCATAGAATATGTAAGAAAACAGTCTTACTCTCCCTGTGGTATGTAAATGTAATGCGACATGTCATTGGAGGAAACGTTTCCAAATGATTGAACCCCACCAGATATGTCCAAACTCAAGCCATAACCGTTCAAAAACCTGAAGAAGGAGCACAAAATGAGTATCAATCTGAAGCACCCAGGAGCTTCAAATCAAAGTGATGATGAACAATAGCTAGAGTTAAAGCTGCAGAGTTAATACCAGGTTCCTGTTTAGCACATGTTGGTTATGGTGCTGTTTTTCAACCTTTAAGGTATATAATAATTTGAAACTTGCCTGATCTTATTTTCACCATTCCACGGCTTGGCACTAGCATCAGAGAACTGGCGAAAGGAAGTTGAGTACAATTTGACACACTTAAAGGGTAAAGATTGCTATAGCTGTAACACAATAAAAATCTGACAGAATTAGGTTTTAACTTCAGCCCTTTTCACCACACTTACCATGACAGCCTTTACTATTTCCTCATCCTGAAAGATGACGATGGAGCTCCGAGATTTTTTCATCACATTAACTAAGTATTCTGATCCAGACCCCAGATTCAGATGGAATGGTTTATCAAAATTCATGTAACCTTTTGCCTGTAAAGAAAAACAACTCAACCATAAATACGTCTTCTTTTTGCTCATCCTTTTTACTTTTTTTTGTCACTTGGATAGTTGATGTTTGTGTCTGTACCTCAAAAGGAGCCAAAGGAAAGTTGTATTCTCCAGCTCCTACAAACATGGGTTTGTTCTGCAAGTTGATGAACTTTGCCTGGCCGTTATTGGCTGATGGGAAATCTGTCAGCGTTCGCTGGAGGAGACATGAAGATGTGAATGTGTAGAATGGGATTTGCAGGCTGTACCAAAGTATGTTTGTTACACTCACGTCGATCTGTAACTGGACCACAGCAGCAGAGATGAATGCGAGAGCGGTGAGGAACATCCCAACAGTCATTCTCTTTAAGGGACTGCAGAGGAAACACATTTATACATCTAAGGGCCAACTGAAGACATTGCAAACTGCCCAGGACAGAGCTGCCAGGTTGGTCTTATGTTGTCCGATAAGAACAAACACTGTCAGTATGCATCACCAGTAATGCTGTCTTTTCTACTCAACCTGTTTTTCTAAACAAACAAGTTGTCAGATGCAGTCAGCTTCATTCATATTTTACCAGGTCAGCTGATGATGGCCAGGTCTTGTTGCCACATCCAAAGTCAAATTCCTTAAAAAGGACAGTTTTTTTTTTCATGCCATCAATCATTGGAATAATTGTCCCTTCAGTATACGTAAATTGAAGAGCAAGTCATCTATTAAGCACCACCTGAGAAGGCACTACCTGAATACCTAAGCATGTACTGTAGGTAGAGGAGTGGATGTGATTTTATGTGATGGATACAACTTGTTAAAATAACAACCATTCTCACAATTTTCTGATGATGCTTGTTGTAATGATGTCTACAATGTTTTAAGACTTAAGATCTGCATTGTGAGTTATGTTAGTTGTAACTATCTTGTGCATTGTGTAATAGGTTTTATGTTGTCTTCCTGTGTGGACCCCAGAAAGATTAGCTTGTCACCTTGGTGGCAGCTAATGGGGATTCTTTTAAACAATAAACAACAATGAACGATACAAACTTTATGCTAATTTGAAATCAAACCTGTGAGTTCTCCTCTACAGTGGGGAAAATAATTATTGAACGCGTCAACTTTTTTCTCATTACATTTATTTTCAAAGCTGCAATTCAAATGAAATTTCTACCAGACATTGGTATTAACTGAAATAATTCACACATGAAAAGAAATCACAACATTCAAGTCCATAAATAATGATTATGTGGAATTAAGTACGATAACACAGGAAAAAAAGTATTGAACAAACCATGGAAAGGCTGTATACTTTGGCAAGGAAATGCACCATACCACCTGAAATCTGTCAGTAATTATTACTTGAACTTCCAATTAGTGCAAACCAACATTAGCTGGGCTGGAGCAAATTGATGGTCCTATAAAAAGTGTCGATTTTTTTTACCAAGCAGTTAAATACGACACACCTCATGATGGGTAAAGGCAAAGAGCTCTCTGAAGACATTTACAACCTGATTGTTGCTCAGCATCAGAATGGAACTGGTTACAGACTTGTATCAAAGCACCTGAATATTCCAGTCAGCACCATTGGGGCCATTATGCACAAGTGGAAGAAGCACCACCTTACCATCAACAGGTCACGCACAAGAGCTCCTTGCAAGATTTCTGACCAGGGAGTCCGAAAGATAGTCAAGGACCACCCTGAAAGTGCTCCAGAAAGACTTGGAGGCAGCAGGTACAATTGTTACAGAGAAAACAATAGGCAATGCACTCCACCACCATGGCCTCTATGGACGCTCAGCCCACAAGACTCCATTCCTCAAGAAAAGGCATGTTGAAGCTCATTTAAAGTTTGCTAAACAGCATCTTGACAAGCCTGTAGAATACTGGGAGAATGTTGTCTGGTCAGATGAGACCAAAACTGAACTTTTCGGCTGTCATACTACATACCATGTTTGGAAGAAAAATGGCACTGCACATCACCCAAAAAACACTACACCAACAGTGAAGTTTGGAGGTGGAAGCATCATGGCATGGGGTTGTTTCTCATCTCATGGTATTGGCAAACTTCATATAATTGAAGGAGCAATGAATGGAGCCATGTATCGGGAAGTTCTTTATATTAATCTGCTGCCATCCACCAGGATGATGAAGATGAGACGTGGCTGGACCTTCCAGCAGGACAATGATTCAAAGCACACGGCAAAGTTTACTCTCAAATGGTTTCAAAAAAAGAAAATCAATCTGTTAGAATGGCCTAGTCAATCACCTGACTTAAATCCAATTGAACATTTGTGGAAGGAACTAAAGAAAAGGGTTCACCAGAGGGCACCACAGAATATTCAAGATTTAAAGACTAACTGTGCAGAGGAATGGGCCAAAATCACACCTGAGCAGTGTGGGCGATTAGTTAAAACATACAAGAAGCGCCTGGAAGCTTTCATTGTAAACAAAGGCTTCTCCAGTTAGCGTGTCCAATACTTTTTTCCTGTGTTATCTCACTTAATTCTACATAATCATTATTTATGGACCTGAACATTTAGATTTCTTTTCATGTGTGGATTATTTGAGTTAATACCAATGTCTAGTAGAACTTTTGTTTGAATTGCATCTTTGGAAATAAAAGTGATGAGAAAAAGTTGATGTGTTCAATACTTATTTTCCCTACTGTATTCATCTATTTAATGCATTTCTGCTCTTGAACAACATGAATGATAAACTCACGTGAAGTTTAGGTTGCACTTGGCGACCAGCGGGTAGATGATACTTTCCATGATCACCACCAAAACCAGGATCATGATCGGGCCCAAAGTCTGGAGGTGAAGGAGGACAGGCAGACTTTAAAAATCTTTTGCTTTGCTTTTACATCAAGGAGGTCCAGAAACGACACAACAAAGAAAAGCCTCTTACCTGCATCTGACCAGGCTGGATGACGAAGAGTCCCTGTGAGAAGAAGAAGAAGAAGAAGAGAGACAAAGAGAATCCCATTTAATAAACCGTCATATTCGCTGTTTGTGCTCATAAGGAAACAAACAAAACACTTACAAAGTCTCCGTTCATATGTTCCGCCTGGAAAATCCATCTGCTCTGTGAGGGACACACAGCTTGTCACGTGGATTCTTTATGTCTATATAATTTTTAAATATTTCTCTTATTGATCACAGGAGATCTACCTGCTCACGAATGAGAGCCCAGAACAAGGGCAGAGGAATGAAGAGGAACAGCACCTTCAGCACCATCTTCACCTGAGCAATCAAGAGTTTCTGGAGCCAGAAATAGAAACAGTTTATAGCTTTCACACATAACAATGATTGTTTGACCATCTGTTTGCATCATTTTAATACGCTAACATCATGTTTTTCCTCTGCCCAGTCCATCCAGTGCTTTCTCCTTGGGTACACAGGATCTCTGTGCAGGAAGCGGTTCTTGATTGCAAACTATGGGCAGCAAAAAAAAAAATAATAATAATAATAAAAAAGGAAAAGAACACTTGGAATCAAGTTTCAGGATGAAATAACTTGTTTTTAAAGGTTTCTGTTGAGATGGAATCATATTAACTCACCCCAATACAACAGCAGACCTTCACCAGGATGTTACGCTGAGGTGGGACTTTAATACACAGTCTGCTTCCAACAATGAAGACGACTGCAGACACACAAAAAAAAGTATGGGTCTCATTCACTTGATTCGAAACACAAAGAATATGTATTTTTAATGAGGGGAGATCTGTGTTTTAAATAAGAAAGATGAACTCATCCTTACCCAAACCAACTGCCATCACAGCAGCAGGCACCCCAAAAGTCAGTGGGAAGCATAACTGCTTGGTGTGAATGCCACAATGATGAGCTGCAAATCAAACACACACACACACACACACACACACACACACACACACACACACACACACACACACACACACACACACACACACACACACACACACACACACACACACACACACACACATTTATATTTAAAAATGTGACCAGCTGTCCTCCTGGATTTGACTCTATGGTGAACTTCAGTGAAGTGAACCTGAGAGTTTGGGTCTGATGAAGATGGACAGCAGCATGCCGGCGTTCATAGAAAAGTAGAAGACGGAGAAGAAGATGCTTCTCTTCTTCTTCTGTTGGAAACAAAAATTAAACTCTTTGATTAATTATTCCTTTGGATACAACTGTTATGAGCACCCCTTGTTGACACTGATCGACCTTTGCTTACCTTTGCATGGCACCATAAAGTGATAAAGATGGGTTTGTTATTAAGTAAATAAAACAGCTAGTGGCAATGGAAAAGGACAGAGAAAATGCTGATAAGAATCTGATACTTCTAACTAATCTGAGAATGTGTGTGTGTGAGTGTGTGTGTGTGGTTAGGCGTGTGCGACATAGAGGCAGCTCAACTTACGTTCTACACATGTGCAGTGTGAACATGAATGTTTACATCAAGCTGAATTATGTATGCATTGTTGCAATTGGGCAGTATTGAAATACTGCAGTCACACAACTCATGTTTGGTTTGTTTATTTAGCAGTAATTTCATTTGTGTTTGGCCACAGCCTCTGGCCTTATCACTCCTGATACCAGATAAGTCTACACAGCAAAATTGAGGAGTGATGAGCAAAACATACTGAACACAATCCTCCTGGAGCCTGCAGGTGGTTGCTGTGGTGGCGGTGGGGCCAAAAGAACAAGCAGCAGAGGCATTGACAGGCAGAGGAGGAGAGATGGGGAATTCCCAGTTTAAATAGACCACCAAATTGAGAGGTAGAGGATGTGTTTGGAAGATGGTTATGATGACTGGGACATGTGATATGTGCATAGCAGCAGTTTGAGTTATCTGCTTGAACTAGCTCGCAGGCTCGCCCTATTATATCTAAATGTCATTATTATAGATAAGCATTTATTGGTTCCGATACTGTTATTGGAAAACTGCATCACATCATGAATTATCTCTGTAGCAGCTCTCTAATACTCATGACTCATTTTGTTGGGCTAAAGCTGACAGTAGATCATCACCATGAGACTTACAAATCAGTGCACAAAATTTTATCCTTGGTGCGTGTACACGTGTGTGTTTGAGTATCTTCTAACCTCATGTTCCAGAAACTGGTCTCCACCAAAAGCAGCCACACAGGGTTTGATGCCCCCTGTCCCCAGAGTGAAGAGGCTCAAACCTATCATGGATAGAGCCCTGAGGTTTACAGAAAAAACATAAACACTGTTAAAACATTTGCTCCAGTCATTCTGCTGTGATGTGTCTCACCCTAATTAAAGTGGTTAACTTACATATGGATGGGGATGTTGTCAGGGATGCCATCTTGGTTTGAATCTGTGATATCATGGATGGAACTTATGGTCAGGACAATCTGTCCCAGCACGTAAACGATAGAGAGGTAAACAATTGTCCTGTGCAGAGGGAGGAAAATCCAAGGAGGACGTTTATAGAGATATTCTTCAACCCTTTCATGAATTCACTGTATCTAATGTATCTAATGTATCTAAGGGATTGATACTTACTTGAACTTGCCGAGCCACAAGTCAGCAATTAACGCCCCAAAGATGGGCGTCAGGTAACTGAGAGCCACAAAAATCTGGTGGACAGTAGTGGTCAAATCGTACCAGTTGAAGAAGATCCTCAAGAACAGCGGGATCATACCTGATGATGGGAGAGGGGGAATATGGGAGGAATTGATTGTTTCTGTCACTTCTATGCATAGTACTAAAAGAAGAGATGAAACCAAAAAGCAACTGATTTTTTTGTTTTGTTTTTTTGTTTTAAAAAAAAAAAGCACCTCACTTCTTATGCAATGCTCACAGAACTCATCGATCCCGATGAAGAAGATGCTGATTGTGCTGCCTAAGACAGTCTGTAAGGAGGATGAGAAAAGTTGGCTGCAGAGTCTCACTAGATACAATTCAGACAGCGTAACAAGATTCAGACTTACACTTTTTGGCTTCTGAGATTTCTTGTTCTCTACGTCTGAAAAAAATAAAATAAATAAAGAACGGATAAAGGTCATACGAGACTAGAACATACATATGTCAAAAGCAACCAACAGAACAATAAACAGTTGTGATGAGATAAAATGCTCATGTGAGAGAAAAAGGATCATTTAAAAAATAAAGTGAATGATATCCTCTTAAGTTTGCCAGAAACAGATAATTTTCACATTTCACATTGGTTTCAGCCACTTTGTCCCAGGACTCACCTGCCATGGCTGCTCTCAACTCCTCGTCCCTTCTCCAACTGAAGCATTCAACAAACAGCAGCTCATCTGAGCCCTGTCCAAGTCCAACACACTAACACTGAGTCAAAGTCTCAGATTCCTCTTGTGTAATCTGTCATAAACCCCCCTGTAATGCCCACTGATGCTGGACTCTGGATCTCATATGTTAACATCTTAAGCGACACCAACTCTGGTCACACGCTGACAGAAGAAATGCAGTGAACGGTTCTTCCACAAGGTGTCATCCCACAACCTAAAATAAAAATGTCATGCTACCCTTTTAACTGCAGGACAGTTTTACTCCAGTAGGGGGCAGTATAAGCTCACAGTCTGACCCGCAGTGTGTTCAGGGAGGGAGGGGTTCCACTTTACACATACAAGTTTATCTACCGTTCGTTTATAGCTCCACCACTGAGATGATTCACATTAGTTTTTGTGGATTTCACAGCTAGACTCTGATACTGTCAGCCCTTCATCTTAAAATTTTAACCCTGTCATGTCTCTTAACTTGACTCCTTGTTTGATCTGGTCTTCAAATCCTGAATGTGTCACTCAGGCACTGAGAACTTAAGTTGAACTTAAGACGGCCCCAACCCAGAAAGATTGGTTTACATACAAAAGTTAAAGGCTCATTTCTACTAACAAAAAGATAATATACACCAAATAATACAGATGGCCGTGTGGACTATGTTAGGTTTAAACAAAAGAAGAGAAACAGCTGGACACTTTGTGCAGAACAGGTCAGGTCTCACTCAACTTATGTGCAAAAGTTTACTGTTTCAAGTTTTCAGATTTCAGGAGAATCATATCTGAATTTGATGAGTAGAGCTCTCAGTGCACGCCCAGATGTGTGCAGAGCCGCTCAGAAACACATCTCATTAATAAGAACCATTTACGGTTTCATTACTAAGGGACAGTGCATAGAAAAGGAAACTGAAGGGACCAGTGGGAAGAGATGACGTTCTTCAAAAGCCACAGGTAAGAATGAAACCCAGCCTCTTGCTATAGGGACTATGACCTTCAAATCTAGGGTAATGCATTTTAACCCCCAAGTCAAAGCAGTGCTCTGATTGGGAGCCCAACTTATCAGAACACCATGTTCCCGCTAAACCAACTACCACAACAAGATCTGACCACATCCTCTGCTATTTCTGAGACATTATACTTCCACTGAACTCTGAGGCCCCATTTGCTCAACAACGTTACATCGAGACGCAGAGGGGCTGAAAAGCCTGTAGTAAGCATGCCAGACCTGTAGGTGGTGCTATAACTGTCTTGTCCAGATGCTGCTGTGGGGAGATCTTCACCCAAGTAGAGTTGAACCGGTCATCTGGTGTCTGTCTGGGCTCTTAGGTAGGCTAAAACTCTTTTTCTGTCTTAACGCGAGGCTGAAACCCAACAAAACTTTTGCGTTGCACCTTAAAACCGTTGTCGTGTAAACAGCCCCTTAATTTACATGATATCTCACCTTGTTAGTGTTACTGTCAGTTCTTTAGGTTATTATTATTTTTTCAGTTTTAGTTAGCTTAGTTACTTTTGGTTTGAGTAGGTTAAGTAAAGAAAGGTTGGTTTAAGCTCTAAGTGTTTTTCTGTTGGTTAAACTGAGTTTGGTTTGGTTTAATTGAAATTCATCACGTTGGGTACCTTTGGTTCTTAAGGCTTTTAAGTTTCTTAAGGTTCTTAAGTTTAGATTGCCAGGGTTTATTTTATCTAAGTTACTCTGTTTTTTTTCAAAGTTTATTTTCAGTTTAGCTTGGGTGAAGTTTGATTGTTTGTATGTTTTTTAGTGCTTAACATGCTGCTGATGTTTGATGTTGTTTATTAATTTGAGCCGTCCGAATTCTGATCTCATATTCATTCTGAGTCTTTGGACCCCAGGAGACAGGATTCTCTCATAGTGAGGAGTAGTGACCTCCTCCTCCTCCTCAGTCTATCACTTTGGTAAACCAGAGAGCATTAGTAAAACATTTCTTCTCCTCACTTTACAAAATCCCTGGGTACAGAAACAGATCATCTGTGCTTGTTGTGTTATTTCTTCTTCTGCTGAATCTCCTCACTAAACCCTCACAGACTCTCTGTCCCATCAGAAGCATTTCTCAGATTCCAGACTCCATCAGTCTGTGCCAGAGCACGAGGGGAGCTTTGGGTGTCAGACACTGGCTTAATTACCCCCTCTAACCCTCACCCTCACCCTCACCCCCTCCTGTCCCTCTGTTATCCTCTCCTCTTGTCCATCGAGCGGACTCACCCCTCCCTCCTCTCTCAGGAACACCACAACATGAAACACAACACCAATAGGGACATGCTTCTGGGACAAAACACACAGACACACACACACACAGACACACACACACAGACACACACACACACACACACACACACACACACACACACACACACACACACACACACACACACACACACACACACACACACACTGGCCTGAATTCTGATATCTCTGCACAAGAGCGCTCACTACAACACTCGTTCTTGTTAGCATGCCTTAGCACTAAGTGTATTCTGACGTCACGTCTGAAGGATGATTTCAGATTTTGTCTGGTCACTCTGATTCTTATCTTGGCTTTACACAAAGCTAGAGTAAATCAGAGAGAAATGCAACACAGATGGTGTTGTTGTTTTTTTCCTGTCACTCCTTGGTCACTATTTTTTATATGAGCATCTCTCAGCAGAGAATTGATTAATTTTATTAGCGCTCTGAAGTAAAAAAAAAACTTCAAAGATGCCTGATGGAAATGTTGTCAAGAGCTCCCCATTTAGTCAGATTCATCCTGGAGGGACCCTGATCTGCAACTGTGTTTATTAGCAAATTAGCTTCAGTTTGTGTAATCAAATTACACTAATAGTAAAGTATACCAGCTCTTTATGAGAACTCACTGTGGTGCCTGCTCTAGGCTGTGTGTTAAAATAACCTGGTTCTAGCTAACAGAGCTAACAGAGCTAACAGAGCTAACAGAACTAACAGAACTAACAGAACTAACAGAACTAACAGAACTGGAGCAAACAGCTCAATAACTTTCTGCCTTTGTTTTAAACTCATGACTGAAATGTGAAAAACTCAGATGTGATGCCATTTCCAGCTCTGTTATCCATTTTAAACAGAAAGTACAGATAGTTAAAGTGTATGTCATCAGTTGTCTAGATGTTGCTCCCCTAATCAAGACATTAGTAGGTAGGTTGGAGATCTAAAGGTTTGTTATTTCTGTGAAGGATCTTTCCACTGTTGTCCGGTTCCTCCCTCACATGCTGGACGTTCTGAATAGTAACAGTTTCTCTCGGCGCCCTGAGGTGTGAGAGGTGTTGCCTGTGTGTCGGCTTCCTCTTGTTCCTGAGCAGAATTTAAAACTGATCCACAAACACAAAACCACCCCCCTCCTCTCCTCGGCTCTGTGAAGGTCATATTTCAGCATGTGTGGGTCTCACTCCATCAGCCCTGAGCAGCTGACACAGGCTGACTCCAGTGGTATGGTCCACACACAAACACACATATACACACAGCTCCTGCAAAAGGTCCTTAACTCAGTGTGTGAGCTTGACGCTGCTTCTTGGGGATGGAAACAAATTTGTTGGCAGAGGCCACGTGATAAAAACTCAGAAACATCAGCTGTTGGTTCCCCATGTTCAAACACAACCTGTGTATCCCCAGCTGAGGAAATATCTGGAATAAACAGGTATAAACCATAGACTGTAAAAAAAATGGACGTCATTTTGCTCAGCTTGAAGTGAGGTCTCCACAAAACCTGCTCCCCCTGGTGGCTGGCTGCAGTATAGGCCAAAAAATCCATCTCCCCAGTCATTCCAGATAAGCTGTGGTCAAACTTTAAAAAATTAATACAACTTGTATGTTTCTCACATCTGATTGTTGTGATGATACTGTTAGGCTGATACTATTTGGCTGACTTGTATTTAGGTCCTCTTTTTCTGAAAGGTTTTATTATAATTAGTTATAAGAGGTTAAAAACAAGGTTTTAAGTCATGTTAAACGATGATTGACAGCTGCCTGTATTTTTTGGGGATTGACGGGGGTATTTTGGCTTCAAAACTGTACAAAGGTTAATGGCCATGCTGGCCACTCTATACAAAGTCTACAGTATGAACAACACTGATGCAGAACATTCAGTCTTTGTCAGGTCTGTCTCTAAGAAGAGAAGAAAACTACTTTGAAGTTTCTGTTTCTTTGAATGGGGTGTGGTTCAAACATCAAAGTTTCAACCTCAGCCTGTCAGGAGGATTTAAAACCGTGACTCTATATCAACACAGCCTCATGAAAGTTTCTGTGAGTTAAAAAAAAAACTTAGGGTTTTTCTGCTGTGATTCTGTTCGGTTGTGATTCATATTACAAGCCACACTTTAAAATTTTTGTTTCCTCTGTCTCAGCATCCTTGGCTTTTTGCAGTTTTGCTACACATATTAAAAATGCAGCAGGTTGTTTTCTGTGGCTGAGACCTCCCACACTTTACTTTCACAGGAGGAGGGTGGCTGTCTGGGTGTTAACTTGGAGGTTGTGTTCCAGTGTGTGTGTCTTTTGTGTTTTGTGTGGGTCTCTGCAGATGTAGGTCTGGATGTGAGCCAGCAGCAGGGAACTCTGGGAGCAGACCCAGGAGTGATGTCATCACCAGCCGGACCAGGGAGCTGCAGTCATCTGTCACACTAACTGTGTGTGTGTGTGTGTAAAAGAGAATGTGTGTGTGTTAATACTTTTTTATTTGTTGTGTGTGTGTGATTAGAGGATGACCCTCAGAGTTTGAACTCTGTCGATTGCCATAGTCAATAATCTTTTAAACCTAAATAAGTTTAAACCCCATCATTTCAACCAATGAAACATGGTTTTAGAGGCTGTTTACCCAACAACGGTTTTATGATGAAACGCAAAAGTAATGTAGCGTTTCGGCGTCTTGTTTACACTGAAACAGTGTTTTAGCCAATCTACAACAGAAACTTATGAAAACAGCCCCCTGATTGGAATTATTCTGAAATGCTGCCACCATTGCCAAGTAAACAGCAAGCAGGAGTTTACACTTTCACTGTGGCAACTCAGATTTTCATGCGCGGACAGGACAACAACAACAACAACAACAACAACAACAGTAACAATGGCAGACTACCGTGTTGTGCTTGTGCTTGTGCTTCCGAATCTGCAGACTGCCTTTCAACAAAATGTGAATGTGTTGCACCACTTCTGCACTTCTCCTGTTGTGTTTATTAGCAGCTGGCTAGACATCTGTGATGGGGGTGTGTCTCTTCAGTTACATCGCCAACTACAGACCTGGCATGCATACTGCAGCGTTTTAAGTCCCTCTGCGTTTCAGTGTAAACTCAGATTTCTTTCACTTTATTTTTTGCAATCTCAGGTGGAATATGGTCATGTAAATGGAGCCTCAGTTTGGTTTTAACCTGCAGCTGCAACAAGTAATTTTTTTCATGAATCTGCAGATCTTCACATTTCTTCATTGTCAAATCAATGGTCCTAAACCCGAAGAGTATTTACTGACTCTGATGGTTAACACATTCAGAGCACCCTTTGCTGATGTTTTGCAGTAGAAACAAGACATTTGGCTAGGCGCCACCCTGTTGGCTATGGCTGCCTTTTGCAGCAGCTCTCTCTTCTTTGACCGTTTCTTGTAATTTTTAAGTCTCTTTTTTTGTTATGTTAGTATTTGGAGTGGGTCATTACTTTGTATTGCTCATTTGTTGGGCATGGACACCAAAATTTTTGTGGCTTCAGTGATATTTTTACTACTTTTTCTCCTGTGTTTGTCTGGAGATCCTACATGTAACCTTGGAGAGAGAAGGAGGTGAGGACGACGTGCTGGTTCTCAGGTGTGAGCTAAGAAGTGACGATATGGACCTGTCGTTCCATCCATCGTTATTGGGAACATAAGATCTATCTCCAATAAGATGATGAGCTAGCCATGCTAATCCAGCAACAGAAGGAATACCAGAGGGCAGAGTAGCAGCTACTATTCACCGACATGGCTAACGGAGCTAACATCAGACATGGCTCAGTCCTGGACCCTGTGGAGGTGGAGGCTGGCTGAACTGGAGAATGATGGACAAGCTGTCATCATCTATTTTCTTATGGACCTTTTTGCACTTTCTATACACTTTCTTACTTTTGTTTTCTTGATTGCTGCTGTGACTTCAATTTATTTGTACTTGTTACAATGGCAATAAAGTTCTATTCTATTCTATTCTATTCTATTCTATTCTATTCTATTCTATTCTATACTAAATCCTGCCTTTCCAACAGTAAAGTAAAGTCCTGGAAAAATTCTCAGTAGAGTTAAACCAAGATGAGTGCTCAGGTTGGAAATGCTCTAGATGAGTGAAATTGCCTGGCAGTCTCATCCCCATCTGCAGAGAATTTTAGCCTAGCTTGCGTTTATTTCTCCAGCAATTTTTCTCCAAATTGAGCAGCATCTGTTGTGGCTAATTCAAGTACTTGAGACAAACGTACAACCCCAGTTTAAACTGTTATGCTCCAGCTTGTAAATAAACAATATGGCTCGATGGAGAATGACTCAGTTTTAAGCACAGCCTCCGGTGGACACTTGAGGAACTGCATGTTTAAGGAATACCAAAATGACTTGAAGAAGTACTAGCAAGGTCATTCACTTATTACATGGCAGCTCATTAAAGTGAGGCAATCACTGTTAACACTGCATCGTCTGTAAACTCAATCATCTCAACCGACCATCATCACTTCAGAGCAGGTTCAGAATAAGCACATAAAAAGAGAGCTGTCTTTTTCTGTCATGGAGACTACATTTCTAAGTATTTGCTTTTTTGTGTTTCTCTTTCAGGTGTCTGACTTCAGAGAGACACCTCTGGCCGGTGACACATGACAGGAGTTTGAAGTTCGCTGGATTCTGCAGCAGAGACTCTGAGCGTCTCATCCAGTCTGTCTTCTTGTGGAACGAAAACATGAAAACTCAGCTCGATGATTTTCCCTTTCCTCACTCTCTTCAGACTTCTGTGAGGTGCTCAGACCGTCTGATGCTTTCCATGCTGGATTTGTTTATGTTTGGAGAGAGGGGGAGAGGAGGGGGGAGAGAGGGGGAGGTGGAGAGAAGAGTCATTGAACTCAGAGCCAATGTTTATGTTTGTGTCTGGGTTTCCTTCTCTCCTTTTCCCACAACAGAAAACAGCTCTCTGTCTCCCCATCACTCTCCCTCTCTACCTGTCTCTGTCGCAGTCCGGCTCTAACTGTCTCTCTGTACACCTGCCAGCCTCCCTCCTGTGTTTGTGCTGCAGTCTGGTTCCTGATGGATCCGTCTGGGGTCTGAGGGGGAGGAAGAAAACCCGTCAGGTGGAGCTGAAAAAAAAAGAAAAGAAAAAAAAAAGGGTCTGTGGTTCAGGATTTTCCATCTGAGCACTAAAACCCAGACGTCTGAATAAGCTTTATCAGGATGGAGTTTTCTCCCTGAACAGAGGGACAGCATGCAGACACACTGCAGGAGGGTGTGTGCACACGTCCTTTCTGGAAAACTGCCTCACTGACTGTGTTTGTGCTTATGTGACTAAACTGAATCTCCACTTTGACTTTCACTTAGCAGGTGCTCTGAAATGAAGCACACAGTACAGTTCTTAAAGTGTCCACTGAAGTCAGTGTCCAGCAGTGAGCCTGTCCCCACAGAGCCTCATGTTCAAACGTCCAGTTTTACAGCAGAAATAAACCACTAACAGTTCTCATGCTGCATGGCTAACTGAGAGCTGTACCCATAGACTGTTTAAAACATGGACGTAACCTCTGCGCTGCCTGTTCCTGAAACCGTGAAAAGAAGCCAATCCACAGACGCAGCCACGTTTGCTATGATACCGGTTGTGAGTTTTTCTTCAAGCAGCTACAGGGCGCCCGGCGGTCATGTGACCTGAGCTGTGCCTCTGATTAGAAAATCAAACAATCCTATTAACTTTTGTTTTTTTTGTTATAGTGTGTGCCGAAAGTGAAATCAGAGTTTTAGACCCAAGACGTTTTTTTAACCAGGCTGTAAATATACATTTAAATGTTGTAAAAGTCTGTTTTTACGGCTTGGTGCGTACGTGACTTCCGGTCTCTCTGCAGCTAGCCTCAAGTGGATTCTCAGTGACCAGCAACTGTTAGCATTTCCACATAGGCTTCATTCTTACTAACCGGATGTTGCCCTTTGGCTGTGCCCGACCAAAGTCCCCCTCCTTATACACATGATGTGGTAGGAATTGTGTCTTAACAAAGTTGTTAATTTATGATACACATATATTCTGAATTAACTAGATATCAAAATAGGTCCACCAAATATGCAAAGGTAAAGTCTACCACGAGTATCTGATAACTTCTAGGAGCACTTTCATTGTGCAGTTTCAATATGCAACATTTTTCTTCAGCCCTTGTCCTCAGAATGTGTGTTATTACATTTGTGGTGTTTATGCTTTTTTTCTTTCTTAAAATAATTTTTTTCAACTTGAGTCGTTTTAAGTACTGTGTTGCTCTCCAAGCGCCCAAAGCAAGTTAAAGTTCACCCGTGTTTTGAAAAAGTGTTATCTGTCTCTGGCGGTTTTTTTCACTTTGGTAGTGTTTTTCCTCCTCGTACCACTGGTGATTGTCAACATGCAAAGTCACTAGCGCACTGGGCACTCTGTGATTGGCTGATGCAACCATGCATACTCTCTGCACAGAAACATCCCAACACAACCAAAACATCAACATACGGCAGAGGAGAGGGTGTTGAGGCAGACACAGACACTGACACACATTTATTATGGTCAATAGGAAATGATTGAGCAAGATTATTCCTGTTAAAGTTGATATTCTATTGTTAGGGAAATCCTGCAGACTCTACCTTTAAAGTGAGCAGGATTTGTCCTTACCAGCCACTGTAGAGGAGAGAGGGAGCTTGGTGGCTTGAAATGACCTGGTTTGTGTCAGTGTGTTGTTTCCTACAGCTCACTCTCCCACCTGAAATCTTGTTTCTTGGCTTCTCTGTTCTGATAAAGGAACACCTTTGGTTTTCCCCAACCACAAACAGTCACACTCTGAAGACTTCACAGGAATAACCTGCTAATGTAGCTGCTAATGTGTTAGCCATGGTGTTAGTCACAGTTTGGACAGATAACTCGATGTTTACGAACACCTCCCTCCTCACCAGCTCCACCCTTTCACCCTGAAATATTGACTTCTCTAAGAACATGCTGGTGACAGGCACCAGCCAAAGCCCAAAGATTAGGGCGAGGAATGAATCATGGGGGGAGACGTCACAGTGGCTTTATGAACTGCTTGTACATCAAGTGGGTTTCATGTGGGTTTCTGTTTTCAGGGGTTTCAGATAACTGCCCGTCCTCTGTTTACATCTCCTTCAACCCAAACACATTAACACTCTCTCTGCTGCTCGTCTCTGAGGTCCCCTCCTCACTGCCTGGTCTTCATCTCAGCTCATTTTAGAGGCACAGAGGTCAACCCTGCTCCACACCCCCCTGCCCCTCTCCTCCCCGGGCCATAACATCAAGACACACAACACCACAACCCTGCCTGTCACCACTCACACTGCTGACATGCTTAACCTCCAGCCTTGCAGGAGTCACACACTCTGATAATACTCTCTAATCTTCCTCTCAATTTTCGCTCCTGCTGGTGTACGAGTATCAAACCATCAAGGTACTGATATATATTAATAAACACAGATATGTCAAACTTTTATTATTCATTTTCTTCAAAGATAACAACAAATGGAGGAGTTAACAAAAACTAATCACATCTTAAGAAACACTGAGAGCAGTTTTGACGTTGCTGCCTGCCGTGTCTAACACATCATCACATAAATAAACCTCAATGAGACCTTTCCTGGTTAGACACATGTGAAAAGAGTAAAAAAAAAAAACTCTTCTTGAAGGTTCTTCTGGATGTTAGTATTTCCTTCGTGTCCACAAATAATCCCAGTGATGTGGTGTTTCCACGTGTCCTGGAGCAGAGATCATACTCAAGCCCTCACAGTCAGTTCTGTCTCTTTCCCAGAAGACACACAGACAGTCAGACGGTAACTAGCTGGTTAGTTTGTTCAATTGAGGTGAGCTTTACTGGAACAGGGGAGGATAATTTGTACTTTCAGAATGATTCTCCAAAGGTAAAAACGGCTGCTGCTGTCTGCTTTTGTCTGCATCAGAGGGAAACTGGTCAGTCATCAGTCAGTGTGCTGAATAGGAATGAAACAACTGAGGGACTCAAACTTCACCTTCAAAATAAAAGCATCAGAAATCTTTGTTAAAGTGACTCAGCATGTTTATAAAGCAGGTGTTTGTGTCTAACACAAAAGACTTACATCAAACACACTTTTTTTCTTAAACCGCTTTTATTTGTGAGCTATTATTTATAAGCCACAATTTAAAGATGGCACATGTTCTGACCTGAAACTGTATTCTTCATAGTTCTTAAATTAACTTAGCCCGTGGGTCATGTCTTTTCCAATTTCTTGGATTTTTCAGAAGTGCTTAAGTCCTGGGGCCTTCTTTGTGGTTTGCTTTACATAACTAGCATCTGAAGGGGTGTCCTCATATGCTTTCAAAACTCTGATGAAGCAATGGTTACGTTTCAGGTGAATGATTAGGTTTGAAGTATTGAAGCTGCTCCCTTTTCCCTCCTCATGCAACTTGCCTGAATAACTGTCTTCTTCAGAAACTTTGAAGAAGTCTCACACAGTCCACTCCAGGTTTTCTGTTTTGAAGCGTTAACATGCTGTGCTGAGTGCATGTCGTGCTGCATTTATGGTGTGATAGAAATTCACCATTCCCATGTTTGCTTGTCATTCTTTGAGTTCATATTTCTGTTGTTAATGTGTAACATGTGGGAAAATTACTGTGGATGTCAATTCAAGTGAGTAACTACCAGGGATAATATTACCAGAGTTAATGAATTTCTTTTCCCAACATGAGGGGTTCTCTTAAAAATTTCCAGTTGGAAATATATAAATATATATGCAGATGGAGATAGAATGCAGCATTCACTGCAGGCCGTTCAGTGGGTCACTCATAGTGGAAGTGGGGTACTGCGATACTGACAAAAATACAAATGTTATTGGGGCTAGTCGTCATAATATCAGACCTATCAAAATGACGTGAAAAAATCCTGTTATCGACATGAAAGTTATTGATCCAATAGTTATCGTGCACCCCTAATTCTGACCCTCTGACCCCTAAATTCTAGCGCAGCTCTGCGCAGCTCTGCGCAGCTCTGCGCAGCTCTGCGCAGCTCTGCGCAGCTCTGCGCAGCTCTGCGCAGCGGTCTTGCTCCGTTTGTCAAACCCCACTGGAAGCAGCGCGCTGCGTCGCTCAATCCAGAAGGGGGGAGGGCTGGAGGGGTTGGTCCTTGGAGAGTCACAGGCTCTCTTGTGAACAGCGATATCACACGATCACCATCCACTCCCATAACTTTGATATGTCAGTCCACACCTTGTCCTTTCTGCCTGTATCCTTATCAAAAGGATGTTTGGGATCATACAGAATGTTGAACTTCTCCTCTTCCAAGATCAGCTTCTCTTCATCCATGGCGTTGTGTTGCGTCTGGGACCCTCTAACCGACTGTTTACCTGATGCAAGTGCCTCCAGATGTGACGTATTTATAACATATGGGCGAAATTTACGTTTGAGGGTTCATGCATTGTGTTTTATTTGGAATCTTCCGGGTACTTCACATGGTGACTTCCTGTCTAGTGCTTTCTTATCGACAGTGAATTTACGAGGTTTGGAAGCGGCCGCGCAGAAAATAGACCTGAATCCTTGTGGATGTAAATCTCATCTAACATACTTACATGTATGTCTCATGTAAGTCGCTCATATCCTCATACTTGCCCATTTTTCTGCTTTAACTCACAGACTTCAGGAACATGTTCACCTGCTGCCTGACAGATCCCACACACTGACACTGTGAAGAGATTATCAATGACGTTAACCTCACCTAACTATAGCTTGATTGCTGTGGCTGATTTATTTGCAGGTCTTTTCGTTACTCAGCAAATTTTTCAGAGCCCCCTTGATGCTTCAGCAGGTTTAGTTCCTCAGATGATTTCCCTACAGCAAAAATCACTCATGCATCACTCTCTGTTTTCTGTTAAACCTTCTCGTAAATGTAAAGGTCACTTGTTTACCTGAAGTTACAGGAATCACTTTTCCTGACAGGAGTTTTTCTATCTGCTCAAGTCTCTGGGAGTTTTTCTGTAGTTTCTCAGCTCACAGACTGCACACACACTCACCTTACCTTTGACCTTTGGGTTTTTTACTTTTTGTCCTCCTCCTCTGCAGCAGCTGCACACATCACCCCGAGCCTTCATGTGTGACCATGCACACCTCCTCTGATCAGGCTGAGGGATTCCCATCTCTTCACGGTTTGCCGTCGCACCTCCCCTCCACCTGTGGTTCCTCCTCCCACACTGAGGTTAGCCCCTTCTCGGCTCATGACTCAGTTGGGTGGTATGGGGCAGAAAGGCTGCGGTTAGCTGATCTTTACGAGCTCCGTTATGGGAATCAAGAATGAGGAGACCCCCAAGGTGTCTCACTCGTAACCACAGACACAGACACGGAGACATGGCGACGCATGGAGACATGCAAAGTCTGTGTGTGTGTGTGTGTAGTGTCTCATTTACCCAGAAATGAAACCACATGAAACAATCTACAAGTTCAACTATAGACTAGTTAACACAACCACTAAAATAGTGATGCTCCTAATAAAGACGTGTTTTTAATAAAATTACAACAAGCAGCACGATGATTCATCACTTTAAATATGAACACAGAGTGAGGGTAGTCATGTGTGCAGTGAAGTTATTTTCATATGTGTAAAGGAGAAATGAAAACAAACAAAAGCTCTGTAACATTTCCTAAACTACAGCACACTTTTTTCCCTTTAAGTAAGAAAATGTATTTAAAGTCTTAAACATAGAGATGTGTAACAATCAGCTCTGTAAATCAGCCCTTTGAGCTAAATGCTACTGTTAGCAAGGCTTCAATGACATGGCCATAGCTGTCAAGTGTCCCGTTTTGGCCGGGAAACTACCGTATTTTACCCCTCTTTCCCGCCGTCCTCCAGTACATCTATTTTCCCGTAATTCTCCCGTATTTAAAAAAAAAAATCTTCTGCCTCGGCTCCGGTCACTAACCTTGCGAGAAATGCCACCTGCTGTAGCCTGGTTGACAGTTGTCACGAGGTTAGTGACGACAGCGGGAATAACAAACCCGAGGAGAGAGATCGATGAATGTCAGGAAGAGGGAGAAGGCATTCTTGGCAGAAAAACAAAGAAGTCCCGTGAACATCTTGAAAAATGGGCAAATTTTCTTTCCTAAAGAGGAGCAGGATGGGGCACAGTCATGTGTTCTGTAAGTTTTGTTACTGCGACCTGTAATGTGTTGACTTGAAAGTTGTTTTTTAGATATCTTGTACTCTTGTCTTAAAATGTAAGGGAGCTTGGTTGCTGTGGTGGGACAGCTCACAGCAAAATTTCCCTTATTTTTAAATCCAAAACATGACAGGTATGGACATGATGTCACAGTTTGTTAAATCAGTAAAACACTGATGACTAAATTCCACAAGATCTGACCCTGGTCTGTTTAATACCTGAACTGATTGGTTTTAATTTCAGTAAATATGTTAACTTCCTCTCAAGGTTATAATAGTTTTGGATTTGTCATTATAGTTTAGTTTTAGTTAGTTTTAACATTTTTTTTTTTTACCATTATAGTTTATTTTAATTCATTTTAGAGCAGGAATTGTAGTTTTGATTTGGTTTTGATTTTTGCAACAAAGCTTATTTTTGGTTTAGTTTTAGTGTAGTTTTAGTTTTTTCATACCTTAATAACCAGGTGAAGGATTCAAAAAGGTCAGAGTAAATATTTTGTAATACTGTTTATTTTCCAGTCTAACATAGTGCTCACTGCTCAGTCAATGCTGATACTGAACTGTTGGCTGCTGCCTTAAACACAAGAAAATAATATAAATTTTATATAAAAACTATCATCAAAAACAATAACTAAGGACATTTTGTCTATAATTTTTGTTAGTTTCAGTTAGTTTTGTGAACACAAGATACAGTTTTAGTTTACTTATCGTTTTTGTTTTCTTTTCTAGTTTTTATTAGTTTGAGTTAACTGCAATGTATTTTAAATTTCAGTTTTCATTTTTAGTTTTCATTTTAGTTAACTATTACAACCTTGCTTCCTCTGCCTCCATCTCAGATCCAGCAGGTTGGAGCCCTGATTTTGTCACATGCTGGTGAAGCAACGCATCGGTAAGCACTTAAAGACTGAGTACAAACAGCATTAAAAGAACGATTTAGGAGCTAAATCTTTGAGACATGTTAATCCTTGCCTGAAAAAATATTTTGGGTAATTATTGATTGTATTCTCGTGTTTGGAAGATGTCTAAGTAGCGATACACGGAGTCAAAGCTTGCATCAGGATGCCAAGTAAGGAAACTGTTTTTCAACAGGATTTTCCCTTCTTAAGATGTGTAGCTTGACTGATAAATTTTCAGTTTGATTACTTTTCTTCTCTTCAACATGCTGAATGAGTTAAAAAAGAACAATGCTTGGTGCAACAAATGTGACTTAGAGGAAGTTTTGACAGAAACTCAAACAGCCTGATTGATTTTCAGAATCAAAAAATTAGTACTGTCCCCAGATCTTATTTCCCCTAACTACAACTTCATGAGTGGGGCCAGACCTGGAGTCAAAATATAACACGGACGAGGAGGGGATCATCAAATGAGCAGGAAAACCATTGAAATGTATCATGTGACTGTTTGAGTTTGAAGCCTCATGTTTTTTTTTTATACTGTGTGGAGATTTCTCCTAAAACAGACATAAATGTGAGATTATTAATCATTGTCTATACCTCAGAAAAATGATTGTCAGTACATGAAAGATATTAAAGTGAAGCTGTCTGACATTTCTGCAACCACAGCTTCTGAACGCAAGAATGAGACACCCATTTCTGTTTAAAAGGTGTGAACAGAAATCCTGACGTACAAACGACCTCTAATAGAGCGCGAACACAGACCCCCGCAGAGTGTGGGCGGCCTTCTGCTTGTTACCGTGTGTGTGTGTGTGTGTTTGGTTGTGTGAGAGTGTGTGAGTCAGTGGGGGATCTGAAACTGCAGGGGGGCAGGAAAACCCTCCACTCAAGTGTGCTAGCGTGTGTGTGTTTGTGTGTGTGGAGTGATTCTGGGTCATATCAGAGCAGAGGTTGCAGCTCCGTGCTGCTGAAGTTGGTGGTCTTTACTCCACCCACACACTCTCTTATCTCATCAGGATAAAGCTGCTGAACTTTTCTGTTTGATGGTAACACACACACACACACACACACACACACACACACACACACACACACACACACACACACACACACACACACACACACACACACACACACACACTCCTGTGCATCGTTGACATCGTTTGCATATAGTTAGTCGTGCAGCATGAGCGTTAATCTTTCCCTGAAGTGATCTTCTCTTTCTTCATTCTCATCAGTCTGACGTGACCTCAGGTTTTCTGGATTTTATTTACATCACAGTGTTAGTTTAGAGTTGTCTGAATTAAGTTTTCTGGAGATCTGTTTTTGTGGACACCTGCAATTACCTTGAGGTGACCTTGGACAGTGACCGGACCCACAGTACCCAGCCCGTCTACAGGTCAGGACAGGCTTGGACTTGCTGAGGATCTTCTGTGAGTCTGCGGTGCCATCCTGTTTCTTGCTGTGTGCTGGGACTCAACAAACTGATCTACAAGGCGAGGGTGTTGTCGTGACAACATCTTGGGTTACATCCACCACCCTCTCCGTAACGTGCCAGTGAAACAGAGGGGCGCATTCAGTGCTCGACTTTTTCCCCTAAATGCACCACAGGAAGTCATTTTTGCCTGAGGCCAAGACTTCTGTATTTTATTGTTTAATCCAACAGAACAATCACAACTAGTCCACGACGTGTGAAATAACCAAGAGTACAATACTGATACCATGCTGGAAAACACCCACTATGATTTTATGCACAAAAAAAGTCAAGCTGCAGTCAGAGCTGGGTTAGGAAAGTTATTTAGATGACTGTCCTCGTCCCAGTACACATGTACCATCAGCTGACATCAGTGTGCCTATTTCTGCGATCACAGGCGGTGGTACAGCCCCTTTCAGTGAGTTGCTGCTGGACCTTCTCCTGGTTGATCTGTGAAGCCACATCCCAAAACCATCAACAAACCAAGTTACCAAGAAGCTAACTGATTGGATGTTGAACCAACAACAGCTCTGCACCTTTGTTTCATGCTTTTCTTTCTTTTTGGTATGAAGCTGTGTGCTGTTTCTTGGGCTTGTAGTGAAATTCAAAGGCAGAAAACCACACTTCTTCTGTTCTCTCTCAGTCAAAACTCAGTGTATGAACTGTGGAGCATGCTCAGAACACCCGGGCCATTTGTGCTCCGATTGAGAAGTAAACATTCAACTGAAAACAAAGAATTGCACCGCCTTGGTGTGTTGGTCTGAGCAGGAGAAATTCAACTTTTGAATTATGACTTGGTGCAGCTTCTGTTGGTATGTCACATGTGTATTTCTAAAGTTCAGTCCTAGTCTGAGTGACACAATCATCCTTTATTAAACTAATATAAACTAAGTGCTTGTTGTTCATTGAGTCCTCTGTTATCTGAACCATATCACCTCTGTTTAGTGCTGCACTCTGCTCTTTTGTATGTTACATTATCTTCAATTTTCTGCACTTTTTTAACAAAGCTTTACTATTATCTGCTTTTCCCCCCCTTGAATATTTCTATATTCCTTCTGTCAAGATGGACAGAAGAACAATTGTTAAGACTAAATCCACCCAAAAACAAATAGAGAACTTTTGCTGGGTGACACTCATGTCCGATGTATTCTGCAGACATTATATATGTCAGTTTTCAAAGCTGAAGTTACCAGCTAACATAAAAAAAAGGAAAAAAATGGAGGAAAGTGGAGACTGAAATTTATCACCTCCACCACGGAGGTTGTGTTTCTAGAAGCGTTTGTCTGTTTGTCTGTGAACAACTCAAAAAGTAACTGACGGATCTTGATGAAATTTTCAGGAATTGTTCAAAATAGGATAAGGAAAACGTGTTTACATTTTGGAGGTGATCTGGATCACTGTCTGGATCCAGGATTTTTTTAAAGGATTCTTCATCATTTTGAGATAGGGCCGTTTTCACCATATGTGTATATAACTCCAAGATAAATGGTTGGATTGCTTTGCAAAACAATACAAGACAAGGTCACCATAATTTCTGACAGATGTAAAAGTACGATCCAGATCCTGGAAATATTCTGGATACTAAGATCTGGGATATGAAACATGTACTGGGTCATCATCATTTTCAACACTGTCAGGGAACAAATTATCGTACAAACCTGCAACTAACACCAAATTGTTGCAGACAGTCTGCTGAAAGGAAGTATAACATTAAAGTAGGACTAAAGTGACCTCTACCTCAAAAGGGACAAAGCCCACAGTGAGATTTCTTAATAGCTCTCCTCTAGATGAAAGTTTGTTTACTGTGAAGGTTATTTGACTGTTCAGGCTAACAGGACCACAGCAGATGTCTTGCTGAATGTTAGCTAGTTGAGGATGTGTAGTGTTAGCATAGAGCTACAGAGGTGCTGTTGTTGTCACTGAGGGGCGTTCGGACTGATAAACGGGTCAGCACAGCCCTCATGGGAGGGAGGGGTCACTGTGGAAGCCCCTCAGAGCCTCCACAGTCAGATGAAAAGAAAACAGTGTGGTACAGGATCCACATGTCAGGGTGAGGGGTGAAATGTGTTTTAGATTTTCCTCTCTCTGCTCGGTTTGATTCTGAGCGGGGAGGGTGAACCTCGGAGGAGCTCCAGTAACACCTCCCTGCCCTGCTGTCAGCTGGTCCCTGCTCTGTGTAAGGGTGTGTGTGTGTGTGTGTGTGTGTGTGTGTGTGTGTGTGTGTGTGTGTGTGTGTGTGTGTGTGTGGTGAAATGTGGTCCAGCATATCTGATTCTTCCTTCCTCGGGGTTTTAGTTAATCCTCTTCTCTGGGCTTCCTTCCCAGAACAGTGAGACCTTTCTAAAGAAAACAGGGCAGCGCAGCACCTCAAACCTCCGCCTCCCTCATTAAAGACCAGGATGAAGAAGACGTTGATTTTCCTGATTCAATTTAAGCCATGAAACCAGAGCTGAGCTAGGTCACTGCAGAGAAAGAGGGCGAGGGATGAAAGAAGGACAGCTGGAGACAGAGAGAGACTTAAATCTGTTTTAACACTTTATTTAGTCAGTGCTGGCGCTCTGTGTGCAGGGGCAGATTCCTCAAGATCTGTTTAAAGTTCAACTGAAAGTGTGGTGTCTCCCTTAGGCGAGCCCAGTCCACAGCAGAACAGATATTTGTGTTGGCCTGAAGCAGACACTCACAGAAAGTTCAATAACTGTTGCGTTAGTGTTTGATGTGTTTCCTCTCATTGTTTGTCCTCTACTTGACTCTGACAATCAGGTGCACAGTCCTACTGGTCAACCCAGCTAACTTTATTCATCATGATAAAAACTAGAATGTCAGAAACCACATTTGACAAACACTTATTTGACCTTCTTGGATTTCAGTTTGACTCATGTCCCATCTGTCAACATCAAGGAAACTGGCTCTTTGTCCAATACTTCTCTTAGCCAGCAGGGGGAGCTCTGAATGTTTTGGCTTCTTTACAAGCAATAGTGTGTCCAAAGCTCTTCCAGATCTCCACTGTATGAGCCAAACAGCCTTCATCAAAGTTAGGCACCTTAAAAAAAACCCACAAGAATGTGTTTTGTAATAATTCAGCATGCAATAAATCATCACATGGTTCTGTCAGTGATGGCTGTGGGTGACAAAAACTTTTGATCATAGCTTATTTGTTCAAAGTTTGGTTTCCAGATGACATCTTAAATGTTATAAAAGAACATAAATCATTTGGGGCTAAGTTTTTTTTTTTTTTTTTTTTTTACAAACAGTTGTTAATCCGTATAATTTACACCTAAGAGAGGTACTAGGCTGCGTTGTCTGATTTCTCAACTGCAGACAAGACTCATGAGTTAACAGTGTAATGACAGATAAGGAACAATATAAACTCAGCCTTTTTGCAGATGATCCCTAACTGTAACTAACCTATTTTAAAAAGTATATTCTCTTATATATATATATTTTTCAAATAATTTGAAATAATTTCAGAACATTCAGGAGATTCAGGCTATAAAATAAACACAGAATAGAGCACCATCTTCACAATATTCTTTTCCGTGGACAAACAAAATCAGGATGATTGAGATGAGAATTCGGATGTTTCATAAACAATAATAAGCAACAAAGCAAATTATAAGACTGGACTGGGTTGAATTCTTCAAAACTTGTCTTCATGCTTTCAATGAATTCACAGTAATGATCGTGTAAAACAGGTTTTTAAGGTTTTGTATGATTGTACATTTACTGGTGTTCATCGTACAGTGTTGGCTTTGTCGCTATATTGGCAACTTTTCAGACCCCTCTAGCAACTTTTTTTTCTTCCCAAAAAGCAACTAGCGACAAATCTAGCGACTGTCCTATATATAATATATATATATATATATATAAAGATGTCTCAGTCGGAGTTTGGAGTTTGATGTGTTTGGACCCAGCACCTTCGAGCATGAGGAGTTGAGCCAGCAGGTGCTGAGCCCCTATCCAAAACACTCATTTTGACAAGAATCTGATAGGCAAAACAAATATAAAAGTTCACATTCCACAATGAGCTCATATTCACCAACAATGGCCCCGACCCGAGGATCAACAGTCACTAAAAAAATAATAATCCTGTTTGAAGACGATGAATGAGTGAGATCTGAACGTGTCTTCAGAGAGATGATCTCTGCAGGAACTCATGGCATGTGTAAGCGTGTGCGCATGTGCCAACACGTGAGAGTGTGTTTGTGTACAACATGAAGAGCAACCATCAGAGCTGCAGGTTGTAATGACAGAGCAGCAGAGATAAACACTGTTCTTATGTTCGTGTAATTTAAACAATAATCTGCTGAGGATCCTGCTGAGCCCAGCTTCTCCTCTGTAATCACTCTCCTCCTCCTCCTCTACATCACGCTCAGACACTAGACTAAAGTCTCTGTCCTCAAACAGAAATGTATATCGTTCACTTTCAGATCTGTTTCCTGAAAACATACTCATTTGATCGTCCTAGTGTTGTTTTCATGTCGGGGAGTTATTCTTCTTCTGCAGACTTACCAAACGTCACTTCTCCATCTGTAAGGCTCTTAAACATTCCTCTGAGTGTCAGCTCTGTGGTCAGCAGTGTATTTATCTTTGCCAGCAGCCTTCAGCACCACCAAGGATCAAAAATTGGAAAAATAATCCAGGAAACCGAACATGCTTGGGTTAAGAGGAGGGAACAGTTTTAGTTGGCTTAGGAAGAGTTTTGAGACACAGAAATGAAGTCAGTGAGGAGTCTACTGAGAGGACAATCATAAAACAATCCTGAACAAAAGAGCTGACTCGCAAGATATGGTGAGAGCACCTTAATGCTGGCATCATACCTCAGCGGCACTTTGCTGCTTGAGCCTGAATTGTGCCTGCATCAAATCTGCGTCATAGTATAACCTGTTGGTTTAGAAAGCCCCATACTGACACTGAAGCCTGAAACAACTTAGACCACAGGGTCCACCAACTGCTGCACACCACGTGGTCAGTGTGACAGCTCACAAAAAAGTGAGCTAGCTCAAAATTCAGCTCACACTAATTTAAATGAACGAATTTACATTCATTGTTCACTTTTGGAAACTTTGAATTTTGTTCATGGTCCAAAAAATGAACAAGATCACGTTAGCTTTTTTTTTTTGCTACAAGTTCTCTTTTTCAGTAGAGCCATCTATGCTTTAATTCCCATCTCTTAAGCTTATTCCCCAATTATATGGATCCCTGTATGCTGTTAAAACACCACAGAGAGGTGGTGTAAATCACAGTGCTCTGCATCTCTCGGCACCTCCCATCACCTCTTGAGCACCTTGTTGTGCTCCTCTGATCATGAGCGGCCGTTCACTGCCTCAGGAGAGAACTTTGCTTAAGTTCCCGTTCATGAGTTGTAAACTGAGTGGTTTGGTTCACCGTTTTTGAAAAAATGAGCACATTCAGTTAACACGTTCATTTCTGCTCGTTCACGCACAACACTGCACGTGGAATAAACTTGTCCATCCTTTCATTGTGGCTGAACAGTCTGACAACCTGTGCACAAAGAGCAGAGAATGTGGCAGATCAGAAAACTGGTGATATCCCCAGCACAGAAATTGCACTGCCAACTAGAGGTGAGGTGGTGTATTGCATAGGATGTGGACAGTCCAACACACAAGTATGCAGAGTTAATGAAGGTAAAGAGACAGCATGGGAGTATCAACAGGGCCTTAACCTGAAGGAATTAAACCATAGACTACAGTATTTGGATATAGTCTCTGTGATGTCATCTGTCTCATCTGTTTCTGATGCAGAGTTTTAAACCCTGTTGTCAACAGTGGCCATAATGGAAATGGTGAACTCAACCTTATTTTGTTAAAGTTTGGTTGAGACGAAGAGGCAGGCCTCAGTCTCTCATAACAGCAACCGTGTGCTTGACTGTCAGTCGACTTAGCCATACCCTAACATGGTCAAAATTGATATGTGTAATAATGTTGAAAATAACATGCATTAAAAAATGCCCTCAATGCAGTGTGTGCAGATAGTAAAACAAGCTATTCAGACTCAAGCTATTATTGGAAAATGCTGTAAATATGTTAATTGATGTGGTAAAAAGCTACTTTTTTAGGCTTGGTGTGTATGTGGTTTCTGGTGTTTCTGTAGCCAGCGTTAAGTGGAACCTCAAAGAGCTGCAGTTTTTAGCACCTGGGCTTCATTTCTCTTTGCAGGAGGTTGTGACTTGAATGAAACAGCTGATGAACTTAAGTGCAAAAACTGCAGCTCTTTAAGTGTTCACTAGGGGCTGTCTCCAAAAGTAAGTCATCATCCTCAGAGCCCCATGTTGACACCTTTAACTTGAAAGCAGAAATGTGCAGTGTTGGTTAGATTTGACTTTCCATGGGTTTGTAGCTCGAACAGACTGATTATAAAAGTTGATGCAGATGTTTTCTTCAAATAGAATTCTTTATATTTAATTTTGTTTATTTTTTCTTTACATCCTTGTACATAGCATAGGGTACACTCAGCTCATCATACCTGACCTATCAGCTCTTTCAGTGTTCATATAACTGTTTTCTTCATTGTCTGCTGCATGAGATGAGGCTCTCATTGTTTTTTTGTACAGTCTGATCTCTGCTATCTCTGTGGAGTAACAGCTGACTGGAGTTCCCCTCACACTGGAGTTCACTCTTCAAAGTGGACCAAGGATGTTTTCACAACCCAAACATGATTCTTCCTCCTCTCATCTCACCCTCACAGCTGTGTTTCTGTTGTTTTTCTCCCCCTTCTTCGCTCTTTTTTTTTCTTCAGGAGTGTTGACAGTCTGTCAAACACTCCTTTAGTCTCAGTTCAACATGTGACAGAGAACACACCAAACACTGCATCCTTCGCTCTCATTCAGACTGTACCATGTAGAAACTGCTGTATGAGTAACTGAATGCAATGTGCAGATGTGTTTTCACTGAATAACAGCTGTGCAGTGAGCGTTGCAGTGCAGTGCAGTGAGCAGATCTGCAGGAGAACTGAACTCCTCATGCTCCTTATTTGTCCTCCCCAGGGGAGTAACTTCATCCCACTGGCTCCAGCGTTCTGCCATCAGAGCCTGGGGGGGGTCTCCATTGGAGGGCATAGCTAAACTGTGAGCCCAGGTACACTCACCACCTTGGAATCACAGCATGGAGGAGGATGAAGAGACGGGAGAGGAGGAGGGTCACGTGCGGTCATAAACTCAGTAATGAGTCACAATAAATCCCTGATCTTGGCTGACAGGCGGGTGTTTGGTGGAAAGTTATTGTGGAGGAGAGGAAGAGGAGGAAGAGGTCTCTCCCCTCAGACTTTGAGTCATTATCAGTGTGTGCTCGCTCTGCCTCTGACACGTGATCAACAGCCAAGTTCACCTCAGACGACCTCGCAGGGAAATGAGAGGCACTGAGAAAGTTTAGGCCGATCCTTGAAACTGAAATAAGAATGTAATCATAAAAGAAAAGATTTATTCTGGATCAGGACCAGGATTTCTCTGATGGAACATTCACCAGCGCAAACTGTGGAAATCCTGTGGAGACCCTGAGTCAAAGTTTTCAAGTATCTGAGATGTGTCTGCCAGCAGCACTTCAAGCCCAAAATAACCAGATTTTACTTTGATATAGTGACAGAGAACAGACTGAAAAGATGCTGAAATAATCATCATGATGCTGGTTTATAGAAAGTCTGAATTCATGATCGGTCAGGACTGAGATGAGACCAGCTTTCTGAGAATTTTTCAAAATTAATCTGTGGTTGTACCTTTGAGTCACATCAAACCATCAGCTGCACTCCCTTCACACAACAGATTAAAGAAAAAACAAGAAATATGTAGGAGAGCATAAACTAAAGTTGCATAATAGTGCTCTACTGGCTTTAATGGTGCTGTTGTACCTGTATGCTTAGTATGCTTAGCTCTTAGGTGTTAGCTCAAAATGGATAAAAGGGCACTCAGCGCTAGAAATTAGTTCCAGAGAATAATCTCTAACTCTGACAACTTTACACTTAAAGCTACGGTCTACGATCTGAAACCCAGTTTGGCTGAAGAGACACATTTGAAAAACGCATCCCCACTCACCCCTCCCCTCCATGTTCCAAGATCCCGCCCCCCAGCTCGTATGGCCCTTTTTCGCCTCCTAACAACATGCCCCCTCCAACAGAGCAAGAAGCCGGCTGGCAGAAAATGTAACAAACAAGACAGCCATCCTCCTTGTAACACACAGTGGGAGCTTTTTCAATTGGACCGGCACGATCAAAACCATGAATTAGCCGGCGAAGCAGGTCTGGCGTTGCCACTGCCAGCTGATCAAAACAGAGCCGACTGTGGGCGAGACTTTACCTTTCTCTGTGTGTCTTCATCAGCTCAGTTTATAATGCTAAAGATGTGTGGCTAACTAATGCTAAAATCCATTGACAGAGCCGACCCGTTCCTACCAGCAGCGTTCAGTCATTAGCCAGTACAGGCTCAGACTAACCAGAGTTATTCAGCTGACATCTCCCACTGTGGTAAAAGTCATTACCTGTTCAACAGACACTCAGCTGTCTCAGCGTCAGTCTTCAGTCCCAAATCCCTTTGCAGCTTTTTCCACCGGTCGTACATTTCTCCAATATTCAGTCTCTGGCACCTGTATCGCTCATAATTCTTCCTTGCTTCAGCCTTTTCCTTGAAACTTTTTCATTTTCTTCCCTTCCCTGTGGAGGGTAACAGTAACAGCTTCCTGGTTTTTGGTCTTCTCTGGCTCCATGACACTTCGGTAACTGAGCAGCTAGCTGACGCGAGAGGGGTAGTGGGGAAGGACGAGGTAGTGGGAATGACGATGCGAAGCAAGGGAGACAGGGGATTGGATGGACTCACGGACCAATCCGAACCGTGCATGCCATGTACGGTTCGGATTGGTCAACTAGAATGCAGCTCTGCAGCGGATAAACTGAATGGATTTTTTTCATTCTTTTTGGTCTTTATATTGTGTGGATTGGACCAAAGGACCATAACAGCCCTATAAACAGACCACTGCAGAATAACTGCTGACTGTGGGTTGAAATGGACGTTAACACAAACAGTTTAGCTTGTGTATAAGCCTTTGGCTTGGGCTGTATCACTCTGCCATTTAGCTTTCTTTTGCTCTACTGTCCTTTTTCTGTCTGACAGGTTGGCTCCAGTGTCCACCATCACTACGAAATTAGTCACAGAAATCGTTTTCAGCAGAGAAAAACACAGATCTCTCTACTCATTTCTTAACTTCGTCAGCTGGCGTGGTGTTGTCACAGAGATTTAGATGTGCTGTGAATCGATCTGGTCCTTCTCAACCCAATTAGGAAGCTAAGAAGTAGCATTTAGAAATAACATTTATTGGCGCTGATAATCTCATTTTAAAGTGTGGATTATGATCAGGCATATGTCTAGAAGGGGGACTTTTTCAAGATAACTTAGAAACTCCTCGCAGCCTCTTTAATAACTGATTCAGATTGGTCAAATCCACAAAGCAGCAAAATCCATACCAGCTCTTTATGTTTCATGAGTTTAACACTGTATGGTGAACAGGTGGTTATGCTTGCTAGAATCCCAACCAGGTGAGCAGGATCCTGACATGATGTTGATCTGTTAAGTAAAATAAGACATCTAAAACTCCAAATGCTGACTGTGACCTCGCCGAGATGCTGGGTGTTGATTATCATCTGTATCTTCTTCCTCTCTGTCTCACACTCATCGTCGCAGCCCCACAGGCCACTTACAGCCTGTTGACCTTCGACCCCTGTGAGGGTTAAGTACGAGAATGAGAGGGTCGAAGAGGAGGGTTAATTGTCGTCCCTCTTAGAAGTAATCGCCAACATCACCCACGCCTACTGCCCCCCCATACACACACACACACACACACACACACACACACACACACACACACACACACACACACACACACACACACACACACACACACACACACACACACACTGTGACAGCTCTGTCTCCTGCCTGCAGGCCTAACAGCCCCTCTTTTTATGTCCACACATAGACGCTCAGCTTGTTTCCTGCTGCATATTCTGAATACCACAGAAGAAGAAGGTCAGGCCGTGCTCGGGCCTCCATGTGGACTGTACCCCCAGGTCACCGAGACACACAGCAAACCACAGTCTCAGAGTCCTGTAGGGACCAGAACTGTGTGTGAGACTGGGCTCGATGCCAGAAAGACAAACCAGAAGGACGAAGACTTTTATTCTCTCCATCATCAGACTTTTATTTTATCAAACAGACGCAGTGTGTCTTCCTCTTTGTTCGAAGGACAGTCAGCCTCTGTGTGTGTGTGTGTGTGTGTGTGTGTGTGTGTGCGCAGAGTGGATGAGATTATCGGTCTGGATTGAGTGTGTGTGTAAGTAAGTGTGTGTGTGTGTGTGTGTGTGTGTGTGTGTGTGTGTGAGTGAGTGCTGCAGAGATGGAGCAGAGCGAGGTGGGATGGAGGGGTAATTGGCTGGGATGAAAAATGAGAGTCCTTGACCCTTTGTTACCTCCAGGGAGGGCTGATTGTATGAACAGTCCACAGACACACACACACACACACACACACACACACACACACACACACACACACACACACACACACACACACACACACACACACACACACTGTGCCACTCCCTCACCCATAAAGATCTTTAACTACAGGGGGGAGACGAGAGGGAGGAAGGTGAGACAGACGGTTGAGTTCAGAGGGGAGGCACTTGGCTGCTGTTGGGTGTGGTTTCTTTTACGTGTGTGTGTGTGTGTGTGTGTGTGTGTGTGTGTGTGTGTGTGTGTGTGTGTGTGTGTGTGTGTGTGTGTGTATGTGTGTGTGTGTGTGTGTGTGTGTGTGTGTGTGTGTGTGTGTGTGTGTGTGTGTGTGTGTGTGTGTGAGGGTCTCAGCTGTCTCAGCCTCCATTAGCCTCTAATAGAGCGTCACTCAGAGCTTTTAGCTCAGCTTGTTAGACACCAACAAACCTGCTGCTCTCTGCTCTCACAGACGTCTGCATCAGCCATCTCTCTAACCACTGCTGACATATAAATAAAATAATGTTGGGATGTGACTGAGTGTGTGAACTGTGTGTTAGAAGCCTGTGAGTCCAGTAAAGTGCACAGACAGATTATCAGTCTGATATCTCCTCTGCTCTCTGCAGGTTTCTCTCAGGTCTGACGTGACGTTCCCTTTTTCACGATATCCCCGTTGGCCTCTGTGTGACCTGCAGCAGTGGGCTCAGTGTGGTGACAGGTGTGTCTGTTAATTAAAGCTCTGAGTTAATGACAGGGCGGCACACCTGAAGCTCTGCTGAAAACAGAGGAGGCCCCGGGGACGGAGGAGAGAGGCACGAGGACGCGGGGAGTCTGAAACCTCACAATGACTAATGAATGATGGGTTAGAGTGAAGACAGCACGGGGTGTTTCTTCACGGAGGTCTGCTTAAATAAAACAGAGACAGGGAGACGATTAATGGAGAAAAGGAAATGTAAAGAAATGAGCATCATTAGCTGAGAAACAGACTGAAGAAAATTGGAGACCCTGATCAGGAGTCTGTCAAACAGTGCGCTCACTTTACAGACTGATGATCTCTGTCTTTTCCTCCTTCTAAGATGGGGATGTAGTTTCTCTACTCAGCACAACACAGGCCAGATTTATCTCTGTTTTTGAGCATCTAAATGTTATTGACCTCTTATTCTGCATACATGTGTTACTTCCTCCTCCTGTGTCATTTTTAACATTTTCTTCAAATTAAAGCTGTTTTTTTCAGTTCCTGAATCCCACCATGTTTGTAAATGAAAGTCTTCTGGGCTGTTATTGCAGATTTCCCTCTTCAGACGCTGTGGCAGTCAGAGAGGAGGTGCAGCTTTGCGGAGGCGCAGCTGTGAGAAGTTGAAGAGAGGAGGAGGAGCAGAGAGGAGGCACAGGGCAGTGTGTCCTTGTGAAACCTGCAGCCATATGGCCAGCAGCTGAGCTGGTTCTGGAGGTGAGTTTTATAGCTGCTTTTACAGCCCTGCAGGCTCGCTCTGCCCAGAGAAACTCTGCGCCTGCCAACAGTCGGCCCGTTCAGCTGATGGAGAGAAATAAACATGAATCATGAGCTGAACTTTACTCCACATTTGGAAGATTAAAAAGCACAAAACTCCTGAGCCTGGGAAAGACATTAGTTTGACATTCAGCCGTGACTGCTCCCCCTCTGCTCGGTCCATCATCCTGTCCCTGTGGTCTATGCTGGATGGCAGGCTGGTGGTGAAGTTTGACGGCCTGGAAACAAACACCTGATGGATCACAGTGTCACTGCATAAAACTTTAACTCCGCAGACTGAAGGAGGAGCAACCTCAAGTTGACCAGAGCTCTGCTTCACCCGCTCTGACTGATTTTTATTCTTTAGATAGTCTAAAATGTCTTTCTCTCTTACACACACACACACACACACACACCCACACACACACACTTTATCTGGAGCTCATACTTGAAATCTTTTCCCACAGAGTTCTTGAACTTCTGTCATTTGAGTCGCCAAGTTTCTCCACCAAACTTCTTCTCTTTATGTTTGAAGTGAAATATGATACAGATCAGGTTTCTTCTGTGTGTGTGTGTGTGCGTAGGGTTGGAACAGATGTCTCATCCACACATAGTAAGAACGACAGTTTTTCTTCACAGTTGTCAGAATAATTTAAAAATGACACAAAAAGTAAAACTCAGTTCACAATAAATCTGACACATCATTGAAAAACACTCAGATACAAACTTGTGTCTTCACTCATTTTCTGACCTGTGTTATTGCCTGATGTCATAATTAACTTCCTTTTTTAGATCCACTTTATAAAACCTCTATTTCATTTGTGTGGATGCAAATTAAAGGTCCCATGTTATGCAAAAATCACTTCATTAAGTCTTCTAGTGAAATTTGTGGGTCTTTTGCTTTCCTCCCAGCCCATAAAATGTGATTTTAATGACAAAACCTGTACTTAGTAGTGCTTGTGAATGTAAAATCCTAAACTGAAACGAGCTGTTTGGATTTTGGGGATTTGCCGACGTCAGCGATTCCCTTTTTTGAACAATCAGGAGCAAGTCTGACCTGATTGGTCCACTGCTGGAGGAGAATGCCGAAGTTGAAGAGCCATCACTGCTCTGTTTTGGGCCGTAAACAGCCTCATAGTTCCATGCACAAGCTTCCCATCTCCGAAGAAGACAAGACTTAGTGGCTAGAGTTTATTTATCATGGAAATGTGCCAGCTACACTGAGTAAAACTGTGCATGTGTGTGCTAGTCACTTCACGGCCGACTGCTTTTCTAACTTTGGACAGTACAACAGAGGGCTAGCGAATAGACTGGTCCTGAATCCAGGCGCACTACCAACCATCCACCAACAAACCTCGGACCCTGGAAATGTGAGTATTTTAAAAGCTGTGTGCTGTGGAGCAGATGTAAGAGCTTTTCCTCAGTGTCCCCCCTGTCTCTGTGTTAGCTTCAGGATGCTAACTGTGTAGCTATGGTTAGCCTATTGTTATAGCCTGTAATGTTACAGTAAACGAGCTTCGCTGTTTTCGAAACATTGTGCAGTGGGTGCTCATGTCGCCACTCTCAGTGACATGGAAGAGCGGGGCGGTATCAGCGGTGGCTCATTTACATATGAAGGTCACGCCCACTAAGTCAGAGCGTTCTGAACAGAGGGGCTATGAGAGCCTGGAAACAATGCTGCTGTGCTTGATTTATTGGCTTTTTGGACCAAAACATGTTACTACCATTTCATGAAGACATCAATGATCCATATTAAACTGCAGAAAAGGAGCATAATATGGGACCTTTAATTGTAGATGTCACTGCTTTTGGACCACAGTGGGCCAGGTCCTGATCTAGAAACACAAGACATCAATGTGTCACTTGAAAACTTGATAATGTGAACAAGTCTATGGACTTTTTTGAAAAGCAGTCCTGAATAAGGACCTGACCAATTTAAACAGGAGTCAACAAAAGCATTGAAATCTCCCTTTATTAGGCATTTTCACAGATTTAAAGTTCCACAAAACGGAACTGCCTGTCTTTAAGCCTGACTTAGGTTCAATTCAGACCCAATTCACTCTGTAATCAGGCCTCTTGTTGTAGGAGAGATGATGGTAAACTTATTTAAAATCAACAGTATTTGTGCGGACTGAGACATGCAGAGCCATCAAGCACTAAGAGGAGATGAAATCTGAGCTCTCATCAGAGTATCTGCTCCTCCTGCAGCTGTCCTGATAATCTGTCTGTCCACATTTCTCCTCTGCTGAAGATCTGATCTCCAGAACAGAGACGCTTTCTGAGCCCTAAAGAACCAGACCACACACAGACATGAGGGCAGAAACACAAAAACATACCGCAGGATGGATTTTCACCCCTCAAACCGTACCTCTCCTCAGAGATATCACATGTTGTGGTGTAGAAAATTATAATACGATACTGTCAAGTATTAAACTACCTGAAACAACATGAAAGGAGCTGATGGAGAGGAAAGGTCCCCATTTACCAATCAGTCTGTGTCTAAGAGTTGTGCAAGAGTTGAGCCGCTTTAAACAGGAGAAGCTCCTCTCTACAGAAGATGCTCCTGTGGAGGGTTATACTTCAAGATCACTGACTGGCTCATTTCACTGTCAATCAAAAAGGAATTCGGCCTCAGACAGATCATCCAATCATCATGCAGAAGCCCAGCGTCCAGGCCAGCCCACTGCCTCATAGACCCCCAGAGACGCTGAGCGTCCGAGGGCGGGACAAAGCCTAGCATTTATCCAATGACAGTCCAGTTTCCACAGTGGAACAACCCACTCTACACTTCCCCGCTGAAGTCAGAAGATGCTCAGCGTCCAACTGTGTTAAAGCACTGAGACGCTGCGGGGATGAATGAGAAGGAGGTCGAACCAGTTACCTGTGATAGGTAGCTGATTCTGAACAAAAGATGGAGGAATTCTAGCCCATATTTTGTCGATGAAAGGTACACACAGCAGAACATATCACCACTATGTTTTAGGGGCATTTTCGGGGAAGCTGAGCTTCCCTTGCAGTCTTAGAGCAATTGCCACTGCTGTGGAGGCCAGGTACTGTAAAGGCTGGAGCTTTTGCAGCCCCTGAAATGGAACATTTATGTGGAAGTGCGAAAAACTACAGTGAACACTTGAGCCTGGCTGCAGAAACATTGGAAAACATACACACCAAGCAGAAAAGAAAACTTCTGGTTCAAAAGTGTTTTTAGTCCCAATAGCTAATTTCTCTATCAGCACACACTGTACGAGGGGTGATTCTTCGGTTACTCCTTATTTTCAAAGTTTGTCGCTGCCTGCAAAGTGGCTAAAGGCTCACCTCTTTGCCTCATAGATGTTCTGTGCATAGTGACCCGGGAGGAGGCCTCTGAGGTGACCCAGACAAGAGGGGGCGTACAGCCCATCCCATCATCCAGAAAGCCCCACCATCCTCCAGGAGAAGCAGCTGGAAGCTGGTGAGTGGTCAGGAATACTTCATACAGTTTTTATCTGTGTGCTAAATATGACCACTGGAGGAAATCATTGACAAATCCAGGAAAATACTTTTTGTTTTTTTTCTGTATACTTTCAATCTTCATGACAGTTTTCCTGTCAGAAATGTGTTCCTTCCTTTTGTTTCTACAACATGTGACAGCAGGGTGAGGTATACCTGAGTGTGTGTCCCAAACAAAGAGACAAGGGAGAGAGAAGGAAGGGGCATTAGATGGAAAAATGGCAGAGAGCCAAGAGGCAAAGTGTCCCTGCAGCCGTCTGCTAGTTTAATACACACACACATCTTAATCTGAATGAGTGTGAGCGCGTGCAATAACTTGTCCCCTGACCATAAAACCTGAGAGCTTTGTTTCAGACAGAGAGGACGCACAGACGTGTAATTTAGATTCAGCTGAACTTCCTGTCACAGGCTCATAAAGACTGATGATAACACACTCATGAAAATGTGCTGTGTGTGAGTGTGAGTGCACATCAGTCACACTCCTCTCCTCCCTGTCAGCGTTCAAAGACGTGTATTGTCTGCTGTTATCAGTGTATCTGTGCGGGAGGAGGTGGAGGAGGATCAGGCTTGTAGTTAAAGCTCTCTGTGATTTATAAACCCTCTCAGCTGAACAGACACATAAACATCACTGACTGATGGCTGTGGGGATTGACAGGGTCGTCCCGGACTTTGCTCTGACAGCTCAGAGCTGCAGACAGGTGAGCTGCTGTAAAAGAAGAAGAGGAATACCTCAGTGAGGAAAACCAGAGGTGGGTAAGAGCCAGACACATACAGACTACACCAGAATTAGTGAAGTGATCGACAGTTCCCAGCATTACTGGAGTAAAAATCCAACACTTCATGGTATTTTCTGGGAAAAAGCGTTAAAAGTCTTAAAGGTCCCATATTCTGCTCCTTTTCTGCAGTTTAATATGGATCATTTATGTCTACATGAAATGGTAGTAACATGTTTTGGTCCAAAAAGCCTATAAATCAAGCACAGCAGCATTGTTTCCAGGCTCTCATAGCCCCTCTGTTCAGAACGCTCTGATTTAGTGGGCGTGACCTTCATATGTAAATGAGCCACAGCTGATACCGCCCCACTCTTCCGCGTCACTGAGAGCAGCGCCATGAGCTCCGAATGCACAATGTTTCGAAAACAGCAAAGTTCGTTTACCATAACATTACAGGCTAAAACAACAGGCTGACCGCAGCTCAAGTTAGCATCCTGAAGCTAACACAGAGACAGGGGGGACACTTAGGAAAAGCTCCTACATCTGCTCCACAGCACACAGCTTTTAAAATACTCACATTTCCAGGGTCCGAGGTTTGTTGGTGGATGGTTGGTAATGCGTCTGGATTCAGGACCAGTCTATTTACTAGCCCTCTGTTGTACTGTCCAAAGTTGGAAAAGCAGTCGGCCGTGAAGTGACTAGCACACACATACACAGTTTTACTGAGTGTAGCTGGCACATTTCCTTGATAAATGAATTCTAGCCGCTTAGTTTTGTCTTCTCCTGAGAAACACCACAAAATGCACCCCGTACCGGGATGAACCAAACCGGTCTGCTTGGTGGAAATGCGGCTTAAGTGTCTGCTCTTCAAAGCCTCCTATCAGCGACAAACAAAAAACAACCACAGAGGTCTCTCAGGAGAACAGTATGGGAGTTTTAGTTCACAGGTTTTGGGGAAATTTGGTGAAGAAAACATGGAAGGCAGAGAATCCAAAGCAAATTTGAAATACTCCCCAAAATAATGTACTTTTAAAACTAATGCAGCTTCTGCAGTTTTTAGTTTACTTTCTTCACATCAGACCGTTTGAAAAAGTTAAATGATGATGATAATGTCTACAGACTATATCAGGGGCCATATTCTTCCATGAAATGCACATCACGTGAGTCACAGAGAAACATTTCACCATATTCTGGAGAAAAGTGGTAACTTTTTTTCCAATCCAGTTTATAAACAAAGACTCAAATGAAGAAATTGAATTTGAAAAAAAAAAAAAAAATATATATATATATATATCGATTTTTTTGACAAAGAATCCTGATTTTGATACTGTCAAATAAAAAATCGAGATATATTTATTTTCCTATTTTTTCTCCTATCTCTAGTTTCTTTGTTGTTGCACGTGTGTAAACTCTATCAGCAAGCTGTAGGAGAGTTTACCTACAAACAATCCTGAGATCCTTGGACTGAAGCAGCTCATCTATCCAGACTTGGTCAAAGTTTGGTGTTTGGTGGTCATGTCATATTTGCAGTCTCCTCCAGTGAAAGCTGGACACCGAACATCTGTGCATAAAACAGCTCTTCCATGTCTTTAATTAGGACTCCTGTGATTTGGGTTTTCTGTCCCTCCTCGCTGGACGTTCAGCTCTGTGAGCAGCCAGACTCAGTGTGGTAGTATCAGTATATCACATCATCAGTGTGTACACTGTGAGTATTGTTCCTGCTACATTTAAAGCTCCCAGCAGAGTAGTAACACACTGAATGCAATAAAACAAAGAGCTCTGTTTAAACACGCCTCTGTTTGCTGTGAGAGAGCTGCTGCTGCCTGCTGTGTGTGTGTGTGTGTGTGTGTGTGTGTGTGTGTGTGTGTGTGTGTGTGTGTGTGTGTTTTTCCTAAAATGTGTGTGCTGTGGGCAGTATTGGGTACATTTTGTTGCTATTTTGGAGTGTAAAAATATCCAGTCCACCCCCCTGTGCTCGATTGTCAGAGCTCGACGTGAGAAACTCTGGCTGGGTGAGATCCAGCTGGAGCGCCGTGATCTCCTCAGAGAGCCGAGGTTACAAAGAGCGACTGTGCTGCGCTGCAGAGACTCTGACTCCTCTCCAACTCTGGAAACACATGAAGAGAGCCCAGACTTTCTGTTCCACCTCCACCTACATCCATCCACCGTCTGTTTTTGCAGCAGTCCATCGTCTATGCCTCTCTGTCTGTCCGTCTGTCTTTAAATTACATTTTTAAAAGTCTTCCTGAGAATAACCTGCCTGTCTCCCCCCTCTGCCTCCCCCTCTGTCGGTCTGTCTCTCTGATCAGTTTGTCCTTTCCAAAACAGCTCTGCCCTTTAACAAACTGATCCTCACACAGATCTGTTTCAGTGAGAGAGGGGTCAGTGGGTCCAAAGACTTACTTCTAATATCTCTTCCTTACCAGTTTTCCTCTACTTAAACCAGGTGAGTCTCTGACTTTGGACTGCACCCATCTGCAGGCTGTAAATCTCTACCTGAAGATTATATACGTCAGATAAATCTAAGAATCAATATCCTGTTCTTTAAAGGAAAAGTTTCTGTTTATATTCAGAGTAGTATTGACCAATTAGGTGGCAACAGGCTTTGGTGTCTGCAGGAAAACCAGTATGTATGGAGAGCAAAAGCAGGAGGAGCCCCCATCCAGTGCAATGACATCGAGGTCCCATTGGGGGTAAACAGAGGAGGTATTTTTCTCTCTATAAACAGATATCAGCACCAAAAGCAGCTAACATCAGAAATCTACACTGAGACATAGCTCTACTTGATGCTGTGCCACTGAAGACAATCAGTGTTTGGATTTCCTGACTTCCTGGAGTTCATCAGAAATGATCGATCCACCTCCAAATCAACCTCCAAACAAATGTAACGGAGGGTTAATAAAGATGCCTGTTTGTAGAAGGTACAATGAAAACACTGGGCTGATTTTACCAAGACAGTCCAACTATTCCTTTTTTTAGGTTGTGTTTTTTTCTATTTTGTTTTATTTCCTCATAGAGGAATTATTTGTTTATCAACAACGACGGATGCGCACGCAACTTGGGTGCAGAATCACTGTGGAGTATAATGGTTTGTTCGCTGACATTGGGGGAGTTAACCATGAAAAAAATGCATTTTTAAACTAAATGTCAGCATTTATACAGATGGTAAATGGCTCCCAGGTTTGTGAATTAGCAGTGAGTGGATAGAAGAGATCAGCAAGTGGACAGATATCAGGTGGACGGAAGTTTTTAACGGAGAAATCCAGCGTGTACCTAGAGAGCAATTGAAACACACAACTGTCACCCGATGCTCATGACTGCATTATCCATGGACACTTACCAGACTGTGACAGACCAGGGCGTAAAAGGTGTGTCAATCAATCAGAAACCCTCCAAAACCGAAAAAAAAAGGACACAGACTGCTGAGTTTGAGACCGGTTCATAATAAAAGAACCAGAAAACTATGTCCAAATATTTACCCGCAGACGTGGCTGGTGTTTCTGTGTAAAGTGTGACCCTGTTAACTGGTGACTGTCGGCTGTTAATCACTGATACTGTAGCCTGAGAGTCACCAGTTAGCATGATCGCTATTAACTTCAAAACACCAGGTGCTGTGTGACGGTCGAAACTTGATAGATGTTGCCTATCTTGTATAGTATAATTTCTAAAAACTGTCCACAGAACAACTGCAATTTTGATGCTGATAACAGGTTGAATTTAGAGTTTAAAAGTCATTAACTTGTCTGAATGAATGGAGCTAAACACTGCTTCTGCGGTCAAGATGAATGTGCAGCTTTATGATGATGTAGACTGATAATCCCTTTATACCATCATATTTAAATTTCTACATTTTTTTCCTTATACTTGCTCTTTTATACTTACATTTTTTATCTTTACTATCAAAATATTCAAAAGAATTTTAATTAATCTGTATGTTCTTGTATAAATATATAAAAAGTAACAATTAAAATTCTTGAATTCTTTGAGTCCTTTATTTTGGACTCAAAGCTGTCAACCCTACTTCAGTTTCTTTCCTTCAGAATAAAAGCCTTTGGATGCCAGTGTTTCAGAGGGTGAATTAAAATGCTCATACCCCTCACAGAGACATCAAATAGCTTACACAAACACTGTAGAAGAACTTTTCTTCTCCTCTTAAGGACAAACCTAACAAAGTCTGACTTTTCACTTGTACTAACCTGCATCATGTTGTTGTTATTCAGCAAACTTAAGAGACGTCAATCACATGAAACTCTGTTTCTTGTCCAGCTTCATATCACCAAAGTGAAGCCAGAGTAAAGCCTCTGTGAAGCTCACTGGATTACAACTGAGAGGGCACAAAGCAGAATCTCCCCTTCCTTTTGAGATGGATACACATTTGCTTCTCATGATGCTAACTGGACTGTTAACAGCACAGTGCACAGGTAAATGAAGTCTTGGCTGGAGGTAATTTATCGCTGAATGAACAAAACACTGGAACAACTAACAAGTCTGATTGTCACCAAATTTAAAAGGAGCGATACAAGAAGATTTAGCCAAGAACAAACACACACAGACACTCATCCATCGCTGTGGGACTGCTGCAAAAATTTACATCAGGAATGGTCAGCATGTTGATTATCAAAGCAAACAGTCCACTCTGATCTGGATCATTGTCTTTATACTTAGAGATCAGTTCTTTTTTTTTTTTAAATACCTCCTCAGGCAAAAATAATTTTCACAGCAGCTCTAGGTTTCAGATTACTCTGCTCTTGAATTTTTTCACCAAATCCCTTTACGTCAAGGCAGTGATGTCATAAGCGTGAGACGGCTGCAGTGAGCTCAGCTGATGGGGTGAAAGCATGGCACTAATCCTGCTGTAAGAGGCCTACATGGCACACACCCACAGGGGAGGGTAAGTATTATGTGCAGGTGATACCAGCGGGAAATCCCTGCTGAGGTCACGGTCCTATTCTGAGGCCTGAACCCTCCACACACACACAACACACACACACACACACACACACACACACACACACACACACACACACACACACACACACACACACACACACACACACACACACAACACGTACACATACTTCTACCTCCTCTACCTCCAACTGGGTCAGAATAATACTGTTATAAACCCGCCTGATGCAACATTCTCCTAACTTGGTGCCCTTTATCCTGCGAATAAAAAGGCGTTCAGATACCCAGACAGAGTGATCAGCAGTGCTGTGACGTCTCCAGTGCAGAGTGTCCCGGCTCTGAAATGTCCTTTTAGTGTCAGAGTAAGAAGTGTCCCTCTGAATGACGTTTCCAGCAGCTGTTTGTGAGTGCAGTGATTTTTAACTGAAATCATTTAAACTTCAAATCAAAGAACAACAGATGAAAATAATAATCATTCTGAAAATCAGTGCTTGATCTGATCTGATGGAGACACAAAGGGATCAGCTTTTCTTTCCATCTCTGATTTGAGAACGTTGGACTGAAATCAGTCTGAATGTCTGAGAAGAAGCACTAAATGACTCATGCAGGTCAAAGTTAGACCGCTGTTTTCAAGAGTGAACAGTAAAATAATTCAGGAATAAAAATCTCATACAGTGTTTTTTGAAGGTCGAGTTGAAAGGTCAGAAATCAGCAGTATCCCTCTGAATCGGTCTGTGTTTAATCAGCTGACCCTCCAGGAAGTCAGTGACATTTAACAGACTGAAGAGGATTTGTGATTCTGTGTCTCTATCAGAGTCAGAGAAAGTGTTGGACAGAGCATTAATCTCTTTATCCCGCTTTGTGACAGCGTCACCACCGTCCCAAGCAACCCGATACAGAAACTGAAAAGCAGAATTTATCAGAGGCCCGAGAACGAGAGAATGAGTAAAAACCTTAAATATTCAGACAGGGTCACATTCCTGCTCCTGCTGAATCCTTCAGGTGAGAAACTCCTCTCCATATGTTAAAATTAGAGTTAGGTTTTTTGACCTTTGTGCTTCCATCATCACATCAGCTGAGGATCTAAACCACCCACAGAAATAATCTCACTGCACAAAAACGAAATCTCATCAAGTGTTTTTGTCTTATTCTCGGAAGAAAATGTCTTTTTAAGACTCAATATGAGCGAAATCCAACTGACCAGTCCAGAAAATGTCTTGTTTCAAGGTATTTAAAGACAAAACTGAGGTCTGAATTGCTTGTAAATGTGAAACAAAAAAAATCCACCATTGGAACAAGAGAAAAGTGAAGAAGAGAAAGAGAAAAGAAGAAGAGAAAGAGAAAAGAAGAAGAGAAAGAAAAGAGAGGAAGAGAGGAAGAGAAAATATACTTGTATTCAAACATAATTGTAGGGTTGAAGCAAATTTTTTAGCAATTTTTTCTTGTCCCATTGGCAGAATTTTTTTCACTTGATACAAGCAATTCAGACCTCTTTTTTTAATAACTTGAATAAGACATTTTTCTACACTGATAAGTTGAATCTGGCTCGTATCAAAAAGATTTCAGTTTTTTGCGGTGCAAAGACAGATCGACAGAAGACTGAAAGTGTTTTAACTAAAGGGAGGAAATTTAAACTATCTTTCTTTTTTTATGTGAAATTCTCTGTATTTATGAAAGTGATGATGGTGCTCATGCTGAGCCACAACCTCAGGTATGAAATTCACACACAGCTGAGGAAAGGGCAGCCTGTGACCTCTGACCTCTCCTGGTCTCAGGTCAGCCTGCAGGTAAGAAGCAGCCGAGGTGTGAAACCACTGACCTGACGATAACCTGACGTCTGTTTCCCACACAAAACACAAAAATAAAAGTCGTCTCTCCTCCCCCGTTTCCTCCCCCCTCCGACTCTACCTGTGTGTAAATAAACATGTGTAGAGGTGGGGGCTCACCTTTCCTCTTCACCCTCTGTTTAAATAAACATGTGTGTGTCGGGAGGGGGGGTTCAGGGGCAGCCAGGAGAGCCGAGGGGGTGAGGGTGAGGGAGACCCAGGGGAGCTCATTATACTCAGACAGAGGAGACATTAACCCTCATACTAACTGTTTAACACACACACTGAGACTTATTATCGTGTGTGTGTGTATTTGTGTGTGTGTGTGTGTGTGTGTGTGTGTGTGTGTGTGTGTGTGTGTGTGTGTGTGTGTGTGTGTGTGTAACAGCTCCATTAACACACACAGTTTATAGAAGTTCTTACTAAAGCAGTAAACTTTGGGTCCTGGTGAGGTGGAGCTCCAGAGAATAGATGTTATATGAGAAACCTCTGCAGCTCTGTGAGGTGTTCAGCTGCGTGAAGGTGTTTTATATATTTGTCACGTTAAAGTGTGGTTCAGTCACGTTTCAGCTCTCTGCAGCTGCTGCTTTGTGGATTTTCTCGCTTAAGTTAGCTTACAGCATTTAAAGAAGCTGTGACAATGTTTGGATGCCTGGTTTTGGTTCATGTCGCTGACTTTATCTTATTCTGCTTTAAGACTTATCTGCTGAGGTCTTTTCTCACCCTGTACAGGTCAAATTCATCCAACCACCCGCTCACTATATCTATATCTATTATCTATAGCTATACTTTAACCACACGTTTGAATGGTTTGTTTCTGGTAGCTTTCACTACTGTTTAAATGTGTCTGTTTATTTCTGCTCTCCTTTCACAGCAGATACCCAGGACTTCTATTTTTGTTGGCGTCATTTAGCACAGAGCAGCTCGAGCAGGACGGGAAGTCAAGCAGTGAAACATTAAAACATCCAGAATAAAACAATCAGCGCTGACGTTGGATTGTGCTTCTCTTTACTCCAACAACAAACTGAGTAGAGCCAGACCTGAAGTCAACAGGTCAGAAGTTTTTGATTGAGTAATAACCGTAGGCTGGTGAAGGGGGCAAACATCCAGTTTAGAAAAATTAAGCCTCTGAGGAAGTACTAAAAGTTCCTGTTCATTGAGAATGTGGAGAAAGATCAGAAGCTGCGTACACACCCAGCCAAAAAAAAGACTTAACGGCATTAAAAACATATTTACAGCCTGGTTTAAAAAACATCTTGGGTCTGAAATGCTAGATGTCAATCTTTTAGTTTCACTAACAAAGACATAACCATCAACAGCATCAACAACACCTTTGTCCTAAAATGATAACTTTGTTGTTGAATAACTCTTCCTACTTTAGAGTGTCTTTGTTCTGGACGATCACTGTGTCACTCCGTCTCCCATCCCCATGCTGCTGTGGTTGTGAGTGACACCTAGTCTCAGAGATGAGGAACACTCACTCAGGATTACCGTATTTTCTGCAATATAAGGCGCTTCAGAGTATAAGGTGCACCTTCAATGAATGGCCTATTTGAAAACTGTTTTCATATATAGGGTGCACTGCATCATAAGGCACATAGAGTAGAAGCTATAGTAGTGGCTGGGGTTACGTTAACTAGATAGAGCTGCGCTGAAGGGAATGTCAGCAAAACAGTCAGTTAAGTCAGTCAAACTCAGGCTACATCCACACAGAGCAGCACATTGTCCAATCCAACTATTTTCTGTGCTGTTTTCAAAAAAAGTGCGCTGTAAAGACAAAGCCGTTTCTGCCGTCCACAAAAGCCGTTTCCAGAGATCAGTTCACATAACAGACCTTTGGGGGCGCTGTATTGCTCTAACAATAAACAAGGGAAGAAGCCCGGGCCAGCCTGTGAGCTAATGTTAGCACTTAGCAGATTTCCTCTTAACCGGTTCTTACCAAGCGGCAACCTCTGGCGGAAGTGCTAAAATCTGCTGTCTCTTGAGTGTTTGCTTGAGGCTGGCTCTGGAAGTACCAGAAGTCACAAACACACCAAGCCAAAAAAAGCTGTTTTCAAAGCAGAAATAAACCTATTTACTGCCTGGTTCAAAAAACGTCTCCTGTCTGAGTCACTGGCTGTGTCCGAAATGGCATACTAACGTACTACTCATACCAAGTATGACGTCAAAAATTGTATGTAGTGCGTTCACATTAAATAGTATGAAAAGATTGTGTGCGCGAGAAATACCCGGATGTATAATATATCGATAAAAATTTTAAGTATGGGAGGTGGGCATACTAGTCGCACTGACACGCCCCATAATGCATTGCGAGCCCCGTATTTATAAACGTAAATACAGAATGAGATGACAAGATGAGAAGCAACTAAAGTGGACTTAGCTCTACAGGGAGACCTAAACGTAAGTACAAAGTAATAAAGTGCCTGAGGCGATGGACGGATCGTCTTCGGTGTCTGCGAGCAGTAAACATTTTTTAATTTTCTGAAGAGAGATGAATTAATCTTGAAACGTGTTAGCTAAAAATCATCCACTAGCGAACTTCCCGTTTTCAAAATAAAAGCACCCGTTTATCTCCTTTAAGTTCTTTAACGCTTTTGTAAATTAGGCTCTTGTTTTGGAGCGGACCGGAAGTTTCTTCGATAGCATATTGGCGCTCTTAACAGAATGTCCGAAATGTCGAAATTAAATTTGTATCCGTGCGTTTTGTGGCCCAAATGACCACATTTTGGTATTCTACGTGATGACTTTCTCGCCTAAAATGTTCTTAAAACTTTCAAATGTGGCGAATCAACAGAGATATTTGATAGCCTGGTGTGCTTCCATACTTATGTGTGCTTCCAATTTTTGTCGTCAGAGGCTTTGAAATGCATCATGGGAAACCGAGTAGTATACTACAGTGTAAAGGGTTGGCACTCTAATCATACTTATAGTATGTAGCATACAGTATATACACAACGACCATGTAGTATGTAGTATGTTAGTATGCCATTTCGGACACAGCCACTAATTTTACTACCGGCACCCACTGTACGGGGGGTGAATTATTTTCTAACTCGGCCGTTCAGAGGATATTAGGATCGCAAGCTCCCCCAATAAGAGGCACAGCTGAGGGTCACGTGACTGACAGGCGCTCTATGGCTGTAGGCGAAGCCCTTGCCACTACCAATATGGCCGCTATAGCCGATGTGCTTCATTTTACGTTTCAGTAACAGACGGATGACGTCGGCGAGACTTCGTCCATGTTTTATACTGTCTATTATGGTTCTTACCGCTTATCGTTACTTCGGCAATGGCTACCCTTGACTACGGTAGCCATGATTAATCAGTATTGATCCAAATATAAGGTGCATCGGATTATAGGGCGCACTGTCAGCTTTTGAGGAAACTGAAGGCTTTTAGGTGCGCCTTATAGTGAGGAAAATAGGGTTAAAAAAAGTTTAGACCCCCTAATAAAAGAGCCTGTCCTGTTTTAGGGTAAATACTCCAGCTCCACCTCGGCACAGATATCAGGGTTAAACCAGGCAGCATTAAAGCCTTTACACAGCTGGAGTGAGCAGTGCAGATGACGTTTAATACAAAAACAGGAAAATAAATGTGTGGTTGTTCAATATTTTTACAGTGCTGTTCTCCTGTGTGTGTGTGTGTGTGTGTGTATGTGTGTGTGTGTGTGTGTGTGTGTGTGTGTGTGTGTGTGTGTGTGTGTGTGTGTGTGTGTGTTAGCTAAGCTCTGTTTATTTACAAGAGCCTGTTTTATGATCATGGATTTAATTGATGGTTTGAGCAGATCTGCTCCCCCATCACTGCATGAACATAAACAAGTTCTAAAGCAAAACATGTGTTCTAACGTGTGTGTGAGTGTGTGTGTGTATGTGTGTGTGTGTTTGCACGTGACCCTGGGTGTAAGCCAGGAGGAGCAGACTGGTTTCATTACGGTTTGGGAAAATCATCCAAACCTCCTGAACTGAGGCTTCAGCGACATCATGTCACCTCAACCTTTAATTTCACCTCCTCACTCGTTCGCTGGCCCGCTCCCCTCATTTGCCCTTTCTGTCTCTTTCTTTCTCTCTCCTCGTCCCTCCCTTAGTCTCTCCTCGTTCTTCACCTCCTTATTTAGCTCCCACCCTTTTTGTCCTCCCCCTTCAGCCCCATCCCTCCACCACATCACTCTCTCTCGCACACACTCGCACACACACACACACACACACACACACACACACACACACACACACACACACACACACACACTGCTCTATGCTGTAACAAAAATAAACCAGTGGAAACGAACACAGAGGATTAAATCAGCAGCAGGTTTTTGGTTTCTAAGTTTTCTTTCAGCTTCATTCAAACATTTTTTTGTTCCTCTGAAATTCTTGTTTCTGTAAAGTTTCTGTGAGTCTGTGTTGTGAGCCCACAGAGTCACAGACTCTGATCCAGATGATGGTTTAAACCAGGTCATCGTGAGTGCTCAAAGAGTGACTCTGTTTCTTCAGCTCTCAGCCCGTGGCGTTTCTTCCTCTTGTCCCCTGAGTCTGAATCTGGATCCTCAGTACGTGGACCTCACTGATTCACTCATGCCAACTCAAAGTCTACCCCTCTAATACTGTTTCTGCTCTGAGAGGACCACGACCTCAGTTTCAGGACCCTTCTCTCCGTAGCTTACTGTCACTCATCACCTCACTTAGCAGTATTGTGGAGGTTTTGGATGAGGTCTGGTAAGGTCTTGTGGAGAGCCCCAGAGGCTCCTCAGCACACATGCAACCCAACCACAGACAGCAGCGCTCAACACTAAGTTATATTAGACATCAAAGAACACTAAAAAGTAATGAAAAAGGAAGTTATGTTGTTTAAAGAGGGAGTACTGTGTTTACTTCAGTCTTAGTTCTGTCCCTCTGGCATCCCGTAGTAGCTTCCCATGATTTACAGAAATCATGTTTTTTCTCTCACTGGTGTCATGGAAACTCCTTATTACAGTCGATGTCCAAAACTCTTTGTTTAAGCTGCCGTCTCTTTAAGACTCCCTGCTCCAAGAATCCCCTTCCCTCTGATTGGCCAGCCCTCTGCAGGCTTGTCAGGGGTGGAGCTATAAGCAGACCTTAATTTGTGTTTGAGGCTCCACCCCTCCAGCATGAATCAGCTAGGAGATCTTTGTGTGAGAGCCTCATCATGCAAGTTTCAAAAAGATCTTGTGAAGATCTTTTAAAGGGGACATATCATGCTGATCCCTAATTTAATACGTACATATAATATAATAAATTTGAAAACAAGATCTTACACCCCCTGAATTTTCAAAAAATGAGATATTGCATTTTTTCTGATATCCCAGAACGAGATTTTATGCCTCTGAAAATAGGTCATTGCCATTTGGCTGCGAGATTTCGACCGACGTGACGACACAAGGATCCTTTCTTTTTATTGGAGTAATCTGATAAAGCAGCTCCTCCTCTGTGAAGTCAGTTAGTCACACAACAGCTACCGAGGGATACACCCACCAAGAGCCAAGTATAAACGTATAAACTCTACATGTTACAGTACCGGTTTGACTCACCACACTGAAGCGTCCTGAGATGATCTGTGTCGAGGTGGATTTTCTTCCTCCTGAGCTGCAGAACCGTCCAGGTCTGACTCGGGGTCCAATACAAAAGGACGTATCCTACACTCTGCCATTTTATTAGTGCTATCAATGCCTTACAGTGAAGTTTTGGCAAACAGCAAACTCGCTCGGTCTGCTCCATTCAATGTGGGGATTTTGTAAATACGGCCATGCTGCAAAAACCGCCCCCTGCCTCTACCCCCTCCGCCCCTCTGATAGAACTGACCAATCAGAGCACAAAGGGCTGTGACGTTGCGAGGTTACTGGAGGTCATTCTTGAAACAGAGCGTTTCAACGAGATCTTCAGAATGGCCTAAAATGAGGATATTGAGAACGCTATTGTGGGGCAATGAAAGAACTAAATGACTTGTACTGAGGGCAGAAATGCTTTACAGGCATCCTAGTCTGGTATAGTGAAAAGGAGAAACAAGCATGATATGACCCCTTTAAAGACAAAGCCTCAAACAAAAACTAAAGACACACTTAATATGAACATCCGACACTGACGTCACAATGTTCACATTTGTTGAGTTTTATAGGTTTATCAACAAAAGTCCGCATCCTTGCAAACAGTGTTGAGCCCCCTTATCAGTGTAATTAGCTGTGCTCCCAATTATGTAAAACTTACAACATTAATATGTTTTAAACTACAGAGTTATGAAAAAACATACAATGTTTGTCAATAAAAAAAAAAAGAACCATTAAGTCTCAATA